>NW_027555847.1:121546734-122746734 GCF_003287225.1 Phascolarctos cinereus | reverse complement strand
GAAGGGGCTGGTCTAGCAGAAAAGGATCATCTCTCTCATACGCTGGAACAAAGGAGAAAATGAGGTATGATGTAGGGAGATTTTGAGAAATGGAACAAGAGAGGAGCAAATTACAAAAAAATGGCTTCTATTTTTCTTGTGTCTTAGTGTTCTATTGTGGAAGGTACCTCATAGGACAAATCTTTTTGTGTAGCCCTGTAGCCTAGTTAGAGACTGAGTTCAGATAAGGTCAAAGGGTCTGGCAGGATGAAGCTGTGTCATAAGAGCAGGAATAACTATAATCTTGATAAAACCTTTTGAGTCATGGAGCCCTGATAATACTTCAATACCCGAGTTCAGTCATTTACTCTTTAATCCCTAATCCCGAAAATAAATTACTTGCTTGTTAAAAGAAAAGGACACAGAAGAGTGGATGGGAATTAGTGTTGCACCTGTAGGTTTTGATGAGTTTGTCCGAGTGGGCCTCTAGAAGCAATGTCTGCAGCACATCTTTCACAAGGCTATTAATGTGGCACTCGGGGATGCCATGAAGCCGGGCATACATGACCAAAGTCTCTCGTCCTGTCATGTAATCCAGTAAGGCATCAAATTGAGGGCAGTAACCAATTCGCTGTCGTACCTGAAATAACAGTTAAGACCCAGGCAATGGCTACAGATTTAGTGATAATCCCAAATAAGAGAATCTTGTCCTGTTGTAAAGGGATGGATCCAGGAAAGGCATCCCAAAAAGTTTGTAGGGAATGTAATTCCCAAAGTTAAACATGGTATCTGTTTCCTGAATCAGTTCCCTTACATTGTTGCCTAAAATTCTGAACGTGATGAGACAAAAGACCTGGTGTCTTTTTTTGTCTATGCCCCTGCCCAGAAAAAATTTGTTCCCTATGGGGCCTGTGAATGCTTTCTACTACTAGGAGGGCTTTGGATTCTCTGAAATTGGACCTTATTGGAGTAAGAAAGGCTGTATTTCACCCAACCTGGACTTCGTGTTTCACATTCATGGACAGGTTCTGTGGCAGATCATAGAATCATAGACTGTTGGACCTTGAAGAGATTTTTAGAAATTATTTAGTGCTGTATTTATTTTATAGATTAGGAACTTGAGGTCCAGAGAGATGAAATGATTTTCCCCAGGGTGACACCTATGGTGGAATCAGGTCCAGAATTCAGATCTTTTGCACTCTCATGACAGTATACCACCTGTTCTTGTATACCGCCACTTTTCCTCTGATATAATAAAAACATTATATTTCCTCATGGGTCTGTATGGCCCTAAGAAAGGCAACATTTCAGGGCAATCCAGAGACAGACAACAGAACCAAGAAGACCTGGGGTAAGACTTGAGATACTTTTGAACAGGAGAAGTAGTATTTTGGACTTTGAGTGCTCACCTGGTATTAACAAAACAAAAAAACAACACTGATCTATTCAAACACCTTCAGTAGTTAATAGAGGCAATTAGGTCTTCCTGGATGTCAAATACCTAACCAAGAGGTTGGAAAGCTCATGAGGCTGGGTGTAGACTAGCAGACTAGTGTAAGTGTAGTCCTGGAGAGACCTGAGGTAGTCCTCTGCCATTCTCAAGGCAATGATGAATGTATAGGTTTCTCCACCTGTACTGTAGTTAGGGGCCCAGGTGGGAGTTCTCTATTTTTTTGCTCTAATATTCTAGGAGGTTACTGAAAACATCCTCCACTTGAACTTTTAGAGTACCTACACACCATTGCCTTTCCCAAAACCCATCCCACTAGGTTAGTACTTGCCCTAAGGGCAAGTTATCCCTCAGAATGATCTCATTTTGTTTCTAGTATCTTCCTTTCATTACTCCCTTTTATACAAATAGTACTTCTCAAGGTAGCAAACCCACATGGTTCCAAGCCAGCATCCTACCTTTTTAATGTGGGTATTGATGTTGTAGCCATCAATATAGGCATTCCCAGAGGTGATAGTTTCATCTCCCGTCAGCATTTTGAAGGTAGTGGTTTTTCCTGCTCCGTTGAAGCCAAGCAATCCAAAGCACTCCCCTCTCTGGACAGTTAGGGAGATCCTGTTTACAGCCAGGAACGGCACTGTATTGCTATACACCTGAGATGTATCCAAGAGAAAACCCATAGACTTGACAAAAATGCTGCTTATGAATTTGGAAAATCAAAGCCAAAGACCCTGAAGCAATAACTATTCCCATCTCCCAGAGAAGCAGAGTAATTGTTGTGTGCTTCTAGCTCAGGGAGCTTCTCCCTAATGTTAGTACTTAGGGCTTCCTGTTGGCCCAGGGACACTTAATCAGTCCTGAATCAGGACTGATATACAATTTATATACAATATACAGTTTACATCAAGCGTTTATAGCCTGAGGTCTGTGAACTTGTTTTTAAAAATATTGTGACAATGTTATTTCAATATAATTGGTTTCATTTGTATCCTATATATGTTTTATGAATTTAAAAACATTATTCTGAGAAAGAGTCCACACGATTCACTAGACTGCCAAAGGAATCACTGTCACAAAAATGTCAAGAACCTCTGCCTAGATACATGCAGCAATGACATCTAGAATGAATGATGGCTACATATAAGTGGATAGCCGTCCACTCCTTGACTCAAAAGGAATTCTACCAACCCCCTGTGTTTAGCTTATAACACACACACACACACACACATGCACATGACTGGTAGGCTTGTAAGAGGCTCCAACTATTTCTGTCTAATTCAGTGTAGAATTGCAGTGCTTCTAGATTTGTGGGCTGCCCAGTGGTCAGGATATATGTATGTGTACATATATATATATATGTGTGTGTGTGTGTGTGTGTGTGTGTACATATATATGTATATATACATATATATATACATATATATACGTATATATACATATATATACACACACACACATACATATATATATACCTATACTATATATACACATACACATATATTTTATATATATATATATACACACACACACACACATGCGCGCGTGCGCGCACACACACACACACACATACATATACATCTGGATAGCCTGCTTTCAGAGAGGAGTTATATATGTAGCTTCATTTCTTCAGGCCAAACAAAGATGAGAATCCAGCTGTGGATAGTCAAGTAGATGTGCCTATCTTCTTGTGCCCTTATCCAATGGCTATGTTCATATGCTTTGTATATTATTCAGTAAAACCTTGTAGCTATATCAACTTGTGAGGCTTTGCCACTATTTCTTGAAATCCAAACCTGATTAGCACAACCCCTTTCTTTTCTTCCAAGAGCCCCAGCCCATATGCTTCTGTCCAGATGTTATCACCTATTGCTTCTGATTGGGGTGTTTCTCCTCCCTAGTTCTTCCATGGAAAAGAACATTTCTCCTAGTTTTTCTCTTTCCCTCCTGTCCCTGACAGTAGACATATGAGGGCTATATGCCCTATGAGGGCTCTAAGAGTTTTTATTATTTGTAACTACAGGAGAAGAAATATAAGATGTCTTAAATACTTCCTGGTGTTTTCTGGGAGACAAATAGAGCTTCATCTAATATCTTTTAGCTCCCTCTTGACTCTCTTAACAATTAATCATTCTGTTTTTATCTTGAGAGTCTGAAGTCTTCTATTCATTTTTTATTCCTGGGAGTGGTAACATCAATTTCCATTTTAACCTTCCCTTCGAAAAGGAATACCCCAACCTAGGCTCCTCCACTTTCTCTCTTGAATATATATATGCTGTGGGATATAAAAGAACTGGTGGCAGGTCTGTTAGTCTCCAAAGAACTCAAATAACATTCATCTGTGACTAAGAAGAAACTCTTGGCTTTTTTTCATAGTATCTTTCTATTTCACAAAGGAAATTTATCTTAGGTCACTGCCTTATATTCTAATAACCAAGGGAAAATACACATAGATCTCAGACATCAGGCAATGTATTAATTATTGTCAGTAGATATATTTAATAGTTCCTGTTGAGGAAGGAAACTGGCTTTCATCTGACTTTACCTTTGTGAGTTGGTGAATAACCAGTGGAGTACTCTGCAAAAGCTCTGGAAGGGATTCCTCTATTTTCCTTCTTTCATTTTCCACATCTTCATCTTTGAAAAGGACTGATTCTTTGTTATGCACTTGTGCCTATGTTCCAGAGATAAAGGTCACAGATGCAAATACCTTTCAGGAATCCTACTTCAGTTGGAGGAGATGTTTTGAAATTTGGGAAAGCAAGGACTTAAGGGGCAACAGAAATTAATTGAATCCTCAGAGATACTAAGTAAACAGACTCTGGGAAGGATCTTTGTGAGATGCCCTACTCTAAACTACTGCTCTCACATATATCCTGTCTTCCCTTGACCTAGGACACAGACAAATGGGGCTCATACAACCAGGATCAGGAAATCCCAGAAACAAACCTCATGTGGAATTCTATGCACACTGAAAACCTTTTAGAAAAGCAACAGAGTTGCCTATTTCCAAGACAGAATGAACTAAACCAAAGCCTCAAAGTGCCAAATTTTAGAACAAGCAGTCTTAACTATTGCTTTGGACATACAGAGAAAGGGCTTGTCCTCTGCTTGGCCATAACTGATAGTGGCAAACAGAGTTTTATTCAGCTGACGTGATTTTTATAAAAACAATGGTTATATTGTGACTAGTTAACAGACACTAACTTATGAGTGCAATGTGGGGAGCTTGCTGATCAAAGGGGCTTCTGGGTCAATACCTCTGTGATTCTCTCTTTTTATCATTGGAGTCACAGAGTCTTAGAGTTGGAAGGAACCTTAAAGGTCATTTAGTTCAACTTGCTATCCCACGAAGCTTGTTCCATTTTTGGACAGCTGATTGTTGGAAAATTGTTCCTGACTTATAGTAGCAATATATATCTCTGTGAATTTCACCTAGTTTTGCCCATTGGACTTTTAAGGAGAAGCAATGGACCCTGGCTCTCTATCCATTGACGCAGTTCTCATAGAATTTGGAGGCTCAGGAAAAGAGCTTATAATTTGTTTTTAAAAACACAGCTCACTAATAATTTCTCATTGAGGTTGGGAAGAGAAATCTAAGCTGGCTTGAGAGAATTTAAAAAATTGTAGGCTGTTCTTCTGATATTATTCATTTTCTATACATGAAAATCAGAATTATAATAAAATAAGCATCTCAAGGCTTGTATACTTGTTCCTTAAAACCCACAGACCTAAAGTTATCACAAAGTGTTTTTTTTTTTAATCTTCTAACTTAACACTCAATAAGCACTTATCAAGTGCTCATTATGTATCAGGCACTCTGCTAAACCCTGAGATACAAAGACAAAACTGAAACAGCTGTTTCCCTCAAGGAACTTATATTCTAACTGGAAAAACAACATGAGAGGTATATGAGATACAAAGAGAGATAAGGCACTAGCAGCCAATCAGAAAAGGCCTCTTGAAGAAGGCAGTACTTGACCTGAGTCTTTTTTTTTGCATGTGCCCAAATAAGTTGTTTTTTTTTTTTAATTAAGTTTTTTTGGGGCAGCTAAATGGCGTAGTGGACAGAGCACCTGCCCTGGAGTCAGGAGGACCTGAATTCAAATCTGGCTTCAGACACTTGCTAGCTGCATAATGCTGGGCAAATCACTTACCCCCAATTGCCTCCAAAATTTAAAAACAGTTTTTGACTAAAAAAAATTTTTTTTAAGGCAATTAGGGCTAAGTGACTGGCCCAGGGTCACACAGCTAGGAAGTATCAAGTATTTGGTCCGAGGTCAGATTTGAACTCACATCTTCCTGACTTCAGGGCTGGGGCTCTATCCACTATGCCACCTAGCCACCCCAAAGGTTTTGATTTTTTTAAAAAAATCATCAAATTTCTCCCAGTATTGCTCCCCTTTTGAGCCATATAATAAGCAATATTTTTTTAAAGAGAAGAAAAAGAGGAAATATTTGGCATAACTAAATTTGCAACATATCACATGGACCTTGCACTTCTGCAAAAGGGTGGGGGAGTATGTCATATTTCTTCTTTCAAGTTGTGCTTCTTCTGTTTTTTGCAATATTCACTTTTGATTTTCTTTATTTTTTGGAGGTGTGGTTTTTCTTTCTGTTAATATTGTTTTAGTCATTGTGTATATCATTTTCTTGACTCTGCTTACTTTATTCTGCATAAGTTCATGTACATCTTTCTATGCTTCTCTATATTTCCCCAATCAGTTGGCATCTACTTTGTTTGCAATTCTTTTCTATCACAAAAGTGCTTTTATAAAAAATATTTTGGTGCATGTAAGGGCTTTCTTTTTATCTATGCCTCCATGGGGCACAAGCTAATAATGAAATCTCTGGGTCAAAGAGTATGCTATTTTAGTCACTTCATTTGCATGATTTCAAATTCCTTTCCAAAATAAATGTACTGATTCGCAACTCCACCAAGAATGCACTAGTGTGTCTGTCTCCCCACAACTCCTCTAACATTGACTATTTGCATCTTTTGTCACCTTTACCAATTTTCAGAATGGGAGATGAAACCTGGGAGTTGTGATTTGCATTTCTCCTACTATTAGCTATTTGGAGCATTCTTTCATGTGGTTGTTAATGCAGTTCTTTTGAGAATGATTGGATCACATTCTTTGACCATTTATCTACTGGGGAACAGCTTTTGGTTGACCTAAGTCTTAAAGGAAATAAGGGGTTACAAGAGGGAGAGGTGAAGGAGAGCATTCTAGGAGTGGAGGGAGATGGAGTGACATGTTTGAGGAATGGCAAATCAGCCAGGATGCCAGGCCCAGGTGAGGGGAGTGACATATAAGAACATTAGAAAAGTAGGATGGGGCTAGGATTGTGAAGAGTTTTGAATGTCAAACAGTAGTTTATATTTATCCTAGAAGTATTAGGAAGCCACTGGCATTTACTAAGTAGTGAGGTGACAGAGTCAGATTTGTGCTTTAGGAAGATCACTAGGTGGTGCCATGGATAGAGTGCAGACCCTGGAGTCTTCTCAACTTTGTTAGTATATAACTGTGCATAATAGGTTCTGATTATTCTTATTTCTTCTGGTTTTGCTGTAATTTCATCTTTTGTTATTTTATTGATTTGATTTTCTTTTTAATCAGATTGGCTAAAGGGATGTCAATTTTAGTAGTCTTTTCAAAGAACCAAGTTTTAGTTTCATTTATTCCTGTGTGGTTTTTTTTTTTTGGTGGGAAAGTGTTTATAGTTTATCTATTTCTCCTCTCACACATCATCTTTTGTACTTACTTTAGGTTTTATTCATTGGATAATTTTTAAAAATGTACATTTGGTTTGTTAATACTCCCCCCCCATTTTGTTAATGTATGTTTACAGGGATATGATTTTCCCCCTTGAAGACTGCTTTAGTTGCATTCCAGAAATTTTGATAAATTGTTTCATCATTATAATTTTATTTCATATAATTCTTAATTGTTCCTATGATTTATTATTTGGCCCACTCATTATTTAGAATTTCACTGTTAGGTCTCCATTGGGTTCTATGTCTTTTGGCTTTTTGAATTGCATTGTGGTCTGTAATAGATGCATTTACCATTTCTACCTTTTAACATTTACTTGCGATATTTCTGTGTTCTAATACATGCACAATTTTTGTAAAAATCTGGTATTGTTGAGAAATAAATATATTCTTCTTGTAGTCCCATTTAGAAGATGCCACAAGTCTTTTAATTAATTTCTCCAACAATTCATTCAGTTCTATAGTTTCTCTTTTATCTTTGTTAGATTTATCCAAACCTGAGAGAGGGACATTGAACCTACAGTTACTATTGTGTTATTCTTTATGTTTTCTTGTAGCTCAGTTAATGTTTTATGAATTTTGAGGCGAAAGCATTTAGAGTATATGTTTAGCAATGATATTTGTTTGTTGTCTATGGTTTCTTGTGGCACAATGTGGTTTCCTTGTTTATCTTTTTATGTTTTGAACATTTGTTTTTGCTTTGTCTGATAGCATGATTGTAACTCTGGCTTTTCTGAATTCACTTAATGCATAGTAAATATTTTTTCTAGCCTCTCATTTTTATTCCATGTTTTTGTTTTTTAAATGTTTTCCTTGTAAGCAAAATATTATGGGGTTTTGTTTTCTTATTTAATCTATCACTTTTTCTATTCACATTTAAAGTTATGAGAGTTAGGTTTGTATTTTCCTCCTCCAGGTTTTTTCCCCCCATGTTTTTTCCCCCCTCTTCCACTATAAATACAATACTATGCTTCTTCAGTTATTTTTTTCTTAACATGGCCCTATTCCCATTGGCTCTTCCCCTCAACCCTCAAGCACCCCTTCTATTTGTTACCTCTTCTCCCTAGTTTTAGGGAAACTTATTGGTGCTTATTGGTGCTTTTTCTTTCTTTCATTTTTTATTTCTTTTGCTTGCTTTTTTCTGGTTATTTCTCTCCTTATTTTTTTCTTTTCACTTAGTTAACTAGAATCCCCCTTCCTTACTTCCCTTTAAATTAGTTTTATTTATTAGTTTTGAAAATTTCATTTTTTGTGCTTTTTACTAGAAAGGATTTCTTTTTCTCATTTCATTATTTATCTTCCCTGTTTATTCTATACTTTTATTCTTTGGTTCATGGACTTTATACTTATTTAATCCTTTATTCTCTGTGTTTCTCATGGAACTAAAACTTTTGTGGTACCTATTTTGAGACTCTCTCCTAGAGAGTTTATTGCCTTGTAGAGCTTGCTGGAGGCAGCTAGGTGGTGGCAGTGAATAGATTGCAAGGCCTAGAGTCAGGAAGACATCTTCCTGAGTTCAAATCTGGCTTCAGATACTTACCAGCTGTGTGACCCTTGGGAAGTCACTTAATATTGTTTGCCTCAGTTTCCTCACTTGTAAAATGAGCTAGAGAAGGAAATGGCAAACCACTTCAGTATCTTTGCCAAGAAAACCCCTAATACGGGGTCATGAAGGGTCAAACACAACTGAAAAATTTGCTAATTTCTCCCCACTTCCTTTTTCCTGTTGTGCCTCACTCTTAGAAAAAGTGATAAAGAAGATGTTGCCACAGGGTAAGATTCTTTCTGTGTCTTTTTACATTTCAGTACAGCCATTCTCCCACCCTATCCCCACCCCCACCCCCACCCCCACCCATGACTTGCCTCAAGATCTCTTCCCTGGGTCCATGCCCTCCTACTCTTCTGGGTAGCCTTTTCTCCTGGGTACTCTTCTATCTCTCTTCTCCCCAGGAACTGACTCCCCTTTTCCTGAGGTAGGATGAGTGGTCTCTCTAAGCAAAAAAATCTTTGAAGATAAAACATTGTAAGGTCCCTATCTCCCTTTATAAAATCTCTTCCCCTACAGGAGTACTCATCATGGAAACAATGTTGTCCCCTTTCTCCCTTTTTAATTCTTCCCGTTGTCTCCTCAACCATTCTCCTGTAGGCTCTTTTCTTCCTGAGAAATACAAGGTATTTTCCTTTCATTGCTAGCCTTTCACTTGATTAGGCTACATCAAATATTCCTCTCTATCTTAATCCTCCTCTCCACTTCATGCACTCTCCCATTTTGTAATTTAGTTCCATACCCTACCCTATCCTCAAATTGATTCACCTGTAGGTGAGGTGTTGTGAGGTTTAATCCATGATGTTTTTAGGCTTGTTTCTCCACCATTACTTCTATTTGACTTCTGCTTTCACTCTTGTCTTCTTGTGTACCATTAGAAAGAACTTTCTCTCTATTATTCTGTTGCTGTTACTGGCTACTGTATGTGTTTACCCTTCTTGTATTTCTGTTGTCTGGAGTGTTTGAGAAATAATCTCTTTAATTTTGGTTTTGTAAGAATGTTTTGAACACTTCTATGTTGTTGAACATCCATCTTTTTTCATTTATAATAAAGCTTAGATTTGCAGGTTAAGTCACCTCGAGCTCCATTGCTCTTAGGAACACATTATTTCATTCCTTCCTGCATTTTCTTGTGGATGCAGAATAGTCTTGTATTATTCACATTTCATTTCCCTTATATTTGAAAGTCTTTCTCCTGGTTGCTTGAAGAATCTGTTGTTTCTCAAGGGAATTGTTAAAATTAGTCTTGGAGTTTACAGCCTTTTTTCCCCCTCAGAAGAGATCTATGGATTCTTTCAATTGTCACTTTATTATTTGTGTTCAGAAATTCTGGCAGTATTCTTGTATTATTTATGGTATTATGAAGTTCAGGGGTTGTTTGACTTGTAATGTTCTTCTGGAAGACCAATGATCCCTAACTTGTCACTACGCACCTTGTCTTGGAAATCATTTTGGAGGGTCTGCTTTCTTTGATGTTATTGCTTTTTGCTTCTCCCAGTTTGTCCTTGACTTACATTATTTGTATTCCCAATCAGTTATCCTCTTTGTTTCTTTGGTGAGACTTGCCACTATGGATTCAAGTTTTTTCTATTTTACCAATTTTTCTCCTGTGGAGGCTTACATTCTGCTCTCACCATTTCTATTTCTCTTTTAAACCATTCAGAAACAGCATGATGGAGTTTCACGTTCTCCTCAAAGTCCACAGGGTCTTCTGCCTCATCAGACATTGAATCATTTCCCTTTGTTTTACAGTATTTATTCATAGATACATGAATCCTTTTGCTAGATCAAGAGGCCATATTTCCTTCTGCTGTTAATGTCTTTCCTTATGGTTTATCTGCTTGTACTTAAGATCTTTGAATTTTCGGCCACTGCCGCCGCCCAGAGACCGCTGAACCCCCTGTCCATCTGCCGCCACTCACTCTGGGCACAGAACATTCAGTCGTGGATAAAAATGAGCTGGTGCAGAAGGCCAAATTGGCTGAGTAGGCTGAGAGATATGATGACATGGCAGCCTGCATGAAGTCTGTGACTGAGCAAGGAGCTGAATTATCCAATGAGGAGAGGAATCTTCTCTCTGCTGCTTACAAAAATGTCATAGGGGCCCGAAGTGGTTTGCCATTTCATTCTCTAGCTCATTTTACAAGTGAGGAAACTGAGGCAAACAATATTAAGTGACTTCCCAAGGGTCACACAGCTAGTAAGTGTTAATCTTGGAGGGCTGTTTCAAGTATTGAGCAAAGGATGGAAGGTGCTGAGAAAAAACAGCAGACGGCCTGAGAATACAGAGAGAAAATTGAGACCGAACTAAGAGATATCAGTAATGATGTACTGTCTCTATTGGAAAAGTTCTTGATTCCTAATGCTTCACAAGCAGAAAGCAAAGTTTTCTATTTGAAAATGAAAGGAGACTACTACCATTATTTGGCTGAGGTTGCTGCTGGTGATGACAAGAAAGGAATAGTGGATCCATCACAACAAGCATATCAAGAAGCTTTTGAAATCAGCAAAAAGGAGATGCAACCAACGCATCCTGTAAGATCGGGTCTGGCCTTGAACTTCTCTGTGTTCTATTTTGAGATCCTGAACTCTCCAGAGAAAGCCTGCTCCCTTGCAAAGACAGCTTTTGATGAAGCCATTGCTGAACTTGATACATTAAGTGAAGAATCATACAAAGACAGCACACTAATAATGCAATTACAGAGAGACAACTTGACATTGTGGACATCGGACACCCAAGGAGATGAAGCTGAAGCAGGAGAAGGAGGGGAGAATTAACCAGCCTTCCAACTTCTGTCTGCCTCATTCTAAAATTTACACAGTAGACCATTTGTCATCCCTGCTGTCCCACAAATAGCTTTTGTTTATGATTTATGACAGGTTTATGTTACTTCTATTTGGATTTCTATATTTCCCATGTGGTTTTTATGTTTAATATTAGGGGAGTAGAGCCAGTAAACATTTGGGGAGTTATCTGTTTTCATCTGAGGTGGCCAATATGGGGATATGGAATTTTTATATACGTTTTCCATGTTTGGCATAGTACTTTTGGTACATGGTGATTTCACAAGGCCAGTGTTAAAACAGCTTCCACGTCTAAGCAAAGAAAACTGCCTACATATTGGTCTGTCATGGTGGGGGGATAAAGGGATAATTGGTTCCAGCCACAGGTGTAGTTATTGTGGGTACTTTAGAGTTGGAGCACTCATGGCTGTGGTAGAAAAAGATGTCCCACAGATATTACACGTCATTCCATGTGTATCTGTGGAATACACAATCTCAACATGTACACCTTTATGATTGCAGTTGCAAAAGTGTTCCTTAAGACAAAGTTTTAACCCAGTCAATTTACTCTGGAGAAGGGCAGAAATGGTTCACATTCCATTATTTGTAAAGTTACCTGCTGTTCGCTTTCATTATTTTTGCTACACTCATTTTATTTATATTTAAATGGTTTAGGCAACCTAAGAACAAGTGTACAAGTAAAGATGCAGTAAAAAATGAATTGCTTGCTATTCATAAAGTCACTATATATCAAGCACAGTAGTAAAACAAAAAACCCCTGCATTTAACTTTTTTTAGGATTTTTGCTTTTGTGATTTTTTTGATACTTGCCTAACATGCATGTGCTGTAAAAATAGTTAAAAGGGAAATAACTTGAGATGATGGCTAGCTTTGTTTAATGTCTTATGAAATTTTCATGAACAATACAAGCATAATTGTTAAGAACATGTGTATTAAGTTGATGTAAGTGGAATAAAAGTTTTATGAATGGATTTTTCAATTACTTTCTCTACAGCTTTTCATGTAAATCACATCTTTAGTTCTGAAACTTCTCTAAAGGAAATTGTACATTTTGAAGATTTACTTCCCACTTGGTAGCTATATAATGGGCTTCAAAAAAGTATAAAAATTATCAAATGACAAAAGTTCCATGTGTTCCATATTGCTCCAAACATTACTCCCCTCTCCTCTACCCTGATTTTCAATTACTCTTTTAAAACAAAAGGTGGTGGTCTGAATAAAATCATTACGTTCCACTTATTAAAAAAAAACAAGCCCAAGATCTTTGAATTTTCTTTCTTCTGAGATCTTTGGTAATTTCAGTCTTTTCTTCATTATTTTCCCCTATTGCTCACTGACTCCCTCCTTTCTGATGGTGGTTTTCCTGGGGGCTGGATCTCAGAAACATCTCACTCATTTCTCAATACAAGTTATGGTCTGTGAAACATACATTGTGTCCAGATCACATGAAGGATTATATTTTAAAATAGTGGTTGTCTTGCTGATCTGTATTGCCTTGACCTTAACTGACTTATGTCAGTGCAAAGTCCAATACAATTCTTCCATATTATATCTTTTTTTTTTTTTTTTGGTGAGGCAATTGGGGTTAAGTCACTTGCCCAGAGTCACACAGCTAGGAAGTGTTATGCGTCTGAGGCCAGATTTGAACTCAGGTGCTTCTGACTCCAGGGCTGATGTTATCATTTTCATTTTTAAAAAGTCATAAATTACATTGGAAATTTCTCTTGTTATCATTGCTATTAATAGGTCTGCAAACAAACCTTTCCCTAATATCATCTTCAACATATACTTCAATCAAATGAACATCTTTAAATTTGTTCCTTTGTTCACTTACAATGAAAACTAAAAATATTTTAATTTCTCAAGTAATTGATCACAAAGATCTTGAGACACATAATATGGTATTTTAGCTTGGTACTTGGCATGATTCCCCAACCATTGTTTTGATCACATCAATAGTTAAGAGATAGCACCGATCTATCTCCTATCAAATAAGGCTTTTTACACTCAGCAATTCTGTAAACAAATTCTATAAACTTCAGTAGTAGTCCTTCTGAAAAAAAAATTGGTTTTGTTTATTTGTAGTTTTATTGTTCATTTGTTTTAGTTGAGTCTGACTCTTTGTGACCCCATTTGGAGTTTTCTTGTCAAAGATACTAGAGTGATTTGCCATTTCCTTCTCCAGCTCATTTTTACAGATGAGGAACGGAGGCAAACAAGATTAAGTGACTTGCCCAGGGTCACATAGCTAATGTCTGAGGCCACATTTGAACTTAGGAAGAGGAGTCTTCCTGACTGCAGGCCCGGCACTCTACCTACCAGAAGCACCTAATTTTCTCTGAAAATATTCTAGTGTCTATCCTATGTGTCTATATCTATATGGTCATATACTTTTTTGTGGTTATTAAATTTGGTTAGACCGTATATTTATGCATGCATGGTTGGCTTAGCCCTGACCATACTCATGCAACTCTACTAACCTCTGATGTACCTACCATAACTTGACCTTCTCACATTCTATTTTCTTTTTAGAATTTCCTTAGGTTTTATTTCTGTGACAGTCAGATGCTTATGTGTCTTCTGTACCTGTCTTGTGGATAGAACATGATATTCATAAATCATTAAAACAGGAGACCTTAGTATTCACCCAATCCAAGCTTTCATTCAGTTTCCTCAAGAAAACTGAGGATCATAGAGGGATCATAGGATATAGAGCTGGAGGGAACCTTAGATATTATCCACTCTAAACTCCTCAATTATTTTATTTCATTGTTAAATAATGTTTTCATTATTAGCTACAATTTGTTAAGGTGTTATATACCTGGTCATTTAGTTAGAGTTTAGACAGCATACTATTTAGAGCTGGGAGAAACCTTAGAGATTATCTAGTTTAACCCATTTAAAAATGTTTTTAAGCAATAAGATTCAACATCTTTTGTTTTACATCAGACTCGTTTCTAAATATGCTTTCCTTTATAATGAAGAAAAATAGGATACAGTAACCTCAGCTGACAAAGTACACACCATTTGGCACTCATAGCTTACCATCTCTACCAAAAAGGAGGGAAGTGCTTCCTCATCAAGACTGATCATCACAATTACTTAGCATTCAGCCTCATTTTAGGGTTCCTTTTGTTTACATTATTGTAGTTAATATATGGTGTTTTTTTCTGATTCTGATTACTTTGATTCAGTTCATAGACGTTTTCCCATGATTTTTAAAAAATATTTTACAAGCATTTATTATCTCTCCCTCTCATTACACAGTAATTTTTCTTTCTTTTAAAAAAAATGCCCTCATATATAAATATGCATAGTATTACAAAACAAAATTCCACATTGCCATGCCCAAAATGTATGTCTCACTGTACATTATTTTAAGCCCATCACCTTTTTGGCAGTATATGAATGGTGAATTGCATCTTCAGTGTTCTGAACTGCAAGTATATCATTGCACTGACCAGAGTTCTAAAACCTTTCAAAGTTTTTAATTTTTCCTTTATTATGTTGTCATGAATACATCGTTCTCCAAATTCTGCCTGCTTCACTCTGCATTTAGCTCATATAGGACTTCAAAGTTTCTTTTGAAACTGTCTGTTTCATTATTTCTTGGGACACAATAACATTCCATTACATTCATATTGAGCTAGGTCACAATTAATGTGAATTTGAATAATGTGAAATTTGATTTAGTGTCAATGATAAAATGATACCAAGTTGCATTTAGGGGTTTTAACACACTGCTATGTTGTCAGTCTATACTTGCTTGTCATTGCCTGTGGATGTGATGTGCTGCCACATATCATATTAGCAACAGTTATGTTTATTATTTTGAAAAGAGTCCTTTCCAAAATAGACAAAAAGATGAATACTTCAGATGGAAACACTTCCAGTGTAAAAAAGGTTTATCATTACATTAGAATAAAAGTTTAATGTAATTGAATGGCATGAAGCTGATCAAAGCAAATCCAAAATAGGACAAGATATTGGAAAGCCTGAATCTATAATATGTAATGTTATAAAGCTTGTAGGAAAGAAAAAGTCAAAGCTGCAGCATCTTTTTGTACTTTGCAAACAACTACAAAGAATAGAAATATTACAGTGATAGAAAGGAAGTGTCTTTTAGCTGCATAGATTAACAATTGCAAGAAAAAACACATTCCTCTTTAGTAGAACAGCCATTCAGACAAAGGTTTCAAGTTTATTTAAGGCAGTGAAAGAAAATGGAAATGAAATAGACAGTAAATAAACTTCTACTATAAATGTTGATTGGTTCAGTTGATCTAAAAAGTAACTTCTAAGTCTTTCCTGATCCCCCTAAGGGCTAGTGCCTGTCCTGTTGATTATCACTAATAAGCCCTATGTAGTTCCTGTTTCTACATAGTAGTTTTAGTGTTGTCTCCTTCACTTAGACTATGAGTTCCTTAGTAATAATAGCTAACATTTAAATAATACCTACTGTCAGGAACTTTTAAATCTTAGACTCGAGGCAGGGGGGAAGGGCAGGTCAGACTTCCCCTGGATCAGACCACTTTGTGAGACCTGAAAGTTTGCTACTCTCCAGCCCGAGTCTTGAGATTCTGGAATAACACAAAACTCAACCCCCTAAGAAAGCAGTAACAGGACCTGAAATGACACAAGGTCAGACCAGATATTTCCTCCATAAGTGTGTAAACCCTAGCACTAACATTAAGTTTGAAGTCAGGAAGCAGACTCAAAGAATGAAAAAGAAAAAAAGAGGCAGCTAGATGGCGCAGTGGATAGAGTACCAGCCCTGAAGTCAGGAGGACCTGACTTCAGATCCGGCCTCAGACCAAACACTTGACACTTACTAGCTGTGTGACGCTGGGCAAGTCACTTAACCCCAATTGCCTAAAAGAAAAAAAAAAAAGAAGAGAATCCCACTATAAATAGTGATTATGGTGATAGGGACACTCAAGAGATAAACTCAGAAGAGAATTACTCCAAAAATATCTACAAGCAAAACCTCAATGAGTAGCAAAATTTGGACACAAGTTCAACTAAAATTCATAGAAGTCATAAAGCAAGTATTAAAATTTTAAAAAAATTTATAAATTAAATGCTAGAGGAAAAAATTGGAAAACAAATGAGAGCTATAGAATAAAGATTTAGAAGGAGAATGGACAATTTAGCAAAAGATTTACAAATTTTTGCCCAAGCAACAAAATCCCTAAAAATTAGAATGGACCAAATAGAAGCTAATGACTACACGAGAAAGAAAATTTAAAACAAACTCAAAAGACTGAAAAAAATAGAAGAAAGCATAAGGTATGTTATAGCAAAAATAACTGACCTGAAAAACAGATTAAGAAGAAAAAAATCAAGAATCACTGGACTACTTGAAAGCCATGGCCAAAGAAAGAATCTAGACACCATATTTCAAGAAACCACAAAAAACAAACAAACAAAAACTGTTCAGATCTCTTAGAACCAGAGAACAAAACGGAAATAGAAGTATTACACTGGTCACCTCCTGAAAGAAACCTCAAAATGAAAACTCCTAGGATCATGAAAGTCAAAATCCAGAGCTTCCAGGTTAAAAATAAATACTGCTAACAGCAAGCAAGCAGGTAAGAATTCAAGTACCAAGGATCCATAGCTAACATCACAGAATACTTAGTAGTCACTACTATACAGGAGTGGAGAGCTTAGAATATGGTATTCAAGAAGGCAAAGGATGTCTTACAACCAAGAATATCTTTCCTAGCAAAATGAGTGTAACCCTACATGGGGAAAAAAAATGGATCTTCAATGAATTAGAGGACTTCCTGATATTGCTGGAAAGAACAGAGTTACATGGAAATTTTGAAGTTTAAACTCAGGAGTTAACAGAGACATAAAAAGGTAAACATGAATGAGCAATAATAAAAGACTAAACAAGGAAAATAGCAAGGAAGAAATTGCCTTTCAGATCTATAGGAATTATTTTTCAGATCCCTATTCAGATCTATAAAGAATTCATAACTAAAGTGATAGAGATCACAGAAAGAAACGGGCAATTCTGATTAAATAAAAGTGGAAAAGTATTTCAGAAATAAATCTAATGTAGTTAAAATTAGAAGCAAAACAGGTAACTGGAAAATATCTTTGCCATAAGTTTATCTGATAAAGGTCTAATTTCCAGGATAAATTAAAAATTGTTTTAAATTCATAAGACCAAGAGTCATTCTCCAATAAACCAAATGGTCTAGACAAATGGAAAAATATTCGTATCAAAGGATATGAATAGGCAACTTTCTTTTTAAAAATCTATTAATTTATTTTTAGTTTTCAACATTCACTTTCATAGATTTTGAATTTAAAATTTTCTCCCCCTCCCTCACCTCCCCCCTCCCTAAGACAGCATGCAATCTGATATAGGGTCTACTTATGCATTCATATTAAGCATATTTTCACATTTGTCATGATGTATAGAAGAATTAGAACTAATGGGAGGGATCACGAGAAAGAAGAAATAAAACAAAACAACAAACAAAAGGGGAGCAAATAGTATGTCTCCATCTGCATTCAGACTCATAGTTCTTTCTGTGGATGTGGATAGCATTTTCCACTGTGAATCTTTTGGAGTTGTCTTAGATCCTTGCATTGCTGAGAAGAGCTGAGTCTATCAAAGTTAGTCATTGCATAATGTGGCTACTAGTGTGTACATTGTTCTCCTGGTTGTGCTCATTTCACTCGGCATCAGTTTATATACGTCTTTCCAGGTTTTTCTGAAGTCTGCCTGCTTATCATTTGTTATAGCACAATAGTATTCCATTACATTTATATACAACTTGTTCAGCCATTCCGCAACTGATGGGCATCCCCTCAATGTCCAATTCTTTGCCACCAGAAAAAGAGCTGCTATAAATATTTTTTGTACATGTGGGTCCTTTTCCCATTTTTATGACCTCTTTGGGATACAGCCCTAGAAGTGCTATTGCTGGGTCAAAGGGTATGCACATTTTTATAGCCCTTTGGGAATAGTTCCAAATTGCTCTCCAGAATGGGTGGATCAGTTCACAACTCCAACAACAATGCATCAATGTTCCAATTTTCCCACATCTTCTCCAACATTTATCATTTTCCTGTTCTGTCATGTTGGCCAATCTGATAGGTGTGATGTGGTACTTCAGAGTTGTTTTGATTTGCATTTCTCTAATCAACAGTGATTTTCTTTTCATTTGATTATATTTTTTCATATGACTATAGATAGCTTTAATTTCTTTCTCTGGAAACTGCCTTGACAAGACAATTTTCAAAGGATGAAATCCAAGCTACCCTGTGGGCCATGTCCCAAAAGGTGTGTTTCATTCTGCATCTTGAGTCCATTGCTTCTCTTTCGGGAGACGGGTAGCATTCTTCATCACTAGGCCTCAAGAATTATGATAGATCAATGTGTGATCCGAGTTCTTAAGTCTTTCAAAAACTTCATTTTTACAATGTTGTTATTATAGTACAAATTGTTTTTCTTGTTCTGCTCACTTCACTTTGTATCAGTTCATATAAAATTTCACAGGTTTCTTTGAAACTATCCTCTCAATTATTTTAAACTTATGTATTTCTAAACATGATGAATGTGATGGTAAAGATACTGGCCACAACCTATCACTTATGAATATCACTTTTGAAAGCCTTCCAGTTCTCATTTATACCCTCATCAAGGATGTCCTTGATATATGTATAGATTATTATGGAATTTTCTGCATAATACTATTTAGTTTAAAATTTTTTTATTCTGAAATTAACAAACACAAAAGAAAACAGACATGTTGAAGATAAAACAGAAAAAGGGATTTGTACATGAAACTGTGAATCTCTATTATGTACAAACTACTATTTTTTTAAAGTACCTTTTAAAAAGTATCTTTGTATAAAAAGTATTTTTAAAAGTTCAACTTGTCCTACTTTTCTGTGCTTCTTTCTGGTCTTCCTTCTGTTCTCTTCTTTGCATTAAAAAAAAAAGGATGCCTAAAAAATCCTTTTTCTTTTTTGGCTACCTTATCTCTATTCTCCATTTCCCTGCTGACTCTCTCAACCTCCCAGCCTAGGGGAGGGGTATAAAAATAAAGTTTTTAAAACAAATACACATGACACCACAAAGTAACACATTGGCTATGGAATTCTTATTCTGCATCTTGAATCCTTTACATCTCTGTACCTTTGCCTTTCAAAAAGTAGGTAGCATGATTAATTATTGGTTGTTTATAATCATGGTTGGTTATTGCATTGCTCAGACCTCTTAAATCTTTCAAAGTAGGTTTTCTTTATAATGCTATTGTTTTTGTATAAATTGTACTCCTAATTCTGCTCACTCCACTCTGCATCATACAGTTATTGCCAGGTTTCTCTAAAACTATTCATTTTATTATTTCTTATGGTTCAAAAATAATTTATTACATTCATATCCCATTATTTATTTTGCCATTCCTCAATATGGCACTGGGCACCTCCTTAGTGTTTAGTTCCTTAACAAAGAGAAATGCTGTCAATATTTTTTGTACATATAGATAGCAGTTTTTGTGAAAAAGATGAGAAAGTCTTGGTGGACTGCAAGGTCAATATGAGGCAAGAGTGTGAAGAAATTGTCAAGAATGCTAATATGAATTTAGACAGCATTAAAAGAAGTGTAGGGTTCAAAACAAGTGAGGTCACAGTGCCTTGTTTTCTGCCCTAGGTATATCATATCTTGAATACTGTGTTCATTTCTGGATGTCACATTTTAAGAGGAAGATTGAAAAGGCTAAGAGAAGGTTGATCAAGATGGTGCACTGTGATAGGATTAGTTATTCTTTGTAGCTTCTGGAAGCAGAACTGGTACCAATAAGAAGAAATCATAAACAAATATCTGTTCATTATAAGAAAGGAAAATCTAACCATTGGACCTATCCAAACATGTAATGGACTACTTTATGAGTTAGAGAATTTTACATCATTGGAAATGTTCAGGCTGTCCCCTCATCAAGTATGTTATAGGGGAATTCATGCATAGGGTGGGAGACTGGACTAGCTGATCTCTCTAAATTCCCTTCCCAGTTTTAATATTCCATGATTCTGGGAGTTACATATGCTTTTCTGAAATAGTAAGCTGAAAGGAAGACATGCTTTTGTGTTCCACATATATCTTATGAATACCTCTCTGCTGAGGAACTTGCATAAGGCCATTCTATGACAGTTCCTTTTTCTCCCCTCCTCCTCATCTCACATCACTAAGATATTTTACCTCACTATCTCCTCCTTCACTTTGTCTCAGATGAGCCAAGACCAATCCCTCTACACGTATCCTTGACCCTATCCCCTCTCTCTTCAGCAGATTACCCCTATTATCATCTATTTTTCCTATTATCTTTAGTCTCTCCCTATAGAATGGCTTCTATTTTTCTGTCTACAAACACACTCATGTCTTCCCTACCCTTAAAAAACTCTTCACTTGATCCTGTCATCCCTGATGGCTATAGTCCTGAAACTCTTCTGTTTTTGGCTAAACTTCTTGAAAAAGCTATCTATCATCATTCAACTGAGATGGCACGTTCCAAAGTAATTAATGATCTCTTGCAATGTAAGAAGGGAGGGAATGGTTCCTGAAAAGTGACTGCCACACAAGAACAACAGACGCAAATGGGGAATAGCATAAGTAGGTGAGACCCACTGCCCCACAATTCCATAAGCAGCATACAGTTGGTGGTTCTGACATGCACTGACTGGAATGTATGTTTCAAACAAAGGCCCAGAGTCACTCCTCATTAGAGATTCTAGACAAAGAACTGGTTTGGTACCACAAAGAGATTGACCCACTGTGGGGTGAGGTAGCAGGTGGTGTGAACCAATGATATGAAGATATTCTCTGAATTAGTGCATAGTAAGAAATGATAGTCAGGGAGTCAGGAAAAATAACTCTAATTACACTATCCATAAAAGTAGCTGGGTAGAGGGAAGGATGTCTGATTTCCAGGTTAGCTAGGCCTTAGCATACATGCATCCTGGGGTCTGGGGATAAACCAGTCAAACAAGGTTTCACTGGCTCACATCTCTTAATTGGCAGATCTAACAGCCTTTTCTCCCTCTTCATCACTTTTGACCTCTCTGTGGGATTTGATACTGTTGATCTCCTGGACACTGTCCTCTAGGTTTTTGTGACACTCCTTTTACCTGTCAGACTGCTCTTTCTTTTGTTGATTAGTCATCTATATAATGACCATTAACTGTGGTTGTGTGCTTATGGCTCTTTCTTGAGCCTTCTTTTTTCCCCTCTGTACTATTTTGTTTGGTGATCTCATTAGTTCTTTTGTATTCGGTTGTAATCTCTATACAGATAATTCCCTGATCTATATATCCAACCCCAGGCTCTCTCCTGAAGTCCAGTCTCACATCACTTATTAACTTTTGAAATTCTTGAACTAGATGTCTCAAAAGCACCCCATGTTCAGCGTGTCTAAAACAAAACTTATTATCTTTGCTCCCTAATTCTTCCCTTTTCCCAATGTTCCTATTACTGTCTAGGGGCACTACTGTTCTCCAAGTCACCAAGGCTCACAGCCTCGAGGGTGATATTTGACTTCTCACTCTTATTCATCCCACATTACCGATTTGTTGTCAAAAGGTGTCATTTCTATCTTCACAGCTTCTTTCGTCTATATCTCATCCTTTCCACTTACATAGACACCACCCTAGTTCAAAACCTCCATTACCTCTTGCCTTTATTAATGCAATAATCTTCTAGTTAGTCTTTCTACCTCAAGTCTCTACCCATTCCAATCTATCCTACACTTAATTGTCAAAGTGGTTTTCCTAAAGTATAGGTTGGACCATGCCACTCTCTTATACAATAAACTCCAGTGGCTCACTGTCTCCTCCAGGATCGATAATAAAGTCCCGTGTTTGGTATTTAAAACTCTTCATAACTTGGCCTCTTCCTACTATAAAGGCTGGAATTGCTTGAGCCAATGAATTATCCCACTCCTCTTAAAGTGATATTATGCTCTGGTAAATGTCAGGTGAGAACAATCAATAAATCAATTAGAGATGTAAATGTGGCTTAAGAATCTCTACCAAATCAATCAAATCAATTCTGTGCTTTATGCTAAGTGGAAAAAATCCTTGATCAGTTTAGAAATCCTTGAAATCCACTGGAAGAAAGAGAGTAATGATGCACAGGAGTTGTGGTGATATTGGCTGAAGAAACCTGGTCACATTCTGGGCCTTCTCCAAAAAAGCAATTTTGTCCCTGAGCATGTGAGGGCCTGGCCACCTAGAGAGCCATTCCAGTTAAGGGACACAAGGAGGACAGGAGAGAAAAGAAGGGGAGATGCAGCCATTATAGAAGGGAAGAACTAAGGATCTGGAGAGCTGAGGCAGAGAAGGTAGAGACTAGAGAGGGGGAAGGACAGAGAACCATTAGCCCAGAGGAACCTTGGTGCAGAAGACTCCCACTGAGGCCACTTGATGCACCATGTCCTCAAAAACTGAGGGAAGTTCAAAGAAAAGGTCAGATCTTTCTCTATTTTTCCTTCCTGGTGCTTGATGGTTATCAGATACTAACATTTTTTCGCTAACTTCTTTACCTAAACATTTCTGGTAACTTATATTTTGCCTCAGTCACAGAGGTTGGCTAGAGATAAATAAATACAGGGTGTCTGAAAAGTCTTAGTTTGATTTTAAGCTTTAATAGATGATTGTTTTAATTGC
Organism: Phascolarctos cinereus; assembly: GCF_003287225.1. Taxonomy (NCBI): domain Eukaryota; kingdom Metazoa; phylum Chordata; class Mammalia; order Diprotodontia; family Phascolarctidae; genus Phascolarctos; species Phascolarctos cinereus. Next base: position 122,723,496 of record NW_027555847.1, on the reverse strand, counting down.
TTAAATTAAGGCAGAGAATGGAACCTTGGTTTAAATGGGTACTTTGAGTGACATGATGGTACTCCTCATGTTTTGATTAATCTAAAGCCCCTAAAATAGAAGAGTAAGAAGCTAAGGGGACTTGAGGTCTGCACCTGCCTTCTTCCAGTTCACTTATTGTTTACTTGCCTCCAAATCCTCTGCTACCCAGCTACATTGGTCTGCTTCCTGTTCCCTGCACCTGATGCTCCATCTCCCATCTTGGGACTGGGGCACTGTTGCCCACGCTTAGAATGCTTTCTCTCCTCATCTCCACCTCTTGGTTTTTCTGGTTTCCTTCAAGACTCAGCTCAAATTCCATCTTCTAGAAGAGGTCTCTTTCAGTTCCCCCAACTACTAGTACCCTCCCTTCTGAGGTCACCTTCCATCTATTCTGTTTAAATGTTGTAGATGTTGAGTTATTTACATGTTGTGTCCCCGATGGAATGTGAGCTCCTTGAAGGCAAGGATATTTTTGCCCCTCTTTCTATCCTCAGTGCTTATAGCACACAGTGCCTGGCAAACACTTAACACAATTTTTGACTGACTGATATAGCTTAGGTTCTAAAGAGGATAGTCATAGAAAATGAAATTGGAGATCATATCTATGATCAAGTGTCATTTTCATGTCGTTACAATTTTGCAGTTTAATTTATGAAAGGGAGTTTAACTCAAATAGTTCCCAACTACAATATGGTGAGCCAAGAGCAGGTTTCCTTCCCTTCAGGAAAGAAGAGGGTGGAAGTAGCTTCTTTATCTGGCCTAAAGTCAAAAGGGAAAGAAACCTCATTAGGTAATCTCTAAATTTCACATTTAGTTACTCACCTGCCGAGCCCTAAGGAGGTTATTTATCAGTATTTTCGATCTCCAGAGAATGTTAGTCTCAATGAATAAAAGCAGGATGAAGGAAAAAAAGCCAGAGACAATCAACGAAGTCATAAACTTTCCAATTCCTGGAGTTTTCCATGCATAGAAATTATCTTCATAATTTATATCTGGGGATGTTGAAAGGAATTATGTTCATTTTAAAACCCTGAGCTTGTTTCACCATGTTTAGTTATTGTGCTTATGAAAGAGTCCTGTGTCATTTCCCAAAGAAGGACCTAAATGACTTGGAGAGAGCAAAGCAAGTCATTACCACAGCTACGTTAATTCACCTCTCTACCATTCTTATTCTCCCTGATCTATACGGAACATTCAATACAGTGATGCTGTGGTGGGTCCACCGAAGGGTAAATTTTTTTGTTTGTTTGTTTTGGTGAGGCAGTCATGGATAAGTGACTTGCCCAGGGTCATACAGTTAGTAAGTATCAAGTGTTTGAGGTCAGATTTGGACTCAGGTCTTCCTAACTCCAAGGCTGGAACTCTATTCACTATGCCACCTAGCTGCACCTTTTTGCAATAATTTTTTTTTTTTATGTGAGGCAACTGGGGTTAAGTGATCTGCCCAGGGTCACACACTAGTGAGTGTTATGTGTCTGAGGCCAGATTTGAACTCAGGTCCTCCTGACTCCAGGGCTCTATCCATTGTGCCACCTAACTGCCCAAGGTAAATATTTAGAGAAGGGTTTTAGACTATGTACAACAAAATCAATATTAGGTTTCTGAAAGGAAGGGATACCCAAGCTTCCTTCATCTCTACCACTGCAATACCAGTCTTGTTCACAGCAAGGTTCTTTGCATTCTACTCTTTCATGGTGTTATAAAGCTAAAAATATGAACTGAAGACTTCCCAAGGTTGATATTAGAGCTTAATAATACCACCACTAACAATATTTCCAAGTTACTACCATATTAGTAATAAAGGAGGATCTCTAGGACTCTTAGAGTGCTCATGACCAGGAATGCACATATGGCAAGTAATACCCAGATACTATTCCTAGGCAGCTCCAACAGCAAAAATCTATTAACGTTCTTATTTTCCCTTCTGCCCAGTTTGCAGGATGTTAAGAGAAAAAGTCATGGTTTCTGCCTCCTTCAGGCTAAGTCTTTTGGACAACGAGGACACTGGTAAGTTTATTATTGTTCTAAAATGATCAGCCTTGTCCTAGAGGCCTGAAAGGGTTAATATGCTTTGATTTTTGGAAAACCTTCTTCTCAATACCCAGGAGGGCATATTGCCTCGTGCAAAGTTGTTCAATAAATATTGAATTAAGTTGCTCCATGAGCCTTTGACCACTATGAATTTACCTTGTGTCTTCTCATAGGGTCCAATGTACTTTACAAAAATTTTCCCCCATGGTAAAAGTTACTTCTAAACTGACAGTAGTCCCTGAAGACTCTACTCCTTTAGAGGAGAGAGAAACAAGCTTTACTTGTACCTTCAAACTCTTTTCCTAAATAAGAAGTTAAGAGAAGGGATTGCTTCCATTGGCCATGATTAGAGTGGGGATGAGTGGGCTGAGATGATACTCACTTGTCATTTCACAATGAAGGGATGCAGTAGCAGAGGAGGTACAGTATTTCTTGGCCTCAAAGTTGTTGTAGAAACTGCTAAGGCACATTCCTAAGCTGTGGTTAGGTAGCAGGAGGAATAATTTATCCAGAAGTTTAGAGAGTTTTTCCAATTTTAATGCTATGAATGAAAATAGGATAAATTGAATAATTTTGCAGTCCTTGGTTCTTTGTGTAAATTGTGACTTCACAATTTACCTGACATGACTTCAACTGGATCTCATCTCATCTTCCTATTCCTTCACTGGTTCCTCTTTCCTCTCTCATCCCCTAAACCATCTTCTTTATACTTTGAAACATTATTTACTTTCATGGCTTCAACTATTACCTCCAAGTAGATGACTTTAAAATTTGTATCTCCAGTCCTGACCTGCCTCAAACCCTGGACCTGCATTTCAAGCTGCCTGTTGGATATCTCTTCTCTGATGTCCTGCTGGCATCTCAAATCCAACATGTAAAAAAGAAAATGAAATCATCATTCTTCTCTCAAAACCTGCTTTTACTTCTGACTTCCTTGTGTCTATCAATATTAGTACTATCCTCTCAGTCTCAAATCTCGAAATTTCACTATCAATTTTGAATCCTTTTTCTCCTTTATCCCTCCAAAAGTCAGTCACCAAGTCCTTGGGTAGCAGTGAAATACAGTGGAAAGAATCTGAAGTCAGGGTACCTAGGTTCAATTCCCCACTATGTCAATTACACTGGTATGAATTTGGTTAATCATATAACCTCTTTGAGACTCAGTTTTCTCATTTGTAAAGTTAGAAGGTTGGAAAATAATCTATAAGGTCCTTTAAGTACTAAATCTCTATTCCTACTAATTCTATCTCTGCAGTGACTCTTGCATCTATCTTTACCAGTTGACTCTTATTGGTTCTAATCTGACTTCCCTGTTTCAGTCCTTTGTTTTACTGTATGTTACCCACTACTACAATATTCATCTTCCTAAAACTTAAAACTCTGTTTGATGTCATATGCACTTAGAAATCATTAATGGCCATAAAAGTACCCAAATTCCTTAGCCTGGCATCAAGGCCCTTCACATTATCACCCTAATTTTAACATTTCTAACCTTTATCTTCTATTAACCACCCTTCCTATCTTCAACTGTAGCAAAAGTGGTCTACTTTATTTTGAACTTTATTCGTGTGTTTAAAGTTCATGCTGTTCTTTCTGCCTGGAACACCCTCCCTAATAATAACTTTACCTATATAAACCCCACTCAACCTTACATTCTGCTTAGGCCTAATTGTTCCATTTAATAATCCTAAGTAGAAACAAACTTCATGAGGACACAAAGGTAGGGATGGGAATATTTTCTTCCATTATCTCCCTTGGCTTCTAACATGACATACACCTAAACACATAGTAGGTATGTGATTAACCTTTTATATCTAGTTCAAAACTCATATCCATGAAATTCCATCTAAAATATTACTCTTATCTGAACTTCTACAACACTTAATATCTATAATATTCATTTAACATTTATTTGTCAGTTATTTTTTCATGTGTATGTAGTAGCAGATTGATCAGGGAACTCTGATCAATGGAGTTCCTCCAATCAAACTGATGAAATTATAAGCTGTACTGGGCAGGCTTTAGAGAAAATGGAATACCAGGGTTCACCTGCCTTCGACATTTATTATCTGTGTGATCTTGGGTAAGGCACTTTACTTTCTTTGGCTTTAGTTTCCTCATCTATAAAATGAAGGGGTTGGATTGGATGACCCCTAAGGCTCCTCTCTGTTCTAGGTATGATCTTATTAGTGATTTCAGTTTTTGAGGTGGCTCATTTGCATCTTGTAATTTCATCAAATGGACTGTAGGATACCCAATTGATTAACACTCACCTTCCCCTCTTTCCATTGCATGTATGTCTAACATATTTATGTACACTGAGATCTTAGACTTCAGGGCCATTATTCTTATACTTTTTTTTCCTTCAGACCTTCACAGGTAATAGATACTCAATTCAAATTCATCGATTGATTCAAGCATACTTCCCTAATACACATCTATCCATTAATAGGCTTAGGGAATCTCTAAGCCATGCATTCTCCTTAGATGACCCTGTTTCCTTCCCAGCTCTTTTCAAGGCAACAATATTATTTTGCAGATTGACACTACAGCAAATGGATATAGGTTATCAAGCTTCTGGCATACACTTGGATCTTTCATTATATGTAAATAACCTAGGAGTGAAATGGAATTCTCCCTAATCTTGGCCTTAAAACCAGGAATTATTTCCAGCCCTTGCACTAGTTTTTCTTAGAGTTTCCTCATCACATCTGCATGATAAAATTCTAAAAGAGAACTGCCAACACAATCTCCAAATATTGATCTCAAAGTGTTTTCTATAGGTGAGGTGCCTAGGGAATGTGATTTCAGTATGAAGGAGTTGCTACATACATCACAATAACCTGTATTCCTAAATCAACATTAGCAGATTTGGTTTAGTCCCATGGTCTAACTTTTGTGAAGCATAGACTTTACTTGACATTAAGGGACTTGCTTGCTCAGTGATGTTCCCTTAATGAGCTGATTATTCTTTACTTGCTCATTATTACCCCTGAGAAAGGACTCGGTATGTGTTTGTAGGGAGGAAGTAAATGCTGATGCCCTCACCCTTGAAACTTGTGACATAAAGGATGATTAAGGTGATAATGCCTGAGAAAAAGTTGAACATGATGAGTCTTATGAAGGCAGTGGCACCTGCCATGAAGAAGAAGCTCATTAAGTACATGAGTGGAATGATGGACCAGCCGTACAACATTAACATCAGCAATGCATCAGCAGGGTGGTTGTCCTCAGTGAAAGCTTTTACATCAAAGATTCTGAACAGCCCCTGGAGTACAGAGACACAGTTTTTAGAGAAGAAAAGGTGATCAAAGAAAAAAAAGAAATTAACCTAGAATAGCAAAATGAGATATCAATTCCCTAAAGCTTGGGGCAGCAAGGTGAGGATATATGAGGATCTAGTCCTAGATAAGACCACTTCTGTTTCTGTGAACTCCAGGTAAGTGAATTCCCTATTACTGAGGAAAGGCCAAAAAAAAAAAGCAGCTAAACTCTATTTATTAGCCTCAGAAACTGAGAGTGCTGAAGCAAGTTCTAGATATTACTGGCCAAAGGGAAAACTTGTGATATGTAGGATAATCCACCCCAACACACAATACTCACTACTCACCAGCAGCAGCAAACAGGGAATAAAGAAGACAATGAGATCCCACAACAGAGAAGATAGCCAGAAATGAATGACATAGACTCCACTGACAAACTGGTTGTGCTTTGCCTTTATGACTCTTTCCCTAACTGCAAAGATAGAAAATGTACTGGCCAACGAGCCCATGCCATACAGCATATTGATAGCAATGTCAAATCCCTTATGGCCCCTACAAGAGACAGGATAGGAAGAGAAAAAACACCATATCCTTGGTTAGTTGGGAAAAAAAGAATTTCTATTGGCAGCCATGTTCCAGAACATAACAAGTAAACAGAATTTTTAAAAATAGCTGCATATGGTAAAATACTGAGGTTTGAGAAACTCAACCCCAGGAAAAGGGAAGCTACACATACCAAAAAAACTGCTCCTTTGCAGCTTGGATGGCACTTCGAGGCTGAGGATGATTGGAGATAGTAATGGAGGCTTGTGGGCCAGATAGCAACTTGAATAGAATATTGTCTACCACTGTCACTGCCACGGCTGGAGTATGGTATGCCTGATTGTTGAAGAAAGTGGTGATTAATGTGTGATTTCCATGTTGTTTGAAGGAAATTGCTACAAGGCAGTACTTATTAAAACATTTCCTCTGGATTGCCTCAGAAAGCAGTTGATCTTCCAGGTTTTCTAGGAAGAGAAAGCAAAATCATTCCTTTAGACGATATACATTTGCCCTACTGGAATTTGAAACAAAGTAGTCCATCAACAGAGCAATAGTAAAACATTATGTTTGAGACTGTTGGTAAGGTGGCCCTCCAACACTGGCTTCTCATGGCCCTTGCCAACTCCAACTTTAGTGTTAGGCACAGGTCTCACCTCTAAGAGGATAATTGGTAAGAGAGAAGGGAGAACTGCTTCATTTTCATTTTGTCTTTTCTGTCAAGAAAAATGACTCAAATTAGAAAGGGAAAAAAATGGCCAATATGGAGTTTATATCCAAGATGAAGAAGGGGACAAAAAAAGCAAATAGCTGCTCCTTAAAATTATCTGGTCTAGATCAACTATATCCTAAGACACTAAAGGAGTTGGTGGGTGTGAGGTAGAACCTGAGAGTTGTTTTGATTTGCATTTCTCTTATTTTTAGTGATTTGGAGCATTTTTTCTCATGTTTGTTGGCATATTGCTTTCCTTTTTTTGAGAACTGCCTGTTTATATTGCTTTTTTTCTTATGTATTTGAATTCATTCTCTATATATCTTAGATATCAGACTTAACAGAGAAACTTGCTTCCAAGATTTTTCCCTCAGTTTCCCTTTTAAATTATAATTGCATTTTGTTTGTATAGAAGCTTTTTGCTTTTTTGATGTAACAAAAATTGTCTGTTTTCTTTTTCTTCTGCCATCCTCTCAATTCTATGATTGGTCAAGAACTCTTTCCTTACCTATTATTTTAAAAGCTAATGCCTTCCCTGTGCCCTTAATTTGTTTATGTTCTGATCTTTTATAGAAAGTTATGTATCTATTCAGAGCTAAATGTGGTATACAGTTCAACAGATGGTCTAAACCTCATTTCTGTAAGACCACTTTTTAGTTTTTCCAGTAATTTTTTTCAATTAGTGAGTTACCCTAGGAATTGGGGTCTTTGGGTTTATCAAATACTCTGTTATTGTTTTCATTTGCATAACTATCTTGTGTACTTAATCTATTCCACAAATCAATTCTTCTGTTTTCTAAACAGTACCAAATAGTTGTAATGATTAATTTTTAATAAAATAGTTGGAGATTTGGTAATGGCTTGTTCTTTCCTCCCCACTTCTTTTTTTGGGGGGGATTATTTTTCTGAAGATAATTGATGCTTTATTTCTTCAAATTAAACGTTATCATTTGTTCTAGTGCATAAAATAATAATTTGGTAGTTTGATTGGTATGGCATTGAACATTGTCATTTTTATTATATTGGTACTGCTCGACCATAAGCAATTCATATTTCTTCAAATATTAAGGTCTTTGTTTCTAGAAAGTACTTGGTAGTAGTATTAATATAATTTTGTATGTGTATCTTTAACCCTAATTCCTAAATATTTTATACATTCTGTGGTTGCTTTGAATAGGATTTTCTCTTTTCAGCTCTTCCTGTTGGGTTTTGTTGATAATATATAGAAAAGTCAATGATATATGTTGTTTTATTTTACAAACTGCTACTTTGATGAATTTTTTGTTTAAATTAATTTCATTCAGTTTCTCAGGTTTTCTAGAACTTCATATCATCTGCAAACAACAAAAATTTTGCACCTTATTTTCCTATTTTTATTCCCTCAATTTCTTTTTCTTGTCTTACTGCAATAGTGGGCATTTGTAGTACTATGTCAAATAATAATGGTGATAATGAACCTCCTAGCTTTACCCTAGTATTAACAGAAATGCTTCTATTTCTCCATTACAAATAAATCTGTTTCTTGGTTTAAATAGATGCTATTTGCTATATTAAATAAAGGTAGATTTATTTTTATGCTTTTTAACACTTTTAATATATAAAGTGGTATTGGATGATACCAAAGCTTTTTCTTTATCTACTGATAAAATCAATGTGATTTCTATTATTTAAGTTAATATGTCAATTGTTTATACTTTTCTTATTTTCAGAGCAACCCTACATTTCTGATATAAATTCAACATGGTCAAAGTGTATAATCTTTTAAATATGTTGCTGTATCCTCTTTCCTAATATTTTATCCAAGATTTCTACTTAACTATTCAATGGAGATATAGATCTAGTTTTTTTTTTTCCCCTCTTTACTTCGCTCACCTTGGTTTAGCTGTCAAGGCCTTTTCTGTATCATTGAAGAAAATGGATAGGAGCCTGATTTTCCTAGTTTTTCCTAACAGTTTATTTAATATTAGAATTAATTGTTTTTTGAATGCTTGATAGAATTCACTTATAAATTAATCTTGTACTTTTTTTCCTCTTCCTTTGATTTGAAAACCTACTTATGGCTTGTTAATTTCTTTTTTTTGAGATTTGATTATTTATATCCTCTATTTTTCTCGATCTTTTTATTCTTAATACTTTTGTAATTGTTTATTCATTTTAATTGTTAGTTGTCAATTTTGCTGGCATATAATTGAGAAAATATTTCTAATAATTTCTTTTTTTAATTTTAATATTGGAAATTTGATTTTCCTTTATAAACTCAGATTAGCACACACTTTATTTCATTAGTTTTTTTTAAAAAAATACTGCTTTATTTATCAATTCAATTTTTTATCATTTAAAATTTTATTAATCTCTTATTTGATTTTTAGAATCTCTATTTTTGTCTTTAAGTGTTTTGACTTATTGCTTTTCTAGTTTTTTAGGTACATGGATTCATTCTTTCTCTTTTGTTGATGGAAGTGTTTATAAATTTTTTTCTTAAGGACAACTTTGGAAGCATCCCTAAAGTTTTAGTATTTTGTCTCACTGTTAATTTTTTCTTTGATGAAATTATCTATTATTTTTAGGAAGATAAAAAAGTATCTAGATAAACATTTATTAAGTATACTATGTTAGGCATTGTGCTAACTTCTGGAATACAAATACAAAGCAAGGAAGATAGTCCCTGCCCTAAAAGAGCTTATATTCTAATGGGACAAGAAAACAAATAAAGAAGAGCTAGAAGACAGGGTGAGGGATATGTATATGGTGGCATGATGTAGAGAAGTCTGGGTAGTGGCATGGAGGCTTATTCTAGGCAAAATAAAGAAATGGCTCATCTATTAGAGGCCCTGGGACCTGGGGCAGAGTACAACATAGATGGTCCAAGTGTGGGTAGTTTGGTGTGAAGATTATTTGTTCTTTGATCATTAATTTTTTTAGGATTAAATTATTTAGCCTAGATTTAAGTTTGAATCCTTTCTATATGACCCTTTATTTTGATGTTTATTTTATTATGCTAAGTAAAGGCCATATTTGGCATTTTTACTTCTCTGTAGTTCTTTATAAGGTTTTTATGACTAGCATATGGTCATTTCTTGTAAAGGTGTCACAGATATCTGAGTTTTATCTACGTTCCTTTTATTGCCATTCAGTAATTTTCAGAGATCAGGAATATCTAACTTGTCTAAAATTCTACTTAGGTCTTTCATTTCTATCTTGATTATCTTTTTATAAGACTTGTCTAGGTCTAAAAGAGGTATGTTGGAAATCCTCAACCAAAATAATCTTGCTATCTATTTCTATAATTTGATTATTTTCCATTAATTACTCAGAAATTAAGCCATTCAATGCATATGTATTAAATATTGATATTATTTAATTGTTTGTGGTGCTTTTAAGCATAATGTGATTTTTTTTTATTGATCTCTTTTAACCATGCTTATTTTCACTGTTGCCTTGTAGAGACATCTGCTACCCCTGCTTTTGTGAGTTTGCCTGGAGTACATTAAATTCTACTCTAAAATGAAAGGAAGCTTCATTTTATATATATATATGAATCTGCATGTTTCAAGTGTTTCTTGTATAGCAGATACTCTGGAGTTACTCTCCCAACATCCATTTGTACTAGTAAGTCAAGTCCCCATAGGGTAGCTACTTGCTCTCTCAGAATTCTAGTGATAGACTTGGTTTTCTAATGTTATATTTTACAAGACCTTATAAGTATGCTTCCATCAGTGATTATTATCTAGGCTTAATTAGCTTTTAGAAAGAGGTATTTACTAACTTTTGAATACTATGGTAAAAAATAATTGGCACAAAATATACCCCACACAAAATCTATGATGTCCACCCATCAGTACACACAAAGTTCAAGGAAAAGAGGATTCAAGCTAAGAGAACATGTGGCAAAAGTGTAACTTAAGACTCCTAGAAATTCCTTTTCCCCTCTTGTGGGTGACTCATAAAGTTCCCCTTGGGTGAGACCTAGCTTTTCTGAGGGGTTTCTTGTAGAACCTTGAATTTACTTTTTCTCATTTCATTCAATTGGTCCTCAGCTCTTGATGCAGATGCTACCTTGAGATGTTTAGGTGACAAAGCTAGGAAGCCAATGGAAAGTTTAAAATCCTTTGGACACTTAAAAAACTCAGAAGGATCTCCCTTTGCCTCGGGTTGGAGAGTAGGGAGTAAAATAAGACAAAGTGAGGCTAACATAATGGCTTTTTTTTTTCCTCCCAAAGCAATTTTTTTTTTCCTCAAATATTTGGTTGGAAGACTTCTACCCTAAGGTGCAAAATCTATAAGGAATGAGTGAATATCTCCAGCCAATATTGACACCCTTCTGTAAGGTATCATTTCATTTTAACAATGGCTTGTAAGGACTTCTAAATTAAGCAAGGACTTTTGACATCTATTATAAAGCCTTTATTGGTTTAATAGAGGTATTTAGACCTTTTTCATGCCTACTTAGTATCTCTGATTGATTCACTTAAGAAGTTCAGGTCTATAATTAGTGATAGGGGTATTGGGATCAGGGGTGAGAATAAGCATTTCTATGGGGCCCACTACATGCCAAACATTGTGCTAAGCACTTTATAAACATTATTTCATTTGATCCTCACAACAACCCTGTAAGGTAGGTGCAATTTTTTGGGTTATTATCCCCATTTTACAGTTGAGGAAACTGAAGCAAACAGAGGATAAATGACTTGCTCAGGATCACATAGCAAGTAAGTGTTTGAGGCCAGATTTAAACTTATGTCTTCTTGACTTCCTGACTTCAGGCCCAATGCTCTGTACATCAAGCCACCTATTTGCCTGGGTATGGGCCATCTCTCTTACACTTGCAAAAACACATTGCTGGATTTGCTTTCTTTCTAATCCATTTAGTTATCCTTTTCCACTTTATGGGTATGTTCATCCCTTTCACATGCACGAACATGATTGGTAATTGTGTTTTTCCCTCTATTATATCTTCATATTCCCCCTCCCCCTTTGTCCCTTACATTCTTCCTTTAGAGGCATATGAGATGTTCAGGGAGGACTAGCACATGTGGTTTGAAGGCTGATTATTTACCTTTGGTGTCTACCTTTCACTCAACTCTCACCTGTGGCTCCAAGAAACTGTAGCATGCTCAGCAGCCATACTGTTGTAAAATTGTCTTAGCAGATAGGCTAAAACAGGTTGAAGGCAACTGACAAGCCTCAAACCCATTGGTGAGTTAGGGGGATGTTTATCCCAGGCATGTGAAGATTTCCTCTGCTGGAATGGGCAGATCAGAACAACTTGTTCTAATAGCCATGAATGTGGCTGAAGTAGGAGCAACGGAGCACTTACAGCTTGGTCAGACATTGAAGACACCAAGGTCATCCACTGCATTCCAGGGCATTGCCAGTCATCTTGACTTCTGTCTTGCCATTGGATTTCAATGGCTCAGGAAGAAAAAGTGAGGTTGAGGAGTTTGTGCAACTCTGCCTCACTTGGATACATGCCCCAGGAAGACATACCTCCATTACTGCATAATTTTCACTTGAGGGCACATCAATATTCTTTAAAACAAAACAAAACAAAAAAACAAAAAGCTGCTTCCTCCAGAGATAGTTCAGCTGCCCTTGCTATAAGAAATGCCTTACTACTTATAACTATGTCCCTCTTTTCATTCCTTTCATCAAAAATTTCCACCATTCCACCTCCTAACAAAAGGTATAATTCCTCTTCCCTTCATTACATGTGTTTGTTTTCTTCTTTGAAGGATAGTTTGAACAGACAAGAAATATTTTTTACACTCAATCTAATTATGAAGAATTTTTAAAATGCCTACTATGTGCAAAGCATTGTACTAGGTTATAGGATACAAATACAAAACCAAAGCAGTCTCATTTTCAAAAAGCTTGCATTCTACTGGGAAGATAATATGCATATAGATATAAAATCAATATAAAGTAAGAAGGGAGGTAGAGTAAGAAAAATCAAAGAAACCCTATGTGGGAAATGAGAAATGAGAAGATTTGAAGGGATCTAAAGATTCTAAGAGGTGGAGATGAAGAGGGAAACAGCAAGTAGGTCAATTTGGCAGGAATGTAGGATATATCAAGGGGAATAATGAACAATAAACTTAGAAAGGTAAATGGAAACTAAATTGTGAAGGGATTAAAACGCCAAATGGAGAGGATGCAAGAGGGAGTCACTGGAGCTTCTTGAGCATGGGAGTAACATGAATATCTAATTGAGAAATTGATGGTAATATTTCAGTTGGGTGTTAAGTTTGGAAACTAGATTATGAAAGGTTGAGAAGTGAAAGGGGAATGAGGACTAGAGGAAACCAGTACAGATGACTTTTTCCAGTTTGGCTGTGAAATGGAGGAAGAATATAATTTGATAGCTTTTGGGGACGTCAGATTCAAGCAAATGGTTTTTTCTTTTATGGAAAGAGGAGATCTGGGCATATTCTTAGAAAGCATGGAATGATCCAAAGGATAGAAAGATAGAAGGATGAGGAGGGGGGAGAGAGGCAAATAGAAAGATGGAGAGGGAGATGGAAGTGGGGAGGGGAGATGATTGAAAATGTAAGATCCTGGAGATGGGATGAAGTTCACAAGCAGAGAGGTTGGCTTTGGTAAGGAGAAAGGATACTTCTTCAGAGTGAAGGAAAAGAATGCTATGGATGATGTTGAAGGAATCTGAGGTGTAGAACTGTAGAGAACAGGGAGTTCTCAGTTATAACTTTCTCAGAAAAGTAGAAGGCTAGATGCTCAATGAAAGGGACACTTGCACTAGCTACACTCTCTTTCCTTCCCCATTTTGATCTCTTGGTTTAGTCAGTTAAACTCTACACTATTATCTTTTCTTACACCCCTTGCCTCCTCTTCCTATCAAAGCTCTTGTCTGGTCAACCTCAGCTTTGAATTACTCCCATCATCCACTGCTGTTGCTTCTATTCACATGCTGCTTCCAGAAGCTAGAAAAACTCATGAAACTATAGCAGTTGGATTTACTACAAATTTGTTGCATAATCTCAATTGGATCCTCAATACAGCAAAGCAGGCTTTTTATTCCTCCCTAATTGATTCACTATCCTACTCGCAACAGCAGATTTTACAAGATGTTGCATCCTACTACAAGCCTCTTATTGGTCCTCTTATCTCTGCTGTCTGAGCTCAGAAATTCTTGGCTCCTTTCCTACTGTCTACAAATATGCCCATGTATTAAACCCTCCCTGGAACTAGCTATCTCTACTAGCTATTGTCGCATATCTGTCCTTCATTTTGAGAAGGCTGTCTACAATCAATGCCTCTACTTCTTATCCTCTAATTTTCTCCTTAACTCTCTGCATTCTAGCTTCTAATCTCATCATTCAGTTGAAAGAACTATCCTCAAAGTTACCAGTGATCCTTTAATTGCCAAAAACTAATGGTATTTCCCCCAATCTATCCATATCCTCTTGGCAGCCTCTTCTCACTGATATTTTCTTCTCTAGGTTTTCATGACACTGCACTCTTCTGGTTTTCTTCTTACCCGACTGCTTCTTCTCGGTTACGTTTGTTGGATCTTAATCCAGGTGCCCCCCCAGGGCTTTGTTCCGGGCCTTCTTCTCTTTTGCCTTCGTATAATTTCACTTGGTGATCTCATTAGCTCCTATGGATTTGACTGTTTTCTCTATGTTGATGATTCTCAGATCTTTTTCCACGGACTTCACTTCTTTACTGACCTCTAGACTCTCATTTCCAAGTGTTTATTGGACATCATGAATTGGATATTCCAGACATCTTAAACTCATTTATCTAAACCTGAACTCATTATCTTGCCTGCCAAATCCTCACTTCTCAAATTTCCTATTACTGTCAAGGGTACTAACATCCTCCCAGTCTCCCAAACTAGATGCTATCCTTGATTTTTTACTCTCTCTCAACCCCATATCTAAATCTGCAGCCAAGCCCTGTCAATTCTACTTCTGTAACATCTCTTGAGTATGCTCTCTTCTCTGACACTGCCACCACCATTGTTGCAGGTCCTCATCATCTCATACCTGAACTACTGCAATAGCCAGCTGTTTGGTCTCCCTACCACAACTCTTTCCCCACTCCTATACTCAGCTGCCAAATTAATTTTCCTAAAGTGCAGGGCTGATCATGTCACTCCCCTACTCAACAAACCCCAGTGGATCCCTATCAACTCCAGGATCAAATATGAAATCCTTTGTTTTGAATTCAAAGCCCTTCATAACCTGACCCCTTCCTACCTTTCCAGTCATCTTACACTCCACTTACCCCCATGTACTTTGTGTTTTGTACTTAGTGACATTGGGTTCCTTGCTGTTCCTTGAAGAAGACACTTCATCTCCAGACTCCAGGCATCTTCACTGGCTTTCCCTCATGCCTGGAATGCTCTCCCTCTTCATCTGGCTCCTGGCCTCCCCAGCTTCCTTCAAGTTCCAGCTAAATCCCACTTTCTGCAAGAATCTTTTTATCATCCCCTTCAATATTAGTGCCTTCCCTCTGTTGATCATTTTCACTTTATCCAAGATATATCTTGTTTGTATGTAGTTGTTTTTATGTAGTTTCCCCAATTAGACTCTGAAGTTCTTGAAAGCAGCAAAATTTTGCCTTTCTTTGTAACCTCAGTGTTCAGTACAGTGTTTATCACATAGCAGGCACTTAACAAATGCTTATTGACTTGATTTGACATGACTTTCAGTTTCATCTATAAATGCTCCTGAGATGAGAGAAGTAAAGCTGAATTTCACACCAAATTTTCTGCAGATTAATTTTCCCCTCCACTGCTTTTCACTTTTTGTCACTTAATAAGCATTTATTAGGAGTAGGAGACTAACTAGTAAGTTATTACAACAGTCTGGGTATCAGATGATGTGGGCCTGAGCCAAGGGTATAGCAGTGTTGGAGAAGAGAAAGAGGAGTATGTGAGAAATGCAAAAGCAGAATTAACAGGACTTGGTAACAGATTGGCTATGTGGGGTGAAAGAGTAAGAAGCTGAGGATGATACCTAGCTTCAGAGCTTGGATGAGTTGGAAAGTGATGTGCTCTTGACAGTAATAGGGAAGTTTTAGAGGGAGGAAGAGTTTTGGGGGAAAGATAATGAAATGAGTTTTGGACATTTTGAGTTTAAGATGTCTACTGGACATTCAGTCTGAGATGACCAATAGACAGTTGGAGATTGAGACTGGAGATTAGGAGAAAAGTTAGGGATCAGTACGTGGATCTGAATTCCATTAGTATAAAGATCTTTGAAATCATGGGAGCTGATGAGATCACCAAGTGAAACAGTATAGTGGAAGAAAAAAAGAGAGCCCAGGATAGAGTATTTGAAGGGCTGTCACATTTTAATGGGATTATACTTGTTATCATTGCCTCCTAAGGTAAAACCAAGAGTACCTGCTAAATAACTAGGAATTGATGAAAGGAAAAAATTTCTAACAATTAGAACTATTCAAAGTGGATTATTCATTGGAGTTCATTAAGTGCAGGATGGAAGACCATTTGGTTAAATAAGATTGCTGGTACCCTTTTAATGCTAAAATTCTATAATTCCATTTCCCACTTTTTCAGGCACAATATCTTATTTAGTCTGACAAGAATGGAGTTATTATAATTCTATAGCTCGTGTCTTCTCATTTTTTAAACTAATATTTTATTTTCCCTCTAATTACATGTAAAAATATTTTTAACATTTTTTTTAAAATTCTGAGTTCCAAATTCTCTTCCTGTCTCCCTGCCTGCTCTCCTCCCTGAGCTGGTAAGCAATTTGATATGCTGCTATAAATATTTTGGAGTATATGGGGTCTTTCTTTGGGGTATAAGTTCAGTATGGAGTCTCTTATTCCAAGGGTCATTTTTAGTCCCTTTATTTGCATAATTCCAAATTGCATTACAAAATGGTTGTATAATTTCACAGCACAAATAAAATAAGCATTTCTACATGAAGTATATAACAGAAATAAAAGATCTTTTTATTTACAGTATGAATCTCTATTAGTTTCAGCTTGTTTTTCCTTTTAAGTATTAAATTTGACAGGAATTTTCAAAGCTGCCCTCCTTGTCTCTTTCCTTCTGGAATTCCTTCTGTTATCTTCTGCACAGTTTTAGGAAATGTTCCAAATGTTTTCTTTTTTCTTGTTTTTTGGCAACCTTATTGCCAATCTCCTTTCTATCCCGTATTTCCAGTTGTTTGCTACAACAAAAACAGGTAGTATATTTCTTTGTACCTTTGGATCTTTTTCTTCTTTTTTTTTATGTCTTTGGGGTATAGGCCTAATAGTGATTTCATGTCATTTGGTTAAATTGTATAGACTTTTTAATGACTTTGGAGACATAGTTCCAAATTGTTTTCCAGAATGATCAAAAGCCATATTTCAAGGGGCTGAAGTAAATGAATGAATGGGTAGTGAAGAAATTAAAGTCAACAAGTAAAGCTGTTACTTTCAAGGAGTTTTTGATAGTAAAATGGAGGAAATATCTAAGATGATATTTTGAGTACATGGCAGGGTCAAATGAAGGGTTTTGTTTGTTCATTTGCTTTTTAAGAGTTGGGAGACTGTGTTTGTAGGCAACAGGAAGAAGGCTATAGATAAGGAGAAGATGATCATTTCCTCTTATTCTTCCTCCTTTTCAATGGGGTAAGCTTCTGGAGAAGATGAAAAGGGATAGAATCAAAGGCAAAAGCAGGGGGGCAAGATCATCCACTGAGAGATAAAGTTTTGAGGATGGCCAGTTGGACACACAAGATAAATAAGGAAAACTCTTAGCTGTTATTGATGAGTTCAGATCACCTGTCCAAGATGAACTATGTCTTTGGGTGATTGTTGATCTATTTTCAGTGCCCTCTAATGTCCTTTCTCACTCTACATCTATGATCTTATGATTGTCATGCAATAATGAGGGCTCAGTTGAAATTTGGTATCATGAATTTGTAGTGGACTTAGTCAAAACTGTGGTACAAATTCCTTGAGCAAGTTTCAATAGCTCATGAGAGTAAGCAGAGAAGACAGATTCAGGGAACAATCCAGAGCTGAGGATTGGCAGAGCATGAAGATAGGAAAAAGAGGAGACAAAGGATTCCAATAAAGGTGGAAAAAATTTCATAAGTAAACTGGTTAACTCTGATATCAAAATTGTGAAGGAAGGAAAAGAGGCTAAAGCAAAGGTGATGGACTAGGAAAAAATTCTGTTTAAATTAATGAAAACTCCTTGTGTACAAAGAGAAACAACCTTCTTCTCTGCCTTAATTGTATAAAGGAAATCTAAACTTTGCTGCTTAGCCCTGAAATGCATATTGACACTTATTTATTGATCCTGCTATTTGAGGGGAAAGGACAACTTTTTAGCTAAAAATAAATAAATAAATATTAATTTAATTTATTTCCTACCTTGAGAATGCAGACATAGGTAGTTGTAAAATCTTCTCTATTTTCAGTAATTATTTTTAAAAATACATTCCTATAACTGAAAAGCTTCTGCACAAATAAAATTTATGCACCTAGGATAGGAAGGGAAGTAGTCAAATGGGGAGAAAAATTCATCACATTTCTCTAGTAAGGGTTTGGTACCCAAGTTATTTTAAAATTTTACAGAAATACTGAAGACCGAAAGCCATTCCTTAGTAGATAAGTGATCAAATGACATGAATAAACAATTCTCAAAAGAAGAATTATAAACTATTAACCATATGAAAGAATGCTTCAAAGCATTCTTTAATGGAAATTGCAAGAATCCTGAGATTTCAACTCACACTCTGAAAACTGGTAAATTTTCATCAATGTTGGAGGCTTTGTAAGAAGATAGTGTATTATTGATGGAACTGTGAAAGCACAGTTTTGGAAACTATTTTGGAAAACAGCATACAATTATACAAAGTGACTAAAATGTTCATACACTTTGAACCATCACTAGGATTAAAGCCTAAAGAGGCCATTGATAAGAAAAAAAGTCCCCATATAGTACTTCAAAATATCTTATATAGCAGCTTTTTTTATGACAGCAAAGAATTGGTAACAAATCCAATTGATCAAGGAGTGGCTAAACAAATTATGGTACTTAATGAATAGGGAGAAGCATGGAAAGATCTACATGAATTGATACAGAGTGAAGTAAGGAAAGTCAAGAAAACATATAGAATGACTAAAACAACATTTAATGGAAAGGAAACCACACAAAAAAAATCAAAAGTTACAAAAAAACTAAGAAAATAAAACAAACATGGCCCAAAAGGAAAGACATAGAAAGATAGCCCTACCATATCCCTTTGCAGAAGTGTGAAGTTCACAAGTATGGTACAATGCATGTATTTTCAGACTTCTGATGTATTTAAAAGTTATGTTAACTTTTTCATCTTTTTATTATCTTCTCTAAAAATATTACTTGTTATATAGGACGGCTCTCTGGGAAGGAAGAAGGGAGAAAATTGTGATGATATTTTTTAAATGTATTTAAAAAAAATACCTTGCATCTCTGGATAGTAGGACTTTAACCCTGGACATATGTTCTCATGAGTAAAATCCCTCATCTAATGGACATTTAGGACATTGCTATGAATCATCATTTTCTCAATTCTAGATATAAATATAACTCTAGTTAATCTTAAGTTGAAAAGTTCTGTGTTCAAAACAGAATTTTAGAAGAAATTAAAGCATTAATCAAGTAAGTATTATTCAGTGGTAGAGTATTCACTAAAGCAGTACTGCAGTCAAGGTGATCAAATTGTAATGTGTTTGGAAACTACAACAGCTAGCTAGTCAGCCATTTAGGCAACTACAAGACAGCTTACCAGATCTTTTCAGCTGGTATTTAATAAAGCAAATACAGTTTGCATTCTCATAGTCTATTTAGGTATGAAAAGGTATGGGCTTTCTCCAGCAAAAATGTCAACTTAATAATTCAGGGCTCAAAAGATACTTCCACTTTGAAATGATAGCATATGCTAAGCACTCTCCAACCAAAAGCCACATTTTAATAAAATGATAGCTATTTTTCTTTCCATCACCTGTTTTCTTTTTTTTTTAATTTCAGACTTAAATACTAAAACTTAAATACACAATAAGAAAAGAAAAAGAAACATATTATAAACGTAAATATTGAAACTTAAATACAAAATAAGAAAAGAAAAAAAAAGCATTGCCATGTGCACAGTGGAACCTGAGAATTCAAAATATACAGCAATACATTTCCATTTCAAGAAAGCCTATATAATAAATACTACGAGCTATCCATCCTTTCTTTGCTTCCTTATAAGTTTTCTTTTGTTCTTTGCTGTGCACTTTTTACTTTGCTCTTTTTTCTCCCTTCCTCCCCACCTCCAGAAAGCACAGATGTATTTGTATATATATATATGTATGTATATATACATATACATATAGACATATATAGACACATACACATAAAACTTATCTATATATACATATACTTTTACATGCATACAGTTACACATACATATATATCTATAATCATACTCATATGTAGACATATACATTCATATATATACACTTACATGTACATATACTTATATATCTATAATCATACTCATATATAGACGTATACATTCATATACATCTATGTAAGACCATACTTTACTTGTTTGTTCTCTTTTTTTCTGAGAGTGGATAATCTAACTGTTTTCTGAATATATGTCTCTGCATCTTGGTCCTTTTATTTACTCATGGCCTGTGGCTTTTTGTGATTTTACTGTATTTTTTTCCCAAGAATGAAAGCATAAGTACTCTCTACCTTGGGCTCTGCAAACTTGGTGTTTTTGTAGGATTATTCCAGTATGGTCCATGTTATTTTGTTAGCTACATTGTAACTTGTTAAAAAAAATTTACATGTAAAAGAAATATAGGAGATGAGAATGCTGGACCAAGAGTCAGGAGACATAGGTTCTAGTGACAATTCTGCTACTAATTCACTATGTGACTTTGGTCAAATCACTTGGGCTATATTAAAGATGTAAAAATTAATTTCTTTATCTGTAAAATTAGAAAACTATATTATACAATGGCTATGTTTCCTTTTAGCTCTGAAATTTTATAATTCCTTCAATATGATCCTTTGACAGTGACTTCAAAGTTGTGGAGAAAAGATACTCCACTGGGGCATGGGAAGAAAATATTAGAACTTCAGTTTTATTTATTTTTATCTTTGTAACTAGTATGCTCTGGCTTACTCTACCAGAGCCAAGTAATCTGTATCACCGCCTGAGGGTTCTTGGAGTATACTGAAGGGTTTACAGGTGTCTTTTTTCTATTGTCATCAGTTTTAGCATGCGTTGATTGTTTCCCTCCGGTGTTTGGTGCCAATAAGTAACACCCCAGATCCATTAAAAAATTTGACATTAATTAACTTTTACAAAAGAATATTTACTTTGAAGATATCACAAGAACAAAAAAACATTTTCCCCCAACACCTTGGAGGCATAATCTCTCCAATCCCAAATCAGTCTCTGGGAGAGTAGATTCACTCTTAGAACAATTTTTATATAGCACTGGGCCCACCAAGTTTTCTTCCATATGCAGCATCCATTGCTAATAGATGAGTCTTCATCTCAGCTACCACTGAGCTGGGTACTAAAGGTCACTACCAATGACAACTCCTTGCTCTTTGAGGCACTGATGCTTAGCTGTCTACAAAGTCCTATATGCTGAGACTCTAGATACCTGGAAACCTAAACACTCACTCTCCTGACCTTTCAAAACTTTCAAGGTTATAGTCTCCAATCCCTTCACCTATAATTCAAAAGAACAAACGCAGAAGCCAATGACCAAGGCCCACTTCACAGAGCCACATGTCAGCATCAGTGGAGAGGAACAAAGACTTCTCTCCTTACATTACTGTGTCTTACCAAATGCTGTTAATGAAGGAATTAAACCAAGAGCAAAGCAGCTAAATGAGGGGAAAATCTTAGTATCAAATTTCTCTGGTAAGAGTTTAATATCCAAGTTATAAAAACAATTAACAAGTCTTCTGTGTCACATGAGCAACAAGATAGAGGACTAGACATTTTCTCTACTCCCTACAACCTCTTAAATCTTTCCAAAACAGAAATTATGTGCTAAAGATAAAGCAACTTCAGCTTGTCTCCATGGTCTAGGATACCTAGAATTCAAAGGAATATTAAAAAAAAGAATTGATAATTACTGACCCAGAGCTCATTCAGCACCCCACCCCTACCAGCATCAAGTTGGCACTAGTAGACACAAGGACCCACTACAGCCTTACAAACAAAACCCATACTCATATTCTAATCCCCCACTCCTTTTCAGTGCTATGGAGATCCCAGCTTACAGCCTATGGAAATTTACCTTGGTTGCAACAGACATCCAGGCAGCAACAGCCCTTCAAGAGCAAAAGCCTGCCAGAGGCCAAAACCCTCTAGTACCAGTGCTACAAAGCTCTTAACTCTCAATGCCAGGGTGGAGAACTCAGGAGCACTAACAGGGTTAGACCAACAGCATTATACCAGCAGAGCCAGGGCCAGGGCAGATGACCCTGTAGCATCAGCCAAGCAAAGCTCCGAATTTCCACTACTGGGCCAAAGAAATAAGAATCACAGGGAGGGGGACAGGACACTATGTGTTCAGGGTTTGGGTGGGGGGAGGATAAAGCAGGTTGCAGCACTTCACCAAGCCTGAGGGAAAGAGCACAGTATCTAGCTGGGACCAGTTCTGCCAACCAGAAGTCACTTGGGGCAGTCTCTAATCTCATGAACCATGAATTGCCCAGCATAGGAGGAGGCTGAAACACTTTGAGATCCAGACCCCAGGGAAACCACTATCGGAGGAGAGGGAATCAGAAAGTGAGTGATAGGGAAAATAAAGGTGGGGAAAAGATTGACATTACCAAAGATCTCAGGAAGAAGAAAACTCAAAGACCTTGTACTAAATAAATCAATAGGAAAAAACAGTAACAGTGGATGGAATTATGGCTTCCAGATCTAGTGACCATCTGGTACTGGTTGAAGAATAGATCAGTGGAACAGAATAGACAAGGGAGATTTAGAAACAATAGAACTCAATAGCCTAATGTCTGATAAAGTAGAAAACATGAATTACCTGGAGTGGCAGGGGAGACTCCTTATTCAATAATAATTGCTGGAAAAACAAGATAGTAGTCTGGCAGAAATTAGGCTTAGGTCAACACCTTATGGTATATTCCACAATATGTTCTAAATGGATAGGCAATGTCAATATTAAAGATCATATGATTAAAAAATCAAAAGGAAAACAGACCATATACATGTTACAGCTATGGGAAGAAGAGATATTTTTAACCAAACAAAAGATAGAGGTAATTATAAAAGATAAAATAGGTAACTTTGATTACTTGAAACTGAAAAGCTTCTGCACAGACAATATTAATGTGTCTAGGATAAGAAGCTAGGATGGGGGGAAATCTCTGATAAGAGTTTGATATCCAAGATATGTAAGTAATTAATAAATCTATATACAAATATATTTAAGACTAGTAGCCATTCCCCAGTAGAAAAATGGTCAAAGGATATAAAAAAACAGTTCTCAAAATAACAGCAAAATATTCACAACCACACAAAAAAATGCTTCACATCACTAAAAACAGGAGAAATGCAAATCAAAACAACCCTGAGATTTCACCTCACATCCTACAAATTGTCAAAAATTACAAAAAATTGGTAGCAGTCAGTGTTGGAGGGGTTATAAAAGGATAAGCACACTAATACAACATTAGTAAAGCTGTGAAATTATACAACCATTTTGTAATGCAATTTGGAATTATGCAAATAAAGGGACTAAAAATGACCCTTAGAATCAGAGACTCCATACTGAACTTATACCCCAACGAAAGCATCGATAAGAAAGACCCCATATACTCCAAAATATTTATAGCAGCATATCAAATTGCTTACCGGCTCAGGGAGGAGAGAGGACAGGGAGACAGGAAGAGAATTTGGAACTCAGAATTTTTAAAAAAATGTTAAAAATGTTTTTACATGTAATTAGAAGGAAAATAAAATATTAGTTTAAAAAATGAGAAGACACGAGCTATAGAATTATAATAACTCCATTTTTGTCAGACTAAATAAGATATTGTGCCTGAAAAAGTGGGAAATGGAATTATAGAATTTTAGCATTAAAAGGGTACCAGCAATCTTATTTAACCAAATGGTCTTCCATCCTACACTTAATGAACTCCAATGAATAATCCACTTTGAATAGTCCTAACTGTTAGAAATTTTTTCTTTTCATCAACTCCTAATTATTCAGCAGGTACTCTTGGTTTTACCTTAGGAGGCAAAGATAACAAGTATAATCCCATTAAAATGTGACAGCCCTTCAAATACTCTATCTTGGTCTCTCTTTTTTTCTTCCACTATACTATTTCACTTGGTGATCTCATCAGCTCCCATGATTTCAAAGATCTTTATACTAATGGAATTCAGATCCACATACTGATCCCTAACTTTTCTCCTAATCTCCAGTCTCAATCTCCAACTGTCTATTGGTCATCTCAGACTGAATGTCCAGTAGACATCTTAAACTCAAAATGTCCAAAACTCATTTCATTATCTTTCCCCCAAAACTCTTCCTCCCTCTAAAACTTCCCTATTACTGTCAAGAGCACCATCACTTTCCAACTCAAATCTGACCTCAGAAACTTGACACTTACTAGTTGTGTGACCCTGGGCAAGTCACTTAACCCTGATTGCTTCAACAAAAAAAAAAAAGAAAAGAAAAGAAAAGAAAAGAAAAAAAAGAATATACAAAGGGAAATAAGGTGAGTTAAAGTTGGAAAGAAAATGTGAACCACCTATAAAATATGGTTGTAAATATGTTAGTTGCTTTTAAAAAGTCATTTCTGCTCACTGAATCTTACTAAGTGATCTAATATAACATTAAAAAGCTAAAGGTCTCCAAGTGCTGGAATAATCCATCAGGATGAATGATAAGTAACAGGGGAAGATCAAACACTTTCCAGGGCATCATTTCTTAAGAGTGGAGACACAGGGAACCTCTGAATTAAACTCTCAAAGTAGAGCTTAGTTTTTCATGGGGGTGATTTCTTATCAGCAGCCACTACTCTTTAACAACCAAATCACGTCATGTTAGTTTGCCAGATCCTCTTCCCATCCATAAAGAGACTAGTGGACCTTTGTCCTTAACAGGTCTTTCTCTCTGATTTCTGTAGACTATATGGACAAGACAGGTATCTGTTGTACCAGCGATCCAGACAAATGAACACAGAGTGTAATATAATAATGTAAGGTATTGTGACTTTGTGAATTTGTTAGTATAAGACAACATACAGAGATGAGTTGTTTCATTGCAAATGGCCTACTGACAAGGCTTCATAATTCAACAATACCTTTCTATATGATTCTTACCTGGCACTGGCATGGGTATATGTCCATTACTATCTAGAATTTGAATAAAGATTTTTTTGAGGTTCGGATGCAGAGCAGAAGTTCCAGAGAAATTATAAGGCACAGTTGTTGCAGGGTATGCATTTAAGGACAATTTTAGATAAGATGGATCTGGAATCTTAGAAGAGTAGTTGATGGCCGTAAGAGCTATAGTAGTACAAGTCAGAGGCACCAGAATCTGTGCTGCTATCATCTTCCACTCACGCCAAGTATACATAACCTTCTTCATCAACATGGCAAAGAACTGCTGGCAGTGAAGACAAAGCTATAAAAAAAATAAGAAAGACATAGTATAAATAACATTCCCAGATTTAAACATATAAATCTAGCTGAAACTGTTTAAGTCATATGATCTGAATGTAATTTGGTGGAAAAAGAGAATACATGAAGTAAACATGTTCCTGAACAGATACCTACGAACTAAATACATATCAAAATACACTTTGTTTTTGTTTCTATAAAATAATAATTTTATAATATATATATATATATATATATACTGTATATGGCATATCATGTATAATATACTTATGATAATCATTTAATAATTTTTATTGAGCTACTACCACATGCAAAATACTGAACCTCACCAGAACTCTAGTCCTAAATAGACAATTGCCCAAAGGACATCTCTACCTGGATGTTTCACCAGTATTCAAACCTGACATGTCCAAAATGGAAGACATTACCTTCCTGCTAAATGTATTCCTCCTCCAAACTTTCCTATTGAGGGCACCAGTGTCCTTCCATTCACAAAGGTTCCTGGTTTCCAAGTCACTCTGGATTCTTTCCTCTACCTCCTCTCTCCTATACAATGAGTTCCCAGGTCCTGTTGATTCTTCCTCTATAATATCTCTTGCTTCTAGCTCCTTCTTTCCTCTCTCATGGTTATCACTCTAATTAATTTCTTGTCTAGACTACTGTAATAGTCTCCTAATGGGTTTCCCTGCATCCAGCAGGTACTGTCTCTAATCTATCTGAAACACACCCACCAAACTTTGAGTGAATCTGGCCAGGTCAATATTCTGCTCAGAAATTTTCAAATGATTTCCTGTTGCATCTAGGACAGAATACAATACTCTTAAGCCTGGCTTTTAGGGCCCTCTAGAATCTATTCTTCCAACCCTATTTCATATTATTTCTCTTCAGAGACTTTACACTTCATACAGTCTGGATTACTAGCTGCTCTCGGCAGTCATGCAAATTATTCCTCATACCTAGAATGCATTGCCTCCTCTACTTAGGTCTCAGAGTCCTTTATCTTCCTTTAAGGTTGAGTTCAGCTATTACCTGAACTCAAAGGAGGTAGCTGTTGGCACAGTAGACAGCATGCTGGGCCTGGAGACAGGAACACCTGAGTTCAAATCTGTCCTTAGATACTTAAAAGCTATATGACCCTAAATGTCTCAGTTTCCTCAACTGTAAAATGAGGATAATGAAAGTCCTACCTCACAGGCTTGTTATAAGTTTCAAATGAGGTGATATTTGTAAAAAGTGCTTAGCACGAAGACTGGCACATAGAAGATGCTAGACAAATGCTTATTCCCTCCCCCTTCTTTTTTCTTCCCTCTACCTCTTCGATGAACCCTTGACTAATTCCATCCCATTCCTAGTGATGTCCTCAAATGATCTTATATTTTATCACTTTCACACACATATGTATATGTATACATATATGTACATATACATATACACACATACTATAAGCCAATAAACTGTAAACTCTTCAAGGTTCAGACTTTTACTTTGGTCTTTGTATCCTCAGAGTTTAGCACAAAGTTTTGCAAAAACCAGGCACTTAACAAATGTTACTTGTATACACGTTGTGTCTTTTCAGTAGAAGGTAAGATCCTCCAGGGCAGGGGCTCTTTCTTTTCTCTTGATGCTCCTATGTGCCTAGTATAGGGCCATGAACACGATAAATATTTATGTGAATGTTAAATTGAATCTAACGTCTTACTTGTGTTTGAATTCTGGTTTTCATACTTACTTTTTGAATGACCATGAACAAGTCATTGAGCTTGTTTCTTCCTATGTAAAATGGGGGTTAATAATACTTACATTACTTCACAAGATGGTTATTTTGAGGAAAGTGCCTTAAATAAGTAGTTAAATGTGAGTTGTTATTATGTTGAGGTGGTGGGGAAAAAGAATAGTGCCTGCCTTCCAGGAGTTTACAATCTATCTGGGAAGATTAGGTCGATGCATATTAAAAATAAACAACAACATGAATTAAACGTTACTATGATACAATAATAAGACAACAATACAAAAGATGGTCTTTCAATAGAAATCTTCAATGAAGGCTAGACGACTACTTAGAGATTTTAAGTAAGTTACTTATTGGACTAAACTGCCTCTGAGGTCTCTTCCAATTCTGAGAATCTGTGATTTTAGACCATAATGTAATATATAATAAAATATCAAATAATTGGTATTTTTTGTGTTCTGAAATCAGAGGAAGCATTTGTTATGGGTTGAAATGGAAGAGAGTTCCCATGGAAAGGTTTCATGCAAATCAGGAGAGGTTTCATGGAAGAGATAGGGTTTGAAAAATGAGTAAAACTTGGTTAGTGAGAAAGGAGGGGAAATCATTTCAGATGGGAAATGCTGTTGACAGAGGTGAGGTTGTGCTTAGGGAACAATGAAGATACCAGTTCGATTGAAACACACAGTACCACAATAAAGAATATCGAGAAGTATGGGGCCAGAATGTAGAGGTTCAATGACAAGGAAAGGTGTTTGGACATTCATAAATGGAAAATAAGCAGGTTTCCCCCCTCAGAGATCACTAGTTAGGCTATTTTGATTAAATTTTAAAAACTCAATAGTTTTTAAAAAAGATGACTTCTCTGAGTAACCAATAATAGAGTACTTAAGTACTTTAGTTTCTACTCCCTAAAAAGTCAAACCAATTTGATCACGTTGTTTAAAACAAAACAAAACAAAAAAGCACACTATAATGTCTCATAAATTTGTGGGAGCCAGTGTTTATTTTCAAGTTAAATAGCATCTTATTTAATGCATAATGAAACATTATGGCTGCATCCTCCCAGTGTTTGCAGGGTTATTAATTCTTCTGTGATCTGCCACAGCCTGGAACCTTTCCTTATCTACCATTTCCATTACACAAAATACCCCAGAGGTCTGAACTTTTGATTCCAGGGACCTGTGTCTGCCAAATACTTCCCATCTGTGGGTCTTGGGCAGGACACGTAATCCTTCTGTACCTCAATTTCTTTGTCTGCTACATGGAGATAAATGATACTTGACCTAACCCCCTCATAAAGTTGTTGTGGGAAATGTGTTTTGTAAACTTTATAGTACCACATAAATGTTGTTATTAAGTCATTTAGTTGTGTCCAACTCTTTGTGACCCCATTTATGGTGCTTTTTTTTTTTTTTTGCAAGATACTGGAATGGTTTTGTCATTTCTTTCTCCAGGGTCCTCATTTTACAGTTGAGGAAACTGAAGCAAACAGAGGTTAAGTGATTTGCCCACAGTCACAAATCAAGTAAGTGTCTGAGGACAGATTTGAATCCAGGTCTTCCTGACTCCCAGGCCCAGTGCTCTATTCACTGAGCCAATTAGCTGCCACCTACATAAATGGGAGTTATTATTATTAGCAACCCAGTCCTAGACAGATTTTCCATAGCTGATATCTCAAATCTTTGGGTCTAAAATAATTAAACCAAAATATTTTTCTTATATTTTAACTGTACCTTGTCAGGTTGATAATACCAAACAAGGTTGCTCACCCCAGTATTTAATTTCACAGGAGATTTCTTTTTAGGTAGAACCTTCAGATCTAATTCATTTGAGTCACTAGGATTTTTACTTCCATCTGCATCTTCTGTATTTTTCTTGTATTTCATAGTGGGGACCTGGATTGCTTGAAGATCTATGCTAGAATCCACCAATTTACTGACCCTAAATAAAAAAAGCACAAGGCATTTCATTTACTTGCAGATAAAACAATGTAAATTCAGAAAATAAGAGGCATTCAAATGTGAGAACTATAAAAAGATAGGGATTTATAGCATCCTCATAGAGGAGGGGTGATATGTAGAATGGAGACTGGTTTCTCAAATCATTAAGACAGTAAAACTTTCTCATCACCTTCCTTCTTGCCCTAATAAAAATATAAGAGGAATGGGCAATATGGGAAAGTGTATTGGCTTGGTATAATGGGTCAGTGTCTCGCCTATTGTTATGTACATTTGATGTCAGTGAAGCTCACAGCATAATTTAACAGTGCCAGGAGCTGAAGACTGGGGCACACTATGCAGAATGAAGTTGCCATTTCAAGGATGGGATTGGATTGAAAGGCTATATTTTATTCCCACCTGATCCTGCGTATATGTCTCTGTTGTGTAGACATTTCCCACATCTTGTTATTTGAACCTACCATTGATCAAAAAAGTCTCTTTTTACATTGTCTTTCTCCCCATTCAAGAATAATAGGTCAAATATATATAGTGTATTTAAGCTTTACTATGTGCTTTAAGGGAGCACTTTCCCTTGGATAAGAGGAAAGTAATCAACTATATGACTTGATCAAGGAAGCAGTTTTCTACTGTGAACAGCAAAACTGTTGTGTCCTTGAAAAGGGGCAGCATCCCTAATCACTCTCAAATTTGGCACAGACCTTGAAATTCGGAAGGCACAGTTTTGCCTCTTAACTTCCAGAGGAAGCACAAAAACAGCTATTAAAATTCTAATACAAGGGAAGGTGTGTGACTTGACTAGAATTAAAGGTAGAAATGTCATGACACCTATTCAGGAGCTCATTCTTCTTCTTCTTCTCTTTTTTGGTTAAGTAATGGCAAGCTACAGCTCCTGGCTTCTTTTCTTACGGAGCCAAATCAGATACTGTATTTCTCTGACTCCTTTCCAGAGGTTCCAGTTGCTCCTGCTCTGGTACTCTCCTTTCTTCCCTTATGAGAGATATGGAACAACAGGTAGCAGTGATGGTGTTATATGTCACAAAGGTTTTAAAAACCAGGTGACAGGGAGGGTGATTGTACTGTTATCAGAATAAAGAAGTAAGAAGTTAAGAGCTGGTTTTTTGATGAGTAAAGGGGTATTCAGGTATTGATCTTTCCATTTTCTATTTCTTTTTAAAAACTTCTTATTTTTTAAACAAAAATGTGTTTATTTAATTTCAAATCCTGACTCCATGATATTTTTGTTCTGTATGTGACATTTTCTATTTCTTTTGCTTGATTTGGAGTTGCCAGTCCATGAAATATCATGCCAACTAAGTTAGCCCAACAAGACTTTCTCAGAAGTATGGAATTACAATCCAATTCCACTCCTTGCACATAAGTACTCATATATATCTTAAAGTTATTGTTACGAACTACATTATTAACTCGTGTCATCTCTGATAGATTTGCAAGTTTGTATCAAACTAGAAACATTTCCAGAACTCCATGTGCTTACCAAGTCCCCCAACTCTCTCTCTTTTGACAAATCCTGTCAGTTTTACTAAATGAGATTAAGCCAGTTTACCATTCTACTGCTCACTTGGTAAAAGCTCCTAGGAAGGGTAGCTGGAAAGGTTGGTTGGGAAGGAGAATTCAATGAGCACTGAAGTTGCTTCCTGGAGCAGCATTCTAACAAAACTTTTAGAAAGAGTAGTTTACAATCATTGCTTCATCTACGACTTTATTATAATAGCCTGTAGCAGCTAAGTAGCCCAGTGGACGGAGTACCAGGCTGGAGTCAGGAGAATCTGAGTTCAAATTCTGCCTCAGACATTTACTAGCTGTGTGACCCTGGGCAAATTACTTAACCTCTCTCAGCCTTAGTTTCCTCATCTGTAAAATAACAGTACCTACCTCCCAGGGTTGTTGTAAAGATCAAATTAAATAACATATATAAAGCCCTTTGTAAACCTTAAAGCTAATTAGCTAAAAGCTAATTTTTATTCTCAAAGGTTACCAATGATCTCCATGACTAAATCCAAAGGCCTTTTCTCAGTCCTCATACTCTGCTGCTGACCCACAACTACTTTTTTTTTAATCTTTTTTTAAATTTTTAGGCAGTTGGGGTTAAGTGACTTGCCCAGGGTCACACAGCTAGTAAGTGTTAAGTGTTTGGTCTGAGGCCACATTTGAACTCAGGTCCTCCTGAGTTCAGGGCTGGTTCTCCATCCACTGCGCCACCTAGCTGCCCCTCCACAACTACTTTCTGACACTTTCTCTTTCTTGATTTTTTTTCATAACACTGTACTCCACTGGTTCTCTTTTCACGTCATTTTTCACATCTTTCATCACTCTTTGATTCCATTTTCTCCTTCTACTTGCCAAGAGTATGTTTCAGGGTCCAGGATTTAACCCTCTTCAGCCTGGATAATTTGAATACCTAACCTATTCTCACGGTTTTTGCTATCACTTCTATGCAGATGATGCAACTTATCCAAAAGCAAAGTCATCACCATTCCAAAACCAGCTCTTTGTCCCAACTTCCTTATTCTAATAAAGGTACCATCACCCTCCCTGTCACTTGGGTTTAAAATCTCAGGGTGATATATAACACCAAACCTGATACTTATTGTTCCGCATCTCTCTCTTGTGTCTAAACTTGAAAACGTTCTCTACTAACAGTGCCTTTGATTATTCTCCTTTCAACTCAATTCTAAAACTTTTGAATTTGGCTTCCAATCTCATCGTCTAACTGAAACTGCTCTCTCCAAAGTCATCAAGGATCTCTTAATTGCCAAATCAAAAAGCCTTTTCTCAACCCTCATCGTTCCTGACCTTCTTGACCTTGATCTGAAACCTCTGACATAACAAAACACCCTCTTCTCTTAGATACTCATTCCTCTCCAGGTTTTGTGGCATGGCTCTCTCCTGGTTCTCTCTCCTGGTTCAACCCTAATCCTGTGACCACATCTTCCCAGTCTTTCTTGGATCTTCATCCAGACCATACTTGGGTATACCACAAGGCTCTATCCTGACCTTTCTTCTTTTTTCCTTTCATACTCTCTCACTTGGTGATCTTATCAAGTCCTATGAATTTGATTATATATTGAATCAAGTGAAACTAGCTGGTTCCATTATGATCTCAGTGCAGATAATTCTCAGGTATCTATATCCAGCCCTAACTTCGCTTAATTGCTTTTTAGATATCTTGAACTAGCTGTCATGTAGGCATCTTAAAACCTAACATATCTAAAACAGAACTCATTATCCTTCCCCCTCAAATACTCCTCTCTTCTAAACATCTTATTGATGAAGGTACCACCATTTGCTCAGGCATCCAGACTCATGACCTTGGTGTCATCTTCAACTCCTCTCTTGCATTCACTCCACCTATTCAATCTGTTGCCCAGGCTTATTATCTCAACCTCCACAACTACTCTCATGGGTTTCTTCCTCTCCTTTAAACCTGCCACAATCCAAGTGCTCTCATTATCTCACAGCTGTATTGTATACTACAACAGCCTTCTTGTTGGTTTCCTTGCCTCAAATTTCTCCCAACTCCAATCTAACCTGCTGCCAAAAGCGATTTTTCTAACGTGCAGGTCTGACCATGTCAAGTCCTCACTGCTACTTTATATTACAGAACAGTCATTCCTTATTGCCTCCAAGATCTAATATAAAGATCATCTGCTTAGCTTTTAAAGTCTTTCATAACCTGTTCCCTTCCTACCTTTCCAATGTTTTTACACTCTACTGCTTTCTTTGTATGTTGTGCTCCAGCAATGACAGTCTTTCTGCCTGTCCTCGTGACACCTCTTCTCCTGAAACTGCATTTTTATTCGCTGTCCTCTATGCTTGGAGTGCCTTTCCTTCTTACCTCAGGCCTTAAACTGCTTTCTGCAGGAGTCCCTTCCTGCTCTCTACATGGCTACTGCCTTTCCCCTTAAATTATCTCCCATTTATTATGTATGTAACTTATATGTATATAGTTGTCCGCAAATTGTCTCCCCCATTAAAATGTGAGATCCTTGTAGTCAGAGACTGGTGTTTGATTTTTTGGTTTTTTTTTTTTTTTGGCTGTTCTTTGTGTTCTCAGTATTTAGCACAGTGTTTGGACTTATTAAGTAAGGGCTTCATAAATACTTGTTGACTTCTGAATTACCCTATACATGCAAACAACCACAAAGTGCTTAATTCTATCTCCATAGTTTCTTTCATGGCCGCATCCTTCTCTCTTCTCCTACTATCATCACCCTATTATTGAAGGCTCTCATTACTTCTTGCCTTATTTATTATGATAGTCATTTAAGTGATCACACTAATTTCTCTCTTCCCCCTTCAATCTACATAAAACTCCACAGATTAGTTTTCCCAATGAACAATTTACTCATTTTCCTGATTTGAAAAGTTTAAATAGCATCCCACTGCCTACTAAGTGAAGTCTAAATTCTTTAAATCTGGTATTCAAGGCCGTCCCTAGTCTGGCTCCAACCTGCTCATCTAGGTTTCTTTCATGCGCTTTCCCTTCACATCCTGCAAGACTCAAACAGCCTTGGTACTGATACTTCATCACTACCCTTTGCTCTTATGATTAGAGGGTGGGGACATGAACTCCAAAGCCTGCTTATAAGACGGGGGCTCAGCATAGATATCTCCTCCTTCCTAAAAGTTTGAACTACTTTGGAGCTTCTCTGATTTCTCCAGTAGCCCTTCATCCCCTCTAGAGATTTTTCTTCCTTCCTCTCAATCCTAATATAATTTTATTTATTCATCTCTTAAATACTGACCACATTCTACTTTGTTTAGGGATTTCTATTTCTAATATTAGAAAGGGCACATAATATATTATAATTTACATTTTATCTCCCCTTGACAGCAAGGATCACATATTGTTTTATTTTTTGATGCACAATATACATAAAAGGTGCTTAACAAATGTTTGCTGAATTGAACATCTTGTTTATCTTTGCAAATCAGAAGCAGGTAAGTTTAATGGATAGAATCAGGAAGACCCGAGTTCAAGTTTGGCCTCTGATAAAATGGCTATGTGACTTGTCACTTAATCTCTTGCCCTAGGCAACTCTCTAAAACTATAGTTCAGATAAGGCACCAACCTGCATTGGAAAAGAGAGGTAATTCATCTGGGAGTTCCCTCTACCAGTAAAATCACAGGTCCAGTCCTCATTCCTATTTCTCTTTCCATCCTGTACATAGTGTATGTTCATCAACTGTATCTAATTGAATTGAATATTCCCTGTTCATTACCTTTGTGTTAAATGTACAATGCAAAATTCATCCTGTAGAAGAATGATTCCGTTATGAATCCACTTGTGAATTCTCACACTAGTCCCTCTTTACCCCTAATATCATACTTGATAAAAAAAAAAAAACAGAGTCTAAAGTTATGTTACTTCTCTTTACTCACTTAAGGAAGACTTCTTCCATAGTAGTGACTGAAGCACCATAGCTGGCAATGCCCAGCTCTGTCTGTTTCTCTTCCAGTTCAGTAAATAGATATTCAAATCTGGAAAGATAAAGCAGAGGGAAAAGAAGAATGAAAGGAATTCCCCCTTTAGAAGACTTTTCTATGTTTTCTCTTTTTGGAGTCTTATTTGTTTTCTTGCTCCTTTAAAGGCCATAGAGCTATCATTACACTGACATCTTACTCATGCTCTGATAAAATGAGATATAATACTCCGAAGTTTGGCACTGAGAAGGCCTGAGAACTTAAGACAACTACTAGCCCCACTGAAACCATTTCTACTATCCTAAACTTTGATGGTACCACAATCCATATTTATCTAGAAAATAATGCTGAGTACTATGAGCCAATCATGTTACTTTTTTTTTTTTGAGGCAATCGAGGTTAAGTGACTTGCCTAGGGTTACACAGCTAGTGAGTGTTATGTGTCTGAGGCCTGATTTGAACTTAGGTCTTCCTGACTCCAGGGCTGGTGCTCCATCCACTGCACCACCTAGCTGCCCCCAAAGTATTTTTATTTTTTTTGCTTTTTGGTGAGGCCATTGGGGTTAAGTGACTTGTCCAGGGTCACACAGTTAGTAAGTGTCCAGTGTCTGAAGCAAAATTTGAACTCAGGTCCTGACTTCAAGGCCGAAGCTCAATCCTGTTACTTTTAATGACAAGATGAAGTTTGAGTGGTAATGTCTTAACATGCTCTGGAGAACCAAGAACACTAGGTAAGTGCACTCAGTTCCCACAAAGGGAACATTCACCACCATACCACCCATCTCTGTTCTTCTTCACTTCTACTGCCCACCTTGATTTACTTCTTCATCACCTTATACTTAGATTGTCTTCTCACTGGACTCCCTCTTTTCTTAGTCCTTTTCCTCCCTCCAATCCATCTTAAATACTGATACCTAAGGTTAAAAAAAAACCCTCTAAAAAGCAATCTGGCGGAAATTAGGCTTGGATCAGTACTTTATGCCATATTCCATAGTACATTCCAAATGGTTACACAACCTTAATATTGGAGATAATACTCGGTAACTGAATCTATAAAAGTCTATTGAGGGACTGGGTAGGCAGATTTCCAGATAGGTTATGCATTTTGTAGTTATTTAGAATAAAATTTCCTTTTCTATTTTTGCTTCTTCAGTTATAATTATTATGCAGAACTGCTATTGATTTTTTGAGGGTTTATTTTATAATCTGAAACTCTGTTGAAGCTATTAATTGTCTCAATTAGTAATTCTAGGAATTCAATAGGATTTTCCAGGTATACCATCAGCAAGGAAGGATAATTTTATTTCCTCCATACATATCTTTATGCCTTTAATTTCTTTCTCTTTTCTTGCTGCAATTTCTAGCATTTCCAGAATTATATAAAATAATAGTGGGGGGAGAGGGCATCCCTGCACCTCTCTCATATTTACTGGAAAAGTTAAAAAGGTCCTAGTGTAACCTCATCATATAGGATACTTTGAAAAATATTTTATTTTTTCTAAGTACATGTAAAAAACAATTTTTAACATTCATTCTTTAGGAGTAGATTACTTAGTGTTCAATTAATTTTTAGTCTATCCATGGCCCCTTATTGAATATCATTTTACTGTAATATGATCTGAAAAGAATGTATTTAGCATTTCTGCCTTTCTGCATTTTATTGTGAGGATTTTATGCCCTAATACATGATAAATTTTTGTGTAGGTACCATGTATCACTGAGAAAAAGATATTTTCCTTTCATTTCCCATTCGATTTTCTCTAGAGATCTACTACATCCAACATTTCTAAAAGTTTTTTTTTTATAAAATTTTCTAAACTTCTGTAATTTTCTAAAATTTCTTCTTCTCCTTAATTTCTTCCATGTTTATTTTTTGTTTAGATTTATCTAGTTCTGAGAGGAGAAAGTTTAGGTTGCCTGCTAGTATAGTTTTACTATTTCCTCCTGTAACTAATTTTAACATCTTTAAAAATTTGGATGTCATACTATTTGGTGCATATGTTTAGTATTGATATTACTTCATTATCTATAGTGTAGTTTCATTATCTAAGATGTAGTTTCCTTGCTTATCTCTTTTAATTGAGATAATGATGGTCCTTTTAATGGGATTTATTTTTGCTTTTGCCTTGGCTGAGATACTGATTACTATCCCTATTTTTTTGTTTGTTTGTTTTGTTTTTTATTTAGCTGAAGCATAATAGATCCTGCTCCAGCCCTTTTTACTTTATGTGTGTCTCTCTGTTTAGACTGTGTTTCTTGCAAACATATTGTAGAATTCTATTTTTTAATCCACTATGCTATCTGCTTCCATTTTGGGGTGATTTCATCCCATTCACAGTTACAATTACTGTATATTTCCCTGTACCCTATTTTTTCCTGTTTCTTTCTCTATCTCTCTGTCTCTGTCTGTCTCTGTCTCTCTCTCCCCCCTCCCAACTCCTTTCTCTCCTCAAAAGTGTTTTACTTCTGACTACCAACTTCTTCAATCTTTTCTCCCTTCTATTACCCCCCAATTAAGTCTGTATATGATTTCTTGTTTCAGCTAATTCTGATGACAGTAAGGTTCAAGCATTACCCAACATCCTGCTCCCATCTTCCCCTCCATTCCAAAAGCTCTTTCACTCCTTTTACATGAAATAATTTACCCCATTCGACCTCTCCCTTTCCCCTTCTCTCAGTGCCCCTCTTTCACCCCTTAATTTTGTTGTTGTTGTTGAGTTTTTTTTAATACCATCCCATCATAATCCACTCAGACTCATGCCTTCTGTATACGTATAATTCTTCTAACTGCCCTAATAATGACAAAGTTCTTAGGTATTACGAGCATCAGCTTTCCATGTAGGAAAGTTAACAGTTTAACCTTACTGAATTCCTTATGATTTCTCTTTCCTGTTTACCTTTTTATGCTTGTCTTTCTTTCTTTCTTTTTCTTTTTTGCTTTATTGGTGAGGCAATTGGAGTTAAGTGACTTGCCCAGGGTCACACAGCTAGTACGTATCAAGTGCCTGAGGCTGGATTTGAACTCAGGTCCTCCTGACTCCAAGGCCAGAGCTCTATCCACTGCACCACCTAGCTGCCCCTTTTTTATGCTTCTTTTGAGGCTTGTATTTGAAAATCTTATTTTCTGCTCAGCTCTGGTCTTTTCATCAGGAATTCTTGAAAGTCCTCTATTTCATTAAATATCCATTTTCCCCCTGAAGGTGGAAAAATATTCAGTTTTGCTGGATAGATGATTCTTGGTTATAATCTTAGCTCCTTTGCCCTCCAGAATATAGTATTCCAAGCCCTCCTATCCTTTGGTGTAGAAGTTGTTAAGTCCTGTGTTATCCTGACTGTAGCTCCATGATATTTGAATTATTTCTTTTTGGCTGCTTACGGTATTTTTTCCTTGACCTGGGAGCTCTGAAATTTGGCTATAATATTCCTGAGAGTTTTCATTTTGGGATCTCTTTCAGGAGGTGATTAGTAGATTTTTCAATTTCTATTTTACCTTCTGGTTCTAGGATATCATGGCAGTTTTTCTTTAACAATTTCTTGAAATACGATGTCTAAGCTCTTTTTTTTTTTTGATCATGGCCTTCAGGTAATCCAATAATTCTCAAATTATTTCTCTCTGATCTATTTCCAGGTCAGTTGTTTTTCCAATGAGGTATTTTACATTTTCTTCTATTTTTTTCATTCTTTTGATTTTGTTTTATTGGTTTTTTTATGTCGCATGGAGTCATTAGCTTCCACTTGCCCAATTCTGATTTTTAAGGAATTATTTTCTTCAATGAGCTTTTATACCTCCTTTTACATTTGACCAATTCTACTTTTTAAGGAGTTATTTTCTTCAGTGTGTTTCTGTACATCTTTTTCCACTTTTTGTGCTTCCTTTACCAAGTTGCTCACACTTATTTCATAATTTTCTTCCATCACTCTCATTTCTTTTCCCAATTTTTCCTCTACCTCTCTTATTTGATTTTTAAAAACTCCTTTTTGACCTCTTCCAGTAAATCTTTTTTTTTGGGGGGGGGGGCTGAGCCCAATTAATTTTTTTCTTTGAGGCTTTTCATGTAGCTGTATTGACATGGTTGTCCTCTTCTGAGTTTGTGTTTTAATCTTCCTTGTCACTATAGTAACTTTCTATGGTCAGGTTCTTTTTGTTGTTGTGTTGCTTGCTCATTTTCCAAGACTATTTCTTGATTTCCAACTTTATATTAAAGTTGGGCTTTTGCACGTGGGGTAGAGAGGATACTGTTTCAAGCTTCAGGTTTTTTGTGCTGATGTTTTCAGTTAGTTCTGGGGACATATAAGTTTTCAGTTCTTCCAAGATGGTATGGTCTAAGGAGAGGTATGGTGACTGCTCTCCTGGCCTGTTCTATGGTCTGTGAGTGGCCTTAAGCACTCTTTTCTTCCCTGGAACTATGACCAGGATCCTTGCTCCTGTGTGGCTATGAGTTCTAGTGTGCTTATACTCCTTCTTACTGGAGACTATGACTTAGGCCTACATACAGACAATGCAACAGAATCCTGCACCCAAGTGTCAGCAAATCGTCCCCTTGTAATTTCCTTCTGACTATTTTTCTGACCCTCTTACCATCTATAGGCTGAGAACTCTGGAAGTCGCTGCTGTTAATTCAGTTGCCCTCAAGACCTGCTGTTGGCTTGCTGGGGCATTTCCTGCTGCTGGCTTGAACTGGACTTCACTCCACTCTCACCCCAGTGAGACAGACCTTTCCTGTTGACTTTTTAAGTTGTCTTTGACTGGAAAACTGTTTCACCCCATCTTTTTGTTGGTTCTGCCATTCTAGAATTTGTTTTGAAGAATTATTTTAAAGTTGCTTAAAGGGGAATTTGGAAGAGCTTAGGCAAATCCCTGACTTTACTCTGCCATCTTGGCTCCCAAATTCTGAAAGACGCTTTCTTTTGGTTTTAGGTAGATGCTTTTTGAAATTCCACTCTACTCTGCATCTGCTGCTCTGCCTGGTTTCAGCTCCTTGGAAAAAGATGCCCCTCCCAGGCTAAACTCATCACCTCTAATCTCATTATCATGCTGTTAACTCAAGCCTTGACTGACACCACCTTCCTTGGCCTCCTCTCCCCTCTGACTGGAGGGCTGCAGACTGGGGTACCAAACTCCTCCAAATACCCTCCTTTATAGAGGGCAGAAACTGTAATTTTTCAGCCCACTCAACTAAACATGTTGCCCTGCTTGATTTCAATGAAGGGGAACAAGATTCCTCCTTGCTTTCCTGCCTATTTTTATGTGCTATTTCCCCCTTCATTCAGTTGTTAGTTCCTTGAGGGCAGGGAATTTCTTTTTATTAATTGTATCCCCAGCACTTAGCACAATGCCTGGACATTGTAGGTGCTTATTAGATTGGATCTGATATTTAATGTTTATTGGATTAGATAGGATATTTTAAAAATGACTTTCTGTGCCTATACTTTATAGAAAAAGTGCTGTACTTTGTCAAGGGCCTTTTCTGCATCTGTTGAGCTCATGTGCTTTGGGATGTTTTGGTTTTTAATACAAATAATAATGTTGGTTGTTTTCCTAATGTTGAAACAACCTTGCATCCTTGGTATAAATACCATTTGGTCATAAGAAATGGCTAAATCGTTATAGTTGGATTGACAGGATTTTGTTTAAGGATTCTGAGTCAATACTCATTAATGATATTGGCCTATGGTTTTTCTTCTGTGTTTTATCTTTCCCTAGTTTAGATATTAAGACTCTATCTCATAAAAGGATTCTGGTGGAGTGCTTTCTTTCTCAAGTTTTGGAAATAATTTTTGAAATATGGGCATTACCTTCTATAAGTTTGATAAAAGTCTCCTGTGAAACCATCAGGACTAGAAGCATCAATTTTCTCTGGTAAATCTTTTACCTGGGCAGCTAGGTGGTACAGGGGATAGAATGCTGGGCCTAGAGTCAGGAAAACTCATCCCTGAGTTCAAACCTGGCCTCAGGCACTTATATAGTTGTGTGACCCTGGGCAAGTCACTTAACCCTGTTTGTCTCAGTTTCCTCATCTATAAAATGAGGTGAAGAAGGAAATGGCAAACCATTCCAGTATCTTTGCCAAGAAAACCCCAAATGGCATCATGAAGGGTTGGACACAACTGAAATGACTGAACAACAATAAATCCTTTACAACTAGATTTCTCTGAAACTGTGCTATTTAATATCTCTGTTTCATCTTCTGATAGTTTGAGTATTTTACATTTTTGAAGGTATTCCTCTATTTCTTTTGTGTTCTCTCACTTTTAAAGCATATAACTGCACAATAGGTTCTAATTATTAATTTTTATTTCTTATGGTTTTACTGTGATTTCCTGTTGTTCACTTGCTATTTTATTGATTTGATTTTCTGCTTTCTTCTTTTAATCAGAGGTCAACCAATCTGAGGGTTGACCAATTTCATA
Source organism: Phascolarctos cinereus (assembly GCF_003287225.1). Classification (NCBI taxonomy): domain Eukaryota; kingdom Metazoa; phylum Chordata; class Mammalia; order Diprotodontia; family Phascolarctidae; genus Phascolarctos; species Phascolarctos cinereus. The sequence goes on along the minus strand of NW_027555847.1, from coordinate 122,682,741 downwards.
GTCTTTGCAAAGAACTAGCTTTTAGCTTTATTTTTCATTTCCAGGGGGTTTTTGGTTTCCAATTTTTCTATTTCCCCTCTAATTTTTAATATCTCCTCTTTTGTGCTTATTTTAGGTTTATTTGTTGGATTTCTGATTTTTTTTTTAAAAATATATGTTCACTTCATTAATCCTCTTTTTCTATTTTGTTAATGTATGTTTATAAGGCTATGATTCCCTCCCTCCCAAGGACACCCAAAGGCAGCTTTAGCTGCATCCCAGAAATTTTAGTATGTTGTTTCATTGTTGTCATTTGCTTTCACATAATTATTGCCTTTATGATTTTCTTTTTAACCCACTCATTATTTAGAAGTTCATTGTTAAGTCTCCATTGGGTTTACATCTTTTGTGGCTCCTGAACCAATGGCTATTTTTTATTGTGCTATTATCTGTAAAAGATGTTATAACTATTTCTTCCATTTCTTTGCAAAATCTCAGTGCCCTACTTCATAGTCAATTTTTGTAAAAGTGCCATGTGGTGCTGAGAAATATGTATGTTGTTTTGCTGTTCAATTTAGAAGACTCCAGAAGTCTTTTAATTCTAGTTTCTTCAGCAATTTGTTCAAGTCCATATTTTTCTTTTGTTTTTCTTTCTGTTGTACTTATCTGAAACTGAGAGAGCGATATCAGTCTCCTGTCATGATTGTGTTACTGACTATATCTTCTGTAACTCAGTTATGTTTCCTTTATGAATCTGGATGCTAAGGCACTTGGAATGTTTAAGTTCATTACTGATATTGGTTTGTGGTCTATAGTTTCTTTCAGCATAATATAGTTTCATTATTGTCTCTCTTTTTATTTTTAAATGTTTGTATTTGATGCACAGTAATTTTTTCTAATCCCTCAGTTTTATTTTATGTATATCTTTGTTTTTAAAATGTGTTTCTTAAAAGCATGTATGTGTATGTGTAAGCAAGTATGTTTATGTTTATTTTTAAAATGTGTTTCTTAAAATGTGGGGTCTTTTCTTGCCTTATCTATCGCCATTTTTCATTTTATTTAATTGTTGTATCCACTCACATTTAGAGAGTTGGGCAATCATCCCATCCCACCCCCCACTTCTGCTGTAAATAGTATTGAGTACCTTCAGTTACTCTAGCTAATCATATAAAAAGTGGTTCTATTCCCACTAGCTTTCTTCTCCTCACTCTCAATTCCCCCCTCCTTTTGTCACCCCTTTCCCTTTGGGCTTTGTGCCTTTTTCTTTCTTATCTGGTTATTTTGATTCTTTTTCCTTTTTTTCCCTCTCAGTTAAGTAGATTTCCCCCTTCTCCTCCCCTTCGACTATTACTGTTCATTAGTTTTTCTCAACTTCACTTTTTATGCCCCTTTCCAAAGAGAATTTCTCTTACTCTCTTCATTATCCATTCTCTATTTCTGTCTACTCTGGACACTTATGCTCTAATTCATGGCTGCTTTAGTTATTTAGTCTCTCTATATTTCCTGTGGAATCAAAAGTTCTGAGGTCTCCATTTTGGGCTATCCCCTTCTAGGCAGTTTTTGTCACTGTTTTGCAGAGCTTGCCCCATAGATTCCTTTTTTCCATTATACCTCACTCCAGAAAAATGCTAATTTCTGCAGATGACAGAGGGACATTGCCCCATGGTAGGACACCCACTACCACCACATATCTGATTATGTAGCCCATCATTAATCTATAGTCTTCCTTTGGTTGCCTTCTTTTCCCCATTTGCCTTAAAATCTTTACCCTTAGGCCCAGGCCCTCCCACTCCCACTCCCACATGTGGCTCTCAGGAGCTCCAATTCCCCCTTGTGAAGTAGTATGAGTAATCTTTTCCAGCACCAAATTCCCCAGATCATACTCAGCACAAAGTCTCCATTTCCCCTTAGAGACCATTTCTCATCATCAATGGGTGCATTCATTAGTGGAACCCTATCCCTATCCCATCCCCAAAACAAAGGCTCCTTCTTTTTCTCTCCTCTTTCCAACCCTTCCTCCCACCTCCTCATCTATGCCTGCAGATTCCTTTTTTCCTGAGAGACCATAAGTGTAACCTTACCCTCATTGCTAGCCCTGAATTTGACCTGAGCACATCACAAACTCCTCTTTTTGCCCTTGCTTCCATTCTCCCCTTTCATCTACCCTGCCATTTTGTAATGGAGTCCCACAAAAAACATCGATTTATCTGTTTTATATTTCATAATACCCCATGCTCACTTCTTCATTGTTACCTCCACTTCACTTATGGCTTAAGTCCTATATCCTTCTGTACATTTAGGAAGATTTTTTTTTTTACTGGTCTCTTTGCTGTCACCCTCTTACTGTTGTGATCCCTCGCTGCTATATTCATTCATCGCTCCTGCATTTCTGTTGCCTAGGGTGTTCAAGAAGCTAATAATCTCTTCCTGAGAAAGTTTTGAATACCTTTTTATTATTAAACATCTATTTAAAAAATGATTAAGCTCAATTTTACAGGGTGGATCACCCTGGGCTGTATCTAGAACTCTACCACTCTTTGAAACACATTATTCTATTACCTCCTACATTTTCTGTTGGATACAGAATAGTCTTGCATTATTAAATTTTCCTTATTTTTGTATTCAAAATCTTTCTTCTGATCAATTGCAGAACTTGTTTGTTAAATTTAACCACTATATGTCTTGGAGTTCGCATCCTTGGATTTTTTCCTAGAGGTGATCTGTGAATTCTTTCAAATCGTATTTCATTTCTGTGTTCAGAAGTTCAGGGCAGGTCTCTTGTATTATTTCTTACATTGCGGTATTCAAGTTTTTTGTCTGTTTTGTTATTTTGAGAGACCCACATCCTTAAATTTTTTCTATGCATCCTGTATTTGCGTTCCCAATATATTATTTTCTCTAGTGAGGCTTGCCATTTCAGATTCCAGCTTTTCTATTCTGCCCATTATTTTTGCTGTGCAAGCTATAAATAATGCTTTTGTAATTCTTATTTCTCTTTTGAACTACTTAGGAACAGCTTGTTGTGGTTTCACATTCTCTTTACATTCTATAGGTTTCTCTGTTTCATCAAATACTGGATCATTTTCCTTTTTTTTTTTTTCCACTATTTACTCCTAGATGCCTGAACTCGTTTATTAGATATGGAGGCCATATTTCCTGTCCTACTCCCTCTGTTTCTTAATTATCTGGCCTAACACTTGCAGTTCAGAGACCTCCCATGCTGTTGCTATGGGACTGATTTCTATAGTTTGGGTCTCCAAGGCCCTGTGAGGTGGTGAAGTGGGGTTTGTGACTTAACTCTATTTAAAGCCCAGACACAAGTCCTTTATCTTTCCCTCTCTTCCTCCATTCTGTAGAGATCTTTTGCAACACATCTTGGTGCTGACTGTCACAGCCTGAGCAAATTCTGCAGTCTGAAGCTAAATTTCCATGGCACTGGAAAAAGGGAAGGGAGCCTAGGTTGTAGGGTTGGATTTTGTCATAAGCCCATGTATCAGTTCCTTGGGTTGGCTAGTGTAGTCTTGTTGCCAGTAGAGGCGAGTGATTGGAAAGGAGTACTGAATGAATCAGGGTGGGTGTCAGTTTTTTTTAACCTTTTTGATTCTGGTCCTATACCATGGGGACAGCTGAAGTTCCTTTGTCTTTGGCACATAATTTTTGTTTTGGAGAGGTTTGAGAAGTCATGGAGATTAGAGAAAATGTCTAGTCCCCTATCTCATTAGGTTACACGATCAGAAAACACTGGTGATAATGGACCTTAATGGATAATTATCTTATTGAAAAGGCCTCATTTTATCTCCATAACACAATGCTGGTTCTTCATTTTAGGTAGATACTATTTATCATATTACTAATAATTGCTAATAGTTATGTAACCCTTTAAGGTTTACCAAGTGCTTGACATATTACTTGATTATCATAACAATTCTGTGAAGTAGGTGATGTTATTTATCCTCATTTTATAGATGAAAAAAATAAGACTAACTGATGCAAAGTGACCATGCATACAACAAATGTCTGAGGGTGGATGCAAACTTAGGTTTTCTTGACTCCAAGCCCAATATTCTATTTGCTGCACCACTTAAGGAAAGGTCTAGTTATTCTTTTTTTCTTGGTAAGGCAATTGGGGTTAAGTGACTTGCCCAAGGTCACACAGCTAGTAAGTGTCAAGTGTCTGAGGCAAGATTTGAACTCAGGTCCTCCTGACTCCAAGGGCAGAGCTCTATCCACTGCGCCACCTAGCTGCTCCCAGGGTCTATTTATTCTTAATGTTATTTAGTGTTTGTTTGTTTGTTGTTGTTGTTGTTTTAACAGAAATAGGTGTTACACTCTGTCAGAATCCTTTTCTGAATCTGTTGACATGATCATGTTATTTTAATTATTTTTGCTAGTATGTCCTATCATATTTATAATTTAATGCTTAAGCAACTTTGAATTCTTAGTACCAAGCATACTTGGTTATAATATATAAAATTTTTGATGTATAATGTAGTCTCTTTGATAATTTTTTATTTAAAAAATTTGTACTGGTATTCATTAGGGATACTGGTTTATAGTCTACTTTCATTTCTCTCTTTTATGTATCAATATCATAGTTGTGACAGAGGAGACATTTCTGTGATGTTGTCTTTTCCTATTTTTTCAAACAGTTTATGTAATATTGGAATTGTTCTTCGAATGTTTGATAGAATTCATTTGTAAATCCATCTGGTCCTTGTTTTTGGGGAGGGAGAAATGGAAGTTCATGGATGGCTTGGTTAAATTTCCTTTTTATGAGATTGGGTTATATAAATTCTATTTCTTATTCTGTTAACCTAGATATTTGATATTTTATAGATATTCATCCATTTCAATTAAATTATTGATTTTTTGGGGAATGGGATCAGGATAAATTATTTATAATAATTCTTTTGATTCTTCATTTGTTATTTCCCCCTTTTCATTTAGATACTAGAAATTGTTTTTCTCCTTTTTTAAAAAAATAGACTAGCTAATGGTTTATTTATTTTATCATTACAAAAAGCTCCTCATTTCCTTCATCACTTCAGTGGATATTTTTACTTCTAAGTTTTTAAATCTATTCTTTGATTTTTCAGAATTTGTATTTGGATATTTAGTTGGACTTTTAAATTAGTTGGTTTTCCATTATTTTAATGAATTGTGGATTTGGCACATCCATGGCATGGCTTTGATGGCATTCTACCAAACGGAAACATTGAGGACTTTGCTGCTAGCAGTTGTGGTGATGTGGAATAGGAATACTATGGAGAGGCTGTGAAGCATGCTTGGACACTCTATAGCTGATCCTAGTCAGGTAACCACTTGGCAAAGAGAAGGCTCTTTGAATAGCTACCAAATCATTTTAAAAAGGCTATCAGTTTTAGCCTGTGGCTTTTTGGCCATTCTCTAGCTATGTGTTTGGTAGACCTAATGGACTCCATCACTCATTGTATTGCATGAGAGACAGTGTTGGAAGGCCAGAGGTCTTTATGGCTTCTTCCCTCCAAAGTCATGTGGCTTCGTAAATGTCTCAGACCTTGGTTTCTGCTATTCTGTTCTAGATAAAGGGAGTGAAGTTTCCAACCTCGTGAATTTCAAATGGTCAGAGGACTCCTTAGAATCCTAGTGTTCCAGACTCTGAGTTGTTAGCCAGCACAAGATTGATGCCCTGAGAAGCAAAAGGTGACCTTTGGTAACTCGGCCCAGAGGAAAACACACTATTTTGGAGATGGATTGGTTGGGACCTATGCTATGTTGGAACTGGACTAAGTTGAGTCTACTCCCTCCAGAGACTAAGGTGATGAAGGGTAGTATGCCCCTGAGGTACAGGGAAAATGAATTTTATTCTTTTTATGGCTTCAAATATTTTTTTGGAAAGTAAATATCCCTTAAAAGCTAATCGATATGTGGTTAAACAGAAGTTGGGTGCCATTCAGTGGGGCCTAACAATGAAGGAGTGAGAAGGAAACAGTCAGCAGGGACTCAAGCCAACGGTAGTGTGAAGAAATAACTCCTTCCCCCAAGTACTCAAGGTACCTTAGAACACTGAGGAACAGATGTAGCATGCCTGGAGAGTGAACCAGAACACACTTGATACATTTAGCTGTATGTCTAGTAAACTGATTTATTCTTTTTCTTTTCCACTGACATTAGTGATTAATGTAATTTATGCAAAGAAAAAATAGAAAATATATAACACATGACTTCAAGCTGTAGAAATGTAATATACAAATACAAATATACTCTCATCTGTATTTGAAGAGCTGTAGAAATGTAACATACAAACCAACTTCTCCCCAACAGGTGGAGAAGCAATAGTTCTCAATTTGAAGATTCATTTGAAGGTGGCTTGTGCCACTGGCTAATAGCAGCTCAAATGGTAAATTTTTTTGTATCAAGTCTCTGCATGGAAGTATGACATTGCGTCCCTCTGAAATTTTAATTCTGAGTTCTCCTTAAAAAACAAAATTTGACTTGTTTTCTTTCTTAATTGCTATGCTTCAGAATGAATTTGTGTTTTATGCCTCTCCTCAGTATTGTAGAATAAGTCTTGTGTTAAAAGCCCAGTGTGAGTGTGTCACAATGTAGTTGCATCTTACTGTTTTTTTAAAAAAAATTCTTTCATATTAAAAAAAATTTTTTTTAAAGGAGGCACTCTGGGAAGATGGTGGAGTAGGTCAGAAATTTCCAGGCTCTCCAGATTTCCTTCATGAACAGATAGAAAATCATCATGAAATGAATGTAGAGCAGCAAAAATATGGGGGGGGGGGAAAGCAGCTGTCCTAAGACAACTTGAGAAGACCTCAGAAAAGATAGGGCCTCCAGGGACTGACATTTGGCCTAAGTGAAGTGTAGATACCACCACTGAATCAACAAACAGCAGGCCCTGGAGCAGCTCTGTCAGGAAGCAGACTAGGCCTCAAAAAATGTCAACTCAACTTTCATCTTACTCAAGCAAGGCCTCAAGAAATTTCACCTCATGAATTTTTACCTCACATTCTCAGGAACTTTTACCTTACAAACTTTTACCTTATAAACTTTCATCTAATGAGCTGTAAATGGCTGAGTGGGACAGATTAAAGGACTCCTCCCCCAAAACACACACACAGATGTTTCCAGATGTCAGGCCCAGCAGTGCTCACCAGAAGTGATCCTGGGCTGTCACTGTGGGTGACAAGGAATGAGTTCATGCTCAGTGAGTGCCACAGATACTGCAGGGAGCAAGAATGTTTTTGGGACAGCCAGACTAGGGGTTCTAATTGTAGCCTAAGGGAGGAGTTCCTGAGGTTGATTCTCCCCATAGAATTCAGAAAATAACAGTAAGAAGGACCTGAGCCTAGGGCAGGGGTGGGGAACGTGAGGCTTCTGGTCCATATGTGGCCCTCTAGGTCCTCAAGGGCAGCCCTTTGACTGACTCCAAACTTTACATAACAAATCCCCTTAATAAAAGGATTTTATGAAAGTTATGATAAAAAAATAATCTGGATACAACACTATGAGAAATTAGTAAGGAAAATTACCCTGAAGTTCTACATCAAGAGGGTAAAGTAGAAATAGAAAAAAGTCTACAGTTAACCACCTGAAAGAGATCAAGAGGAAAACTTAAAGGAATGCCATAGCCAAATTTCAAAACTCCAAGGTTAAGTAGAAAATATTGCAAGCAACAAGGAAAAAAAAACCACAACAATTTAATACTGTGGAAATACAGTCTTCTGTAGACCTAGCAGCTTCTACACTAAAAGACAGAAGGTCTTGGAACATTATATTTCAAAAAGCAAAGGATCTGGGGTTACATCCAAGAATAACTTGGCAAAATTGAGCATAATCCTGAATGAAAAAAAATGAACATTTGATGAACTGCAAGATTTTTAGGTCTTTGTAACAAAAAGACCAGAACTCTGGAAAATTTGATATAAAAGTTCAAGAAGAAATATAAGGAAAACATTAAAGACTAATTATAAGGCACTCCTTAAGGTCAAATTGTTTACTTATTATATATGAAAATGTTATCAGTATTCTCAAAACTGTCATCATTACTAAGGTAGTTTGAAAGAAAGGTTGGGGCTAAGTTATGTATGATGGGGTGATTCTAAAAACCAAAATTGGGCAGGGAAAGGTAAAAGGGAGATATTATATTATAAAAATGGGATGTGAAAGGAAGAGCTAATACTGAGGAAACAGGTAACGGTGGAGGGCTGGTAATGTCAGAATCTTACTCTCATCTGTATTGAAGAGAAAATAAGCCTTCTGAACTTGTAGAGAGATGAGAACACTGGGGGACAGGATTGGGGAAGGGACTTTTAGAAGGGCATAGAGATTAAGATTAGGAAGGTGGAGGGAGAAGACAGGGGACTCTTAGACAGATGGGCAAATAAGGAATATGATGGTTAAGGGAAGAAGAGAGAGTAAGAAGGAAAATTGTGACTAAAAATAAAATGTAGGGAAATTTACAAACAGCAATTATAACTCTGATGTGAATTTAAAAATGAGAGATACACACTGAGTTAAAAACAGAGGGTTAGAGTAGAATTTATTATGCTTCAGCTGATGCAAAAAAAGTAGGGGTAGCAGTTATGATCTCAGACAAGGTTATAGGGTAACTACATTTTAATAAAAGATACTACAGGCAATGAAATATTATCAATACTAAACCTGTATAAACCAAATATCTAAATTTTTAAAAGAAATGTTAAAGGAATTATAGATAGAGATAGAGATACTGGGGGACTTTAATCTTTCCCTCTCAGAACTAGGTAAATCTAACCAAAAATAAATAGGAAGGAAGTCAAGGAAGTGAACTGAATTTTAGATAAGCTAGATATGATAAGATATCTGAAGAGAACTGAATGGCAACAGAAAAGAATACACCATTTTCTCAGCAGTTCATGGTACCTTTGCAAAGATTGAATATATATTATTAGTACACAAAAATTTTATAGTTAAAAGAAAAGCAGACATATTAAAAGTATCCTTTTCAGATCACAACCAAATAAAAATTATATTTAATAAGGTACCACAGAAACAGAATTAAAATCAATTGGAGATTAAACAACCTAATATTAAAGGAGTGGTTAAAGAACAAACCATAGAAACAATCAATAATTTCACTTAAAGAGAATGACAATAATGAAACAATATATCAAAACCTATGGGATACAGGAAAAGCAGTAATCAGGAAAATTTATATCTCCAAATGCTTACAATAATAAAATAAAGAAAGAGCAAATTAATGAATTGGGTATTCACTTTAAAAAACTAGAAAAAAATAAACCAAAAATCCCCAATTGAACACTAAAATGGAAATAATAAAAAATTAAAGATGAGATTAATAAAATTGAGTGTAAAAATTGAATAAACAAAATTAGAAGTTGGTTTTATGAAAAAAATAAACAATTGGCTAATTAAATTATTTTTAATATAAATTTATTTATTTTTAGTTTTCAACATTCACTTCCACAAGTTTTTGAGTTCCAAATTTTCACCCCATCTCCCCCTCCCCAACCCCAAGATGTCATACATTCTGAATATCCCTTCCCCTAGTCTGTCCTCTCTTCTATCTCTCTCCCCTTCTCTTATCCCCTTCCCCTTCTATTTTCCTGTAGGGCAGGATAGACTTCTGTACCCCATTTCCTATATTTCTTATTTCCCAGTAGCATGTGAAAACATTTTTTTTAAACATATGTTTTTAAAACTTTAGGTTTCAAGTTTTCTCTCTTCCTCCCTCCCCACCCAACCTCACTGAAAAGGCAAGCAACTCAATATAGGTCGTACATGTGCAGTTATGCAAAACATGTCCATAGTAGACATGCTGTGAAAAACTAACTCTATTTCCCTTAATCCTATCCTGCCCTCCCATTTATTCTATTCTTTCTTTTGACCCTGTCCCTCCTCAGAAGTATTTACTTATGATTACCCCTTTCCCAATCTGCCCTCCTCTCTATCATCCCCCTGCTCTCTTGTCCCCTTCTCCCCCTATTTTCCTGTAGCGTAAGACAGATTTCCATACCCAATTGAATGTGTATGTTATTCCCTCCTTAAGCCAAATCCTATGAGAATAAGATTCACTCATTCCCTCTCACCTTCCCCCGTTTCCCCTCCACTGTAAGAGACTTTTTTTTTTTTTTTTTTTGTGAGATAATTTACCCCATTCTACTTCTCCCTTTCTTCTTCTCCGAGTATAATCCTTTCTCATCCTTTAATTTTATTCTCCAGATATGACCCCTTAATCTTCAGCTCACCCTGTGCCCTCTATCTATCTATCTCTATATACATACATATATTTTTTTTCCTCCAACTACCCTGATACTGACAAAGGTCTCATGAGTTATAAATATCATCTTTCCATGCAGGAATGTAAACAGTTCAATCTTAATAAGTCTCTTATGATTTCTCTTTCCTGTTTACCTCTTCATGTTCCACTTGAGTCCTGTATTTGAAAGTCAAATTTTCTATTCAGCTCTGGTCTTTTCATCAAGAATGCTTGAAAGTCCTCTATTTCACTGAATGACCATTTTTTCCCCTGAAGGATTATACTCAGTTTTGCTGGGTAGGTGATTCTTGGTTGTAATCCTATCTCCTTTGCCCTCCGGAATATTATATTCTATGCCCTGCGGTCCTTTAATGTAGAAGCTGCTAAATCTTGTGTTATCCTGATTGTGTTTCCACCGTACTTGAATTGTACTGGGAACTCTGGAATTTGGCTATAATATTCCTAGGAGTTTTCCTTTGGGGATCTCTTTCAGGAGGAGATCTGTGGATTCTTTCAATTTCTATTTTGCCCTCTGGTTCTAATATATCAGGGCAGTTTTCCTTGATAATTTCTTGAAAGATGATGTCTAGGCTCTTTTTTTGATCATGGCTTTCAGATAGTCCAATAATTTTTAAATTCTCTCTCCTGGATCTATTTTCCAGGTCAGATATTTCACATCGTTTTCTAATTTTTCATTCTTTTGGATTTGTTCTACTGTGTCGTGATTTCTCATAAAGTCACTAGCTTCCAATTGCTCTATTCTAATTTTTAAGGAAGTATTTTCTTCAGTAAGCTTTTGGACTTCCTTTTCCATTTGGCCAATTTTTCTTTTTAGGGCATTTTTCTCCTCATTGGCTTTTTGGACCTCTTTTGCCATTTGGGTTAGGCTATTTTTTAAGGTGTTATTTTCTTCAGTATTTTTTGGGTCTCCTTTAGCAAGCTGTTGACTTGTTTTTCATGATTTTCTTGCTTCACTCTCAGTTTTTCCTCTACTTCCCTTACTTGCTTCTCAAGATCCCTTTTGAGCTCTTCCAAGGCCTGGGACTGATTCATATTTTTCTTGGAGGCTTTGGATGTAGGAGCTTTGACTTTGTTGTCTTCTTCTGGTTGTATATTTTGATCTTCTTTTTCACCAAAGTAAGATAATATAGTCTGACTCTTTTTGTGCTGCTTGCTCATGATCCTGGCCAATTACTTGCATTTTAAACTCTTTGTTAAGGTATGAATCTGCTTCCAATATGGAGAACGTACTGTCCCAAGCTTCAGGGGTTTGTACAGCTGTTTTCAGAGATACTTGTAGGGACCTGTAAATTTTCAGTTCTTCCAAGGTGGTATGATAAGGGGCGAGATGTTTACTCCTTTCCTGGCCTGTGACTACAAGTACTCCTTTCTGTCCTGGAACTGTGAGGAGGGGTTTCTCTCCACAGCCATTACAAGCTCCACCAAGCCAGCACTCCTCCTCACCCCAGCACCGCTGCCCAGAACTGTGGCCCAGATCCAAACACGGGCAAAGCAAGAGATTCCTGCCTCAGCACTGGCAAAGAGATCCCTGCAGTCCCTCTCTGATCAGCCACTGAATTCCCCGTCAATCTGTGGGCTGGAAGCTTGGGAAGCAGCTGCCCCCCCCCCACCCCGACCCAGGGCCATGCTTTTGGGGAATGGAGTTGAGACCCTACCTTCCTTTCTCAGCACTGACAGAAACAGACTTTTCCCACTGACCTTCTAAGTTGTCTTTGGCATTGGTGGATTGAGGAGTCTGGAAACCTCCACAGCTGCCCGAGATTCAGTCCTCTGAGGCCTGCTCCAGGATGGCTGCGGCCTGCACGCCCACGCTGCGCTGCACTCCCAGCCCAGTGCGGTACACCTTTCTGATCAATCATCCAGGTTGTCTTGGGCTAGAAATTTGTTTCACTCTGTCTTTTTGTGGGTTCTGCTGCTTCAGAATTTGTTTAGAGCAATTTTTTATGAGTATTTGGAGGGGTTTGGAGGAGAGCTCAAGCAAGTCACTGCTTTCACTCAGCCATCTTGGCTCTGCCCCCCAATTAGATTTTTTTTTTAAAAGAAGAAAATCAAATCAAAAACAAAACAAAACAAAAAAAGAAAACCAAATCCTTACTATCAAAAATGAAAAGGGTGAATATACCATTATGGAAGATGAAATTGAAGAAATTGTAAGTAGTTATTTTGCCCAATTATATATCAATAAATTTAACAACTTAATTGAAAAAAAATATTAATTTCCTAGATTAGCAGAAGAAGAAATAGAATATCTAGATAGACCTATTTTAGAAAGAGAAATTAAACAGGCCATAAATGAGCTTACTAAGAAAAAAGCACCAAGACCAGATGGATTTACAAGTGAATTCTATCAAACATTTAAAGATTAACTAATTCCAATATTAAATAAATTATTTGGAATAACAGGCAAAGAAAGGATCCTACCAAACACCTTTTATGAAATAAATATGATACTGATACCTAAACCAGGAAGAGCAAAAACAGAGAAAGAAAATTATAGACCAATTTCATTAATGAATATGGATGCAAAAATCCTAAATAAAATACTAGGTAAAAGATTACAATATATTTCAAATATGATCTATTATAATCAAGTGAAACTTATGCCAGGAATGCAGGGATGGTTTAACATAAGGACAATATTAACATAATTATTCCCCTTTTAAAATTTTTTTGGTGAGGCAATGAGGTTAAGTGACTTGCCCAGGGTCACACAGCTAGTAAGTGACAAGTGTCTGAGGCTGGATTTGAACTTAGGTCTTCCCGACTCCAAGGCTGGAGCTCTATCCACTGTGCCACTTAGCTGCCCCTAACATAATTGATTGTATCAACAGATGCAGAAAAATCTTTTGATAAAGTACAATACTCATTTGTATTAGAAACACTTCAAAGTGTTGGTATAAATGGATTTTTCCTTAAATACATAAAAAGTACTTCTCTACTATTTAAGGAAAAATCCATTTATATGAACACTTTCAAGTGTTTTTAATAGAAATGAGTGTTATACTTTATCAAAAGTTTTTTCTTTTTTTATTTGTAGTGGGGCTAGGCTAGAAGCCTTCTCAGGAAAATCAGGTGTGAATTAAGGATGTCCACTATCACCAATATTATTCAAGACTGTATTAGAAATCCTAGCAATAGCAATAAGAGAAGAAAAAGAAATAAAAGGAATCAGAATAGAGAATAAGGTAATAAGACTATCTCTTTTTGCAGAAAATACGATGATAAAGTTGGAAAATCCCAAAGATTCTACTGAAAAGTTCAATAATTTTATCAAAGTAGTAGAATATAAAGTAAATCTACATAAATCATTAGCATTCCTATATACAACAAACGAAATCCTACAAGAAGAGATAGTAAAAGACATGCCATTTAAAATAACTACAAACAGTATGAAATACCTGGGCGTGCACCTGCCAAAACAAACCCAGGAACTATATAAACAAAATTATAAAAAACTTTTTATACAAATAAAATCAGATTGAAAAAACTGGAGAAATATTAATTGTTCACGGAGCAATATAATAAAAATAATAATTTTACCTAAATTAATTTATACATTCAACATCATTCTAATTAAATTACCAAAAAATTATCTTACTGAATTAGAAAAAATAAGAACGAAATTCATTTGGAAGAACAAAAAGTGAAAATATCAAAGGAACTAATGGAAAGAATAATGTAAAGGAAGGAGGTTTAGCAGTACCAGATCTTAAACTATATTATAAGATAGTAATTATCAAAACTATCTGGTACTGGCTAAGAAATAGAAAAGTAGATCGATGGAACAGAGTAGACACACAATTCGCAGCAGCAAATATGATAACCTTGTATTTGACAAGTGTAAAGACAGGATTTTGGGATAAGAATTCTTTATTTAGTAACAATTGTTGGGAAAACTGGAAATCAATATGGCAGAAAAGACCAATATCTTACACCATTTACCAAGATACAGTCAAAATGGACACATGACCTAGACATAAGAGAGATATTACACGAAGATTTGAAGAACATGGAACACATTTCTTATCAGACTTATGGATAGGGAAACTATGAATAAATAAGACACAGAGAGCAAAATTATGTGTAAAATAGATAATTTTGATTATATTAAATGAAAAAGTTTTTGTACAAATAAATATCAAGATCAGAAGGAAAGTAGAAAATTAGGGGAAAATTTTACAGTTTCTCAGAGAAATCATCTCAAATATATAAAGAATTTTGTCAAATCTACAAGAATACAAGTCATTCCCCAATTGATAAATGGTCAAAGGACACGAATAGACAGTTTTCCAACGAAGAAATCAAAATGATCTGTAGTCATATGAAAAAATGACTTAAATAATTAGTGATTAGAGAAATGCAAATTAAAACAACCTCGAGATATCATTTTATACCTATCAGATTGGCTACAATGATCGAAGGGGAAAGTGACAAATATTGGAGTGGATGTGGAAAAACTGGAACACTAATTAATTGCTGGTGGAACTGTGAACTGATCTAATTATTTTGGAGAGCAATCTGGAATTATGCTCAGAGTTATTAAACTGCATATACTCTTTGATCCAGCAATACCACTACTAGGTTTATTTCCAAAGATGATTAGGGAAAAAGGAAAAGAATCAATATGTTCTAAAATGTTTACAGCAGCTCTCTTTCTGGTAGCAAAGAACTGGAAATTGCTGGGATGACCATTAACTGGAGAATGGCTGAACAAGTTGTGGTATGTGATTGTAGTGGAATACTACTGTATGATAAGAAATGATGAGTTCAGTGATCTTAGAAAAACATGAAAAGGCATGCATGAAATAATGAAGAGCTAAATGAACAGAACCAAGAGAATAGTGTATACAGTAACAGTGATATCGTTCTAATTTGTGTCTATTGTGTCTAACGGCAGCCATCTCTGGGGGAGGGTGGGGAAGGGAAGGAAAAGAAAGAGGGTAAAAAGGAAATTTACATGATAACTTCGTTGTGTATTTAAAAAGAATAGCAGGTTGTATATAGTAGATTTGAGGTTTCATGTGCAATTATCTTTTTTGTTGTACTATGTTATGCAAATGCTTGTTTTATTTCATAAACCTAAAATTAATTAAAAAAAAGTGTAGCGTCTACCAAATAACTAGCAAAATATGTAGTGGCTTGAATTATGTATGAGAAATTCACTGTTTTTCATGGACTGACAAATGACACATCCCAATACTACAAATAGAAGACTAAAAATATACTTGAACTCAAGGAAAAAAATTGGACTAGAACTGGTACAGTTCACAGACTGAACTATTGCTCATACTTGCTCAGACATAACACTGATCATAAAAACTTGTGAATAATATTTAAATAGGTGTTGCCTTGTCAACTACTCACAGTTTCCACGCTAAATAGAACAAAAGTTCTCAAAATATAGGTACCCGGAAGAAATTAAAATCATGTGGAAAGAGGATGAGGTTTCTATTATCCCAGCTAACCCACATGCTATCAGATTTGTACTGAAGATGCTTTCAGTAAGCTTGCAGAGGATGCGATTATATCTTTATACTTTTATTTAACTACAACAAGCAGTATTTTATTCCTCTGAGCAAGCATGCACAGAACACTAAACATGAAAGAATAATAGCAGGATAGCAAGTTGTCTCAGGACCATTTCTATCAGAATTCCATGAAAAACGTGAGAACAGATTAATAACAACTAACATTCACAAATTAACTTAAGGTTCACAATATGTTTGACATACATGGTTTCACGTGAGCCTGATGATAATGCTGTGAGGTGGTTACTGTATATATTATTTCAGATCACTGCTCCAATACAGATGAGGTAACAAAAGTTCAGAAAGGTCTGTCAGAGACAGACAGACAGACAGATAGATAGATAGATAGATAGATAGATAGATAGATAGATACAGATGAAGTATCCCTTTGTTACACAAATTGTTCTCAAAAAGAAAGACACTCTACTAAACTTTGTTAGAAGACAAATAAGGTTTTGATAATCAAACCCAGGCAAAGAAAAAGCAGAGAATGAGAATAAATGTTGATACAAACTTTTAAAATAAATTTTAGCGAAGATACTACAGCAATACATCAAAAAATATTCTTTATGATGAAATTGAATTTACATTAGTATGCAAGTCTGGTTCAAAATTAGGAAAATCATTAACATACTTCATAAGATAAATAAAAAAAACAACCCCCAAATCCTATATGATTATATTAGTAGACGAAGAAAACTAAAAGAAAATACAACATCACATGTTAAAATTGGAGAAGATCTTGGGAAGATGACAGAGTAGCTCAGAATATTCCAAGCTCTCCAGATTTTCCCCACAAACAAGACAAAACAGTGGGGCAAACATAGAGCGGTAAAAGAAAACAAATTAGAGTGGTAAAAATAAACAAGAGTTGGGGCAGAACAGTGGTCTGCCTGAGACAACCAGGGGAAGATCCAAAGAAAAATCTCAGGAGTGAGATTTGGTCCCTGTGAAGAGTAAACACCTCCAGGCCAGTTCCACTGAAACAACAAGCGGGAAAAGCACTGAGGCTACCTACTTTGGGAGGTAGCCTTGGCCTCAGCCACAGGAACTTCTGTGGGGTGGGGATGGCACTGGCTGTAGGCACTTATAAGTGGATGGAGTTCTTAGTTTCAGTTCTAGGCCAGAGGGGAGAAATGAAGGAGGATCTGAGGCCAGAGGCACCATCCTCCATATTCCAGGACTAGAATAAAATAAAATAAAATAAAATAAAATAAAATAAAATAAAATAAAATAAAATAAAATAAAAAATAAGGGGCTACAAGTTTAAAAAAAATGAGCAGGCAAAGGAGAAAGAATCCAACCATGGACAGTTACTAAGGAAATAGAGGAGATAGGGGTTCATCTTCAGAAGAGGATATTGAAGGATAAAAAAAAGTCTCTCCTACCCAAAAGAGTTACATCAAATGGTCACCTATCCAAACAGAATTCATAGAAGAATTTTAAAAAGACTTTAAAAATCAAATGAGAGACTGAAGAAAAAAAAAATAAGAACAATCCAAGAAGAACAAGAAGATTATGAAAAGAAAATCAAGCAATTAGAAAAGGAGATTCAAAATCTTAAGGAAGAAAACGACTCCTTGAAAATCAGAACTGGGTAAGGGAAAGCCAGCAAAGTTATGAGACTAAGAAATAATAAAACAAAATATAAAGAATAAAAAAAATAGAAGAGAATATGAAACATCTTGTAAGAAAAACAACTAATCTTGAGAACAAGAAGAGGAAACGTAAGAATAATCAGACTACCTGAAAGCTATGACCAAAAGCAGAATCCTGATACAATAATACAAGAAATGATTAAAGAAAATTGTCCTGAAGTGTGAGAACAACAGAGGAAAGTAGAAATAGAAAAAAATCCACCAATAACCACCTGAAAGAGATCTTGCAAGGAAAACCTACAGGAATATCATAGTCAAATTCTGAAACCCCCAGTTAAAGGAGAAAATATAAAGAGCAATAAGAAAAAAAATGACTTAAGCATGGTGATACCACAATTAGAATTGCACAAAATCTAGCAGCAGCAACAGTAAAAGACCACAGGTCTTAGAACACTATATATTGAAGGGTAAAAGAACTGGGACTGTGACAAAAATACACCCAGCAAAATTAAGCATAATCCTGAATGAAAAGAAATGGATATTTAATGAATTGCCAGACTTTCAGGATTTTGTTAGAACAAACAAACAAACAACAGCGACAACAAAAACAAAACCTGAACAGAAGATTTGACATATAAAAAGATCCAAGAGAAATATAAGGTACATATGAAAGACTAATTACAAAGATTCAATAAGGATGAACTGTTTACTTTTTATATGAGGAAATGTAAAATATATATCTAAGATTGTTATAAGTAATTAGGTAGTTCAAAAGAAAGACTGGGGTAGATCTGAGTATTATAGGATTTTAAAAAGTAAAACTGTTTAGCAAAAGGTAAAAAGAGTAATTATCTTATACAAGTGGGGTGCAAGAATAAGAACTGACACAGAGGAATTAGACTGGGAGCAGGGCTGGTAGTTCTGGAAACCTACTTTCATCAGGAATGGGTTTAAGAGGAATACATATATATTTAGAAGGATATAAGAATTCAGAAAGAAATAAAAGGCTAAGGGAATAGCAAGGAGGGGAGAAGGAAAGGGACGGATTTTTACAGGGGAGGATGAAGGAATAGGTTAAGGGGAGGGTATGAAAGGGTGTTTAGATTAACAGGAATGGGAAGATAAGGAAGGAATTCTTGGAATGGGGGTAGGTTAAGTAATAGGAGGGCAAAGTATTAGGTGGAAGTAAAGTAGAGGAGTCAGAAGGGATAGGAAACAAGAGATACACCCAAACACAAAATAAAGACCAGGGGTACAATTTATTAGGGAAAAAAAGCAGGGGTAGTAATCATGATCTCAGACATACTTAAAGCCAAAATAGATTTAATCAAAAGAGAAAAACAGGGAAGCTGTATGTCAGCCACATTAATCAATATTGTTTTAGACTATTTAAAATAACTAGACAGTATAAGGTTGGAACATTGCTGTGGTGTAGAAAATGATGAGTTGGTGGACTTAGAAAAATATGGAAAGACTCAGATTTATGAAGGAAGATTATATCCACCCTCACAAAAACAGGATAAATAAGTACAGTACAGTCTTATATGGATACATATGAATGCATATGTCTACATATGAGTATGATTATAGATATCTAAGTATATGTATGTGTATGCATGTATGTGTATATGTATACTATATGTGTGTATATATATATGTATATATATATATGTATATATATGTGTATATGTATACTATATGTGTGTGTATATATATATATATATATATGTATATATATATATATGTATATATATGTATATATCTCCACGCTCAATTATAGCCTTCTGGGGTGGGGGGGGAAGGAGAGAAAAAAGAACAAAGTAAAAAGTGCCCAGCAGAAAACAAAAGAAAACTTACAAGGAAGCCAAGAAAAGATGGACAGCTCTGAATGGAAATTTATTGTTGTATATTTTGAATCCTCTCTTATGTTCTGCTGTGTAGATGGCAATGCTTATTTTGTATTTAAGTTTTAATATTTATGTTTAAAATTAAAAAATTGAAAAAGAGCATAGGAATGGAAGGGCCTTTCCTTAATGGGAGCAAAAGCATTTTTGTGAAATGAAGAGGTAACATTGTTTGTTACAATTATTTGAAATACAATACCCCCTGTCTCCATGATCATTTGACAGTTCTGTATACACTAGTGATGTGTGTGTGTGTGTGTGTGTGTGTGTGTGTGTGTGTGTGTGTGTGTAGTTAACATGAAAAGCATTGGGAGAAAAAAATCATCACAATTTATAAGAAATATGATAATTTACTTAGATAAACATCAGAGAATTAATAAAGAGATTAAGTGAAATGATTAACTTCAGCAAGCTAATAGGACACAAAAGAAATCCTGCCTCCAACATCATCATTCTTGTATATTACTAACAAAAGGAAAGAAGAAAGATGGAGAAGTTCCATTTAAAATAACTACACATATAGGAATAATACAAATACAACTATAAAACTGTTTGCAGAAATTAAGGAAAAACCAAATGACTGGAGAGAAACTCAATGTCCATGACTAGATCTTATCAAAATGATAAAAATGAGAACACTCCACAAATTAATGTACCGTTTTGTGCTACACTAATCATATTTCCAAGACAATTCTTTGCAGAATTAGATAACTTTAAAAATTCACACAGTTGAACAAAAGGTCAAGAATTTCATACAAATAATGAAAAAAATAGGAATAAAGGAGCCTAGTATCACCAGATACCCTGTTAAACATATTTTAGCATATGGAAATTTCTTGCTGTTTTACATGTATTTTTTGATGCTGAATTAAAAAAGCAAAGAAAAATTTTCTACCACCTGCTGTTACTGGGGGACACATCAATTTTATATAAATTATGCAATTTTAACTGTAATAAAGTATGGTTTGTTTGATGGGAAGGGTGGAAACAGGGAGATAGTGAGAAGTTTCTAGCTGGCTTATTCTTTCATAATGTGTGAAATTCCACCTCAATATGAGGTGGAACTTCTATTTCCACCTGATACGCATTGCAAGCTCCTTGCCTCATTACATGACTATGTTTATTTCCATGATGAAATGTGCAATATGGAGCAAACTATATTCCAGGTATCATTTGGCAAATAACATTATTGTTTCTAATTTTGTTTTTTCCAAGTGTTTTGTAATTTGTAGATGCTGTTGTGTATTACGCAGAATGTATCTTGTATCAATTATCCGAACAGCTTTTATTATATTTGTCATGACTGAAACTAATCTTAGAGATAAAATTTGTTCCTCTAGATAAAAAAAGCATATTATCTCTAATTTGATGGTAAAATAGATGATTAGGGCAAAGCTTTCATTCTTTATTAGGTGTCTGGACAGATAGATCTTATAACATACTGTTTGTGGCTCCTATGATTTAGAGAGAATGAAAAGAACACTCAGTTATCTCCAAATAAGCATAGTTTAAAATGTCCAAATCTAGAATACTGAGGTATAAGACATATTTTACATAATAAATAAGTACCAGTGCCCAAATCATCAGAAATATGGGATTTGGATGAAAAAGACAAAACTGATGATTCAGACTGTAATCATGAGATACAGGATAACAAGGTATGAGATAGAAAGGTGGCAAACCCCTAATCTTTCAAATAACCTTTCTATCCTCAGATCCTCAATTAATAATTTGAGTAAAACTAAATGACTTTGTCTGTAATATTACCATCCAAAAATGTTAAACTTTTAGCTTTTACATTAAAAGATTGGAATTTCCTCCAAGGAGGCACTAAATGATGTTTAAAACACAAAATTTTTTTAAAAAGCACGAAGTAGGAAAATATACTCGGTATATGAGAGGTTAGCACCAATTGATTGCTCTTTTCCTAGTAATACAATTGGGTATACAAAATACTTCTACTTTTTTCCAATGGGAAAGCAGAGCCAGAAAAAAAAATGCTGAAAAGGGCCTAAAAAACTAATTCTAGGGGAAAACCATAGTAAGCTAATCATTCAGTCAGCCAATAAACACTTATTAAGTACCTAGTAGTTGACAGACATTGCTAAGTGCTGGACAGTGCTGAAAAAAATTTTTTAAATTACTTTTTGCCCACTAAATTTGGTTTAATAAAAAAAATTGTGAAGATAATGGCTTGGAATAGTGCAAGTTTTCTTTATCTGAAAAATAAATGACTGAGAAGCAAAGAAGCTAAAATTAAAAAATGAGTCCTCAAGCAAAGGCTGTTAAGGAAGATGTACATTTTAAAGCAGAGGTGAATAAAGCTGAAGGAGTTTTTGGAAATCATTTTAAAAAAAGTGATAAAAAATTTTGGGGGAAATAAGAAAATTACCAAGAAATATTCAAATACTTTCTCAAAAATCAATAAATTTATGGCACATGAGCATGAACATTTCTCAAGAAATACTTTTTACATTCACAAATAACATGAACATTTGTGCTAACCATAATCAACATGGGGGATATTTTCACTAAGGAAATCTAATAGAAAATCAAAATCAGGGGAAATGGAACGTAAGCTTGGTCTGACACCTGCTGGCTGAGG
Organism: Phascolarctos cinereus; assembly: GCF_003287225.1. NCBI lineage: Eukaryota > Metazoa > Chordata > Mammalia > Diprotodontia > Phascolarctidae > Phascolarctos > Phascolarctos cinereus. The sequence continues at coordinate 122,660,857 of NW_027555847.1, read as the reverse complement.
AAGTGTCCATGGGTGATATCCAAAAGGAAATCAGCAATAGCTATGTTTTAGGTGAATTAAACAAGCATTATTTTGTTAATAAGATTTTTAAAAACCCTATAAAATCCTATAAAAATGGAGAGTGATAAGTAAAATATGAAGCCAAATTTTAAATAAACACAAAAAATACTACAGGTTCTTCATGGCAGTGAAGGTGGAGGACTTAGGTGGCCTCCTGGCCAAAGGTGCTTTGTGGAAGGGCCACCCTGGCTACAGTGTTACTACTTGAAAGATGTGAACTGTTAAAATCCATTTGCCATAGGAATAGGCAGGCTCTGAGAGCCCCTGAGGCTGAAGGCTTCAAAGGCTTTGGAAAATTGAAAGTTAACATATGATTTTGCAGTATCACGTAGGAAAAATACAGGCTAGGATGATCTGATTCTGAGACACCTCTAAAAACCTTTAATCCACTGCTGTATAATTCACAAGGTGTGACCATTATATGAGACAAGTTTTTATTGTCTGTCTTATGGAAGCAGAGAAGTAACCCTAGTGGAACATGCTTCACTTCGCAAAAAAAAAACAAAACCCAAACCCCCCCAAAAACACTTTCATGATCCCTGAATCAGTATTCTAGTTGTAGAGTATAGAAAAGCATGCTTCCTATTGGTGTAAAAATGAGTGACAGTTACTTAGAACAAAGAATTCATATCAAACTTTATGTAAAGCTAAACAAATCTGCCAGTGAGACATTTGAAATGTTAAAAGAAGTTAATGGGGATGAAGTAATGTAGAGAGTAAGAGTTTCTGACTGGCCTAGGAAGGTGGGGATGATATCCATGATGATGCATGGAGAAGGCACCCAATCACTCACAGAACCAATGAAAATGCTGAAAAGGTCAGAGATTTGGTTCATTCAAATAACCGATTGAATGTGAGAATGATGGCTGAAAAGTTATCTTTGGATAAAGAGACAGATTTATTTTGAAGGATATGAGAAAAGTTTCTGGTAAGATTGTGCCTTGTACAGATTTAGTAGATGATGCTGGTGAGGGAGAGCTAAAGTAGAGGAGTTTAACAATCTTCCATTGGAGTTTGCAGGATTAATTTAACTTTCAGAGTTAAATGCCTCATTCTATTAAATTTCATTGCTATAGAAACTTTAACCTAAAATAAACTTAACCATCCTCAAATATTTTCACCAGGTTTTCTTGGTATGAAATGTGAAGAAAGTAAAAGTGAAAGATGAAAGCACTGATAATATAACAGAGTAGGCACCTCTTAATTTATCATAGTGGAAGAACTAGATCTTTTTTTTAAAATGCATGGGATGGTTTTGCCTCATTGCTATGATTTAGCCCATACATCTAAAAGGTGGGTAGCTGGTAGCTTAAAAGTGAATGAGGACCTGTGCTGTATCATGTAATTATTTTTAAAACATAGAAGAGGAGGAGGAGAAGAGCAGGTTCACCAGGTATGTACAGGAATGAAGACCCACCTCAGAACAGTGATTCAAGCAAACCAGCAACAGAATACCATGACAAGGCTGTTGAAAAAGGCAGAAAAGGGCTTTGGGAAAACACACGCTTCTAATTTTAGTTTGAAATTCACTAGTAGACACTTATTATATAAAATTTAGGTTTAGCTACTGATGCTTCCATAAGTTACTTGAATCTGAAATCTTTTCTGATACCTTTCATCAGGGAAATGAAATTTATTTAGTGGGAAGATTGATTCAGCACTGATTGGCAACTAATACTTTGAATTCCCTCATGGAAGGCATAAGGCCTAAACTCTTTTCAGAACTAATAAAATGCTAACTGACATGAATGTTGATGAAGCCATAGTGACTTCAAGACAGCTTTAATAAAGTAATACATTGGGTGGTTAGTAATTAATGCCATATACTTGGCATATAGCTAAGATTTGGTAGATTGTAAGGGTCTAACCATAACTTAATTCAAAAAATTATCTATATCAATAAGTTGTCTCTTCCATTAATTCCTTTTCCTTTAAAAAATTTGGTTGAGTGAATTAAGATATTCTTAGTATCAGTCAAGCAGAAAAACTGGTTCTTATAAAATTACTATAAACCATAGAAATTGAATAACATTTTTATAATTGTTAGATGTCAAATTTATTCTTTTGGAGCAACCAGCAACTTTGGAAAAGAAATGAATGGGAAGAATAATCAGCCTCTTAATGTTATGGATTACTATCCTAAAATGTTGCAAGTATTTCAGATGAAGAGGCCAAAGGACTTGTAATCAAACTTATATAGTAGCTGAGCATGGACCACCAGGAATTATCAAGAAATTAGTATATGTTTGTTTTAGTCTTCAGGTAAATGTTTATACTGAAATGTTAATGATTCACGACTTTTTCATTACACTAATGGCACTAGTTAATGGCCTTCCCTGAACTTCACTAATAGATCATCAGAATATCTAGAGAGTGTTGTAGAATTATATTTGGCCCACTAGGGATTGAAGTTCACAACTCACAAACTGGAAGACATAGCAAAGTAGATGAGGTTTATAAGGAAGGCATGATTTTTACAATATAGGAAAGATAACAAACAACAATAAAGTCTACAATCCAAAACAGTAGAAACTAACAAAAATAATAATTGCTTCTCACTGTATTTTAGCTAGAACTTGTTTTGGTTAGCAAGGTTATTGTATAAAGTATACAAAAGTAACAGCTGGATTTCCAAGAAACCACAAACTGCTATTGGAAATTGTCAAATTAATTGCTAATATCTACACATTTAGTGTATATCATTGCTAGATCTTAGTCCACATCTTCCCTTCTGGACTTACAGTGCAATAATGCTATGCTTACGTTACTGATTTTTTAAAATTTGAAACTTAATACAGATTAGTTTTGTTCAAGGATTGAAACACGAACAATGAAGTTTTCTAGACTTGTCTATTCTGACTCCATTACTAATCTCTTGGTCTCCTTAGGCTTCTGAGCTCTTTCTGCTGTCACTCTCTTACATCTAGTTAATTGCCTTCATTTAGACCACAAAACATCTGTATTTTAGTAGCCTTTTTGTAACCTGCATTTTCCATTATTACTTTACATTCTTTTGGTAAAGACCAGGTAAAGTAAATGTTCTTCCCCCTCAGCTGTTGCTAACAAAACTAGCTATTGTTTTAAATAGTGCTGTTTCTCTTATTTCTGTCAGACCCATGTCACTACCTTCTCTCTAGACTTAACTATGCATCCTGAACAAACTATCCTCTTTTTCTTATCCAGTTACAATTTGTCTTTAGTATTTAATAGCCTTTGCAAACAAATCTCTACAACTATAGTTGTATGCACGTCTGTGTATGTATGTTCTATTACACCATAGCCATTCTAAGAGCTGGCAGAGATGTAATAATTCCCCCTAATATCTACATAATATATTGTGTATAGTGAATATTCAGTATTAACCTTTTTTTTAATGCTTGCACAATTTGCAGATATGACTAGTCCTATTTATGACTTAACATTCATGATGCCTTCATTTCAGGTTTGTGCTTTTTTTATGTGTCAAGCCTATTAAAAGTAATAATTTAAAAATTTGAGCTTACACACTTGCTAATTTAAATTTAAGTTGGCATGAAAAGGTAATAGCAAGTGAGTCCACATCTTGCAATAACTAGATATTATTGTATAATTTACTATATGAGTAAATGGTTCAATTTTTAAAGTGTTTACTATGTCCAGAGCACTGGGCCATCATCCTTTGTATGTTAAGGATGACCGTATTGTCAAGTAAAGGAAAATTATATTAGAATAATTAGAGGCTTGAAATGCTTACCAGTTATACTTAGAGTTGTTGGATAACTATTGTAAAACTATATTATAAGTCTATTCTGATCATTTGAGGGATGAGTATGGCAATCTATTCCTAAGCCTTTACTGTTTTACACAAAGTAGTGTCCATTCGCTAAGCCTTAGCAGGATAAATGGCACTTAGCACTAGTGTCTCATAAAACAAAGCAATCTAGTAAGATTTTTTTTTTTCACTTCCACAGACTTCCCTTAACTGGTTTTAGGTGCAACCCATTATTCAGTTATGGCCTTTTTACTTAGTACTAATACATTTAACATATTGTAAACCTGTTAAATAGCCATTTAATTCATGGAAATACTGTAGAATTTATATGTTTAGGAACTAATTTACATTAAGTTCTGCACTTCTCCATAATTACATGAACTTTTTTTTTTCATATTCTCTTAAGACTGAGAGATACTGATTGCTACTGATATTCTTTTGCAGCTAAGAAATGATTGTTGCACACTCCCAAAATTCACCTTTTGGGAAGGAGAGAGCATGTAAACCCTGAAGTTCTGTTTAACTGTAATGAAATAAAAATAAAGCTTGTATAAAAGAAAAAAATTCTATAAAGTACATCTATTTTTATGTGTATGACAAAAAAACTTTTTTGCTATTTTACAGTGATATGTATATATATGTATGTAATGTGTATATATAATTATGATATATAAGTATATATAATCACTGCTTTGTAGCATATGTGCATATATGTATAATACAACATATATTATAAAGAAATAATTGTTTTTTAAGAAAAGATCTGGTGCTGGCTTAAAAAATGAACAAAAATAAAATAAGATAGTGGAACAGTCTTTAAAGCAAGAAAAACATAAGCAAACACAGTCTGCAACAATAAACCCAAACCTAAAAACTGCTGGAGAAGGATTCCCTAATCAATAAAAATGACTGGGAAAACTAAAAAATTATTTGGCAGAAAATAGATTCAGACCAAAATATTATGCCACATACTAAAATAAAGTTCAAATGGGTAAGTGATTTAAATATTTTAAAACTACATCATAAAACTAATAAGAGATATGAAAATTCAGACAACTCTGAAGTATCTTATACCCATAAAACCTTAAAATGTGTCAAAAGATGGGAAAATTCAATGTTAAAAGGGCTAAAGGAAGATAAGCATACTAATTCACTGATGGTAGAGCTGTAATTGGTACAACAATTTTGTAAAATAATATTGAATTTAAAATGATGCAAGAAAAATTGTAAAAATGATACCCTTTGCTGTAGCTATTTAATGGATTCTGTAGTAATCTTGAATATAACTTCATTTTCTATTTTGTTACTACTATATGTATATGTGTGTGTGTGTGTGTATATATATATATATGTGTATATATATATATATATGTGTGTATATATATATATATATATATATATATATGTGTATATATATATATATGTGTGTATATATATATATATATATATATATATATATATATATATATATATATATACAGAGAAAGTTATTGATTTTTTTGGACTTGTTTTTCATCCTGTTATTTTACTGAAGGCATCATCTCAATTAATTTCTGAATTATTGGGATTTTCTAAGTAAACGATTATGTCATGAGCAAATAGGGATATTTTATTTCTTATTAGTTTATGCTATTTTTTTTTGCCATTAATGTTTTCCACTGTCCTTTTGCTATCACTAGAACTTCTAGAACTATAACAAATAACAGTGAGGGAATGAGGTCATCCTTGTTTTACTTCTGTACTTACTCAGAAAGCTCCTAGTGTTTTCTCCTACTGCAAATGATGCTAGCTTTTAAACTGAGATACATTTGTATAATACTAAAAATGAATATGCTATGTCCAAGGTTTTTTTTTTTGATGACAATTGATTTATCATGTGGTTTTGAGGTTTAATTCAATTTAACAAATATTTATGAAACACATATGTTCAAGGCCCTGTGAGACATTAAGGATACAAAGGCAAAATGGAGAAAATAGAAAAACTATCTTCCCTTTGAGTATATGTGAGTATACATATATAGGTACACACACACACATATACACACATATATGTATGCATGTATGTGTATGTATATATGTACATACATACGCACATATGTATATGTGTATTTGCTGTGTGTGTGCTTGTGTTTGTGTGTGCACACTTACATCATCTAGAAAAGAGATGGTGCTATAAAAATCTGATGCTATATACAAATGCTTAATCATTAACAAGGGTATGGATGGCAAGCCCAAGGACTTATTTACTTAGCTTTTTAGGTTAGAAAGTTGAAACAAATAGTGACCACATATTCAGAATAGTAAAATGAAAAATATTAAGGTCTTTTATACTTTTATTACAGTAACTCAAAGATGTTTGAGTATTACAACAACAGGATTCATCATATATACACACATACATACACACACTTCTACAATTCACTTACCCTGGTTACAGAAGTTTGCTATGAAAGGAAGAAGTAAGAACATGGTTATAACGAAGTCAATGCTGTTCCTTCAAGGGCACAAACCAATCTGACATTAGTATGACAGGATAAAGTTTCATCTGCTCTATTTGATTCCAGGTAAGAGTCATAGCTAATCTTTAATTTGGAATAACCAATCATACTACAAATTTCCACATTATTCACAGGGCATCACTGCCATGCTTAGGATTAACCAGGTGGGAAAATTTCCTATTCAGAAAGGAAACAGCACAATGGGGAAACTTAGTAAAGAGGATCCTACTATTGCATTTGCAAGGTTGTCCCCTTAACCTTCCCAGACATAAACATATACCTGTATACTAGACTGTACTCCCCTTGAGCAGCACATATCATTCCTTGAATAGTGGATTATTGACTTAATGATAATCTAGACAATCACACCCCATATCAAAATTCAGAATAATATTAAAATACAGTCCCAAGAATACTTACCTCAAATGGCAAGCTTCACTAATCTCATCTTAGGGCTAGGTACAGTCATTGTTATTATTCTCATATTGTTGCAATAAGCTAGTTAACAATAAGCACATAAAGGTCTCATCTTATTTTTCATCCTTTCTAGTTTAAGTCCATCTTGGAGCAGAAATTAATCATTGGAAATTAAGAACATAATCACAGACTGTAATTATGTACATACAGTGAATACATGACAGTTCACTCAAAACCCAGAAAAACACTAGTCACCATAAGCTTCTATGCTAACAGAGATCCATATCTGAAGGAACTGCATATTAACCCCTAAGGCAAAAATAAAATCTTTAAATCTGGGATCTTTTGAAACTAAGTTGGCTTAAAGGTTTGTAACCTCAATACATACTCCAGGTACAATTTTATAATTTTCATTAAGTAGTGGTCAAACAATCTCTTGGATAAAATCCTGGTGCAGCCCTGGGGCAGCGGCTACTTCTGGAGCTTTCAGCTCACAGACAAAGGGGGGATCAAGTGGCTGATCAGAGGGTGAGTGCAGGGATCTTATGCTGGAGCTGAAGCAGAATTCTCTTGCTTTGCCCGTGCTTGGATCTGGGTCACAGTTCTGGGCGGCTATCCTGGGGCAAGGAGGAGCATTGGTATGGTAGAGCTTGTGGAGGCAGTAGAGAGGAAATTATCCTCACAATTCCAACATAGAAAAGAGTGTTTGAGGTCACTTATAGACCAGAGCACAGGTTGGGAAAGGAGTAAACACTTCTCCTTTGATCATACCATTTTGGAAAAGAAGTATCTCCGAAAATAGCTGCACAAAACTCCTGAAATTTGGGACAGTACATACCCTTCACAATGAAAGCAGAGCCATACATTAACAAAGAGTTAAAAAGCCAAGTAATTGGCTGAGAACAAGAGTAAACAGTGCAAAAACCCCTCAAACAATAGAATCTTACTTTGGTGACAAGATCAAAACATAAAACCAAAAGAAGACAACAAAGTCAAAGCTCCCACATCTAAAGCCTCCAAGAAAAGTAGGAATTGGTCCCAGGCCATGGAAGAGCTCAGAAAGGATTCTGAGAAGCAAGTAAGAGAAGTAAAGGAAAAATTGGATAGAGAAATGAGAGTGATATAAGAAAATCATGAAAAACAAGTCAACAGCTTGCTAAAGGAGACCCTCCCAAAAAAAAATACTGAAGAAAATATCTTAAAAAAATAGCCTAATCCAAATGGCAAAAGAGGTCTAAAAATCCAATGAGGAGAAGAATGCCTTAAAAAGCAGAACTGGCCAAATGGAAAAGGAAGTCCAAAAGCTCACTAAAGAAAATAAGTCCTTAAAAATTAGAATGGAGCAATTGGAATCTAATGACTTTATGAGAAATTAATATACATTATAAAAACAAAACCAAAAGAAGGAAAAAATAGAAGACGATGTGAAATATTTCATTAGAAAAACAACTAATCTGGAAAACAGATCCAGGAGACATAATTTAAAAATTACTGGACTATCTGAAAGTCATGATCAAAAAAAGGTCCTAGACATCATCTTTCAAGAAATTATAAAAAAAAAAAAAGAAATTATCAAGGAAAACTGCCCAGATATTCTAGAACCAGAGGGTATAATAAAAATTGAAAGAATCCACTGATCACCTCCTGAAAGAGATCCCCAAAAGAAAACTCCTAGGAAATATTATAACCAAATTCCAGAGTTCCCAGGTCAAGGAGAAAATATTGCAAGCAGCCAGAAAGAAACAATTCAAGTATTGTGGAAACACAATCAGTATAACACAAAATTTAGCAGCTTCTACATTAAGGGATCAGAGGGCTTGAAATATGATATTCTGGAGGTCAAAGGAACTAGGATTACAACCAAGAATCACCTACCCAGCAAAACTGAGTATAATCCTTCAGGGGGGAAAAATGGATATTCAGTGAAATAGAGGACTTTCAAGCATTCCTGATGAAAAGACCAGATTTGACTTTCAAATACAAGACTCAAGAGAAGCATATCATAAAGAGAAATCATAAAGGAGTTAATAAGGTTGAACTGTTTACATTCCTGCATGGAAAGATGATATTTATAACTCCATGAGACCTTTCTCAGTATTAGGGTAGTAGGAGGGAATACACACACACACACACACACACACACACACACACATTTGTGTGTGTGTGTGTGTGTGTGTGTGTGTGTATGTGTATATATATGTATATAGACAGAGGGCACAAGATGAGTTGAATATGAAGGGATGATATCTAAAAAATAAAATTAAGGGGTGAGAGAGGATTATACAGGAAGAAGGAGAAAGGGAGAGGTAGAATGGGTTAAATTATTCCCCATAAAAGAACAAATAAAAAGCTTTTACCATGGAGGGAAAGAGGGGGAGGTGAGAGGGAACAAATGAACCTTACTCTCATTGGATTTGGCTTAAGGAGGGAATAACATACATGCTCAACTGGGTATGGAAATCTGTCTTACCACAGGAAAATAAGGGGGAAGGGGATAAGAGAAGGGAGGATGATATAAGGGAGGGCAGACTGGGGGAGGGGGTAATAAGAAGCAAACACTTTTGAGGAGGGACAGGGTCAACAGAGAGAACAGAATAGATGAGGGGTAGGATAGGATGAAGAGAAATATAGTTAGTTTTTCACAGCATGGCTATTATGGAAGTGTTTTGCATGACTACACATGTATAACCTGTATTGAGTTGCTTGCCTTCTCAATGAGGGTGGGTGGGGAGGAACCCAAAGTTTTGAAAATAAATGTTAAAAATTGTTTTCACATGCAACTGGGAAATAACATATATAGGCAATGGGGTACAGAAACCTATCCTGCCCTACAAGAAAATAGAAGGGGGCGGTGATAAGAGAAGAGAGGGTTGATAGAAGGAAGGACAGATCAGGGCAAGGTGTATTCAGAATGCATGCCATCTTGGGGTGGGGGAAGGGGAGAGATGGGGAGAAAATTTGGAACTCAAGATCTTGTGGAAGTGAATGTTGAAAACTAAAAATAAATAAATAAAATAAAATTTAAAAAAAGAAGCAAACAGGAAAAAAAAGAACATTGATGAAACACTAAAAATCCACAGAAGAAAGCATAAGAAATTTTAGAAGTAGACAGAGAAAAGCAAGGAAACGGTGACATTACTGTGTTAAATTTAATGTATACTAATACATTACTAAAGAAAGCTGCATGTAATAGAGATATGTGATTTTATATGCAATCCCATCAATTTAATAACAAATAAAATTTAAAAAAGAAAAAAAATCTTATCAGCCCAATTCCCTCTGAGGCCACTTGTATGAGCTCTCTTTAGGCAAGATAAATGATAATTCAGCCCCAACATTACTTTCCATTGTGGCAGTTGGTACATGATGAAAAATTAGACGGGAAATTTCCTCAGTGTTACATACAGGTCCCTTTACTATGACCATATGGTATCCTGCACCTGAAAGAAAACATAAAAGTTTTGTTTTTTACATTTCCCTTTCTAGGTCACATATGACTTTCAGTTGCTTCAACTGGACCACTTTTATGAGAATGAGAAGACAGAAAGCCAAATGTAAGGAAGTAATCAGGAAACACCCTCAACACTGCTCCAGAGAGTCTTTGCTAGGGAATAGTGAAAATTATGAAAAGAATAAAAATTTATCTTCTCAGGGCATTTTTGCTTAGAAAATCTTTTCAGTTGATACTATGGACAATAAGGGTCAAATTAGATAGGTAGTTCTTATTTATGAAAATTAGCATAATAAAAAAGTCCCACAAAAGTGAGAAGATTCTTACATGTATTCAACCAATTTAACTAAGGAAACATTACTAACCAGAAACAGTGAATGTCACAGTATATAATAAAGACTTAGAGGGAAAATAATGCAACATTATCATCTTATATATTCTCTCCGGTATTTGTATAAATAATTTTCACATTTCTTCTCCAGATCCAAGGATCCAAAGCAAGTAGAAGCACTAAATTTAGTGGATGGATGTTTAGGATATGGTATGAAAGGGAACAGCAAAGAATTTCCCTCACCATAATCAGAGTAAAGCAAGTAGGGAGTGAAAAATAAAATTGTCCAATTTTTCTCCATTGTCTCCCTTACCATATTTATGTTTGAGAAAAAGTGAAGAGCCACAACACTGCAATTTCCCTTTGGCCATGATGGCAATGCGGTCCCCCAATAGGTCAGCTTCATCCATAAAGTGAGTGGTCAGCATGATTGTTCGTTTATTTTTCTGCTGCTGAAGGAGATCCCAAGTAGCCCGCCTCGAGACTGGATCCATGCCAGATGTTGGTTCATCCAGCATCACTACCTACCAACCCAAAGGAATAGTCTCATAATTAGTAAAATAATAGTTCAGTGGTATTTCATTACTTACCAAGCTGAGGGGACTGGGGAAGCCCTGCTTCCTCCTCTACACAAGTGTACCATGTTGGTCCATGGGAGTAAAATGAGTTCCCTAGGGTGCACCCTAAGTTTCATTCAGACATAAGAGGAGTTCTACCACATTGTGCCTGCTTTACATCTATTCTTCTAGGTGAGCTGAAAGCCCAGGATAGAGTTAAGCTAGAGAACTTTGATCCCCATAAACTCATGGGGACTCTATACCAATCAAATTACTGACATGCCTGCCCACTGAGCATGCTGTGGGAGGTCCCTTTTAGAGAATTAAACCAATATGACCTTACTTGTTTTTTCTAGTGAGACGGTAACAAGGAGCTTGACCTTGCCTTTTTACTATACCTTGGAGCCTGCTATGAGTGCAATGCCAATGGAAACCTTGCGTTTCATTCCCCCACTCAATGACCTTGAAAGAGTATGGCGTTTATGTTCCATATCAAGAATGCTCAAGATGTGATTGACTTCCTCTCGGCACTTTTTCTTAGGCAATCCTTTTAGCTAAGAAACCAAGAAAAGGAAGACTGGTTAGAAAGATGCTTCCTAATAAGGAAAATACCTGAAATTTTTTTTGCCTAGAAAAATCTGAATCTAGAAACAGATTATTGAGTAAGAAGAAGCTGGGATTCCTTCCTGCCTCCTCTTATCTACCTTCAAATTCTTTAGAAAATGTTCTGAGGATAGGATATCAAGTATTTGAATGGAAATATAAAAAATATAGTTCTCTTCAGCTCACCTGAGCATAAAAAAAAAGGTGCTCAGCAACTGTCATTTTATCATATAAGACATCATGCTGGGGACATATACCTAGACTCTTCCGAATATGAACCATATTCTGTGAAATCTCGTACCCACTGATGTATGCTTGTCCACTTGTAGGAGGAAAGAGACCTAGAAGAAGATACATATAAGCTTAACTTCATTAACAGGAACATCCATTCATTCTCCATGGGTATCTGGTTTAGAGTCCCTGTTTTGGTTAATTCACAAATTAACTTCATCCCACTACCATAATATCATTAGAAGAAAGATTCTGTATAAAACACTGAAGTAGGATTTGCACTAGAAAGGGGAGACAAATTCCTTTCTTAAGCAATCAGCCACAAACATTTATTAAACACTATATATAGGTATTAAGTACTAAGGATACAAAGAAATGCAAAAGCAAAATGAAACAAACCAGTCTCTGGCCTCAAGGAGCTCACATTCTAACGGAAGAGACATCATGCAAACAACAATATGCAAATAAGATGTATACAGGCTAAAAACTGGAGGTAATCTCAGAGAGTAAAGAATTAACATTAAAGGGGACAGAGAAAGGCTTCTTAAAGGAGGGATTTTAGCTATAACTTAAAGGAAGCCAGGGAAGCCAAGAGGCATAGACGATGAGGTGGAGAAATACAGGTGTGGGGGACACTCAGAGAAGAGGCACAAAGTCAGGAGATGAAGTATCTTGTGCAAAACAATATCCAGGAGGCCAGTGTCACTGTATCATAAGGCAAAGGGAAAGAGAGTAAAGTGTAGGACTACAAAGGTAGGAAGGGATCTGGTTATGGTGGACTTTAAAAGTCAGAAGATTTTATATTTGATCGTGGGAATAATAGGGAAACTAAGTTTATTGGTCAGAGAAGTGGAGGAGGTGACATGATCAGATATCTCTGTGCTTTAAGAAAATCAATCTGAGCTTCTGCTTCCAGGAGCCAAGATGGCGGAGTAAGAAGTCGTTCTTACCCTCCTTTTTTAACCTATGAAAGCCTAGAAAATATCGCCCCAGGAAAAACCCTAGAACAGCTGAACCAGAAGAAAGATGAAGAGCAGCAGTTCAGCAGCCCAGGTAGCTTGAGAGATTAATGGGAAAGGCCCCTCTTGCCCTGGGGGAAGGGGAGCAGTACAGAATTGGAGGTGCCTAGCAAGCTAGTGGAAGTCCCCACCTCAGCATACCAGGAGGAGATCCTGAAACCCAGGTGGCAAACACCAACACCAGGACCCTTGAGTGCCTCAGTGAGGGTGGGGAAACTGGTGGAAACCAGCTTGGAAAACCACCAGATGCCTCAGCATTCTACAGCAAAACTAAAGGAAGCAGTGCTCCAAGGGGCCCCAGGCAGATAAACACCCTACAACATCCATCTGAAAAGAGCTGAAGAAAGTAAAAGGAAGGAAAGGCCCACATAAGCAGAAATCTCAGGAGCCACACTACCCAATTCTAGAGTTCCAGTGTTGCTGCTTCCAGCCCAACACCAGGTAAGCTGCCAGAACCCTACAGCCTCCAATTGCCAATATTGGGGGCCCCAGCACACAAAGCCAGTGACCAGGCCCTAGGCTCCCAACACAAGAAGCTTGGGTCAGTGCCCTCTGCTCCCCAGCAGGAGAGCTCAATCTCTTTAAAAGCCAGGAAATAAGCAAACACCACGAGCAAAAAGAAATGTACAATAGATTCTTATTATGGGAAGAGTGAAGATCAAGGCAGAAATTCTGAAGAGGACAACAACTTCAACAAACCCACATCTGGAACTTCAAAAGGGAATATGAACTTGTTTGAAGCCCAAAAAGCCTTCTTAGAAGAGCTCAAGAAGGATTTTAAAAGTCAAATGAGAGAGGTAGAAGAAAAAATGGGAAAAGATATAAGAGGTATGCAAGAGAGAGTCAATAGCTTGGAAAAGGAAGGACAAAAAATAACTGTAGAAAACAAGTCCTTAAAAATACAGTTGGCTAACTGGAAAAAAAGTACACTGAAGAAAACAAGTCCCTAAAAAACACAATTGGCCAAATGGGGAAGGAAGTAAAAAATCTAATAGAAGAAAATCAATTTGAGAGTTGAGTGGAGGATGGATTAGAATGAGGAGAGACTGGACGCAGGAAGACTAACCAGTAGGCCACTGCAATAGTCCAGGTGTGAGGTAATGAGAATCTGTACAAGGGTGGGGGTAGTGTCAAAGAAGAGAAGGGAAGGTATATGAGAGATGTTATGAAGGTAGAATTGGCAAGACCTAGAGACCAACTGGACAGGAGAGATGAGAGTGAGGAATCAAGGATAATACCTTGGTTGAAAGTCTGGGTGACTTGGAGGATGATACTCTCGACACTAATTAAAAAAGGGGAAGGGATAGGGAGGAAGATAATGAATTGAGGTTTTGGACATATTGAGTTGAAAACATTTGAGACATTAAGTTCAAAGTGTCAAACAGGCAGTTATGAGAATCATGAAAATAGAGAAGATTGTTAAAAACAGGGGAGCTGATGTGATCACCAAGTGACTTAATACTGATAGGAAGAGAAGATGGATAGGGGGCATGTCTTGCAGAAAAACCCATAAAAGGAAACTGAGAAGGGGTAGTCAAACAAAGAGGAGGAAAACCTCCTTGGAAGAGAGAGCAGTGTTACAAAAAACCTAGAGAGGGGAGAATACACAGGAGAGAACAAGTAATCAATAGTGTCAAAGGATGCAGAGATATCAAGAAGGGTAAGGACTGAGAAAAGTCTATTACATTTGGTAATTAAGAGATCATTGGTAACTTTAGAGAGAGGAGTTTCAGTTGAATGAATAGGTCAAAAACCAGACTACAGACAATTAAGGAGAGAAAGAGGAAAGGAAGTGAAGGAACCAAATACAGAGGGCTTTGGTAAGGAATTTAGCCATGAAGGGGAAGAGAGATACAAGACAATAACTACAGATGGAAAAATCAGGTGGGTTTTTTTTTTTTATCATTTCTCTTCTTATTTTGGATGCGTTAATTTTGTCTGTGCAGCTTTTCAGTTTCAAGTAATTAAAGTTATCTATTTTAACTTTGGTAATTACCTCTATATTTTGATTGGTTAAGAATACATCCCCTACCCATAGCTGTGAGACACATATGTGATCTATTTCTACTCTAATTTTTTAATATTGTGCTCTTTAATATTAAGGTTCCATACCCATTTAGAATGTATAGTAGACTATGGGGTAAAGTTTTAGTGTAAGCTTAATTTCTGCCAGACTGCTTTCTAGTATTTCCAGCTGGTTTTTAAAAAAAAAATTATTATTATTATTATTATTATTATTATTATTATTATTATTATTATTATTATTATTATTATTATTTTGCTTTTTGGTGAGGCAACTGGGGTTAAGTGACTTGCCCAGGGTCACACAGCTAGTAGGTGTCAAGTGTCGGAGGCTAGATTTGATCTCAGGTCCTCCTGACTCCAAGGCCAGAGCTCTATCCACTGCACCACCCAGCTGCCCCCCCTTTTTTAAAAAATTAAATAAGGCATTTTTTCTTAGGTAGTTTATGTTTTCTACTTTGTTAAGCATTGAGTTGAGTTCTCTTGTTTTTAAATCTCCCTTATTTAATCTTTTCCATTGATCTCTCTCTCTCTCTCTCTCTCTCTGTCTCTTTCTCCCTCCTTACCTCCCTCCCTCTCTCTCATTATTTTAACCAATACCAGATGGTTTCAATGACACCTGTTTCATAACAGAGTTTAAAGTATGGAAGTGCTATTCCCTCTATATCCTTATTTCTTTTCATCATTTCCCTTGATATATTAGATCTTCTGTTTTTCCAAATGAATTTTGTTACAATTTTATGAAGTTCTATAAATTATCCCTTTGGTAATTTGATCAGGATAGTATTAAAACTGCAAGTTAATTTTGGTAACATTGCCATTTTTTGTCATATTGGGATGATTTAGCCATGAGTACTGAACATTCCTCTAGCTATTTAAGTTATTCTTTATTTCTTTAAGGAGCACTTTGTAATTGACTCTACATATCATTTTGTGTGATTTGTTAAGTTTATTCCTAGATTACACATTTTGTATTTGGAATGGGATTTCCCTGTTTTTACTTCTTGTGTTTTGATATTATTATATAGAAATGCTGTTGATTTTTGAGGATTTATTTTGCAACTTCAACTTTGCTGAAGTTTTTAATGAGCATCTTTGCTGATTCCCTAGGATTTTCCAAATAAAACATCATATCATCAGCAAACAGGGATAATGTTATCCTCTTGGTCTATCTTTATTCCTTTAATTTCCTTTTTCTTGTCATTGTTATTGCTAACATTTCTAGAATGGTTCTATCAAATAATAGTGAAGAGAGTGGACATATTTGTATCCTTGCTTCATGACAGTATTTACTGGAAAATGTTTTAGTGTATCCCCATTGAAAAGAATGCTTGCTTTTGGTTTTAGATAAGCTACACCTTTTATGATATTTGAAAAAAAGGCCCCTCTTTGCCCATATTTTGTAGGGTTTTTAGCATTAAAGAGTATTATACTTTGTCACAGGTCTTTTTTGCATCGATTGGGAAATGATCATGTGGTTTTAGATGTTTTGGTTTTTAATTATGTTGATTGTTTTCCTAATGTTAAGCCATTCTTGCATCCTTGATATAAATGCCACTTGGTCATAAGGAATGATTTCTTAGCTAAATTGCTGCAATCAAATTGATAAGATTTCTTTTAAAATTTTTTGTGTTAATATTCATTAATGATATAGGTCTATGATTTTCCTTCTGTGTTTTATGTTTCCCTGGTTTAGGTATTAAGATTCTATCTCATAAAAGGATTCTGGTGGAGTGCTTTCTTTCTCAATTTTTGAAGTATGGGCACTACCTGTTCTTTAAAAGGTTGACAGAATTCTCCCATAAGTCCATCAGGACCAGGGAGTATCTTTTTCCTTTCAAAGATCCTTTACAGGTAGATCTATCTCTTTCTGAGACCAATTTAACCCTTCTTTCTGGTGATCTGATAGTTTGTGTATTTTATATTTTTGAAGGTATGTCTCTTTCTTTTGTTTTCTATTTTTTAAAGCTTATAACTACATGATAGGTTCTAATCACTCTTATTATTTCATCTAGTTTTAGTGCAATTTCAACTTGCTCACTTGCTATTTTATTGATTTGATTTTCTGTTTTCTTTTTAGTCAGATTAGCTAAGGGTTTATCAATTAGTTTTTTCAAAGAACTAGCTTTTAGTTTTATCTTTTCTATGGGAGTTTTTTGGCTTTTAATTTTTTTTTATTTCCCCTTTAATTTTTAATATCTCTTCTTTTGTACTTATTTTAGGTTATTTATTGGGTTTCTAATTTTTCAAATTCTATTAAACCTATTAAATTTCATGCAATCAAAATCATCCATTTTATCTCCTGTTTGATCATAAACTCTTCCCTCATCTGTAGCTCTCACAGGTAAATTTTTCTATGCTCTCCTAATTTTCTTAGGATGTCGTCCTTTATGTCTATATTACGAACCCATATTGACCTTATCTTGGTTTACGGTATGGAACATTGGTCTGTGCCTAGTTTCAGCCAGACTGCTTTCCAGTTTTCCCAGAAGTTTCCCCCCAACCCCAATAGTGAGTACTGGCTCCCAAAGTTTAGATCATTAGCTTTATCAAACACTAGATTATTATGGCCATTTACTACTGTATATATTGCGTACCTAAATGTATTTGCTACTGTATATTGTGTACCTAAATGTATTCCACCGATCCACCACTCTATTCCTTAGCCAATACTAGATTGTTTTGATGATTATCATTTTGTAATAAAGTTTGAAACTTGATACTATTGAGATACATTCCTTCAGTTTGCATTGTTTTCCTTCATATTTTAACCTTTTGCTCTTCCATATGAACTTTGTTATGATTTTTTCTAATTCTATAAAATAATTCTAACAGTTTGATTGGCATGGCACTAAATAAGTAAATTACATAGAGCTGTCATTATGATTATATTGACTCTCCTCTGACTTTCAGGATTTCTATTTTGGTGATTAATTGGGGATTTAAAAATTGTCCTTTTTCTAGCTTTTTTAGTTGCATGCCCAATTCATTGATCTGCTTCTTTCTCTTTTTTATTGATTTAAGAGATTAGAGACATAAAGCTTCCTGTACTGCTTTGGCTGCATTCCACAAATTTTGGTATGTAGTCTCATTGTTGTCATTGTCTTTAATGAAATTGTTGATTATTTCTATGATTTGCTCTCTGACCCACTTCATCCTTTAGGATTAGATTATTCAGTTTCCAATCATTTTTTAATCTATACTTCTAAGGCCCTTTTATTGAATATATTTTTATTGGTGCATTTAATATTTTTGCTTTTCTGCATTTGTTTGTGAGGTTTTTAATGCCCTAATAAATGTGCGATTTTTTGTGAAGCTTTCAGGTACCACTGAGAAAATGTATACTCCTAAAAAAAACAAACAGAAAATGTATACTCCTTTCTACTCCTATTCAATTTTTGCCAGAGATCTATCATATCTAACTTTTCTAAAACTCTATTCATCTCCTTAACTTTGCTATTTATTTTATAGTTAGATTTATCTACTATTTCCTCCTGTAACTCATTTAACTTTTCCTTTAAAAATCGGGATACTATGACATTTAGTGTGTATATTTAGTATTGATATTACTTCATTGTCTATGGTACTTTTTAAAATGTTAAAAATTATCTCTTTTAATTAGTTCTAATTTTGTTTTTGTTTTGTGTGAGATCATGACTGCTATGTCTGTCTTTTTTGCTACAGCTGAAGCATAATAGATTTAGCTCCAGCCCCTTATCTTAACTCTGTGTTTATCTATCTGTTTCAAGTGTATAAACAATATATTGTTGGGTTTTGGTTTCTAATCCATTCTGCTATCCTCTTCCTTTTATGGGTGAGTTCATCCCATTCACAGTTATGATTACTATGCATTTCCCCTCCATCCTATTTTCTTCTGTTTATCCTCTATTTTTACCCTGTTACTTCTCAAAAGTCTATTTTGCTTCTGACCACTGCCTCCCTTAATTCACCCTCCCTCTTATCATCCTCCCCCCTTTCTCTTATCCCCTTCTGCTCCTACTTCCCTGTTGGGTAAGACAGATTTCTATAACCAACTGAATATAAATGTGTGTATTTACACACATACATACACAAACATATATAGTCCTTCCTCTATGATCCAATTCAGATGAGTGAGGTACAAGTGTTGCTAAATTTTAATACTCATTCTCCTCTCCACAGCAAATACTCTTTATTGTATACCTTTTTTATGAGATAATTTCTCCCATTCTTCCTTTCCTTTCCCCCTTCTCCTAGTTCATTCCTCTTTCTCACCCTTCCATTTTTTTGAGATAATCCCAACATGGTTGACTCATATATATGCTGTCTATGTAGACTCCTAACTGCCCTAATAATGGTAAAATTTTTTGAAGATTTTATATATATATATATATATATATATATATATATATATATATGTATATATGTATACACACACACACACACACATATATATATATATATATATATACACACACACACAAAATTTCCCCATTTTGTAATGTCAAAAGTTTAACCTTATTAAGGCTCTTATGATTTCTCTTTCATGTTTACCTTTTTATGCTTCTCTTGAGGCATGTTTGAATGTCAGAATGTCTATTAACCTCTGGGCTTTCATCAGGAATGGTTAAAAATCATCTATTTCATTAAATGACAATTTTTCCTCCTGAAGGATTATATTCAGCTTCACTGAGTAGGTTATTCTTGGTTGTAATCCTAGTTCCTTTGCCATCTAGAGTATCATATTCCAAGCTCTCCAGTCCTTTGTTGTGGTTGCTGTTAAATCTTATGTTATCCTGACTGTGGCTTTATGGTATTAGGTTGTTTTTTTTTTCCATCTGCTTATAATATTTTCTCCTTGACCTATAAGTCTGGAAATTGGATTTTTTTGATCATGGATTTCAGACAGTCCAATAATTCTAAGTTATTGTTCCTCAATCTGTTTTCTGGGTCAGTTATTTTTCTGATGAGATCTTTTCTGTTTTCTTCTATTTTTTCAATCTTTTGACTTTTTAAAAATTGTTTTTTGATGTCTCATGGAGTCATTAGTTTCCACTTGCCCAATTCTAATTTTTAAGGCATTATTTTCTTCAGTGGAGCTTTGTAAATTTTTTTTTTCATTTGGCCAATTTTGCTTTTTTTTTTTAATTGTGAGGCAATTGGGGTTAAGTGACTTGCCAAGGGTCACTCAGCTAGTGTCAAGTGTCTGAGGCCAGATTTGAACTCAGGTCCTCTGGACTCCAAGGCTGGAGCTCTATTTACTGCGCCACCTAGTTGCCCTTCCAATTTTGCTTTTTAAGGAGCTATTTTCATCAATGAAATTTTGTGCCACTTAACCGTTTAACCAATTATGCTTTTTTGAGTTCTTTTCTTCAGTGAGATTTTGTATCTTTTTTACCATTTGGCCAATTCTATTTTTTAACGTGGGTTTTTTTACAGTATTTTTTGGTGCCTCTTTTACCAAGATGTTAATTTTCTTTTCATAATTTTCTTGCATTGCTCTCATATTTCCCTAATCTTCCCTTTACCACTCTTTACTTGATTTTAAAAATAATTTCTTTGCTTTCAATCTCTTTCTTTTTTATCCCTTCCAGGAAATTTGTTGGGCCTGTGTCCAATTTGCATTTTGTTTTGAGGCTTTGCTTGTAGATGTTTTCTACAACATTCTCTTCTTTTGAATTTGTGCCTTGAACCTCCCTGTCACCACAGTAGCCTTTTATGGTCCTTTTATGTTGTTTGCTTATTTTTTCATCCTATTTCTTGACTTTAAACTTTTTGTTAGTGTTAGGTTCTGCTCACACAGCATGGGGGGGGGGTGGTAGAGGGTCACTGGCACAAGCTTCAAGCAATTTTTCACCCCGCTGTTTTCACAGCTAGTTTGGGGGTAGAATTGGAAATATCTGTAAGCTTTCAGTGCCTCCAAGGTGATATGATCTGGGGAGAGGTGTGGTCACTGCTTTCTTGGTCTGTGCTTTAGTCTTTACCCAAGTACAGGCACTGCTCTCTTGTAACCACAAGCACTAGCCCTCCTCTCCACCCTGGGAATTGCCTCCTAGAACTGGCTCATGGCCAATGGAGTTGCCAAACTGTGTCCAGTTCTGCATCCAATGTCAATACAGAGGTCCCCTGTAATCTGTTTCTAATCAATCATCCAACCCTCTTACCTTCTCTGGGTGGGAGTTCCCAAAATTGTTGTTGCTACTGCTGCTACTACTCTTGATTCTAAAGCCCACAGCTGGTGCTGTCTTCCCACTGCACTCCAGGCCAGCCCCTATCCCAGTGTCAGAGACCTCTCCTTTCAACCTCCCAAGTTATCTTGGGCTAGAAAAATGTCTCACCTTAACTGTTCATTGCTATGCCCCTCCAGAATTCTATCTGATTTTTTATTTAATGGTTATTAAAGGGGTTTCATCATTATCATATCTTTTACATACTTATTTAAAGTTGCTTTGAGGGGAATGCTAGGAGAATTTGGCTAAAATGCTCCCTCTACTCTGCCACCTTGGTCCTACTTTCTATCATTCTGAGAATAATTTTTGAAATATGAATACTAACTATTCTTTAAAAGTTTGATAGAATTCTCCTGTCAATCTATCAGGAGCAGAAACTTGTTTCTTTACACCTAGATCTATTTTCTTTTCTGAGCCTGAGTTATTTAAGATCTCTATCTGGTCTTCTGATAGTTCAGGTATTTTATATTTCTGAAGGCATTTCTCCATTTCTTTTGTGTTCTCAATTTTACGAGCATATAACTGTGCATAACATGTTGTGATTATTCTTTTTATTTCTTTGGATTTACTGTGATTTCCCCTTGCTTATTTGTACTTTAAAAGGTATCCATTCCAGACTCTCTGCTCTAGACAGTTTCTGCCACTGTCTTGTAGAGTTTGCCCATGGATTCCCCTTTTCCATCGTGCCTCACTCCTACAACAATGCCAATTATTGCTGGTGTCATGTTCCTGGTTATGCAGCCCACCATTGGTCTATACCACCCCCTGGCTTCCTTTATTTCCCTACTCGCATCAAAATTTCCTCCCTGGATCGATGTTCTCATGCCCCCCCCCAAGTGCCAGTTGCCCCCAAGGGTTCCAACCTTTCCCTTCTATAGCAGACATTTCAAGCATCAAATCCCCCAGACCACACACAATGTAAGGTCTCCATGTCCTTTCACAGACCATCTCTTTTCACCCCTAATAGTATTCATCAACTGAACTCTCTCCCATCATCAAAGTAAGATCATCTTCTTTTCCTCCCCTTTTTCAACCCTCTTTCCCCTCTTCATTCAATCCCTTGTAAGCTCTTCTCTTTCTAAGACCACAGGAGTCATATTCCCCTTATTGCTACACCTTGATTTGACCTTGGCCCATTACACATTCTTTTCTCTCTCCCTGTCCTCTTCCCCTTTTTCATGTATCCCTCCATGTCGTAACAGTCCTGTACTGATTTTCCTATATGCAGAACATCATTAGTTTCTGTTCACAGTGCCTCCTCTGCTTCTTCACTGTTAAATCTATAGGATTTCTGCTTCCACTCTTATCTTCTCATGTAAATTTAGAAAGACATCTCTTACTGATTTCTCTGCTGTCACAGTTGCTGTCCTTGGCTGCTGCATTTATTCATTCCTCTTGCATTTCTGTTGTTTGGAGTATTTGAGAAGCAAATAATCTCTTCAGTTCTGGTTTGCTTTTAAAAAAAGTTTATTACTGAACATTCACATCTGTTTTTCATGTATGGTTAAGTGTAGGTTTTCAGGATAGAGTCACCCTGGGCTGCATTCTGAGCCCTTCAGAACACATAATTCCATGTCCTCACTTTCTACTGGGTACAAAATAGTCTTACATTATTCACATTTCCTTTCCTTTGTATTTGAAGGTCTTTCTTCTGATCACTTGTAGAACTTCTTGTTTCTTAATTGAATTGTTAAATTTAACCACTATGTAGCTTAGAGTTTGCATCTTTGGGATTCTTTTTTTTTCCTGGCAACAATCTCATGAACTCTTCCCATTGGTATTTCTTTTTCTATGTTCAAAAGTTTTGAGCAGTTCTCTTCTACTATTTCCTTCATCATAGTGTTGAAGGTTTTTGCCCTATGTTCTCCTAGGAGACCTATCATCCTTAGGTTGTCTCTACACATCATTTGAGATCAATATATTTTGCTTGTATAGTAATCATGTTTTCTTTCAATCTTGTGTTTTGCTTTTCTTCTTCTAGATTATCTTTCATTAACATTTGTATTTGTAATATTTGTATTTCCAAACTATTGCTTTCTCTTTTGTTTCTTTAGCAAGGCTTGCCATTGCTTTTAAACCATCTCTTTTTAAAAAACATCTCTTTTTAACCTCTCAGGAATGGTGTGTGGTCATTCCATGCTCTCCTCACATTCCAGAGGGTCCTCTGTCTCATCAAGACTTGAATGATTTTCCTTTGTTTTACAATATTTAATTATGAATGCTCAAACTCATTTACTAGATCTGGAGGTACATTTTCTTCTGTTGTTACTGTTTTCCTTATTGTTTTATGTGCTCATGTTCAAGACCTTTGAGTTTCTTTATCCTTAAATCTTTGGCAATTTCAGACTCCTCCCTGCCTCCCTTCACTTTCCAATTCTGTCCCCTCTGTGGTTCTTTTGAGGGCTGGATCTCAAAAAATGGCACATCCTCCTCCCATGCTGGGTAATTTAAAGTTTACCAGCCTAGGTCTCTGTTCCAACTGACTTTTTGGGTTCTCAGAACTGGCCCCAATTGGATGCTGTGCTCTTTCCCTCAAACTAGAGTGTTGCACAGCTCTCCCTCATAGCCTCCATACACACAATGTCCTGTCCCAGTGGCTCTCCCTCAATGTATTAGTTCTTTCATCTGGCACTGGCAGTTTTGAGCTTTGCAGTGCTGGTACTATGGAATTGTGGCCTCCAGAAGGCCTTTTCTCTTAAAGGGCTATAGCCATACTGACTCTCTGTCATCTCCAGGACACATTTCCATGGCTTGGAACCAATGTCCCATAGCACTGCAAAGATGGAGGGGGAACCAGGCTGTAGGTATGGGTTTTGTTGTAAGCTTGTGTCATGTGGGATCTGCTAGTTAGCCTCATTGCCAGTATTGTAGGAGGTGGTAGAAAGGTTCTAAGTGAGCTCAAAGTCAATGAGCTTCAGTTCATGGGTTTTTTTTTTAACCTTTTGGAAGCTGAAGCTCCTAGACCTTGGAGATAGTTGAAGTTGCTTTATCTTTGGGGCATGATTTTTGTTTTTGAGAGGTTTGAGAGGTACTGAAGAATCAGAAAAGGTGTCATCTTCCATCTTCTTATTCATATAATCTGGAATAATAATATAGTATTGAAAAGGAGGACATATGCTAAAATGATCATATTGGGTGGTTCTTTGATTTGCTTCCATCCCATCCTGCACAGCCATCACTAAGGGAAGAAATCATCATAGAGAAACCATTCACCTTCTTTATCATTACAGGAAACCACTGCTGACCAAATGACACCAAAAGTCATATAGAGACAAGTGCCCTACAAGTGGAAAGATCTCCTAGACTACTGGTCCTGCTTCTACCACAGTCCTTACATACATCATACAAATTAACAGCAACAAACAGGGAGGGCAAGCCAGCCCATCTTAAACAGTAAGGCACTCTGAAGGAGAGTCATGAGGCAGCAAATACTAGGCAAGGCAAGTCAAACCACTACTAACATCATAATAACCATCTTCTAAGACACTAAGAGACAGACAATTCAGGACCTTAAACTAACAGCCTTGGAAATAGTATTGTTTCTAGCCCAGGGCCCTCAGCCATCCTAGAGGAAGCAACACCTACAGAGAGGCAGACTGGCAACCTCTCCAGTAGGTGAAGACCCAGAAAAGACAAAAAAGTGATAGGGGAAAGATTCAAGATGGAGAAAAAGGCTTATCTACAAATAATTGATAGGTTATTTAAGGGGATACCTGTCAGAGTTTATCTGAATGATAATGCCTATGAGGAAGTCTCGTTAATATATATCATGCCCACTCAGACCAGACACTTGACACTTACTAGCTGTGTGACCCTGGGCAAGTCATTTAATCCCAATTGCCTCACCAAAAAAAAAAATCAATATATACCATGCCTAAGCATTATATGGGGGACCACAATGTAAAATTCTGTCAAAATTCAATATAATAAATTTCCATTAAGAACCCATAAATATTCATTTTTTCTCCAAGCTAGAAAGAAGACTAAATGACTTGTCCAACGTCACACACACAGATGGTTCAGTAAAAACAATGACTTGCTTGAGCTCTCCCCCAAATCCCTCCAAATACCTGTTGAAAAATTACAAATTCTCGAGCAGCAGAACCACAAAAGGAGAGAGTGAAATAAATTTCCAGACCAAAACAATCTGTATAGTTGATGGGAAAGGTCTGTTGCAATGAAGGAGAGGAGCACAGTTCAGTGTGGGCTGAGCCAGGAAAAATGGGGCTGGCAAACCCAGACAGGCCTCAGGGAACTGAATCACTGGCAGCTGTGGTGGTTTCCAGACTTCTCAACCCACAAACACCAAAGACAACTTAGAGAGTCAGTGGGAAGTTCTGTCTGGGTGAGAGAGGAGCATGGTCCAGCCCTGACACAGCCTGGGTACGACGGCTGTGGCTTCTCTCTTGGCCCACAGACAGTGGAGGGGATAAAGTGGCTGATCAGAGAGGGATTGCAGGGATCTCTTTGCTGGCACTGAGGCAGGCTTCTCTTGATTTGCCTGTGTTTGGATCTGGGTTGCAGTCCTGGGGCCAGGAGGAGTGCTAGTGTGGTGGACCTTGTGGCAGCAGTGGATAAAGAATCTTCCTCACAGTTCCAAGGCAGAGAAGAGTGCTTGTGGTCATTCATAGACCACAGCCCAGGCCAGGAAAGGAGCAAACACCTCTTCTTTGATCACACCACTTTGGAAAAGAAGTATCTCTGAAAAAATATGCATAAAATCCCTGAAGCTTAGGATAGTACACCCTCCACACTAGAAGCAGAGTCCTACCTTAACAAAGAGTTAAAAAGTTAAGTAATTGGCTGAGAAGGTGAGCAAACATCAGAAAAAACTCAGACTACAGAATATTACTTTGGTAACAAAGAAGATCAAAACATACAATCAGAAGACAACAAAATCAAAGCTCCTACATCCAAAGCCTCCAAGAAAAATATGAAGTGCTCTCAGGCCATGGAAGAGCTCAAAAAGGAATCTGAAAAGCAAATAAGAGAAGTAGAGGGAAAACTGGGAAGAGAAATGAGAGGGATGCAAGAAAATCATGAAAAACAAGTCAACAGCTTGCTAAAGGAGATCCAAAAAAATACTGAAGAAAATAACACCTTAAGAAATACAGTAGACCAAATGGCAAAAGAGGTCCATAAAGCCAATGAAGAGAAGAATGCCTTAAAAAGCAGAATTGGCCAAATGGAAAAGGAGGTACAAAAGCTCACTGAAGAAAATAATTCCTTAAAAATTAGCATGGGGCAGCTAGGTGGTACAGTGGATAGAGCACTGGCCTTGGAGTCAGTTGGTCCTGAGTTCAAATCCGGCCTCAGACATAGAACATGCATTAGCTATGTGACCCTGGGCAAGTCACTTAACCCCAACTGCCTCACCCCCCCAAAAAAAAATTAGCATGGAGCAAATGGAAGCTAATGACTCTATAAAAAAATCAAGAAATCATAACCAAAATAATGAAAAAATAGAAGACAATGTGAAATATCTCATTGGAAAAGCAACTGACCTGGAAAATAGATCCAGGAGAGATAATTTAAAAATAAATGGACTAGGGGCAGCTAGGTGGCACAGTGGATAGAGCTCTGGCCTTGCAGTCAGGAGGACCTGAGTTCAATCTGGCCTCAGACACTTGACACTTACTAGCTTAGTGACCATGGGCAAGTCACTTAATCCCAATTGTCTCACCAAAAAGCAAAATAAACCAAATAAATAAATAAACTACCTGAAAACCATGATCAGGAAAAAAAAAAGAACCTAAACATCATCTTTCAAGAAATTATCAAGGTCACACCACAGAAAATGCAAATGCAGGATCTGAATTCACGTCATCTGATTCTATAGTCAACATTCTTTCTACATTTGATAAACGCTGAGATGGAAACAACCCAATTGAGAGAAAGAAGGAGAAGGCACGATCATGCGGTGCTCAGGAACAATTTTCTTTAGATCCTAAAAATGTGAATTCTTGTCCAAAGTTAACCATCTTCTCAAATGGGCTGTTCTTGAAAGCATACCTGTGAGTATGGATAGGGTAGTAGTCTTCCCTGCTCCATTATGTCCTAGAAGAACAGTGATTTGCCCCTCATAAAAGTTCAGATTCAGGTTTCTAATGGCTTCTTTTCTCTTTTTCCCCATCATAAAAGTCTGTGGAAAAAGTAAGCAGAGTAACCACGTACAATTCTTATATTTCTAAAGAATTTTACAACAGAGTAATCAGCCAATAGCAACTAGCTTTCCCTAAAAGATCGTATTACATCATCCAACTTAGAAGGGGAAATTCAGATTTAACAAAAACTTTTACTTAGCAATAAAAAGTGGGGTAAAATTGAATAGAAAACCGATTTCAAAGTTTTTTGAAGTGATATTCAAATTAATTAGTAGAACGCACAGTGCTTTCATTGTCATCGTAATTTTATGATGGGATATTCAACGGAGAAGGGATACTTATAAAGTTTCTATTATGTGTAAGGCACTGGGGATATAAAAATAGGCACAATATAGGGTGTCCCCAAAGTCTTAGTGCAGTTTTGAGCTACGAATATTTTCATTAAGCTTTCATAGTTCAAAACTACACTATGATTTTAAGGGCACCCTATATTAGACCCTTTTGCAAACCAATGAGGGGAGAGAGATGAGGGCACAAATAAATATGACACAAAGACAAATGTTAAAAGTGCAAGAAAGAGTTCCAAGAAAATACTATGAGAAAATTGAGGAGGAAGAAATCAGTTCAGTAGGAGAGAAGGAAATCTTAAGCTCAGCTTCATTGGAGGAAGGAAGGAAGGAAGGAAGGAAGGAAGGAAGGAAGGAAAGAAGGAAGGAAGGAAGGAAGGAAGGGAGAAATAAAGGGAATGAAGAAGTGAAGTGACTTGTCCGAGATCACAGAGCTAGTAAGGGTCCATATTTGATTTACATTGTACAATGAGCACCTTTTTGTTCCTGGCTTTGTGGAGAACCTCTAGATGTCAACTATGACATAAGCTATAATTAAATTGTCCCTGGGACTACAGAGTTAAGGATTTAATAAGACTGAATACGAAAACAGGGAGCCTACGTTCCTCTCATTAGAATCTAGGTACTCTAGGACTTAACCAAGTCCAAACTGCGTAACTTTGGTATAGAACAATAAGTGAAGGTAGTACCTCCAGCCCGTGTAGGTACAGTTCCTCGTGGTTATATTAGGAAAATGGGGAATCACTAAACATTTTAAGTAGAGGAGGGGCCTAACCAGAGGGATATATTAGAAAAAATTTTCAGGCAGACATGAAAAGGATAGATTGAGAAGGATATATAATGGAGGGAAGAAGAACAATTAGGAGACCACTACAACAATACAGATGAAAAGAATGAAGGTTTAGACTAGTGTGGTAGCATAAGAATGGACAGTGAATGACTGATTCATGATATATGATAGAAGTAGAATTTTTAAAACTTGGAAATTGAATAAATGTATGGAGAAAAAAGAGGGAAAAGTAAAAAAAATGACTGAAGTTACAAGCCTGGATAGTTGGGAAAATAGTGGTAATTTCTAGAAGGGATAGGATTTCTTTAAGGGGAAAAGATGAGTTTATTTTTGGATACTGACTTTGAATTCCAGGATGGAATAAAAGACAAAGCAGATAAAAATGAGAAGTCTGTGGAGAGTATTTGGAGAGTTAACAAAAAGTAGAAATTAATCCAGAAAGCTAGAAATTAATATAAATATATGATTGTATAGAGTAAAGATTAAAAAGATTAAGAGTTGGAAAGGAAATGAAATAGAAAAGAGAACATATGCTTTCCCCTGAAAAAAATTCAGGCAAAAAGGACCACACCACTTAGCATATGATTTATATGTTGTCTTTAATAAACTAATCAACAATAGTATCTACTGAGGCTAACAATGTGCCAAGAATAGTTCTTGTTGTTGTAGGACAGAGGTATCAAACATGCAACACTTTCAAATGAAGGGAGAACCAGATTAAAATGTAACTGGGAAACATTTACAAAAGTAAATAAAAATACAACTGTATACAGATAATGTTAATGTGTGGCTTTCTGATTAAATATGCGGTTACAAGTCTACAGTTTACATCAAGTTTACGGCCTCCCCTTTCCATTTGAGTTTTACACTACTGTTGTAGGGTACACACAAAAAAATATAACACATGGTCACTTTGCTCAAGAAGCTTAGAGAATCTAACTGGGGAGCCAAGGCATGCATTCATAGAATATTTTGGGGACTACACTTCAAGGACCTCTGATTTTGTTGCTGTGGGTTCACCATCTTATATCATAACCTTCCCAAAACTTAATAGATTTTCTTAAAGAGTTGCTGAGACCAAAAAAGATATCACCCCACTGCCAACTGGATGATAAACCTCTCTAAATTTAGGTAGGCTGGTTCTTGAACAAAAGGTATAGTGCATCATTGTGCCCACCCAGAAAACTAGCTTGGTAGAAGCTACAACAGGTTGTGTTCCACCAGTATAGATTTCAATAACCCAGGTTATTTCTACACCACAATTAGCAAACCATAAAATGCAGGTTCAAAATAAGTATGCAGGTTTGAAATAAGTATGCCAAGAATGAAAGAAATCAATGGAGGAGGAGAAATTCAATAAAACTTCCTTAAGGGGATGGGTAAGAGAGAGAGAGACAGAGAGAGACAGAGACACACAGAAAGAGAGACAGAGAAAATAAAAATGGAGTCACATTCTAGGAAAATGAAATAACATAAGCAAAGGAACGTTAGAGAAGAATGGAATGTTAAGGAAGAAAGGCCTGACTGTAATTTATGCCTAATACACTCAGGTGCATTAAGGAAAATGGGATTATGCTATGGAAGCCCTTTCAAAGACAGGGGAAATGGTGTAACAGAGTAAACAGAGAACCAAAAGTTATTTCCGAAGACCCCTCAACAAAAATGTTTAAATATCAAAGTGGGCATTTTCCAGGCTGTTTATCTTGCCTAGAATTCTCTCCTTTCTCATCCCCATCCTGAGTTCCTTGGCTTCCCTTCAAGTCCCACTAAAATCTCATGTTCTATAAGAAGTCTTTCCAGTCTCATGTAATTTCCCCCAATTTATGCTGTATATACCTTCTTTGTACATAGTTGTTTGTATGTTGTTGACCCCATTAGAATTTTAACTTCTTGAGAGCAGGTACTGTACTTTGTTTTTGTTTGACTTTTCTTTGTATCCCAAGTACTTAGCATATAATATGCTGGGCATATAGTCAGCATTTAATAAATGCTAGCTGACTTGGAGAGGAGTCTGTCTTGGCAAGAAGAAGGGTTACCTCAATATGAGATAAAAGAAAAGGAGGAGATAATGGAGGAAGACTTCTGAGTGATAAAGAAAAAGGGAGAAGAGGGAGCTCTTGGTGAATTGCCTGATTTTTTTCAGTGAAATGAGGTGAGGTCCTTGGCTGAAAGGTTGGGGCTGGGAGGGTGTTGCCGAAGGCTTGCTATTTGGAATAACTACTCTGGTGGGTGGGATAGCAAATCAATGAGGGGCGTATAAAAGGACTGCAATGCTACAGTATGGGTCCAGTTAGATTATGTAGCATGAATTGTAGTGCACCCGATCAGCACAGTTCCTAAGCACTTAAAGAAAAAGCTAACCAAATGAGAGAAAGCACTAGAATGTAAAACAATAATTATTGAGGATTTCAATAAGTACTTTTTAGACCTAAACAAAATTAGTGGAAACAAACTATCGATCCAAACAGAATATTAGAAAAAATAGTTATGATAGAATATTAGTGAAAAATTAACGGTATTCCTAAGAAGTATACATATCTTTCAGCTTTGCATGGTGTCTTTGCAAAACCCAACCATGTGTTAGGGTATAAAGAACTCAAACAAACGTCAAAAGGCAGAAATATCGAAAGCATTTATAGACCTTTACAGATCATAACATGATAAAATCTGTAATAAAAAGGGAAAGTTAAAGAAAGTATTCACACGAAATGAAGACTAACTAATATAATCTCAATGAAACAATAAATAATTGTATCAAAGAAAATTATAACAATGAAATAACATATCAAAACTAAAGGATATAGCCAAAGTAGTCCTTAGTAGAAATGTACATCTCTGAATACTAGTCATCTCCTGAAACACCATAAGGAAAATAAGAGGTCAATGAACTGAGCGTACAACTAAAAGAAACCCAGAAAAACAACAAACAGCTCTCAAATAAACACAAAATAGAAATTCTGAAAATCAAATAAGCGATAAGTATTTTTAAAATGTTAGGGCTAGTTTTTTAAAAGACAAACAAAATATGCAAACCATTAACTAATTTGATTTTAAAAAGAAAAAGGAAAGTGAAAGCATCAAAACAAAAAATGGAAAAAGTACATATATAACAAATGAAGAGGAAATAAAATTTAAAAAAAACACTACATGCCCTATATATAACAATATATATTATGTGCCAATATAACTGGCAACCTAAAATAAAATACATGCATATTTTCAAGTAATTTGTATGTTTCCTAATTAGCAAAAACCTGCCTTCTCTCCTTTCTACTCAATCCCCTAATTGAAAAAGGAAGAAAAAAACAAAACTCTTGTTACAAACATGTACAGTCAAGCAAAACCAATTTCCAATTGGCCATGTCCAAAAAAGTATGTCTCAACTCTGCAGTCATAAGTCTTTCACCTCTATATCAAGAGTTGGATAGCATGTTTCACCATTAATCCACTGGAATCATAGTTGGTCATTTCACTGATCAAAGTTCCTAAGTCTTTCAAAGTTGTCTTTACAGTTATTGTTGTCATTGTTTAAATTGTTCTCCTGGTTCTGTTCCTTTCACCAGTGCATATAAAAGTCTTCCTAGATTTATCAGAAACTATTCCTTTCATTATTTCTTATAGCACAATAATATTCCATCACATTTATAAACTGATTACCTTCTTACTTTCCAATTCTTTGCCACTTAAAAGAGCTACGAATGATTTTATATGTCCTTAGTTAAGCATCTGTTTTGTTTAGGACCAATCCTTCCTTTAATATTACTTCCTTCTAATTCCCCTTCACCATTTTCCTTCTTATTTCCCTTTTGAAATATATTTCAGTAACCAACTCTATATGTGTTTCTGTGTGTGCATGCACTCTTCCTTCCTTTAAGCAGTTCAAATGAGAGTAAGATTCAAGTACTCCCTCTTTCCTCCTTGTTTGTATAAACTTCTCTTCCTACACCCCAATTATGTTCTATAATTGCCCCTAATCTTCCTCAGCCTTGACCCCAGTGTATTCGTCTTTCCCTTCTTTTCCTTTGATTATATATGTTTGTAAGAGGGGTATGTTTTTCTTTCTTTATCAATTGGGGATGACGAAGATTAGTAGAGAAGGCAGATTTTTGTTGAAAAACTAACGTTTAAAAAACAAGTATTTTCTTTTCAAGATAGATAAAACATTTATGAGGTATTCATTATGTTCTAGGTATTGCACCAAGCTCTGGGGATACAAATACAAGCTGGGAAGACAGTCCTTGCTTTCAAGGAACTTACATTCTAATGAAACAAAAATACATAATGGGAAGCTGGGTGAGGGTGATGAGGAGATGGCTAGGAATGGTGTGGAGGCTTGGTTCTGAACAAGATTTGGCTAAAGTTCATCCATCAGAGCCAGCTACCCAGGGGCAGAGTCCAAGATTTCAATAGTTGGGAGATGATGTGAAGAATGCAAGTATCTGACTAATGGTCGGGAAATGGCATGGAGGCCCAATATGGGACAAGATGGAATCAATATCATTCTTTGTAATGTTATTTAGTGCTGACCATATCTAGGGCCTACCAATTTAAAAAAAAAGAATTATACAATAACTAGCATTTATATAGTGCCATAAGGTTTGCAAAGTGCTTTACAAGTAATATCTCATTTAATATTCACAACAACCCTGGGAAGTGGGTGCTAGTATTATCCCCATTATATCAGGAAACTGAGGCAGACAAAGATTAAGTGACTTGCCCAAGGTCACATAGCTAGTAAGTGTCTGAGGCCAGATTTGAACTTGAGTCTTTCTGAATCCATATCCAATGTTCTTTCCACTGTGCCAGCCTAGCTGCCTATAATTGTTTATGAAGGAACTGTTCATGATATAGATGTATGAGTCTTCTTTACAATCTACAAATTTTGGCCTCTCTCATTTTTCTCCTAAACCATACTTTCCCATATATTTTTCCCCATCCCATCTTTTTCCTACATTTACAATGAAGTCACAAAGTATCTGAACTTACGTTGATTTGATTTAGATGAATGCATCAAGAATAATTTGATAGAACTCATAGAATTTCTCTACTAATTAATCCTCAGCAACCAATATTGGTGCATTAAGTTACATTTATTTTCATAGTGGTCTTTTAAAAATAATATCACTAGTACT
The DNA here is from genome assembly GCF_003287225.1 of Phascolarctos cinereus. NCBI lineage: Eukaryota > Metazoa > Chordata > Mammalia > Diprotodontia > Phascolarctidae > Phascolarctos > Phascolarctos cinereus. The sequence continues at coordinate 122,627,335 of NW_027555847.1, read as the reverse complement.
GCAATAAGTGATGGACCAAATGTCTGATAAAATGTTTTTTAAGCTTTTAAGCATATGACAAAACTCACTCCCTCATGTCTTTTTTTTCTTTTACTAATAGCATTTTATTTTTTCCAATTACATATAAAGACAACTTTCAACATGCATATTTGAAAGATTTTGAGTTCCATTTTTTTCTCCCTCTCTCCCTTTCCTCACCCTGCCTCAAGATGGCAAGCAATCTGATACAGGTTATATGTGTGCAATCATGTAAAACATATTTCCACATTAGTTATGTTGTGAAAAAAGAAACAGAGCAAAAGGAAAAAACCATGAGAAGAAAAAAACAAAAAAGTGAAAATACTATGCTTTGATCTGCATTTATATTCCATCAGTTCTTTCTCTAGATGTGGACAGTATTTTCCATTATGAGTCTTTTGGAATTGTCTTGGATCATTGTACTGCTGAGAAGAGCTAATCATAGCTGATAATCACACAATGTTACTCTTTCTGTGAACAATGTTCTCCTGCTTCTGCTCACTTCACTCAGCATCAGTTCACTTAAGTCTTTCCAGGTTTTTCTGAAATCTGCCTGCTCATTATTTCTTGTAGCACGGTAGTATTTCATTATATTCATATACCATAACTTGTTCAGCCATTCCCCAATTGATGGGCATCCCTTCAATTTCCAATTCTTTGTCACCACAAAAGAGCTGTTATAAATATTTTTGTACATGTAGGTCCTTTCCCCTTTTTCATGGTCTCTTTGGGATATAGACCTAATAGTGGCATTGCTGGATTAAAGGATATGCAGAGTTTGATTGCCCTTTAGGCATAGTTCCATACTGTTCTCCAGAATAGTTGAATCAGTACACAACTCCCCCCCAAACGCATTAGTGTTCCCCTTTTCCCATATCTTCTCCAACATTCATCATTTTCCTTTTCTGTCATATTACCCAATCTGATAGTTGTGAGGTGGTACCTCAGAATTGTTTTAATTTGCATTTCTCTAATCAATAGTGATTTAGAGTATTTTTTCATTTGAATATAGATTTCTTCATCTGAAAACTGCCTGTTCATCTTCTTTGACCATTTATCAATTGGGGTATGACTTGTATTCTTATGAATCTGAATCAGTCAACTATATATTTGAGAAATGAATTCCTTATCAGAGACACTTGCTATAAAAATTGTTTCCTATCTTTCTGCTGTCCTTCTAATCTTGGTTGTATTGCTTTTGTTTGTGCAAAAACTTTTTAGTTTAATATAATCAAAATGATCCACTTTGCATTTCATAACACTCTTTATCTCTTGTTTGGACATAAATTCTTTCCTACTCCACAGATCTGACAAGTAAACTATTCCTTGCTCTTCTAATTTGTTTGCAATGTCATCCTTTATGTCTAAACCATGTACCCATTTTGACCTTGTCTTTGTATGTAGTGTGAGATGTTGGTCTATACCTATAATATTCTCCAGTTTTCCCAGCAGTTTTTGTCAAATAATGAATTCTTTTCCCAAGCTGGAATCTTGGGTTTATCGAACAGTAAATTGCTGTAGTCATTTACTACTGTCTTGTGTTTGTAATCTACATCAGTGATCCACCACTCTATTTCTTAGCTAGTACTAAATAATTTAAATGAATGGTACATTATAATATAATTTTAAATCTGGTACAGCTAAGCCATCTTCTCTTGTATTTTTTTTGCATTAATTCCCTTGATATTCTTGACCTTTTCTTCCAGATGAATTGTTATTTTTTTCTAGCTCTATAAAATAATTTTTGGTAGCTTGCTTGACATGGCACTAAATAAGTAAATTAATATAGGTAGAATTTTAATTTTTATTATATTAGCTCAACCTACTCATAATTTTTCCAATTATTTAGATCTGACTTTATTTTGGGAAAAGTGTTTTGTAATTGTGCTCATATAGTTCCTGGGTTTCTCTTGGCAGAGAGACTCCCAGAATTTTATACTGTCTACAGTTATTTTAAATGGAATTTCTCTATGTCTTGCTGCTGGTCTTTCTTGGTAATACATAGAAATGCTGTTGATTTGTGTGGGTTTATTTTATATCCTGCAACTCTGCTAACATTAATTATTTCAACTAGTTTTTTAGTTGATTCTCTAGGATTATCTAAGTATACCATCATATCATCTGCAAAGAGTGACAGTTTTGTTTTCTCATTGCCCTTTCTAATTTCTCCACTTTCTTTAGCTAACATTTCTAGTACAATATTGAATGATGGTGGTAATAATAGTCATGCCTATTTCACACTCCTTGTCAATATTTTATTTAAAGTTTTTGCATCAATATTCATTATGGAAATTTGGCCTCCAACTTTCTCTGTTTTGGCTCTTTGTGGTTTAGGTATAACCATGATATCTGTGTCACAAAAGGAATTTTATAGAACTCCTTCTTCACCAATTTTCCTGAATAGTTTGTATAGTATTATAGTTTGTATAGTATTAGAATTAATTTTTCTTTAAATGTGTGATAGAATTCACTTGTAACTACATCTGGCCCTGGGGATTATTTTTTAGGGACTTCATTGATGTCTTGTTCAATTTCTTTTTTCTTTGGTGAGGCAATTGGGGTTAAGTGACTTGCCCAGAGTCACATATCTAGTAAGTGTTATGTGTCTGAGGCCAGATTTGAACTCAGGTCGTCCTGACTTCAGGGCTGGCGCTCTATCCACTCACTGCACCACCTAGTTGCCCCCCAATTTCTTTTTTTCTAAAATGGGTTAAGTATTTATTTCCTCTTCTGTTATTCTGAGTAATTCATATTTTTATAAATATTCATCTATTTCACTTAGATTGTTAGATTTATTGGCATATAATTAGGCAGAATAGCTCCCAATTACTGATTTAATTTCCTCTTCATTGGTGGTAAATTTACCCTTTTCACTTTTGATACTGGTGATTTAGTTTACTTCTTTTTTTTTTTAAATCAAATTAACCAAAGGTTTATCTATTTTATTGTTCCCCCCAAAAAAACCCGAGTTCTTAGTTTTATTTATAGTTCAATAGTTTTCTTACTTTCAATCATATTACCCTCTCCTTTGACTTTCAGGATTCCAATTTGGTATTTAATTAGGGATTTTTAATTCATTCTTTCTCTAGCTTTTTTAGTTACATGCCCAATTCATTGATATCCTCTTTCTCTATTTTATTCATGTAAGCATTTAGAGATACAAAATTTCTCCTAAGTACTGCTTTGGCTGCATCCTATAAATTTTGGTATGTTGCCTCATTATTGTCATTCTCTTTAATGAAATTATTGTTTTTATGATCTTTTGTTTGACTCACTTATTCTGTAGGATCAGATGATGTTTCCAATCAATTTTTAATCTATCTTTCCATGGCCCTTTATCAAATGTAATTTTTATTGCATCATTATCTGAAAAGAACGTATTTAATATTTCTGATTTTCTAAATTTGACTGTGAAGTTTTTATGCTCTAAAACAAGGTCATTTTGTGTAGGTTCCATATACCTCTGAGAAAAAGGTATATTCCTTTCTATCCCATTCAATTTTCTCCAGAGGTCTATCACATCTAACTTTTCTAAAATTCTATTCACCTCCTTAACTTCTTTCTTGTTTATTTTGTGGTGAGATTTATCTAGTTCTGAGAAAGGAAGGTTGAAATCCTCCACTAGAATAGTTTTACTATTTCCTACTCTAATTCATTAACTTCTCCTTTAGAAATTTGTATGCTAAATACTATTTGGTGCATATGTTTTAATATTTTTATTACTTCATTGTCTATGGTACCTTTTAGCAAGATGTAGGTTCCTTCCTCCTTTCTTTTAATTAGATCTATTTTGGCATTTTATTTGACTGAGATCAAGATTGCTACTCCTGCTTCTTTTTTTTCTTACACTTTAGCTGAGGCATAATATCCTCTGCTCCAGCCTTCTACCTTTACTCTGTGTATGTGTTGCTGCTTCAAATATGTTTCTTGCAAACAACATATTGTAGGATTCTGGTTTTTAATCCACTCTGCTCTTTGCTTCTATTTTATGGGAGAGTTCATCGCATTCAGATTCACAGTTATGATTACTATGTATTTTCCTCCATCCTATTTTCCCCCTTTATACTTTTCTCTCTTTCCTTTCACTCTGTCCCTCCTCACCAATGTTTTGCTTCTGACTACTGCCTTCCTCAATCTGCCCTCCTTTCTAACACTGCCCCCCTTTTCTTTTCCCCTTCCCCTCCTAATTCCCTATAGAGTAAGACAGATATCTATACCCAACTGTAAGTGAACAGTATTACTTCTTTGAGCCAAATTTGATGAGAGTAAAGGTCAAAAAATGTTCACCCCTCTCCCTTCTTCCCCTCTACTGAAATAGGTCTTTTGGGTCTCTTCATGTGATACAATTTACCCCAGTCTGCCTTCCCCTTCCATCTTCTCCCAGTACAATCCTTTTTTCACCCCTTAATTATTTTTTATTCCATCACATCAAAATCAACTTATACCCACACATTCTGTCTATGAATATTCTTTCTAATTGCCCTAATGGAGATACAGTTCTTAAGAGTCACAAGTATCATCTTCCCATGCAGTAATGTAAATAGTTTAACCTTAGGGAATAACAATTTTTTTCTTTCCTGTTTTACCTCTTTATATCTCTACCTGCTATTACTTTGTACATGGTACATTTCACTTTGCATTAGCCCATGCTAGTCTTTCCAGGTCTTTCTGAGAGCATTCTACTCATCATTTCTTATAGCACAATAGCATTCCATCATAATCACATTCTACAATTTGTTCAGCCATTCCCCAATCAATGGGCATCCCCTCAATTTCTAATTCTTTACCTCTCAGAAAAGAATGGCTATAAATATTTTTGTACATATATATCCATTTTTTTTTATCTCTTTCGGAATAGAGACCTGGCAGTGGCACCACTAGGTCAAAGGGCATGCATGGTTTTGTAGCCCTTTGGGCATAATTCCAAACTGCTCTACATAATGGCTGAATCAATTCACAATTCTGCCGACAGCGCATTAATGTCTCATTTTTCTCCATCCCTTCCAACATCCATCGCTTACCTTTTCTGTCCTATTAGAAAATCTAACAGGTATGAGATAGTACCTCAGAATTGTTTCAATTTGCACTTCTCCAATCTAATAGTGAATTAGAAATTTTTTTAAATATGGCTATAGATAGCTTTGATTACCTCATATAAAAACTGATTATATCTTTTGATCACTTATCATTCAGGGAATGGCTTTTGTTTTTATAGATTTGACTCAGTTCTCTACATGAGAAATGAGATCTTTATCAGAAAACCTTGTTTCAAATTTTTTTCAATTACTGTATTTCCCTCCATCATCTTCCTCCCACCTCCTATTATTCTTTCTCTCCTTTCACTCTGTCCTTCCTCAAAAATGTTTTGCTTCTGACCATCCCCTCCCCAAATCTGCCCTTCCTTCTATCACTTTCCTCCTCTCTTATCCCCTTCCCCTCCTACTTTCCTGTAGGGTAAGACATATTTCTGTACTCAATTGAGTGTTTATGTTATTCCCTCTATGAGTCAATTTTGATGAGAGTAAGGTTCCCTCACTCCCGCTTCTTCCCCTCCACTGTAAAAGCTTTTTCTTGCCTTTTTTATATGAAATAATTTACCATATTTTATCTCTCCCTTTCTCTTTTTCTCAGTAGATTCCTCTCTCAGCCTTAATTTTATTTTTTAGATATCATCCCTTCATATTCAACTCATACCTATGCCCTCTGTCTATACGTACTCCTTCTAACTACTCTAATAATGAGAAAGGTCTTATGAGTTAGAAATATCATCTTCCACTGATTACAAATATCATCTTCCTATGTTGATAGATTCTTGATGTCTCATAGAGTCATTTGCTTCCACTTGCCCAATTATATAGTTTTAACACATTATTTTCTTTTCATTTGGCCAATTCTACTTTTTAAGAAGTTGTTTTCTTTTTCCAAGCTGCTGACTCTTTTTTCATGATTCTTTCACATCACTCCCATTTCTTTTTCCAATTTTTCTTCTAATCTCTATTATTTGATTTTTATAATCCTTTTTGACTTTTTCCAAGAGGACTTTTTTGAGACCAATTCATATGCCTCTTTTTTATTTATCAATTAATTTTATTCTCTATGAAGAGCATACTTTAAAAAAGCATAAGAAATATGAGGATAAATACAAATAATTTGTCTTCTCATGTGTGAACACAACTTGAGTCTAGAGTTAATCTTATTTGGTTTTTAACTTTGCTCTCTTTTTTAAAAAATATTTTATTAATTAATTCATTTTTAGCTTTTAAATTCACTTCCACAAGATCTTGATTTACAAATTTTCTCCTAATCTCTCCCCTCCCCCCACCCCAAGGCAGCATGCATTCTGAATACCCCTTCCTCAAATCTGCCCTCCCTTCTATCACCACCCCCCTTCTCTTAGCCCCTTCCCCTTCTATTTTCCTGTAAGGCAGGATAGATTTCTATACTCCATTGCCTGTGTATCTTATTTCCCAGCTGCATGGAGAAAAAATTTTTAACATTTGTTTTTAAAACTTTGAGTTCCAAATTCTCTCCCTTCCTCCCTCCTTACTCACCCTCATCGAGAAGGCAAGCAGTTTGACATAGGTTATACATGTGTAGTCATGCAAAACACTTCCATCATATTCATGTTGTGAAAGACTATGTTTCCCTCTGTCCTATCCTGCCCCCCACTTATTCTATTCTCTGTCTCTCCTCAAAAGTGCTTCTGATTATCCCCTCACCTAATCTGTCCTCCCTTCTATAACCTCTCCCTCTCTTATCCCCTTCCCCCCTACTTTCCTGTAGGATAAGCTAGATTTCCATACCAAATTGAGTGAGTATGTTATTCTCTCCTTAAGCCAAATCCAATGAGAGTAAAGTTCACTCATTCCTTCTCACCTCCCCCCCTCCACTTCCCCTCCACTATAAAACCTTTTCTTGTCTCTTTTATGTGAGATAATTTACCCCATTCTACCTTTCCCTTTCTCCTCCCAGTATAACCCTCTCTCACCCTTAATTTTATTCTCCAGATATCAACCCACTCATCTTCAACTCACCCTATGCCCTCTATCTATCTATCTATCTATCTATCTATCTATCTATCTATCTATCTACATACATATAATTTTTTCCCTCCAACTAACCTAATACTGACAAAAGTCTCATGAGTTACAAATATCATCTTTCCATGCAGGAATGTAAACAGTTCAACCTTAAAAAGTCCCCTATGATTTCTCTTTCCTGTCTACCTCTTCATGTTTCTCTTGAGTCTTGTATTTGAAAGTCAAATTTTCTAGTTAGCTCTGGTCTTTTAATCAAGAATGCTCGAAAGACCTCTATTTCATTGAAAATCCATTTGCTGTGAGCTCTCTCTTTTCTACACTTCTCTTATCACTCAGAATCCTTCTGCATTCTTCCCTCCTTTACCTCTGTCTCACATTATGAGGTAGCCTCATTCCTTTCCAAGACTACTTTTTCAAATTATCTTATTCCATCTGTGTCCTTTAATAGACTGCTCCCTCTGTCATCCCTATTTGTTCACTTATTTTGATCTTTCCCTGTACATTGGCTCATTTCCTACTACCTACAAAATCATACTCATATCTCCCCTGTCCTTAAAAAACCTCACTTGATCCTGCCAACCCCACTAACTACTGTCCTAAATCTCTTCTGCTGTCTGTATCTAAACTCCACAAAAATGCCATCTCCAATAGGTGCCTTCACTTTCTCTCCTCTACTTACAATGTGGCATATGACCTTATTATTCCATTGAAACTGCTCTCTCCAAAGTTATTAATCATTTCTTAGTTGCCAGATCTAATGGCCTTTTTGTCATCTTCTTTCTCCTTAATCTCTCTGCACCCTTTAAAATGGCTAACCACCCTCTCTTCTTTGATACTCTCTTCTCTCCATGTTTTTCCTGGTTTTCATTCCCGGTTTTCTTCCTACCTATCTGATCACTCCTTCTCTCCTGCTAGATCCTCCTCTAGCTCATAGTCTCTAAGTTTAGGTATCCCTCAAGGTTCTGTCCTGGGCCCCTCTTCTTTTCTCCCTCCATACTACTTTACTTAAAAAGCAGTGACTTGCTTGAGCTCTCCCTCAAACCCTTCTAAATACCTGTAAAAAATGGCTCTAAAAATACTACTTTACTTGGTGATCTTATCAGCTACGATGGATTTAATTACCATCTCCATGATGATGGTTCTCAAATCTAAGTATCCTGCTCCAAACTCTCTGCTGACCTCCAATCTCACATTCCCAACTGCCTTTCAGACATCTTGAACTGGATGTCCAACAGACATTTTAAACTCAATATATCCAAAATGGATGATTTTCTCTCTAAATCCTTCTCTCCTTCCTTGTCTTTTACTATAGAGGGCAACACCATCCTCTCAGTCCCTCAGGTTTGCAACCTAGGAGTTATCCTGGATTCCTCACTATTTCTTGCCTCTTCATATTCAAGCTGGGCCAAGGCCTGTTGTTTTAACCTTTCCAACATCTCTTGGAATACATCCCCTTCTCTCCTCTGACACTGCCAGCACTCTAGGGCAGGACCTCATCACTTTGTCACAGCATGCTAGTGGGTCTACTTTTCTCAAGTCTTTCCCCACTCCAAAACATCCTCCATTTGGCCAGTAAAGTGATTTCCCTAAAGCTCAGGTCCAGTCATGTCACCCCTCTACTCAATAAATTTGGTTGCTCCCTACTGCTTCCAGGAACAAATACAAAATGTTCTGTTTGGCATTTAAAGCTCTTCATAGTTTAGTCCCTCCTACCTTTCCAGCATTGTTATATCTTAATCCCTGACACGAACTCTTCAATCCAGTGGTGCTGGCCTCCTGGCTATTCCTTGAACAAGACACTCCATCTCTCAGCTCTGGGAATTTTTTCTCTGGCTACCCCTATGCCTGGAATGGTCTTCCTCTTCCACTCCAACAAGATAATTGATTTCCATGGCTTCCTTTAAGACCCTACTAAAATCCCATCTACAAGAAATGTTCCCTAACCCCTCTTAATTCCAGTATCTTCCTTCTGTTATTTCCTATTTATCCTGTATATAGCTTGCTTTGTATATATTTGTATGTTGTCTCCCCAAAGAGACTATAAGCTCCTTGAGAGCAGAGTCTGTCTTTTGCTCTTTTGTCTCCCTAGTATGCCTGGCACATAGCAGGTGCTTAATAATTGTGTAGTGAATGAATCAATGATAAACTGTTCTTTTTCTTTGTGCAATGGAGGTCTCCATATGCAAATAACATTAGTTCTACTTGTTGCTATTCACATGGAAGATGCTAAAGATTTGTTTCCAGAAGAACTTAATGAGGACTAACACATACATGGACACTGTGTTTTGGCTTACCACATGGTAGGGGACAGCCATTTTCTATTAGCTATGTAGCCAGAATTGTGTCTTTAAAATGGCCTAACTCATTACTGGCTATGACTTTTTGTTTCATTCACATCTGAGGGTGAAGGTAAATTCTTCAACATACACTATGGAATAATGGGTGTGGGTGTGGGGAGCCCTAGCACCTCCTTCCTCATGTGAGTAACAAAGCATCTCCATGTTCTAAGAGTAACAATAAATAACAGGAACTTTGTAAAAATATTTAAAGATAGCAAGGCGGCACAGTGGATTGAACGCCAAGCCTGAAGTCAAGAAGACTCATCTTCCTGAATTCAAATTGGGCCTCAGACATTTACTAGCTGTGTTACTCTGGGCAAATCACTTAACACTGTTTTGCCTCAGTTTTCTCATCTGTAAAATGAGGTAAGAAGGAACTGACAAACCACTCCAGTATCTTTGCCAAGAAAACCCCAAATGAGATCACAAAGCGCTGAACACAACTGAAAAATGACTAAATAACAACAAAAATACTAGATTCACATGTACCAAACAAACACAAGCTTCATTAAAGAAATGCTTATAGCAGTATAAGAAATAATTAAGAATCAAATACTAGTAGATCTCAAAACACCAGTTAGTCAAGAAAAAGATTAAAAAAAATCAGAGACTTGAATTGTGTAATGAACAATCTCCTGAATCAATATATCTGGAAACCAATGGAACTCACTAACTTCCTCCCAAAATTCATCCCTCTTTCTAATTTCCCTAGTTCTATTGAGAGTATCACTACTTTTCAAGTCTAGGCATTGGAGTCATTCTCAATTCTTCATTATCCCTCACATCCCATATTTAGTCAAGTCCCAAGTTTGTTCAATTCTACTTTTACCATATCTCTCATTTCTTTCCCTTTCTCCCTATTCATATGTCCCCCCAGACTAGTTACAGCATTCATCAGCTCTCACCTGGACTATTACAATAACCTTCTAATTTGGTTCCCTGTTTCTATCACCTCTTCTGGGAATCAACAACTGATCAGAAGGAGATTATAGGGATCTCTTTGCTGGCACTGAGGCAGGATTCTGTTGCTTTGCCCATGCTTGGATCTGGATTGCAGTCCTGGGTGGCAGTCCTAGAGTATGAAAGAGCACTGGCATAGCAGAGCTTATGGTAGCAGTAAAGAGAGAATCCTCCTCACAGTTCCAGGGCAGAAAAAAGTACCTGTGGTCACTCACAGACCAGAGCACAGGCCAGGAGAATAGTAAACACCTCTTCTTCAATCACACCACCTTAGAAGAACTGAAAACTTACAGGTCCTTAGAAGTATATCTGGAAAAAGCTGCGCAAAACCCCTGGAGCTTAGGACAGTGTACCCTCCACAATGAAAGAAGACCCGTACCTTAACAAAGAGTTAAAAAGTCAAGTAACTGGCTGGGAACATGAGCAAATAGCAGAAAAAACTCAGACTATAGAATCTTACTTTGGTGACAAAGAAGATCGAAACATACAACCAGACAAAGACAACAAAGTCAAAGATCCTATATCCAAAGCCTCCAAGAAAAATATGAATTGCTCTCAGGTCATGGAAGAGCCCAAAAAGGAATGTGAAAAGCAAGTAAGAGAAGTAGAGGAAAACTTGGGAAGAAAAATGAGAGGGATGCAAGAAAATCATGAAGAACAAGTCAACAGCTTGCTGAAGGAGACCCAAAAGACACTGAAAAAAATAAGACCTTAAAAAATACAGTAGACCAAATGGCCAAAGAGGTCCAAAAAGCCAATGAGGAAAAGAATGCCTTAAAAAGCAGGATTGGCCAAATGGGAAAGGAGGTCCAAAAGCTCACTGAAGAAAATAAGTCCTTAAAAATTAGAATGGAGCAGGGGGCAGCTAGGTGGCACAGTGGATAGAGTACTGGCCCCTGAAGTCAGGAGGACCTGAGTTCAAATTTGGCCTCAGACCAAACACTTGACACTTACTAGCTGTGTGACCCTGGGCAAGTCACTTAACCACAATTGCAAAAAAAAATTAGAATGCAGCAAATGGAAGCTAATGACTCTATGAGAAATAAAAAAAATCATAAAACAAAACCAAAAGAACGAAAAAATAGAAGACAATGTGAAATTTCTCACTGGAAAAGCAACTGACCTGGAAAACAGATCTAGGAGACGTAATTTAAGAATTATTCAACTACCTGAAAGCCATGATTATAAAAAGAGCCTAGACATCATCTTTCAAGAAAGAAAACTGCCCTAATATTCTAGAACCAGAAGGTAAAATAGAAACTGAAAGAATTCACAAATCAACTGAAAGAGATCCCAAAAGGAAAACTCACAGGAATATTATAGCCAAATTCCAGAGCTCCCAGGTCAAGGAGAAAATATTGCAAGCAGCCAGAAAGAAACAATTTAAGTATTATAGAAACACAATCAGGATAACACAAAATTTAGCAGCTTCTACATTAAGGAATCAGAAGGTTTGGAATATATTCTGGAGGTCAAAGGAGCTAGGATGAAAACCAAGAATTACCTATCCAACAAAACTGGGTGTAATCAATGAGGGGGGAAAATAGATATTCAATGATGTAGAGGAACTTAATACATTTTTGATGAAAAGACCAGAGCTGAATATAAAATTTGACTTTCAAATACAAGACTCAAGTGAAACTTGAAGAGGTAAACAGGAAAGAGAAATCTTAAGAGACTTATTAAAGTTGAACTGTTTACATTCCTACATGGAAAGATGATATTTATAACTCATGAGACCTTTCTCATTATTAGAGTAGTTGAAGTCTATATAAATATAAGTGTAAATATAAATAAATACACACACACACACAGGGGGCACCGGGTGAACTGCATATGAAGAGATGATATCTAAAAAATAAAATCAAGGAGTGAGAGAGGAATGTATTGGGAGAAGGAGAAAGGGAGAGGTAGATTAGAGTAAATTATCTCACATAAAAGAGATAAGAAAAAGATTTTACAGTGGAGGGGAAGTGGTGGGAGGAGGTGAAAAGGAATGAGTGAATTTTACTCTCATTGGATTTGGCTTATGGAGAGAATAACATGCTCAATCAATTGGGTATGGAAATCTAGCTTACCCTACAGGAAAGTAGGGGGGAAGGGGATAAGAGAGGGAGGGGTGATAGAAAGGAGGGCAGATTAGGGGAGGGGGTAATCAGAAGCATTTTTGAAGAGGGACAGAGACAAAGGAGAGAATAGAATAAATGAGGGGCAGGTTAGGACAGAGGGAAACATAGTCTTTCACAACATGAATATGATGGAAGTGTTTTGCATGACTACACATGTATAACCTATGTCAAACTGCTTGCCTTCTCAATGACGGTGGGTAAGGAGGGAGGAAGGGAGAGAATTTGGAACTCAAAGGTTTAAAAACAAATGTTAAAAATTGTTTCTCCATGCAACTGGGAAATAAGATACACAGGCAATGGAGTATAGAAATCTATCCTGCCTTACAGGAAAATAAAAGAAGAAGGGGATCAGAGAAGTTGGGGGAGGGTGATAGAAGGGGAAGCAGACTGGGGCAAGGGTTAGAGTGCATGCTGTCATGGAGTGGGTGGAGGGGAGGCATAGGGAGAAAATTTGGAACTCACAATCTTGTAGAAGTGAATGTTGAAAACGAAAAATAAATTGAAAAAATAAAAATAAAGTAATAAACCAAAGTAATATGGAAAGAATTTTAAAAGAACTGTCCTAAACAAGACAGACACATGGAGGTATTTTCCCAAACATTTAAAGAATTAGTAAACCATACCCCTTACAGAATTTGTAAAATTAGAGAACAATTACATACTATTCAATTCTATAAAGTCAATATGGCATGGCATTGATTCTGAAATTTGATAAAAAGCAATATCATAAAGGAAAAAATATAAGACCTCACTAATAAATATTAAATATAACATTTAAAAAATATGAAATAGAATAATAGTAATAACAATTATATAGAACTTTTAGTTTATAAAGCATTTGCCTCATGACAGTGAATGTTTGTTGATTGAGCAAATCTGTGAGTTACAGGGCATAAAGTTTAGGCACACTTAAATGTCTCTAAAATTGCTATTTGATAATTTATTTTAAAAGTGAATACTTTAAATTTTGGAACTCAAAATCTTATAAAAGTGTAAAGTTTTAGTTTCTTTTGTTTGAGGAATAAAAATGTCCCTTATAATTGAATATTCAATAAATAGTCCCCTCAAAAAATAAGGGTGTAAACTCTAACAAAATTATTCCTATATTCATATATTATTCCTATATTCATGCCTATGCCTGTGAATTAGTGTCAGTATCTCCACTATATATATATATATATATGTAACTGAGAATCTGACTGACTTGCCATAATTACACAGCTGTTAAAGTGTCTGAGGTAGAATTTGGTTTTTGTTATTTTTTTTTTTTTGAGTTAGGCAATGGGGTTAAGTGACTTGCCCAGAGTAACACAGCTAGTGTTATGTATCTGAGGCCGCATTTGAACTCAGGTTCTCCTGAATCCAGGGCTGGTGCTCTATCCATTGTGCCACCTAGCTGCCCCACTGAGGTAGAATTTGAACATGATCTCTTTATTCCAAATAGAGTACTCTATTATAGTACCCTCGGCACGTATCAAATACAGCAATCTATTTTTTTTTCAAGTACTCTACATGGACTTCCCGTTAAATGACTGCTTGAATAGAGGCAGGTATCCTATCTTCCATATACCTTAAAAATAATGTCATACCAAATGATGACTAAGAATTCTAATGAGAAATTAAATGACTTTTTCCACCAGAACTGAACAATAAGTCACTAACAGTCTACAGGCAATAGGAAAGGAGGCCTGCCAGAAGAGCCAATGAGGAAAATAGAAGCCAGGCAAGGGACTCCAGTAGCCAAAAAGGGTCTATATCTGGGGGCAAGAAAAGTAAAAGGCTCCAAGAGAAAACTCCAGGATGGGTGGGAACCATTGCACAGGAACTTGGAAACAAACAGGAGCTATGGCAACAAGTTGGGGCATGGAAGTAATCAGATGGGAACTCTTCTGGGTCATGGGCCCTAAGATCCCTAGCAATCTGCCCAAATTTGAAGATCCAAGAGGCCTAAAACCTATCAAACATTCTTAGAATAGACACACTCTGGGAGGTGGGAATACAAGTGATTACAGATGAGACCAAGCGGTAGTCTTCTTGTACCATGGCTCATGAGCCTTCTCTCACTGGCATGTTCCCTCCATTGAGTATCAATAGATTATTATTTAGTAATCCAGACTTAATTAGATCTTAGAAAGGAATATTTACTAAGGCAGTATAATTACAACAGTTGGCTCAAAGTCTGTGTGACACATTCTCCCACCAGTACATGCTGGGAAAAGTGGGCTCAAGTGTAGATAGCACAGGTAGCAAAGGGGTAATTCATAGGTCCTGGTTGCTTAAAGTTCTTTTCTTCACTACATGGGACATTTATGAAGTCCTCCTTAAGTACAGTACCACTTTCCTGCTGTACTTTTTTGTGGAGTTGTGAAGCTACTTTTTTTTTTATTGATTCCCATTTATCCTTGGCTCCTGATATGCCATTCACTGTTGTCCTGGGGACACTGTAATGATACCCATAAATCCAAATCCTCCAACCATCCATAGTTCACAAGGCTCTCTTCTGGTTAAGGGGTAGAAGGAGACCAAGACGAGGCTGGTACCAGGGCTCCTATGCAACAGGGCTGTTCAATCACTCGGCAAAAACTACTTCCGTACAAAATCATTCCATTTCATCCAATGGCTTCCAAGGCCTTTTAAGTTGATAAGGACATCTTATACCTAGTCTAAAGGCATTGATTAATTGACCAATGATGATTAATTGATTGAGATGCTGAGGTCTTATTTGCACCTAGTTCGCAACTTTGATTGCTTGCATGAATCAGCGGAGGCATTCTCACCTGCCAAAAGAATCAGAACCTAGCATTTGGTCTGTTGCTTTAAGTGGGGTAGAGTGACTTGGCTGCCTCAAAGTCAAAGGGAGATCTTGAACAATATATTTTAATAATAAGAAATGAGTTTCATTTTAAAGAAGGAAGAATTTTGGTTGGATATAAGAATACTTCTTTATCAGGTGTGAAACTCTGAAATGGATAAAGCTCTTTGATCCCAGAAGAATCATCAGAAAAGAACAATTTTCAAAAAGACATACGTGATGAATTAATAAAAAAAATTTTAGTAAATGCTTACCCAGTGTCAGGCACTGTTAGATGCTAGAGATAACAAAGGCAAAACCAAAACAGTATCTGCCCTCTCTATTGGGGGAAACAACCTGTATACAAATAAAGTAAACACAAAATGGATACAAAATAATAAGAAGTTAATTCCAGGGGGAAGGGAAGTACTAGTAACTGGGAGGATCAGGAAAGGCCTCCTATAATAAGTGACACTTGAGCTCAGCTTTGAAGGAAGCCAGGGATTCTAAAAGGTATAGGTCAAAAGGGAATGTATTCCAGGCATGAGTGATTCTGTGAAAGCCATGAAGGCAGGAGATGATATGTAATGAATAACTAATGGCAAGTAGGCCAGTTTGGCTAGATCCAAGAGCTCATAAAGGAGAGTATTACAAAAGCCTAGAAATATAGAGTGGAATCATATTATATAGGGTTTTAAATACCCCCCAAAAAGGAATATACAGTTGAATCTGGAGCCAATAGGGAATCCCTGGAGAGTTATGAGTTGAAGAGTAATAGAGTCAATCCTTCACTTCAGCAATATCATTTTGGCAGCTGTGTGATAGATTGGAAAGGAAAGGAACTAAAATCAGTGAAAGCAATTAGGAGATCAAAGCAGTAGTCTAGGGTAAAGGTGAAGACTTGAAAGAAAATAGTATCCATGTGAATGGAGAAAGGGTAACGATGTGAGAGATATTGTGGAAGTGGAACCAAGACTTGGCGAATGATTGGATATGGTAGTGAAAAAGGAAAAAGTCAATGATGACTCTGAGACTATGAACATGTGGGATCAGAAGTACTGGTGGTACCTTCAACAGGAATAAGGAAAATAGATATAAGGGGAAAGAGGGCTAGTATGGGGGAAAATGGTGAGTTCTGTTTTAGACACACTAAATTCTTAGAAACCTAAGGGATATCCAATTGGATATGTTGGAGTTGGAGATGTCCAGTAGGTAGTTGGTGTTGTGGGACTAACTTAAAAGAGAGACTACAGTTAAATGCATAGGACTGGGAATCATCTGAATTGAGATGACATTTAGAAGCTGATGAGATCATTAAGAGAGATGGTATATAAAGAGGGAGAAAAAGGGCCCAGGACAGAGCCTTGGGGATATGTTTAGTGAATTAGGATGCTGAGAACAATTCAGCAAAGGAGACTAAGGAAGTATCAGACAGGTAAGGAGAGAAAAAAGAGAGAACAGTATCAATATAGTCAGTATTGCAGAGATGTCAAGGAGGATGACCACTGAGTAAAACTCAATGGATCTGGCAATCAACCGTCTATTCATAACTTTGGAGAGAGTAGTTTTAATTGAGTGGTGATACTGGAATCCAGATTACAAGGGGTTAAAAAATTAAGAGAAGAGAAAGTACAGATAATATGTGTAGTAATCTGACTAAATATGAGGACATATACAGGATAACAGCTTTAAGGGATGATGTGATCAAGTGAAGGTTTTTTTTGAGGATGGGGCAAAACAAGCATGTATTTAGGCAACAGGAAAAGAACTGGTAGACAGGAACTAAATTTATTTGTCTAAAGGAAAGATCCTGGAGCAGGTAATGCTTTAAGCTCCATCTCTGCCACGTTATGGCATTATTTTACAAAGAACTTCATGGATTCGGTGGGAGAAAACTCTCATGCTACCTCTCTAAAGCACCATATCCAAAACTGTGTACATCTCTGACTCGGGTCAGCTAAGATATTATTATTGCCTATTATTGCCATATATTTGCCCCCAAAATATCACAGTTTGGCAGCAAAAAGCACAACTTTCCCCTCTTTTCTATTTTCTACCTCCAAGCCCTGGCATCAGAAGGAACAAGTGAAAGAAGGATGCAAAAAGTATTGAGAAAAGAAGAAATCACTTCTGCACACATTCTAAATGTCACAGAGGCAGCTTCTTAAGCTAGACCTAACTTCTTAGAGTAAAAGTATACATTTATGGCATTTTAATAATCCAAAGAAAATTTGCTCCTTTCCTGGATAAAAGAGATAAGAAATATAGGGATAAATTAAGAGAAGTTTTAAGAAACTTTGTACACAAGCTGAATGGAACATGTTATTAAGACATGATATTAATGCTTTACTAGGGTCAAGTCCCTTAAAGTATAAGAGGAAAAAATATAAAACTCTAAACAAAATCTTAGTTCTAACTAGAAAGGAGACCAGCGCGACAGTACCTTAGAGAGATTTTTTATCTTTATTCCTGCTAGCAGGTCTACAGGTTCAGACTCAAAGAATTCATGCTGCGAAGATTTCTCAAGGTCTTCCTCCTCCTTCTCTTCTAAACTTATTCTTCGTTTCCCAAACCAGTAGGAAGGCTATGGTATAAATCAAAACTCAATTACCAAGATGGGCACTAAGTGACAATGAACACCACAGTTCTGCACACTTTTTTGCTAGTTAGGATTAACAGAGTTGTATTAAACTGAGATACTAAAATTCTACAGCCAAATGGCCTAAAGACTTAAGTCTCCAAGACATTTAACAAAAATTCTATTATTCAAGAAGCCATGATCCAAAATGAGGTAACTCCAGAATGAAGTCCAAAATGAAAGTGAAGTGGGAGAATCTTTACCGTTCCATAAGCTGGACCAAGTTTCTTTCTTGAAGAAAACAATCTTGTGAGTTAGTCTAATTTTTTTTTTGAGGCAATCTTGGGTTAAGTGACTTGCCCAGGGTCATGCAGCTAGTTAAGTATCTGAGGCCAGATCTGAACCGAAGTCCTCCTAACTGCAGGTCTGGTTCCTCTATCCACCACACCACCTGGCTGCCCCTAGTCTAGTCTAACTCTTCATCCTCATTTTAACAAGGAAAAACTTGAGGCTTAGAAAGCTTACATGGCTTAAGTGGTTTGCTCAGGGTCACTAAACACTGGAGCCAGGATTTGAACCCAGGTCTCCTGACTCAAAGTTCAACACTTTTACATATCAGGCTTGGGTTTTTGTGTTGTTTCTTTTTTTTTTTTTCAGTCAAATGGGAATCAGGTGGGTGGCTCTTTTTCTATGTCACAATGATTTGTGGCCTAAAAGGGCTTGAGGACTGTGGAGCTGACTGTAGTCTAGCAAAGCTAAGAATGGAAGAGAGCAAAAGAGGGAAAGGGCTTTGCCGTTAACAACCAGGCAAATGGCAGGATGGGAACAGCATGGAGGTTACCTTGGTTCCTATTAAAATAATCTCTCTGAATTGTGAAGAAGGTATATCCATGATATCTTATTAATCTATTTACTTCTGTTTCTAAGAGGAGTCCGTTTCTATGTCTGTAAGTTCCTGAACATGCAACATCCTTCAACAGGAAGTCAATAAAAATCTGTATCCCAGTACTCCTTACTCATAATTTCTCAGACATGGAAAATGATAGGAAGAGGGAGTTTATTTGCAACTGGTGAGATGTGGGCGTGCAGTTCCGACACTTACAGATGCAGGCTATGTGTTTTGTTTACATTTGACCAACATGGTGCTGTTACTTGATTGACTCAAATTAAGGAAAAAATAAAACTGAGGTAATAATAGATTAACATGGTAAAGACATAATCTGTAATCCTACAGTTGCTTCTCAGGGTTTTGGTATCAGGATATCATGGGAACACAGGAATCATGAAGTTCTCTCTTCCATAAAATAACAATAACTATGGTCAATCTGAAGAAAAACGGCATCAGAACTCACCTGCAAGAAGAAATACCAGCGCTGGGGCATACCATATTGCCCAGGAAATACAGCTTCCACATACCAAGTCACCAAACCATAGAAAACAGAGTCATATAGCAGCATTAACACCACATGTCCTAAGGTGAGGGTATCATCTATGTTAATAGGTGACATGAAGTCTTTCCATTGCATGCCTGTCCCTGCAATACACAAAAAGACAAAGTTATTCTGTATACCAGACTGAAGCAAGACCTATATAGCCTCTGAACTTTTTCTATCCACAGAACACTGACAGGGAAAAGGACATACCCAGTAACTGATTCTACGAGGCCTTCAGAAAAGTTATCCCTGGTTCAAGTACTCTGTGGGTCTGCTTCCACTCAAAATCATAGTTTGTAAGCCCCAAATAATGTGTTTACTTTTAACAGTCAGTTCAGAGGTGTTTTAATGAAACAGTATAAACAAACTATCTCCACCATAAAGCTTAGGTGCACTCTCCCACAAACATAAAAACCATCAGTGGGAAAAGTAGGTCTCCAATATAGGGAACATGTGCGATCAAGGCTCACATATAAGGAGCATATATGGCCAATGAATATTAGTGGAGGGGCCACAACCCTGTATCATTATACTACTGTGATTTGTAAGGAATATGTGTAATTGAGGCACAAGAATAAAGGGAAGATACACTTCTGATGTAATTGGGCCATTACTGTCTTCTGATAATGTTATAGTGTTGCTTTCTCTGGGCCTGCTACCTGTTGCATGCAGCTCTCTACTGAGAAGACATTTACAAGACAAAAACATAGAAATTATTTAGAAGAGGGAACTCAAACTTGATTTTTTAGAAGTTTTAATTCTATGTGGAATGCAAAGAGATTAAGTAAAGAATAAATATGTAAAAGACCATGAATCAAAGAATAAAAGTTTAGACCAGACAGAAAGGAAACAGTATGAATGAAGAGAGCAAAGTAAAGAAATTCTTTTATAGAAGAATGGTAAAGAAAATGAAAAACTAACAAATAAAATATGTGAGAAGGGAAGAGAAAAGGGAGTATTTTGGATTAACCATTTAACTGAGAGACTGTAAGTTCCTTGAGGTAATGGATTGCCTTTTTCCTCTTTTTGTATCTCCAGTGCTTAGCACAGTGCCTGGCACATAGTAGGCACTTAATAAATATTTACTGACTGATTAATTGAGAAATAAGAAGAGGAAAAAAGGGAGAAAGATTTTAATAATTAAATAATAAGAAGAAATAAAAAAGAAATCAATAAATAGTTTTAGGGGAAAAGTTTGACAAATAGGAAGGGAGTTAAAGTTGACGTTGAGGGGAAGAGAGCCTATGGAAAGAGGGTGCCATTAAAGTAGATTAAACAAAAATAACTATAGGTACAAAGTACTATCTTAAAAGAAGGAGAATTTGGGGCAGCTAGGTGGAGTAGTGGATAGAGCACCAGCCCTGGATTCAGGAGGACCTGAGTTCAAATCCAGCCTCAGACACATAACACTTACTAGCTGTGTGATGCTGGACAAGTCACTTAACCCTATTGCCTAGCCAAAAAAAAAAGGAGAATTTTAAAAAATTATTTCAGAAAAAAACAAGATGACATTAAATAGAATAAATAAAATTGGAGTTTACTAAATAGGGGAGTGATATAGCCAGAACTGCACTTTAGGAAGATTAATCTAACAGCTAAGTAGAGGACGGACTGGAGTAGGGAGAGACAAAGCAGGGAGAACCAGCAGCTCCTGTAATAGTCAAGGTGAAAGGTGATGAGGGCTCGTACTAGGGTGGTAGCAGTGTCAGAAGAGAAAAGGGGGTACATACAAGAGTTGTTACAGTGGAAGAGATCACAGGACTTGGTAGCAGATTGGATATGGGAGAATGAAAGAGTCCTGGAGGATACCTAGGTTGTGAGCATGGGTGACAGGAACACTGGTGGTACCCTCAACAATAATAGGTAAGTTAGGAAGAGGGAGGATTTTTAAAGAAAGATAATGAGTTCATTTTAGTATGTGCTGAGTTTAAGATGTCTACAGGACATTCAGTTCTTGATATCTAATAGACAGTTAGAGATGTGAATGGAGTTGGTTAAAGGTGGTCAAAAAGATCTTCGAAGCACCTGCATAGAGATGATAACACACCATGGAAGCTAAGATCATCAAGTGAAATAGTATATAAGGAGAAGAGAAGAAGGTCCAGTACAGGGTCTTGGAGGACCCCCAGAGGTGGTAGGTGTGATCTGAATGCAGATCCAATAAAAGAGACTAAGAAGGAGTGGTCAGAGAAGAACCAGGAGAAATAAATATGAAAATCTAGAAAGAAGAGCGTATCAAGAAGATCACAATTGACAGTGTCAAGGTTGCAAAGATAGAAGAAGATACCTCCCCCCATTCCTTTAAAAAGGTGGGATTAGGAGTTCTGCAGGTGTGGAACACTGGATATATTGTAAGATTTTTATCCTTTGTTTCTTTTCTTAATTGATTGCAATTTTTTAACTCTATTTCCTCTTTTATTTATTTATTTTTTGGTGAGGCAATCAGGGTTAAGTGATTTGCCCAGCATCATACAGCTAATAAGTATCAGGTGTCTGAGTCCGGATTTGAACTCAGGTCCTCTTGACCAGGGCTGGTGCTTTATCCACTGCATCACCTAGCTGGCCCTGTTTATTTTATTTTTAAAAATTCTTTGATATATACAATAGTTATCTGGGAAGGGAAAGGGAGGAAAATAGGGAGAAATTTAGCTCATATAAAAATAATATTTATTTTTAAAACTATATGGGAGGACTTATGATAAAGTATGAAAGGTTTCAGCTAAGCTTATCATCCCTAAGAAACATCCTGCCAGACTGTACAAGAAGATGCCCAGAAATCTGCAAATGTTCTGGTCAGGGATGTACCAGAGGGCCCTGAAGTCAGTGGAACAGCTGATAAATGGGGCCTGAAGCCACCAGGAACTCATCATTATCTGCTCAAGGAAAGGGAAGTACATGTGTGTCAGTCAACAAGTCAGTCAATAAGTGCTTATTATGTGCCAGTGTTCTGTGAGACTTTCTAGGAGGCCTGAATCCAGTATGATCTCTAATATCCTGCTACAGCTAAAGCAGGGGACAGCGTCAGCTCCACATGGTTTTCTTAGAGTCCCATATTCAGAATAATATTTGATATTTTGGTGCATCTTAAACTATCCTATAAAACAATTTGATACTTGGGTGCATCTTAAACTATCCTACAAAACAGCAATCATCAAAACTACTTAGTACTGGTTAAGAAATAGCAAAGGGTCAATCAGTGGAACAGATTTGATATACAACATATAGATGAAAATGAATACAATATGCTGAATGTGAGAAAAACTCAAAGCCCTCAGTTAGAGAACTCGCTATTTGGGAAAAACAAAACACCTGAAATCCTAAGAAAACCTGAAAGCAGACTCTCAGAAATTAAGTTAACACCAAGATCTCACAATGTTTAACAAGGTATATTCCAAATGGGTATATGACTTAAATATGAAGAGAAATCATAAACAAACTAGAAAAGTAAGGAAGAAATAATTTTTCAGATTAACAGATAGGGCAAGACTTCATAACCAAATAAAATGTAGAAAATAAAATAGGTCAATTTTGACTGCATAAAATTAAAAGGGTTTTGAATAAACAAGACCAATACAACTAAAACTAGAAGGAAAGTAAGTGAATGGGGGAGGAGGGGAACAATTTTATATAAAGTTTCTCTGATAAGGTCTCATTTTAAAAATATATAAGGATTCAAATTTATAAGAACAAGAATCATTCCCCAATTGATAAATGGTCAAAGAATATGAACAGACATTTTTCTGTCTTCTTTTTTTAAAATTAATTTATTTTTAATATTCATTTTTAAAAATTTTGAGTTCCCAATTCTCTTCCTCCCTTCAGCCCCTTTCCCATCTATTGAGAAGCCTAGGAATAGGATATCAATTATACATATTAAGCCATGCAAAACATATTTCCATATTAGCCATGTTGCAAAAGAAAAAAAAACAAGAAAAATAAAGTGAAAAAAGTATGCTTCAATCTGCAATTAGTTCATCAGTTCTCTCTCTGGAGGTAGATAACATTTTTCATCACTGATACTCTGGAACTGTTATGGATCATTGTATTGATTAGAGTTATGTATTTCACAGTTAATCATCATTACAATATTGCTGTTACAGTATATAATGTTCTCTTGGTTCTTCTCATTTCACTTTGCATCAGTTCATACATGTCTCTCCAAGTTTTTCTGAAACCATTCCCCTCATCATTTCTCATAGCACAACAGTATTCTATCATAATCATAAACTACAACTTGGTTAGCCATTCTCCAATTGCTAAGCATCCCCTCAATTTCCAATCCTTTGCCACCACAAAAAAAGCTGCTACAAATACTTTTGCATTTATAGGTCTTTCTCCTGTTTTTTATCTATTTGGGATACAGGTCTAGCAGTGATATTGCTAGGTCAAAGAATATGCATGTTTTTATAGCACTTTGGGCATAATTCCAAATTGTTCTCCAGAATGACTGAACTAGTTCACAATTCCACCAACAGTATTATATTAGTGTCCTTATTTTTCCACATGCCCTCCAGCATTTGTCATTTTCCTTTTCTATCCCGCTAGTCAATCTGATAGGTGTGAGGTGTTACCTTAGAGTTGTTTTAATTTGCATTAGTGTTTTATAACATTTTTTTCACATAATTATTGACAGCTTTGATTTCTTCTTTGGAAAACTGTCTGTTCATATCCTTTGACCATTTATCAGTTGGGAATGGATGACTTATTTTTATAAATTTGGCTTAGTTCTCTATATATATGAGAAATGAGGACTTAATCTGAGAAACTTATTATAAATTTTTTTTTGCAGTTTTTAAAGGAAGGAATACAAGCTGTCAATAGCCACATAAAAAACGCTCCCAAATAACTAATAACTAGAGAAATGAGAATTTAAATAAGTTGGAGATTCCACCTCAAACTCATAAAATTGGGAAGAGGAAAATAATGAGTATTAGAGGGGCTGCTGAAAAACAGGC
This sequence comes from Phascolarctos cinereus, assembly GCF_003287225.1. Taxonomy (NCBI): domain Eukaryota; kingdom Metazoa; phylum Chordata; class Mammalia; order Diprotodontia; family Phascolarctidae; genus Phascolarctos; species Phascolarctos cinereus. The sequence goes on along the minus strand of NW_027555847.1, from coordinate 122,603,092 downwards.
ACATTGATGTACTGTTGGCAGAGCTGTAATTGGTTCATCTATTTGGAGAGCAATTTGGAACTATTTCCAACAAGTTACTAAACTGTACATATACTTTGACCCAGCAATACTCCTGCTAGGTCTATGCCTTAAACTAATCAAAGAAAGAGGAAAAGGACCCATATATACATTTATAAAAGCTCTTTTTTGTAAGTTCAAAGAATTGGAAACTAAAAGGATGTTAATCAATTGAGGAATGGATAAATAAATCATGGTATAAGAATATAATAGAAATATAATTGTGCTGTAACAAATGATAACAGAGACAGTTTCAAAGAAACCTAGGAAGATTTGTATGCACTGATACAGAGTGAAGTGAGGAGAACCAGGAGGACAATTTATACAATAACAACATTGTAAAAATAAACGACTGTGAAAGACAAGAATTTGGATCAACACAATGACCAACCATGATTCTAGGGGAATGATGATAAAATATCCTACAGACCTGACAGAGAGGTGATGGACTTGGGACGGAATTTGTTTTGCTTAACCATATATAATTATTAGAAGTTTTTTTAATAGAGGAGAGAAGATAAAGTGGAGAGAAAATGGATTTTTGCTAACTGAAAAAATAAAATTTAATTTAAAGTTATTATCAACTGGAGTTGACAGGAATGCCTGTTATTGTAATAATATTCCAGAGTTCAGATGTATTTGAGTCACACCTTAGACCTTTTCCTTTAGAACTTAAAAAGACTTAAAAGAGAATGAATCTAAAAGCCAAGAATTCTAGATTTGGGTATACTTTTTTCCTTCAGGAGAGCAACTTGATACTTAAGTAGCTGAGGATACTGCTGGTAGCCCTGGATGGAATTAGAAGGCAACTGAGAGGCAGCTAGGTGGCGCAGTGGATAGAGCACTGGCCCTGGCGTCAGGAGGACCTGAGTTCAAATGTGATCTCAGACCAGATACTTGACACTGACACTTACTACCTGTGTGACCCTGGGCAAGTTACTTAACCCCAAATGCCTTGCCAAAACAAACAAACAAACAAACAAAAAGGGCAACTGAGGTTAGTTGGCATATACTAACTGGCACACACAGTCTGTGAATTCACTTTTTTATGCACCCCACACTGGGATTAGATTGGTATATATTTTGTATATATGTATATGTGTGAGAGAAAACATGACATAGTGGATAGACGACTGGCCTCAAATCCAGGATGATACTATATGTTGTGGCCCTAGAGAAATCACTCAACGTCTCAGTGCTCTAGGCTTATTGTTCAGTTGCATCTGACTCTTGGTGATCCTGTGAACCATACTATCCATGGGGCTTTCTTTTAAGGATATTGGAATGGTTTGTTATTTCTTTCTCTAGCAGGGGATTAAGGCAAACAGAGGCTATGTAACTTGCCCAGGATTACATAGCTAGTAAGTGTCCAAGGCCAGATTTAAATTCAGGTCTTCCTGAGACCCAGTACTCTATCTACTGATCCACACTGCTGCCTCCTAGGCCCAATGTCACATAGCTAGTAAGTGTCTGAGGCCAGATTTGAACTCACATCCTCCTGACTCCAGGGCCACGCTCTATCCACTGAGCCATCTAGATGCCCTTAGCTCTTGGTTAGGCTACCACATAAGGCTATAAGTTGCAGAAAAGATAATGAACTCCATTGGTAAGATGGGAGTTTCCTTACCCAGGACCTTTCTATACCAATGAAATCACAGGCCCAATCCACAGGCCCTATACCTCTATTTATATGCATGTAAACTCTCTATCCTAATGTCCTTGAGGTCAAGGATTATTTCACTTTTTTTTTTGTTGTTGTACCCTGCAGAACCTACCATAAGTCCCAGCACATAGTAGGTACTTAATAAATATTTGTTTATTGAGTCTGATTTTATTCTATCCTACATTTCTTTATATTGCTGAATTGAGCCCATTTTCATTTGGCTTTACGAAATGTTAAGATTTCCTACTATCATTCTATATTATTTATTAGAGGGGAACACAAATATCTTTAGTTCTGTTATTTCTGTTTGGCTCCAAAGGTAAGTGATGTAAAGAGGTATTAGACTGCCTACCAAACTGAAGATCTACAGAGTCACTATGCTGACCTTCTTGTTGTATGCCTGTGGAAACTTAATGGTTTCCATTTGAACTGTCTTAGGAAGATTCTGAAGATCACCAGGCAAGATAAGGTACTGGGCAATGAAGTCCCTTCTCAAGCTAAACTGCCAAGCGTTCAAACTCTACTGCAGAAAGTACAACTCTTATGGGTAGGCCATATTGTTTGAATGCCAAACAAGTGTTTGCCCAAAAGACTATTTTATGGAGAACTCACACAGGGCAGGGGCTCACACAGTGGTCGGAAGAAGTGATACAAGGACACTATTTAGGTTTCTCTGAGAAACTCTGGAATTAATTTAGTGACATGGGAGACACTGGCAAAGGATAGCCCAGCATGGTGTATCTGCATCAAAGTAAGTGCTGTGCTCTATGAATGAAGCAGAATTGCAATAGCTCAAAAGAAATGTAAGATGGGCAAATTTAGGGACATTTTCACTCTAAATGCTCATTGACTATTTGTGCTCGACCTGTGGTGTAGCCTTCTAAGCTCATATTGCTCTGAGCAGCCAGCTGGACACATTGTATTTGATTCCAATATAGTGATGACATTTTGATCTTCTCTGAGAACAAAGGACAATAACCAACCAACTGTTATAAATACAAATTTAGCCACACCAGAACTCAAACTGTATTATAAAGTGGTAATTATCCAAACAATCTGTTACTGGCTTAGAAATAGAGGGTAGGATCATTGGAATAGATTAAATACATATTACATTATAGTAAATGATCATAGTAATCTAGTATATGATAAGCCCAAAGATCCAAGCTTTTGGAACAAAAACTCATTATTTGACAAAAACTGCTAGGAAAACTGGAAAACAGTATGGCAGAAACTAGGTATAGACCAACATCTCACACCATATATCAAGATAAGGGCAAAATGGGTACATGATTTACACATAAAGGGTGATACCATAAGCAAATTGAGAGAGCAAGGAATAGTTTGCCTATCAGATCTATGGAGAAGGAAAGAATTTAGGACCAAAGAAACTATAGAGAGCATTATAAAATGTAAAATAGATAATTTTGATTATATAAAATTTAAAAGTTTTTGCACAAAAATCCCAATGAAACCAAAACTGGAAAGCAGAAAACTGGGAAAAAATTTTCAACAAGTATCTCTGATAAAGGCCTCATTTCTCAAGTGTATAGAGAACTGATTCAAATTTATAAGAATGACAAGTCATTGCTCAGTTGTTAAATAGTCAAAGGATATGAATGGTTTTCAGACAAAGAAATCAAAGCTATCTATAGTTAGATGAAAAAAATGCTCTAAATCACTACTGATTAGAGAAATGCAAATTAAAGCAACTCGGAGGTACTACCTTACACTTATTATATTGGCTAATATGACAAAAAAAGGAAATGATAAATGTTGGAAAGGATGTGGGAAAACTGGGAAACTAATGCACTGTTGGTGGAGTTGTGAACTGATCCAACCATTCTGGAGAGCAATTTGGAACTATGGGCTATAAAATGCATACCTTTTGACCCATCAATACCACTGCTAAGTCTATATCCCCCAAAAAGGGAAAAGAACCTATTTGTACAAAAATATTTATAGTAGCTTTTTTTTTGTCATGGCTAAGAACTGGAAATCAAAGGAATGCCCATCAAGTGGGGAATGGCTAAACAAATTGTGGTATATGATTGTGATGGAATATTATTGTACAATAAGAAATGACAAGCAGGATGATTTCAGAAAAATATGGAAATACCTACATGAACTGATGCAAAGTGAAGTAAGCAGAAAAGAACACTGTACACAGTAACAGCAACATTGTATGCTGAAGAACTGTGAATGACTCAGCAATACAATGATCCAAGACAATCCCAAATGACTAATGGTGAAGCATACTATTTGCTTCCAGAGAAAGAATTGACATTGTTTGAATACAGACTGAAGCATGCTATTTTTCACTTTATTTCTTTAATTCTTTTTCTTTTGAGTCTTGTAGAAAATTACTAATATGGCAATTCCTAAGACTTCAGTATTCCCAAGGAATGTCAAGAGTTCCTAATATTCATTCTTCTAGAAGAATGTCAAAAGTTCTTGAAAGACTAAGTATATGGCTCCACAGATGGATAACAAAAAAAAAAACCAAACCAAAAAACCAACAACAAAACTGAACCAAAGCTATGCAGAGGACACAATTCATAGGATAAAACCTAGACAGCCCTCTGCTACCACAACAACTTATTAGGATGTCGCAGATTCAGATATCAAAGGGTTTATCTTTTTATCAACTCCATTTTGCTTTCTTTCTAAGGAGTCCAAATCCTTTGGAGACTACTAAAATGCTAAAGCACAGCATAGTGAGTCAACAAATACTGTTAAGTATTTGTTATAGGGGTAGGGAACCTGCAGCCTAGAGGCCACATGTAGCCTTCTAGGTCCTTGGGTGCAGCTTTTTGACTGAGTCCAAGTTTTACAGAACAAATCCTTTTATTTAAGGGATTTGCTCAGTGAAGTTTAGATTCAGTCAAAGGGCTGAACTTAAGGACCTAGAGGGGCCACATGAAGCCTCAAGGCTATAGGTTCCCCACCTCTGGCTTACTATGTGCTAGGCACTATGCCAAGTGCTAGTGATACAAAGAAAGACAAAAACATTCTCCTTTCTCACAAAGAGCTCTCATTCTAATGGAGGAGATGACAAATACATAATTAAGAACATATAAGATATGTACATAGCAGACAGGAGGCCATCTCAAAGGGATAGCACTAAAAGTCATATTTTCAGAACTGATGAACTATGATTGTCCTAATAAGTGAGTGCTACTGCCATTCTGTCTATGCCACACTAACTAATAATGACTCTTTTTCTCAAAGTGCCTACTGAATTACAACTAAATATTTCAACTCTTCACCAACACTCTGATCCTTGTACAAATTAATCAAAGTGCTAATCATTTTGCACAAAAACAATAATTTCCCAATTCCTGGAGGAGTAATTGCTCCCAAACACTATTTAATTTACCCTAGATCACCATATAATCAAGTTTTCTGTACATTATCAAAAGTCAAAACTTTAATTGTACCATCACCTATCACTCATGAAACCCAAAGAACCTCAGTTCTGTGTCAGGCTCTCTTCGATAATGACGTATAAGAACCCTAATCTAATTACCACCAATCTCCCACTCTTACACCAATTAAAAAGTTGCCCAAAGTGATTTTCAAAATTAACTATAAATACTGAAAGGTCTACTTTGAAACACAGCAATGCCAAGGCAACTAAGAGTTTTACCCAAATTGCAGGCCAGCATAGTCCAAGATTCTCTAGCTATGGTTAGGTGTCAGGTCAGCAAAGATACAAATTTGTGAAGATCAGTGCTTACCTTTCCCTTCAAACTTGACTATGATCAGAATTCCCAATGCCATTGCAACATTTGAGAGAAGACAAGATGATAACTTCTGGCTATGAGAAAGCCGGTTATATCGAGGTTCAATAAAGAAGTATGGGATGTAGGCAATAAAGTAGAGGAAACCTCCTGTGGCAGCTGCTAAACTGGCTGCAGATTCAGAAGAAGAAAAAAGAAATAATTTATGTAACATGAAATGAACAAAACAAAACCTCCTTTGGTGTGCATATTTTTTTTAAAAAATTAAGTCTATGTAGCAAGTGAAAAATGTTATTAAATAAAGGAAGATCCTGCTGTTTCTGTTTTAATAAGTTCACCAAATTTATTTTTAAGGCATCAGTGATATACAAATAATGGAACTTGAAAAATGCTTAACTTATTTAAGAAACTTTACAATATTATTAGATTATTCATTTGCTTAGATGATCTTCCTTACCGATAGTGTAAAAGGACCCTGCTCTACCTGTCATTCCCTCAGTCTCATCTTTAATCTCTATATCTCTATGTATATATCTTCCCCTCTACTAACAAACTTTCTCAGGTCTCCTCTTCCAGAAAACCTTTCCATTATCCCTCCTACCTCCTCTCAAGCAATCACTCCAATCTCTTCCCCCTTAACTTACTGCCAAATTTTTAGTCTATACTGCACTTGCTCACTACCATTCCACATGGATGCAATATAGCTTCTATCTCTACCACCCTACTGGACTCTTTTCCAGAGTCACCAATGACCTTCCCCAGAACCCCAATTTGTATAGTGCTTTATAGTTTACAAAGCCATTTACATTCATCATTTCCTTAGAAAGGCCTTGTCAGGTAAAGAGAACAAGTACTATTATTCTAATTTTATGGAGGATAAAACAGTTAAGGTCTTTGCCCATGGTCACATAGCTCACTTTGGCAGCCAGAAATCAAATCCAGGTACACTGACTCTTAATCCAAACTGCCATTAAAAATTATAATAAACTTAATAATGAACATCAATACAACCAATCAAAGTTGCTTCCCAACCATTTATACTGAAATGAATTTAAAATTTTGTAATTTTCCACTGATTCCAAAAAATTACCAGGTTTCTTCGTCCATTACCATTTACTTTTTAAAAAATATGTCCATAGTTACTATGTACTATGCTCTGATTCTGATTTTTACACTTTGCATTATTTAATAAAGTTTCTTTGAGATTTCTCATACTTGTGAATCTTACTTACATCAGTGTTCCATTACATTAAAATAGGTCAATACATCTAATCATTTCTCTGCTCTTGGACCACTAGTGACTTCTTAATTACCAAATTCAATCATTTTTAAAAAAGGTTTTAATTGATATTTTCTATTTTTACATCATCATAGTTATACCAACTATCCTCTTCTTCCCCCCTGGGAGAGCCATCCCATATAACAAACAGTATTTTTAGAGAGTAAAAAAAAAAATCAGCACAACTTATCCACACACTGAAAAAGTTTGAAAACATGCAATGTGTAACACTTACGGATCTTCTACCTCCAAACTGGGTGGCTTGGGATACCCTCTCATATTTCTTCATTCAAGTTCTGCTTGATCTTTACAATTTTGTCTTATTTACTTTTAACTTTTTGGCATATAGTTGCTCTTTCCATTTACGTTGTTGTTTTCTTGGCTCTGCTTGAGTCACTCTGTATCAGTTCACACAGATCCTTCCATGCTTCTCTGTGTTCATCACACATATCATTTCTTAAAGTACAGTAACATTCCATTATATTTATGTATCATAATTTGTTTAACCATTCCCCTAATTAATGGAGATCTACTTTATTTCCAATTCTTAGCTATCACAAAAAGTGCTACTATACATATTTTGGAGTATATGGAGTCTCTCTTCTTAGTCATGGCTTTCTTGAGGTATGAGACTAGTAACAGAGTCTCTGGTTCAAAGGGCATAGATTTTTTAGTCTCCTTATTCACATAATTCCAAACTGCTTTCCAAAACGGCAGCACTATTTCACAGCTCCACCAACAATGTATTAGTGCGTCTATTATTCCACAACCCTCATAATCTCAGGATTGTTTTGATCAGCATTCTTTTATGTGGTTGTGAATACTTGGCAATTCTTTTCAGAACTATCTGTTCAAGGGGGCAGAGCCAAGATGGCAGAGTGAAAGCAGTGACTTGCTTGAGCTCTCCCCCAAACCCCTCCAAATACTCATAAAAAATCGCTCTAAACAAATTCTGAAGCAGCAGAACCCACAAAAAGACAGAGTGAAACAAATTTCCAGTCCAAGACAACCTAGATGATTGATCAGAAAGCTGGGAGCGCAGCACAGCATGGCATGGGCGTGCAGGCCGTAGCAAACCTGAAGCAGGCCTCAGAGAACTGAATCACAGGCAGCTGTGGTGGTTTCCAGACTCCTCAATCCACGAATGCCAAACACAACTTAGAAGGTCAGTGGAAAAAGTCTGTTTCTGTGGTGCTCAGAGAGGAAAGCAGGGTTTCAGCTCCATTCCCCAACAGCGTGGCCTGGGGTTGGGGGCAGCTGCTTCCCAAGCTTCCAGCCCACAGACTGAGGGGGAATCCAGTGGCTTCTCAGAGAGGGAAGGCAGCGATCTCTTTGCCAGTGCGGAGGCAGGAATCTCTTCTTTGCCCATGTTTGGATCTGGGTCACAGTTCTGGATGATGGTGCTGGGGTGACGAGGAGCACTGGCGTGGTAGAGCTTGTAGTGGCTGTGAAGAGGAGTCCCTCCTCACAATTAGAGGACAGAAAGGAGTACTTGTGGTCACAGGCCAGGAAAGGAGTAAACACCTCACCCTTATCATACCACCTTGGAAGAACTGAAAATTTACAGGTCCCTACAAGTATCTCTGAAAACAGCTGTACAAACCCCTGAAGCTTGGGACAGTACATTCTCCACATTGGAAGCAGACTCTTACCTTAACAAAGAGTTTAAAATTCAAGTAATTGGCTGGGATCATGAGCAAGCAGTGCAAAAAGAGTCAGACTATATTATCTTACTTTGGTGACAAAAAATCAAAACAACAGAAGAAGACAACAAAGTCAAAGCTCCTACATCCAAAGCCTCCAAGAAAAATATGAATCCCAGGCCTTAGAAGAGCTCAAAAGGGATTTTGAGCAGCAAGTAAGGGAAGTAGAGGAAAAACTGGGAAGAGAAATGAGAGTGATGCAAGAAAATCAAGAAAAACAAGTCAACAGTTTGCTAAAGGAGACCCAAAAAAATACTGAAGAAATTAACACCTTAAAAAAATATCCTAACCCAAATGGCAAAAGAGGTCCAAAAATGAGGAGAAAAATGCCCTAAAAAGAAAAATTGGCCAAATGGAAAAGGAAGTCCAAAAGATTACTGAAGAAAATACTTCCTTAAAAATTAGAAGAGCAATTGGAAGCTAGTGACTTTATGAGAAATCAAGACATGTAAAACAAATCCAAAAGAATGAAAAATTAGAAAACAAGTGAAATATCTCATTGGAAAAACAACTGACCTGGAAAATAGATCCAGAGAGATTTAAAAATTATTGGACTGTCTGAAAGCCATGATCAAAAAAAGAGCCTAGACATCATCTTTCAAGAAATTATCAAGGAAAACTGCCCTGATATATTAGAACCAGAGGGCAGAATAGAAATGGAAAGAATCCACAGATCTCCTCCTGAAAGAGATCCCCAAAGGAAAACTCCTAGGAATATTATAGCGAAATTCCAGAGTTCCCAGGTCAAGGAGAAAATATTACAAGCTGCCAGAAAGAAACAATTCAAGTATTGTGGAAACACAATCAGGATAACACAAGATTTAGCCGCTTCTGCATTAAAGGACCACAGGGCATGGAATATAATATTCTGGAGGGCAAAGGAGTTAGGATTACAACCAAGAATCCAGCAAAACTGAGTATAATCCTTCAGGGGAAAAAATGGTAATTTAGTTAAATAGAGGACTTTCAAGAATTCCTGATGAAAAGACCAGAGCTGAATAGAAAATTTGACTTTCAAATACAGGACTGAAGTGGAACATGAAGAGGTAAAATCATAAACTTACTAAGATTGAACTGTTTATATTCCTGCATGGAAACATGATATTTATAACTCATGAGACCTTTGTCAGTATTAGGGTAGTTGAAGGAAAAAAAAATTGTATGTATGTATATATATATATATAGATAGATAGAGGGCACAGTGTGAGTTGAAGATTAAGGGGTCATATATGGAGAATAAAATTACGGGATAAGAGAGGATGATACTCTGAGAAGAAGAAAGGGAGAGGTAGAAGGGGGTTAATTACTTCACACAAAAAAAAACAACAGAAAAGAAAAGTCTCTTACAGTGGAGGAGAAGCAAGGGAAGGTGAGAGGGAATGAGTGAATCTTATTCTCATAGGATTTGGCTTAAGGAGGGAATAACACACACACTCAATTGGGCAGGGAAATCTGTCTTACCCTACAGGAAAATGGGGGGAGAAGGGGACAAGAGAGCAGGGGGATGATAGAGAGGAAGGCAGATTGGGAAAGGGGGTAATCAGAACGAAATACTTCTGAAGAGGGACAGGGTCAAAAGAAAGAATAGAATAAATGGGAGGGCAGGATAGGATTAAGGGAAATAGAGTTAGTTTTTCACAACATGTCTACTATGGAAGTGTTTTGCATAACTGCACATGTATAACCTATATTGAGTTGCTTGCCTTTTCAATGAGGGTGGGTGGGGAGGATAGAAGGAGAGAAATTTTGAAACCTAAAGTTTTAAAAACATATGTTTAAAAAAATGTTTTCACATTCTACTGGGAAATAAATAATAAATACAGGAGATGGGGTATAGAAGTCTATCCTGCCCTACAGGAAAATAGAAGGGGAAGGGGATAACGGAAGGGGGGAGAGATAGAAGAGAGGACAGACCAGGGGAAGGGATATTCAGAATGAATGCCATTTTGGGGTGTGGGGAGGGGTGAGATGGAAAATTTGGAACTCAAAAACATGTGGAAGTGAATGTTGAAAACTAAATAAATTTATATTAAAAAAATTAAAAACTCTTTAATTTTTTGTAATTAAAAAAACCCTATCTGTTCAAATTCTTTGACTACTTATCAATCCAATAGTTGGTTTTTGGGGTTTTTTTTTGGCAACTGGGGTTATGTGACTTGCCCAGGGTCACACAGCAAGTAAGTGTCAAGTGTTTGGTCTGAGGCTGGATCTGAACTCAGGTCCTCCTAACTTCAGGGCTGGCACTCTATCCACTGTGCTGCCTAGCTGCCCCAATCCAATAGTATTTTAATCAGTCATAATCTCCTTGACCTTTCTTTAGCATTTAACACTATTAACTAACTCTTCTTTCTTGGTACTCTTTTTGGTTCCTGTGATACTACACTCTCCTGGTCCTACTTTTTTATGGTTTCTTCTCAGTCACCTTTACGGATTCAGCTTTATTCTCCTGACTTTTAAGTGTGGATATTATAGGACCATAGATTTAGACTAGAAGGTACTTTAGAAGCCAAAAAGTAAAGTTCCCTCATTTTGCAGATGAGGAAATAAACACACAGAATGGTTAAGTGGCTTGCCCAGGGTCACACAGCTAGTAAGGCCAAATTTGAACATAAGTCTTTCTGATTCCAAGTTGGGATGAGGACATGACCAACCTGTACCATAAATTCATTCAATAGGTCAGGGCCCAGGAGAACTAGGTCTATTTGACCAATGATCAAACTAACTTAAAATGTTACAAGGGAATGAAGAAATGGTTGCACATGTAGTGAGACAATATTTATCCATCTAATGCATGCTTTGCATATAATGTATATATTCATTAATGCACATGTTAAGAACTGCATATTTTGGGTATGCTTCTGTTTTATTACTTTCTTGTTCATGCTTATTTACTTATGTGATGGTCTTGTGTATAGTCTACGTTACTCTATTAATTTTGCATAACTTTATTGCATGTTCATATACAAATTACTATTTTAGATTTTTTCAATTCTGAACATTATTATTGCTTTACAGTTAGGTACATTTACTTGTCTTCTTTGGAAGCATATGTACCATTGTGATATGTGCATATAATATGTCCTGATATAACTTATACCTAAAGCTACTCTAGTGGTCTATCAAGTGATGCTTTACACTTTAGTAGGTCTATTACATATACTGCTGATGTATCTTTGTTGTGAATCGCTCCCTGAGTTGATTTCCTGGGTTGCTGGGTTAATCATCTTTGGTCTATTAAATGCTTATTTTATTTTGATGATTGTGATGTATGATTGCAGATGTCAAGTGGACTGTGACTAATTTTGAAGGGATACAAAATTCCTGACCCTGGAGAAAAATATAGCTCCTATCCTAATAGCTTTTAACAAAGGAATACAGCTAGGATGGATACCTGCAGGACGGGATAAAAATCATCACTGTATTCTCATGTAAGGGACACAGCAAGTTGTAATTATCCTGGGAAAAGACAGTTACCCTTACGCTCATTCTGAAAGAGGAGGAAGGCAAAACTAATTAGAGGCAATAGGTGAACAATTTACTCACAGGGATAGGTACAGTGGTGTGCAAATGGAGATGGAGAAGGAAGAGAGCCATCTGCTTTATAGTATAATAACCACACTGATGGAGAGAGACTAGCAAGACCAAGAAGGCATAGGTGGGAGCTGGTCCCTATCTACCATGAATCAGAAAAGAAACTCTCCCCGAAACCCCTCCAAATACCTGTAAAAATGGCTCTAAACAAATTCTAAAGCAGCAGAACCCACAAAAAGACAGCCAATTTCCAGCCAAAGACAACCTGGATGGTTGATTAGAAAGGTATGTTGCACCAGGCAGGGAGAGGAACACAGTTTAGAGTGGGTACACAGGCAACACAGGCCTCAGTGAACCTGGAGCAGGCCTCAGAGGACTGAATCACGGGAAGCTGTGGCAGTTTCCAGACTTCTCAACCCACAAATGCAAAAGACAACTTAGAAGGTCAGTAAGAAAAGTCTGTGACTGTGGTGAGAGAGAAGCTCAGTCCCAGCCCTAGTCTCCATGGCTCTGGGGCAGCAGCTGCTTCCAGAGCTTCCAGCCCACAGTCTGAGGGGGAATCAAGCAGCTGATCAGAGGGGGATTGCAGGGATCTCTTTGCTGGTGAAGGATTCTCTTGCTATGCCCATGCTTGCATCTGTGTCACAGTTCTGGGTGGTGGTCCTGGGGTGAGGAGGATTGCTGGCATGGTGGAGCTTATAGTCCCAAGGCAGAAAAGAGTGTTTGTGGTCACTCACAGAGCAGAGCACAGGGCAGGAAAGGAGTAAACACCTCACCCTTGATCATACCACCTTGGAAGAACTGAAAATGTATAGGTCCCTAGAAGTATCTCTGAAAACAGCTGCAAAAAACCCCTGAAGCTTGGGACAGTACATTCTCCACACTGGAAACAGACCCCTACCTTAACAAAGAGTTAAAAAGTCAAGTAATTGGCTGGGATCATGTGCAAACTTCACAAAAAAAATCAGACCATAGAATCTTTCTTTGGTGACAAAGAAGATCAAAACATATAACCAGAAGAAGACAACAAAGTCAAAGCTCCTACATCCAAGGCCTCCAAAAAAAAAAATGAATTGGTCCCAGGCCATGGAAGAGCTCAAAAAGATTTTGAGAAGCAAGTAAGAGAAGTAGAGGAAAAACTGGGAAGAGAAATGAGAGTGATGCAAGAAAATCATGAAAAATAAGTTAACAGCTTGCTAAAGGAGACCCCCCAAAAATACTGAAGAAAATAACACCTTAAAAAAATAGCCTAACCCAAATGGCAAACAAGGTCCAAAAAGCCAATAAAGAGAAGAATGCCTTAAAAAGCAAAACTGGTCAAATGAGAAAGGAAGTCCAAAAGCTCACTGGAAAATACTTCCTTAAAAATTAGAATGGAGCAATTAGAAGCTAGTGACTTTATGAGAAATCAAGACACTGTAAAACAAATCCCAAAAAATGAAAAAATAGAAAACAATGTAAAATTATCTCATTGGAAAAACAACTGGGGAAAGCAATGTGACACAGTAGATAGAGTACTGGCCTTGGATTCAGGAGGACCTGAGTTCAAATTCAGCCTCAGACACATAACACTTACTAGCCCTGTGACCCTGGGCAAGTCACTTAACCCCACTGCCTAGCCAAAACACACACACACACACACACACACACACACACACACACACACACACATACACACACACACAGACCTGGAAAATAGATCCAGGAGAGATAATTTAAAAATTGTTGGACTACCTGAAAGCCACGATCAAAAAAGAGCCTAGACATCATCTTTCAAGAAATTATCAAGGAAAACTACCCTGATATTTTAGAACCAGAGGGCAAAATAGAAATTGAAAGAATCCACCAATCACCTCCTGAAAGAGATCCCCAAAGGAAAACTCCTGGGAATATTGTAGCCAAATTCCAGAGTTCCCAAGTCAAGGAGAAAACACTGCAAGAAGCCAGGAAGAAACAATTCAAGTATTGTGGAAATATAATCAGGATAACACAAGATTTAGCAGCTTCTACATTAAGGACCAGGGCATGGAATATAATATTCCGGAGGGCAAAGGAGATAGGATTACAACCAAGAATCACCTACCCAGCAAAACTGAGTATAATCCTTCAGGGGAAAAAATGGTTATTCAATGAAATAGAGGACTTTCAAGCATTGCTGATGAAAAGACCAGAGCTGAATAGAAAATTTGACTTTCAAATACAAGACTCAAGTGGAACATGAAGAGGTAAACAGGAAAGAAATTCATAAGGACTTACTAAGGTTGAACTGTTTACATTCCTGCATGGAAAGATGATATTTGTAACTCATGGGGCCTTTTGTCAGTATTAGGGTAGTTGGAGGGAAAAAAAATATATGTTGTATGCAGATAGATAGATAGATAGATAGAGAGATAGATAGATAGACAGAAGGCATAGGGTGACTTGAAGATGAAGGGGAGGTATTTGGAGAATAAAATTAAGGGTTGAGAGAGGAAGAAGCAGAAAGGGAGGGGTAGAATGGAGTAAATCATCTCACATAAAACAGACAAGAAAAGGCTTTTTACAGTGGAGGAGAAATGGGGGATGGTGAGAGGGAATGAAAGAATCTTATTCTCATAGGATTTGGCTTAAGGAGGGAATAACACACACACTCAATTGGGCAGGGAAATCTGTCTTACCCTACAGGAAAATAGAGAAGGAAGGGGACAAGAGAGCAGAGGGACAATAGAGGGGAGGGCACATTGAGGGAGGGGGTATTCAAAAGCAAACACTTCTAAGGAGGGACAGGGTCAAAAGAAAGAATAGAATAAATGAGGGGGCAGGATAGGATGAAGGGAAATATACTTAGTTTTTCATAACACGACTATTATGGAAGTGTTTTGCGTGACTACACACATACAACCTGTATTGAGTTGCTTGCCTTCTCAGTGAGGTTGGGTGGGGAGGGAGGAAAGGAGAAAATTTGGAACCCAAAGTTTTAAAAACAAATGTTTAAAAAATCGTTTTCATATGCAGCTGGGAAATAAGATATACAGGAAATGGGGTATAGAAATCTATCCTGCCCTTCAGGAAAATTGAAGGGGAAGGGGATAAGAGAAGGAGGGGAGAGATAGAAGGGAGGGCAGATTAGGGGAAGGGATATTCAGAATGCATGCCATCTTGGGGTGGGGGGAGGGATGAGATGGGGAGAAAATTTGGAACTCAAAATCTTGTGGAAGTGATTGTTGAAAACTAAAAATAAATGAATTAATTTTAAAAAAGAAAAGAAAAGAAACTCTCACCCTAGTCTCCCACTTCTCACTGGCTCTGTCACTAAACCTACTTCCTATTTCTTGTTTCTTTTAAATAGTTGACTTGTTGTCTATATTGGCTAACTGTTCTAAAAAAGAAATTGGTTTCTCCAAAATATCATTTTTGTGTCCTCAAACAAAGAACACGTATCTTTATGGCAACTCAGAGGAAGCAAAAGAGAATTCTCTCTAAACTGTTGGAGTAGTTCTCTGGCTAGGGAAGAGATATTACTGACAAGCGGTGTTGCAGCTCTCCAAAATGCAACTGAGCAGTTGTATAGGAAAAGAGACTTGGTAAATAAGGAGTAGGAGTAATTAGAGGTAATTACATATGGCCTCCCTTTGCTCTTTCCCCACAAGTTAGAAAGTTTCTTATCTGTTCTCTGATCATTCCCTCTCTCCACTCAGTAGAGGCCAATGAGGGAAAAATTATGCCCCCAGAGATGTCCAAATGGAGGAATTTTTTTTGGATTCCACCCTTGTGAGGGAGTCAGAAAGAGAGAGAAAATACATCTTTTCAGACAAACACCTTCAAGCCCTAGCTGCTGTTTGATAAATAATTCAAAGTATCTCTGCTGAAGTTAACAGTTGTATTTTATTGTTGTTTAGTCATTTCAGTTGTGTCCCACTCTTTGTGACCCCATTTGGGGTTTTCTTGACAAAGATATTAGAATGGTTTGCCATTTCCTTCTCCAGCTCACTTTACAGATGAGGAAACTGAGGCAAACATGGCTAAAAGATTTGCCAAGGATCACACAGGTAGGAAATTATTGAGTTCAGATATGAACTCAGGAAGATGAGTCTTTTCTGGCCTGGCACTCTATCCACTGCACCATTTAGATGCACAACAATTGTGTTAGCCATGAAGAAAACAGTCAAATGCATTGTACAGGAATGTGATGGGAATATTTACCTATTTGAGATAATAGCACTTTTCAAACTGTGTTCCATGGAAACCTGGAATTCCATGAAGAGATTTGCCAAGGATAGTGGCAGACAACTCCATCCATCATTTTGTGTCAAGTCATGCAAAATGTATGTATTGAACAATAAGAAATTGGTCAAAATTGCTCATAAGACTAAAAAGTTGTATGTTAAGAATCTAGAATTAATGAATATGCCCAATAATACACAGTCAGTTGATTGTCAGTTTGTCACAAGAGAATGTGTATAAAATAATTGTTCATTTATATTCAAAGTTTTTATCTTACAGTTGTTTTAACTACATATATACTTTTTGTACAAATATTTATTTTGGATAATTGAATAAAATCAGTAAGTTTCAAGAAACATGAATACAAAAGTGTTTACTACTAAATACAGAATGAAGATGCAACAGAAACTCATTCAGCTAATTTGAGTTCTAAATCTCAAATACATAAAAAATAGAATACATAATACATACAAATACATAAAAAATAGAAATATAACTATCTCCTTTGCTGATTTATTTTTATTAAACTTGATACATGTATTATGTTGATCATTTTTAGTGCTGCAGCTCCAGAAAAAAAATTACACAGACATTTATAAACTGAAAATAAATTAAAATCTTAAATTTTTATACCAACAGTGTGAAGTAAAATGATTCCACAAAATACTGAATTATGTAACTTAAATGGAAAAATCAGAATTGTTGTGAACCATCTTACAAAGTCAGTTATTGCATCTAACATTTCCAATCATAAAACGTAGGGGTAACGAGTAAGTACAACTGCCTCATTACATTGATTTCACATTTGAAATATTATGCAAAACAAGAATTTTATAAAAATTCAGCTTTATCTTATTTCATGCCATCAGGAGAAGGTATTTAAAACAATTTTACTGCAAGGATTCCACTGAAATTTGTTTAAAGTGAATAAAAAGTTCCACCACTGCAGTGGTTTGAGAACCACTAAGGAACACAAACACATTTGCATGTTGGGTTTTACCTCAAGAGAATCAAATCAATGATTATTCCTAATTCTTCCCTCTTTCCAGTCTTGTACATTGAGTACTACTGTCCAATTTGGGATGTTTCTGATTGCCACTACTTCATGCATATATTCAAGCATGGGGCTTTAGGATGAAAATAGATTTTTTTTTAAGAGCTGCTTACTAAGTCTACCTACACCAAGTAGCCTGTATTTACATTTTTTTTTTTTGCAGCCAGAAATCCTGAATTTAGATGTGAGTAGTGTATTGAATATTATTCCCAGTAAACATCACAGAAGGAGTTGCTTTTTCTCAGCACAAAATATTGCTTTATACGCAATATAAATTAACTGGAAGAGCTCCCTAAAAGCTGTTCCTCTTTTAGATTTGCATGGAGTTCTTCAGACTAATTATTAGCAAGAATAGAGGAAGATGTACAGAACAGATCTTAATGGACAGAAAATGTCCTGGGTCTGAATATGTCCAGGTTATATGGTTTTTTTTTTATTTTGCCAAAAGCAAGGATATTTAAAGTATAACTTTCCAGGAAAAGAAAAGAACTTCAAGTTGTGATCTTTCCCTATAGAATAACAGATTTCATAATGATTTTTTTTAGTTTAAATTCACCAATGGAGAATAAGAATTGGAAGGATCTCAAAAACAATTTAATACAATCCATATTTGAAATGTATTTCTCCCCCCAAAAGTACAGAAAATAATAGATTACTTGTATGGATAATAAGTTTTATGAACATTCAGGGAAAGCTCACTGGAGAGACATTATGATGATATGGAAAGATTATTGCATTTGAAGTCAAGACACCAGAATTCAAATACCAGTTCTCTGATGCTTTAACAGTTATGTTATTATAAAGAAGTTACTTACACTCTTTGAGTCTATTTCCTAATCTATAACATTATTAATATATTCTACCTACTTCATTAGGCTTTTCTTTGGAAGGTGTTGTATAAGCTTTAAAGTGTTATCTATATAAATGTGAATTATTATTAATATTTCTATCTGGAGTAGATTTAGAAAATTCTGCTGAAATCACTGCCTTACTCCCTTCCACATACTTCTAAATCCAGTGACAACAGCCTCTTTGCTATCCCTCACACAAGACACTCTATCTCCAAATTCCAGCCATTTTCACTGGCTGTCTGCCATGTCAGAAATGTTCTTTCCTCCTCTCTGCCTCCTGGCTTCTTTGGCTTTCTTCAAGTCCTAGCTAAAATCCCACCTTCTACAAGAAGCCTTTCCCAATACCCTTTCATACTAGTGGTTTCCTTCTGTAATTACCTCTAACTCATCTTGTATAAATCTGGTTTATACATAGTTGTTTGCCCATTGTCTTCCTCATTAGATTGTGAGCTCTTTGAGAGCAGGGATTAGATTTGGGGGGATGGTTTTGGGGGAGGAATTTGCCTTTCCTTGTATCCTAGTGCTTAGCACAATCCTTGGCACACAGTGGCACTTAATAAATGATCACTTAACTTGATACTATATGGAAGTAACAACTATTTGATTGTCAATAAACTGCCCTTCATATTACATCTCTTCCACTTCCTATACTCAAAAAACCTGGCTCCCAGTAGACAATGTATTCATGGTCACTCTCTCAAGTACTGGATGCACCTTTCATCATGCCCTCTCAACCCACTGTTAAGAGCAAAAAACACATAATTCTGGACTCTTTCCCTGCAACCATCGCTCAGCAGCCTCTCTTCCTTCAAAATGCATGCCATCAGAATAGATCATCCTATCCATATCCTGGCTGCAGTTATATCCCAGCTCCCAGGTCATTCTCCCTTTCTCAAGATGTTCAGTCTCTGGCTCACAGTCTTCTCTATTCTTGCCTTGCAAGATTTTTACTTACTTATATGTTTATATCTCCTAAAAAACACACACACACATACATTTATACTTCCTAAAATCTTGCTTTCCAGTTTATCAACCTATTAAACTTCCCTGATGTACACCTTCATTCTGGCACAGCTACCGACAGGCATGGTCATACACATCCTTTATCTCATCATCTTCCACAAGTGTTCCACATTCCATAATTCATAATTCTGAAATTTTATATTTGACCATGATCTATCTTTGTGTCTCTCACTGTACCTCATCCCTCCTTAACCTAGTCTGTAACTTAACCCACTCTACCTCCCACTAATTCAGGCTTTAATCCTTGTTCTAGCCTTACTTTTCTCCCTTGACCCTATACTTATTCAGCTAAACTTTACATGGTCCACTAACACAGAAACCTAAGTCTTCTCTCATCTCCCCCACCATCTCAAACCTCCCTGTTATTTTCCCCTCTCAATGGAGGATCTTGCCTGTTACTTTACTTAGGAAATTGAGAACAATCACCATAGGCTCCCTCTTCTCTTTATCTCAAAGCCCTCTGAAATCATTCTCTACTCTTTTTTTCTGATGAGGTGATACCACCCTCCTGTCTTTTTCAGCAGATTACCACCTTAATTATCTCCCCTTTCTTTAATGTCCAACCTCTCCCTATCTATAAGTTCTTTCACTATTGCTTTCAAACACGCTCATCTCCTGCATTCTTAAAAAACCTTCACCAGGGGCAGCTAGGTGGCACAGTGGATAGAGCACCAGCCCTGGAGTCAGAAGGACCTGAGTTCAATCTGGCCTCAGACACATAACACTTACTTGCTATGTGACCCTGGGCAAGTCACTTAACCCCACTGCCTAGCCAAAAAAAAAATTAAAATAAAAACCTTCACCAAATAGACCCAACCAGCCCTTTGGGTTATTGCCCTCTATCTCTCCTCACTTTCTCAGCTACACCCATTAAAAAAGCTATCTACTCTTACTATCAGGGTGTAGGGTGTGTTCAAGAAAGACTAGTACTTCTGGAGTTAGGGCTGCCAAACCTTTTTGAGGGCTGCTTTCCATGTCTGGTGTTCACCTGATCCACCTAACTCTCACCTGTGGCTCCAAGAAGCTGTAGCATGCACAGCAGCCACATCCTGGTAAACTGTTTTGGCAGATGGGCTAAACCAGGTTGAGGGTAACCAAGGGATCTCAAACCTATAAGGGAGTTAGGGGGGGGTGTCTATCCAAAGCATGTAAAGACTTCCCCTGGTGGAATGAGAAGATGAGAACAATTTGTTCCAACAGCCATGAAGGCAGCTGAAGTAGGTGCTGTGGGGTGCTCTTAGAGCTTGGTAAGACATCAAAGACACCAAGGTCATCCATTGCATCTCAAGCCATCACTTGTCATCTTGACTTGGTCCTGCCATTGGACTGTGATAATTCTGGAATAGAAAGTGAGGCCGACAACTTCATGCAACTCTGCCTCACTTAAATCCAATTTATGCACTAATCAAAAGATATCATGCATACCATTTTACCATT
This sequence comes from Phascolarctos cinereus, assembly GCF_003287225.1. NCBI lineage: Eukaryota > Metazoa > Chordata > Mammalia > Diprotodontia > Phascolarctidae > Phascolarctos > Phascolarctos cinereus. The sequence continues at coordinate 122,582,548 of NW_027555847.1, read as the reverse complement.
TTACCTATCTCAAAGTCCTGTGGCAACAGGCAAGTGATGAAGACAGTGATGATAAAGTGATGAAGTAATGAAGCAGCACCTGTGGATACCCTGGGAGTGGTAGACACAATGCTGCACACAGGCAGCCCAAATCACAGGGTTGTCTTCTTACTGGAAGCAGAAGTGTAATTCAGCTGCCCTCTGGACATCTGTGCAGCCTGTTATGGATCGCACTGCTTGCCTCCTGGTGTGATGAAGGGGCTAGAAAGGCCCTAAAAATTGTTTACTCAACCCTGGCCTGTTTACCACCAGTAGGTGGAGATCCCACACTGCAGTCAAAATACAAAAAATGTACAAAAACTTCTATAAAGATGATTCCACTCACCATCAATACATGGAATGTGAACACACTTATAGACAACACAAAATCCAGTAGACCTGAAAAATGAACAGCTCTTGTTGTGAGAGGACTCAGCAGGTATCGCATCCAAATAGTAGTCCTGAGTGAAACAAGACTGGCAAATGAAGGACAGCTTACCAAAGTTGGAGCTGGATATACGTTTTTCTGGAGTGGCCACAGTGAAGGGAAATGCCATGAAGCTGGTGTAGGTTTTGCAATCAAAACTAATCTAGTCAACCAGCTTGTATGCCTACCAAAAGAAATGAACAACCGACTCATGACAATGTGATTGCCACTTGCAGGAAAACGCTATGCCACCATCATCAGTACCTATGCTCTCACCATGACAAACCCTGATGAGGTCAAAGAAAAGTTTTATGAAGACCTGGGGACCCTTATCATCAATGTGCCAAAAGAGTTGTCCAAGCTTATAATTCTGGGAGATTTTAATGTTAGGATAGGTTCAGACTACCAGACGTGGAAGGGAGTCCTTGGAAGGAATGGAGTTGGAAACAGCAACAGCAATGGTCACTTACTACTGAAGACCTATGCATCTCATGACCTTCCCATCACCACCACTGTCTTCCATTTACCTAAATGTAAATGCACCCTTGAATGCACCCTTGCAGCAAACATTGGCATTTAATAGACTATGTGATTGTAAGGAGAAGAAAAAGACAGGATATGAAAGTAATGAAGGCAATGTGTGGCACAGAGTGCTCCACTGGTCCCAAGGGTGGGTAAACTGAAGCCTCAAGGCCACATATAAAGTTTTAGGTCCTCGGGTGTGGCTTTTTGACTGAGTCCAAGTTTCACATTACAAATCCTTTTATTAAGAGGATTTTATTATCAATTGATGCTGAAGCCATTTTGAAAAGTCAATCCTTAGCTAGCTGAAGTTCCAACTGAAGAAGAGGCTTTGAATGCCATTAGGCTCCTTTTGTGTGGCAAATTACCTGGTGCTGATTCTATTCCAGCCGATATTTACAAAATGTGAGGGGGTCCATTGCTCATACAAAAGCTGATTGAAATTTTCTGCATTATATGGCAAAGGAGGTTATCCTCTAGGAGTTCAAGGATGCCTCCATTGTCCATCTCTATAAACGAAATAGATTGTCCTGTGACAATCTCTCTCTTAGTCATTGCTGGCAAGATTCTTGCCAGAGTTCTCCTTAATAGGCTGATCCTTCACCTGGAAGATGGTCATCTACCTGAGAGCCAACATGGCTTTAGAAAGGGCTGAGAAACAGTCAATATGGTGTTTGCTGCCAACTCCAGAAGGAATGCCAGGAGCAGAACACAGGTCTGTACACAATGTTTGTAGATCTGACTGAGACCTTCGATACAGTCAGTCATGACAGCTTATGGAAAATTATGTCAAAAATCGGTTACCCAGAAAAGTTCATCAGTATTATATGTCAATTTCACAACAGCATGCTTGCCCAGGTTCTGGATAATGGATGATACTCTTGTGATTTCCCAGTCACCAATGGAGTAAAACAAGACTGTGTGCTTATTCCCATGCTTTGGATAAAGATGCTACAAATACTGAACCTTTGCTTCTAGGGGAAATGCAGGATTAGGTTCCTGCAAGCCTCTGGTCACATTTACTTTAGCAATTTCCAGAGCAGCCTTACATAGATCAGTGAATTTCCTCTTCCTTTCTCTAATATACTGTATTATTAATTCATTAACAATGTACTCACAGCCAATAGCACTATGACTGATGCCCGAATGAAACTTTTAATATGTATTTTCTCCATAAAGCACATAACAGCTTTCTTACATTCAGGACAGCAATTCAGCACTATGCTTGGAGGTCACTTTAAATAGTGAAAGAACCAACAAAAAGCACATGAACACACACACACATGTGCGAGTGCACACACACACACAAAGTATCACTAAATTGACTGTGAGGACGTTTATTTACCATATGAGATCTGAAACAAGAAAGCTAAGTGTCACCTTGTTTGAGTCTGCTGAAAATGTGTGTTAGGTGACTCAGATTTTTTTTTTTTGCCAGAAATGAGTCAAATATTGCTTTTGGGGATACAAATAAATTTTAGTTAGTAGGAGAATTAACAAATACGGAATCTGTGTATAATGCGGATTAACTGTAATTTGAATGGTTTGAAAATTATCTTCTTTGTTCCAGATTTAATACATTCAAAAATGCATAATTAATGCTTAATTTGAAAACTGTTTATATATATGGATATGAGAAAAGAACATATCTATTTTTTGAAATATGTATATGTACATATACACATATATGGTATATGAATATATGCTATTTATGTGGGTGTTCTTATATACCAGGAGTTGATTTGATTTTGAAAAAGTTTATTTCTTTATTTAATAGCATATTGGCAAAGTATGATTTAATGTGGGCCCAAGAACTATTTTAGCCTTCTCAATCTATGATAAGAATAACTACCGCCAACTTCTATGACAACAAAGAGAAGATACTGAAACTCAAATCATGCTAAAGTTGTAGAAAATGTATGCATAAATATTATGTGTACCAATTTGTAATTGATTATTTTCTGAATTTAGTAATAGCTGAATTACTTTTTGGGCATAAAAATCAAGGCGATCGAACAGGGAGATTATAGATTTATCTGAAGTATGGATTTCAACATATAATTAGACAGAATTGGGTTTAATGTAATTTTGATTGGAAATTTCTTGTTAATAGCGTGTGGCCATATTTATTGTATGACAGTTTAGCATAAAAATAATTTCCAGTGGCATAACCGATTGTTATTGACTATCATCAGTGGATATCAGTGTCACGTTTTTATAGCTGTAGGACATACTGAATCTGTTTCCATAAACTGTAGTGATTAGGGTAAAATCACTATGAAATGGAAAACTGAGAAGAGAAGTGGAATGTTTCATCTAGCACTGGTTTGTAAGATTTTTTGAGGAGATGTTTCTTTCATTGTTATAGGGAATTCTTGATGGGGAAACTGTCTACCAGTGTAGCTCAGGATCTGTGCTACAACTTAATAATCTTAGAGAGTTGCCTGGGCCAGTAAGCGATGAAATGATTTGCTTGCCCAAGGTCACACAACTAAGATGTGACAAAGGCAGAATGTGAACGTAGGCCTTTGTAAATTAGAGGCCAGCTATGCCACATTGACACGCCAATACGTAACTTTTAAAAACACTTAAAATTTGATATTATACATTATAGTTACCTATGTTTGTGTCTAAGTGCTAACCTAGAAGTTCAACGAAATGAAGAAACATGTCTCATCTAACTTTAATTATTCCTCAGTGCCTATTACAATGCTCTGTACACAGTAGGTACTCAAGCGTTTATTGAATGAATGAATATGAATGTAAATATGAAGAGACACTGAAATGCCAACTTCAAATGAGTTCGAGAAATGTTGAAAGATCAGCAGTTAAGTTTGAGTTTTTGGGTTTTTATGTTTAAATTGGAAAAAAGATTATTGAACTAAATCACTAATGGGAATGGGAATTAATTTTTGCCAACATTGAGAATGTTAAAAATCCAAGTCAGATGCTTCATCATAGTGCAGTGAGCTGTATAAGCTCAAAAGGTTTCAGAACAAACAATGGAGTGTACATTTTATGATCTAAGGAAAAGTATAGCTAAGTTTGAGGAAACATCCTCAGAGGGATGACAGTAGATCATGAACTGTATTTGGCATAGCAACAGCAAGACTGTCTACTGAGTTGAGGAGAGGCTGTGATATGGACCTGGGGAAAGAGGATCCACATTGATAAAAGCATAGATGTGATCGAGTATTTGAAAAAAAATGTTTTCATGGCACCCATGGTATTTGGTTTACAATAAGCAACTAACAAGTTGCTTTGTTTTGTTTTACTGAGTGGTTTGACAAAGAAAGATTTCTGTACTTACCTCTATTAAAGAATGTGCTGACCATGAAGCCAAAGGAGATGGAAGATGTTGCAAAACACATCATAAAAAAAAATATCAAAATCGGGTCACTTTTGGTGAGCACTGCCACATTATCTTTCACCTAAGAAACATTATTTAAAACATTTTGGTCACACATATAATTATTGTTACAGGAAGTCAGGGAGCTGTGGAGTATAAAATATATTCTTCAAAATTACAGCAATTCTACTACAGAAATTCTACAACTAATAACTATCCAGAAATTAAAACTGAATAAAAAGAAAATTAAACTCCACTTGCATTTACAATAAGAATGAAGGCTATCCCTGATTCTAATAAGTTGTAAGGATTGTTTTTAAGAAATCAAACAACATGACATTGTAAGAAATCAAACAACATGTGGCCTATGTTCACATTCTGCCTTTATCACATCTTAGTTGTGTGACCTTGGGCAAGCAAATTATTTCATCGCTTACTGGCCCAGGCAGCTCTCTAAGATTATTAAGTTGTAGCACAGATCTGAGCCACAGTGGTAGACAGTTTCCCCATCAAGAATTCCCTATAACAATGAAAGAAACATCTCAAAAAATGTTACAAACCAATGCTAGATGAAACATTCCATTTCTCTTCTCAGTTTTCCATTTCATAGTGATTTTACCCTAAATCACCACAGTTTATGGCAACAGATTCAGTATGTCCTACAGCTATACAAATGTGACACAGATATCCACTGATGATAGTCAATAACAATCAGTTATACCACTGGAAATTATCCTTATGCCAAATTGTCATACAATAAATATGGCCACACACCATTAATAAAAAATTTCCAATCAAAATTACATCAAACCCAATGAGCTTACAATGTCATCACAAAATGATTTTCGTTCCTCCATTAACTTTAGCCCAGTAGCTACCTGAAATATAGGAGATCCCTTCTAACAGATAGATCAAGACAATGGACATAACCAAACACTTGCCTTGACACAAAAGAGAATAGTGACGCAAATGACAGTGATGAAGAAGAAGACAAAAAACACAAGGAACCAGGTAAGCCAGTGTAGCCAGTTGCTGAGTCCCATCATTCGCATATACTCCTATTAGGGGAAAAAAGAAATTTAATGTTATTCAACCTAATAAGCAAACCATCAATAAAACTTCAGCAAAGTAAATTGCTAACTAAACCCCTAAAAAACTGGATAGATGATCTTTTTGGTTCTTATCTACATTTAGTTATTTCTGAGGACCTGTGGGAATATTTCTGCATATGGGGGCAAGAAAGAAAAAAAGAATAAATACCATTGGTTTTTTGTAAAACAAATTAAATACAAATAAGGATCATGGAATTTAAAAATATGAAATACCTTAGAATTCATTTCATCCAACCCTCTCATTTTACAGAAGAGTAAACTGAGGCCTATAGAGAGATCAAGGTACTTTTCCAAGATTATACAGGTTCTAAGTACCAAAGACAGGATTTAAATTCAGGTTCCCTAACTCTAAATCTAGTACTTTAAAAAAAAAAACACACCACACTGTCATCTAAGTCTTAAGCTATAGTAATTCACCTTTTAAAAACTAAAAGACAAATATTAAAGCCATGCATACACTATTCACTACAACCTAGCTAGAACACGATTCTTAAAAATGTGGATCCAATCAATCCATTAGCATTTATTAAGTACCTATTATGTGCCAGGAATTATGCTAGGTGCTACAGGATACAATGACAAAGGTGAAATGATCCCTCACATTAAGAAGCCCACATTCTATTAAGGGAGACAACATGTACAAGTACATAACACACATACATATATAATATATATATATATATATATATATATATATATATATATATATGCATATACGTATATATGTGTGCATATATATGCATACACGTATGTGTATATACAAAGTATCTGCAAAATAATTACAAGCTAATTTGAAGGTGAAGGCATTACCAGCAGGACATGAAGACAGGAGATGGAAAACCAAGTATATATTTACATGTACATGCTGTCTCCTCTAACAGAATGTGAGTTTATTGAGGGAAGAGAGTGTTTTACTTTTAACTTTGTATTTTCAGCACCCAGCATAGTTCCTGGCACATATTAAGCACATAGTGCTTAATAAATGTTCCATTGATTGGTACCATGTTTTCCAAAAATTACGTTCTAGCTAGGTTGGGTATAGTATACGGCATTCTTGTCTTTAAAATTTCCCTTTCAATTTATAAAAGAAAAATTATTACAGCATAGTGGTGCTTTCCAAATCTAAGGTACTATTAATTTATATTATATGAGGGAAAACTACAGAGGGAAATTTAAGCAATATGAAAACAAAAGTTAGCAATAAAAACTTATTTAAAAAAAAGATTTGGAAGACAAGGCTAAAATGGCAAAGTGGTAAGAGACAGTACAGTTTAGTACCACTCCACAAAACTCCTCTAAATAAATACAGAAAATGCATTGTACTGAATCCTAATGGGGAAATCCAGAAAAGAATCACAATGAGTCATCTGTTCAGCCCAACTCAGCAAAGGGAGATATAAAGAGACATCTGAAAGGTCTATAGATCCTGGGATAAAAGATAAAAGATCCTTGGATAAAGCCAAGAGGCAACTATCAGAGGAAGACTCCAACACACAAACATAGCAAGAGGCCCCACCCAAACTCATACTCCAGAAACATATCAGGGCACTGTGACAAGGACAGGTAAGAACTGGCATCTTTGCTACTCACTACTCCATTCTGGGTCACAGATCCAGAGCCAACTGAGGACCTATGCACAGAGGTGGCTTTTCTAATTAGGGAGTCACTGGGTGGTATATTGAGAAGGAGGAAGTTCAGAAGCAAGCTGCAGCTGTATGACTCAAAGTGAAGAAGCAGAATGGAGTCTCAGTTCCTGGACCTAACCCAGTTTTCATAAGAATAAGCATAGCAGGAACCCCAGACCAAACGGAAGACTATATTTCTGCCACTCCAAACAGACAGATGGCTAACAAGAACAGAGTCCAGCAGCAATTTTTTTCTTTTTTTAAAATAATATTTTATTTTTCCCCAATGACATATAAAGACAATTTTGAACATTTTTTAAAAATTTTGAGTTCCAAATTTTCTCCTTCCCTCCCTCACCTATCTCTTTCTCGGGATGGTAAGCAATTTGATATAGGTCATATATACACAATCATGCAAAGAATATTTCCATATTAGTCATGTTACGAAAGAAGGCACAGACCCAAAGGTCTTGGCAGAAGACACAAAACCTTGATCAAGCAATAAATTCCCTGAAAATCAGAATGTATCAAATAGAACCCAATGACTCCATAAGGCTAAAAGAAACATTTTAAAAAGTCATAACACTAAAAATATCAAAGAAAATTTAAAGTTTCTCATAACAAAAACAAGTGTCATGGAAAACAGAATGAAGAGAAAAATGTAAGAATCACTGGAGTACCTGAACATTATGGCTCAAAAAACTCCCCCAAAACCTGTAAAAAACCCCCTAGACATCACAAATCTAGAAATCATAAAATAAAACTATCCAGACCTTTTAGGACCAAGAGGGCCAAACAGAAAAAGAAAGAATTCACCAGTCACCTCCTGAAAGAAACCCCAAAATAAAAACTCCCAGGAACATTACAGACAAAATTCAGAGCTTCTGCATCAAATATTGTAAAGAAATATCAAATATTGTAAAGAAAGAAAAAAAAATTCAAGTACTGAGAAGCCACACTCAAGATCACACATGATTTAGCAACCACCACTATGAAAGACCAGAACAATATTCCAGAAGGCAAACAGCTAAGAATAACTTACCCAGAAAAACTAAGTATTTCTACAGGGGGGAAAATGATCCTTTCCTGAAGCAGAGGGCTTCCAAATCTCCTTAACGAAAAGACCAGGAGACAAAGGTGAAAGCAGAAATCTGATGGAGGTAGCAGTGAAGAGTAGGGGAGGGAATATTATGGACAGAACCAGATGACACTGCCTACAAGTGAATCATTGTCTTTTTGTGGGGTTACATTGCACCATGAGAGGGTACATGAAAGAGTGGTAGGGGAACCGGGGAATGGAGAAGAATGTGACTAATAGCTATTCTCCAAAAGATAAGTAATCAAAGGATATAAACAAACAGTTCTCAAAAGAAGAATTGTAAAGTATTCACAACTACATTAAAGAGTGCTAATCTAGTCTATACTCCTTTTTCTGATGGAAAAATAGAGTCCCAGAGGTGAGGTGGCTTGTCCAAAAACACACAGGCAGTGAATGGTAGAGACAGCATTTGAAGTCGCGTTCTCTAATTCCAAATGTGGTTCTCTTTTCACTACACCCCCACTGCCTCTCTTTCACTAATAATAAGAGGAATGCAAATTGAAGTAACACTGAGGTTTCACCTTATACCATACAAATTGGCATAAATTACAAAAAATGGCAATAGACAATGTTGGGGGTAGGGATTGAGGAATGACAAGCACATCAATCTATTGTTGGTAGACCTGTGAAATGGTACCACCATTTTGGAAAGTAATTTTGATTATGCAAATAAAGTGACTAAAATGTCCACATCCTTTGAACAAGATACTCCATTATTGGCTTTATACACCATGGAGCCTTTTCAATAAGAAGAAAGACTACATATACACCAAAATATTTATAGCAGCACTTTTTGTGATAACAAAGAATTGGAAATAAAGTAGATGCCCATCAACTGGGGAATGGCTGAATAAATCATAGTACATGAATATAATGGAATATTACTGTGCTATAAAAAATGATGTGATGAATGTAGAAGAGCATGGAACGATCTTTATGAACTGATACAGAGTGAAGTAAGAAGAAAACAATATACATTGCACTGCAACAATGTAAATGGGAAAAGTGACTACCTACCAAAAAATCAAAAGTAAATGTAACAAAATTATAAAGATCAAACAAGACTCGAATGAGGAGATGTGAGAGGACACCTCCAACCCATGCCTGAATGGGGGTGGGAGGTCCATAAATGTTATACATCGCACATGTTTGGGGGATTTTTCAATGCATAGCTCAGTTGTGCTGATTTTTTTTCCCCCTCTCTAAAATACTATTCGTGTTATGGGATGCCTCTCTGAAAAAGGGAGGAAAGAGATTCTTGGGATAACTATGGTGATGTAAGAAACAGATGATATCAATAAAAACATTTAAAAATGTGATATAATACTACTATGCTGTCAGAAATTATGAACATTTCAGAGAAATCTAGGAAGATCTATGTGAACTGATGCAGCGCAAAGTAAAGACAATCAGCAGAACAATGTATTGTAAAAAAGCAAACAATTTTGAAACAACCGAGAACTGTTATCAGTGTAATGACTAAGATTCTAGAAGACAAATGATGAAACATGCTACCAGATGGAGAGGTGAAGAACTCAGAGTAAAGAATGGGACAAATTTTTTTGGACATGGCCAATGTGGAAATGTTTTGACTGACTATACATGTTTGTAACAGGTTTTGTTTTACTTTTGTTCTCAATTGTGAATTTTTAGAGCATGGGGGAGTTGGAAGGATGAAAAGGCAAGTTTCTGCTGAATGAAACACATGAAATATATTTTTAAAATCTGTATTATCCTAACAACTCTGAGAATGGTATTGTCCTGTTTTTTAGACAGAATTACTAAGGCAAAGATGTTTAAGTAACTTACACAAGCTCAGAGTTACTTAGTAGCAGATCCAAGATAAGAACTCTAATTTCCCTACTCCTAAACCAGTGCTGTCACACTAGTTCTTATAAAATAAAAGTGCCCTTCCCTGAGCACAGAAGCTTCATTTTGAAGTATAAATAGACTGTATCCAATTACTATAGAGAAACAAGGCAAAAGAAATAACTTACTAGAGAAAGATGATGAGCACTTACACCTAGAAAAATACTGACAACTTTCCAGGCACTTTCTACCATTCTATTTGCCCTTTACATTTTGCCCTCTGGAAGCCTATTATAAACATTCTAATTATAAATAAACTCTCCAAGTCCAAACTCCTTAGCTAGGCATTCATCTTCTGAGGCCATGCTCACATGCCACCTCCTGCTTGAAAGGTTTCTCTATCATCACTTCCCATGCTGAAAGCCAATAGTGATCATTCATTAAGTGAATTCGAAGAACACCTCTGACATCTTTATCATTTTAAACTTTGAATTACATTCACGATGTATGCTGGAGGAGCAGGCTGACCTCGTGCCTGTCATATTAATTTTTCATTAAGTTCTATCTCTCTGTGACCACAATTCTTCAAGCCTCTCAGAAGGTTTCCATCTTAAGTAAGGTAGGTTACCTTCAGTTTTTTCTCCTTCTCCTGAACAATGATACGGATGATGTTCAGTACGGTGAAAGTAAAGGCCAGCACAAGAAGCAGAGGCATTGTGAACTGTACAATACCAAGGAAAGGGTCCTTAATGAAAGCTGGGTAAGGAAACCTCTTCACAGTTAAGGTGATTTTGTCAAACAGCTCGCTGGCAGCTTCTGGCGCATGGTACCTCATGATAGCTTTGTCCACAGCATGCTGCACTGTCAGGAATCCTTCTCTGATATATCCTAAATGAGAAAAAGAATGATGAGGATCATGACAGGCACAAAGTAGGTGGCCACTGAAATGGTTCAACAGCATCTGCTCACAGAACAAGATAAGTGACATGAAGGAAACACTCACAGCTATCCCACTCTATGACGAACACATTTCCCTTCATTTCTGACCTGTTTTCTAATGGCCTTCCATCTTCTGGCACTCAGAGAACTGGCTCCACCATGATGACACACTATACTCTGATCATTCTTCCCAGTACTGAACAGACCTTCTCGCCTACTATTTGACACAGTGGTCCTCAGGGAGAGCCAGAATTCTCACAGATTCCCTCCCTGCACTCCCATTGCTACTTGCAGACTTCCTTTGCAGCCATCACTCAGCAAACTCTCCTACCTTGAGGTTCACACTTGACCATCCAAATTTACTGCCCAATCTAGATCCAGGTGACTGTTATCTACCATTCCCCTGCAAAACCTCTTCTTTTCTCAGTGAGGTTAGTACCTAGTTCACAGTATTTCAGTTCATCTCAGCAACATGCTAGTTGCTGTTCCTTCAAATACTCTAACATTCCAGTTTTTCAATTTACTCAATTTCCACAACAGTCTCTACAATACTTCAGTAGGTCAGTCAGTTGGTAACAAGTTTGTTAGATGCTTACTGTGCACCAAGGCAAGTCTAAAAATGCAGTTAGGTTTTGGGACACAAAGAAAGACAAACAGGGATGATCACTGTCTTAATCTTGTCAGTACCCACAAATGAAATGCCTCCATGAAGAACTCTGAAATTAAAATACACAATCAAAATTTTCTATCAATTTATCTTTCCCCACATTTTATTCCTTCTCCACTTATTTTTCATCCTTATCATGGCTTACAATGATCTCATCCCTCAGTACTTTACCAGTCTACCACCCCAGTTCTGACCATATTCTCCTCTCTGATTATTTAACTATACTATTTCAACACTATACTATCCTTTACTTCCCAATCCTATAGTGGGACTAAGTATGTTAATTTATGATTAGCAACTATGTTTCATTTTAAGCCTCCATTTTGTGACTGAGTAGTTGTTATGTAAATCATTTTTTTATAATTATATAACAACTTGAATAGTATAGATTGGCAATAAAAAAACAAAAATTCGCTAATGATGTTAGGAAACTAAAGCTCTGATTGACAGTTTCCTTTCTTCATAGTTTAGGTAATCAATCACTTAGATATAATTTATAAATACCCTTTGCCAAAATAATAAAAATCCACTATGGCCCCAATTATCAATCTCCTTCTGGGTTGCAACTAGGACAGATTCCTGCATTACCTGCATTTGGAAATATAAGGATTTTCTGTTTATTCAAGAGCAGTACTGATTGACAGTGACTTGCTAAAATCCCATTTTGGAGAGAAAAATATATATCCCTCATTTGGGCAGAATGAATTTTGTAATAAGCATCAGCATGAGACATGCTTACTTTAGGAATTAGGCTGCTGTGCATATGTAGAGCCTATATTAAATTGTATGCTCTCTTGGGGTGGGAGGAGGGAAGAGATAGAGAGAAAATTTGGAACTCAAAATCTTATGGAAGTGAATGTTGAAAACTAAAAATAAATAAGTTAAAAGTAATCAAGCTGGTGATTTGTTCCTAGAGGGTCTGATGTTTATAACTGAATAGTCAATAAAATTTGATTATGAATAAATGAAATCTAAGTCTTATTAGTGTACCATTAGCTTTAACATATGTATTATATGTACAAATCCCCTGCTTATTTGTCCTATGGTTGGGCTCATGCCTTGCACCAAAACTTAATCCTGCATTATTGCCACCATCCACCTCCTCTGCCTCTACTCATCTCCTACTGAACAGAGCTGGAAAAAGTCAGGCAACTGTGCTGTTCATAACAGTTTTTCTAAATCTTCTCTACTTTCTTCAAGCCACCCCACACACTACTCCCTCTTCCCAACCTCTCAGCTGAGGACCTAGTCTCACACTTTACCAAGAAATTTGAAGCCATTTATTATAAACCCTTTTGTCCTTATCATCTCATAATTCCCTAACACCATTCGTCTTTATTTCATACTTCATTCTAGTCTCTGACGAAAAACTATAGGCATTCTCCTTGCCAACATCAATCTCTCTACATGTACCCTTCATCCCATCCCATCTGTCTTGAACAATTACGCCCACTATATATTTTCCACATTTCTAATCTCCAATATCTCCCTATCTACTGGTCCCTTCCCCTCTTGCACATAAATATGCCCAGGACTCCTTATCCTTTAAATTAAACTTCACTAGACCCTACCATCCCCACTAGCTTTCATCCTAAAGTTCTCCATTTCTCAGCCAAAATTCTTGAAATTTCTGTCTATATGTATTGCCTCCACTTCCTCTCTTTTCACTTTCTTCTAAACCCTCAGCATTCTGATCTCATCATTCAACTGAAATTGCTCCTTCCAAAGTTAAGAATGATTTAATTGCCAAATGTGATGACCTTTTCTTATTCCTCATTCTTCTAGGCTTTTTCTGTATTGACACTGTTGATTACTTTCTCTTTCTGTATACTCACTTCTCTGTTTTCATGACACTGTTTTTTCTTGGTTCTCTTCCTAACCATCCAATTACTCCACAGTCTCCTTTCTTTACTGTATCTTTATCCATGTCTTCTCTTGGAACTTCCTTCAGCACCTGAGGCTTCCCCATCCTAGAACATCCCTCCACTCTAGTCCCTTTCTCCCATACTTGAGTTCCTCCCTAAGCCTCCATTTTGGGGAGGGCACCAGGCTAATTATCCTTCATTTTCCTCTTGACTCTGCTTTTAACTCACAGATTTTTTTTCCCACTATGACTGCTAAGGGCACCTTTTCTCCCTATATCCTTTCCCTCTCCACCTCTTCCCTTGTTAGGGTCTCTTTGATAGAATGTAAGCTTCTTGAGGGCAGTGACTATTTTTATTTTTTCTTGTGTTTGTTCTCCAGAGCTTAGCATGGTGCATGGCACACAGTAAGAGTTTAATAAATATTTGTTTTCTGTTTGCATGTTATTCTCACAAATCATGAGAGTTCCCTAAGGCTCTGGCTTGGGTCTTCTCTTTTTCCTCTATAAAATCTCACTTAGTGATCTAAAAACTCCATGGATTCAATTATCACCACTATGCACATTACTAGATCTATATGGTTAGCTTTAGCCTTTCTCCCAAGTTCTAGTCCCACATTGCCAATTGCCTACTAAACATTTAAAACTGGATGTCCTGCTTATTATATGACAAAAACTGCTAGGGAAACTAGATGATATCAGTTGTCTGACAGAAGTTATGTTTAAACCAACACCTGAGACCACACACCAAGATAAGCTCCAAATAGATACATAATCTAGACATAAAAGATCACATCATTAACAATTAGAGGAGCAAGGAAGAAATTATCTTTCTGACTTATCAATAGGGGAATAGTTAATACCTAAACAAATGAGTTGTTCTTCTTCATAATACTGTTTCTATCCTGGTTCTGTTCACTTCAATGTTTATTTATTCTATCATTTCTTAAAAAACTTGGGCAATTAACTCTTTTGCCACATGTACTTACATTCATGATTTCTTGAAATACAGCTCTGGTAAACCAGGCTTTGATAAAGCCCACTGGAATTCAAATGAAGCTACCAGCCTAAGCCTTTAAACCCAAATCACTCTGGCTGTCACTGACTGGCCAACAATAGGTCCTAGTCCAAGCCTAATTTGCTCATTGTTTGGGCTCTGATGACTCACAGTGAGTGTAAATAGCAATTGCTTCTGTTCTGGCCAGAAACTCTGAGGGTTTTCCCTGTCCTGGCTGATTCTTTTGGGAAGTCAAACTAGGCCATCTTTTGCCTCAATTCTTACCTAGCCTTCAGTCACTGAATGGATGTTGTCTGAGAAAAACTGAGACCTAGGCTCCAAGTCAAGACATCACCTTTCTGATGTCATCAGTCCTCTTCAAGAATGAAGGATGAGCAACAACAATGTGCATCAATTCCCCATTTCCTCTGAAACCATTCATTTCACAATTTTTTACAACACAATAATATTTCACTGAAGTCATATACCACAATTTGTTTAGCCATTCCCCAATAAGAGAACATCTCTTCTGGTTCTTTGATTGATTCATTGATTTAGCCTTTCAGAAACATAAATTTTCCCATTAGAATTGCTTAAGTTTTGGTACATAGTTTCACTATTGTACTTTTTTTTTTCTTTTTGGGTGAGGCAATTGGAGTTAAGTGACTTGCCCAGGGTTACACACCTAGTACATGTCTAAGGCTGGATTTGAACCTAGGTCCTCTTGACTCCAAGGCCACAGCTCTATCCACTGTGTCACCTAGCTGTCCCTCCTACCGTCCTTTTCTTGATGAAATTTTCTACTGTTGTATAATTTTGTTCCTTGACCCAATAGGTCTTTAAAATTATGTTATTCAATCTCAAATTATTCTTTAATTTTTTCTTTAAAGGCTCTTTGTTGAATATAATTTTTATTGCAATGTGGTCAGGAAATGATATGTTTAGTATTTCTCCTTTTCTACATGTTTTGGTAAGATATTTATTCCTTAACACATGGTCACTTTTGGTAAAGGTGCCATGCACATTTGGGATGCATATAATTCCATTCTATTCCCATTTAGTAATCACCAGAGATCTATCAACTCTAAGTTTTCTAAAGTTCTATTCAGATATTTAACTTCTTTTTATCTTTTTGTTAGATTTGCCCAAGTCTGAAAAGAACAAATTAAGTTCTCCTACTTTTATAGCTTCACATGGAAAATGTTTTATTATACAGTTTGGAAAAGTTATTAATTATTATACTGCTTAAATCTAGCTTTATGTGACTAGAAATTGTCTAACTCAAAGTAGAGGTCAGACTGACCTGAGACCCAGCTCCTGGGGAAGCCAGATAATTTCAAGGAATGCTTAAATCCTACCCAGATCTTGGTTTTTGGGGTCCACTCAATGCTTGTGTTCCCCAAAATTAAATATTTATGCTTTCTCAATCAACCTTAATTTGAATATCTATGCTTACTGATATCTACTTCAGCGGACCTTACCTGTGAACTCTTCTCTGCAAAATTGCTTAATAGTGTTAGTGAGGTTTGTGAGGTTCATATGTGGGTATTTTTGTCTGGATCTAATACAACGTACTAGATGAGAGGGAGCCACACCCTTTCCAGTTTCCTTTCCTTTGTTCAATTACCAGATAAATTTCTTTCTAAAATTTTTTCAAGTTTTGGCACTTGTGCTCGTGAAAGATATTTTCTATTTATTTCTTTAATTCAACCAACTTTTCCTTGAAGTATTTAGTTGCTATGGTATTAGATTCATCTGTATTAAATACTGATTTATCATTTGTCTTCAAACAAAATGTAATTTGCTTATTCCCTTTTGCTTATCAATATTTACTGTAATCTTATTTAAATTTTGATTGCACCTTTGAGTTCAGCCAAAGCACAATAGAGTTTGCTTTTAAATTCTATGTGAATCTTTGTATTTCAGGTATGTTTCTTGTAAGCAATATATCTGTTTTCTAATCCATTCTGCTTTCTTTTCCTATATAATGTGTAAGTCCATACCATTAGAATGCACAATTATGATTATTTTGTATTTCCTTTGACCTTGTTCTCTTGTATAAAATCTCCCTCTCTTTGCTCTTACCTCCCTTTTAACAAATAAGAAGGTGGAAGAAGGGGGAGTCTGCCTGACACATGTCATTTTCTTAGTGACTTGTGTCATGTCATTTTCTTAGTGAAACAGCTTATTTCCTCTTCTTCCAGATCTTCTCCTGCCCTGACCTAACTCTTGATACTAGGGTTTTCTTCCTTCCTTTTTAATGTCTCCCTTCATGTTTCTCCCCATAACATTTGAGATTATTTTGCTTATGACTCTTCCCTTACTTTTCCTGCTCTCCATGTTAGCCCATTCTCCACCCCCTCCCTTGTCCTTGTCCCCTCCTATCTCTCTTCTAAGTTTAATGTATTTCCATGTGCACGTAATTGTACTCAAGCTTCCTTTATCTGATTTAGATGAAAGTGGAATTCATGGGATGCTCATTCTCCCCACTCCTTCCTTGGTGACTATATATTCTTTATCTTATATGTCTATAACTGTCAATGATTTCCTTTTCTTCTTCCTCCTTTCTTCCCCAGTATAGTTCCCTGAACCCCTCATTTTTATCTTCTAAGAACATTAAAACAGAACAAAGCCACCCATAGACCCTCTTTCATTTTAACCTTTTCCTATGAGCCTTAAATATATTAGAGTTCTGATAAAATGCCTGTTTCTTATCCCCTTACTGACATGGAAACAAATCATCCCCACACAATCCCTTTCAATTACATAGATATGTATATCTTTCTAAGTTTCTCTTAGTGGTTGTGTTTCCATTTAAAAATGTCTACTCAGTCTGACCTTTTAACCAGGAATGCTTAGCAATTCTCTATTCCAGTAAAGGTTTGTTTGGTTTTTTCTCACAGTAGGATTATACTTGTTTTTTGGGGGGTAGGTTATCCTGGGTTGTAAGCCATTATGTCTTACATTCGGGAATACCAAGGCTCTGGAACCTCCCTTGCTGCTTTTACTATGTTCTACCTGGTGTCTTCTTTATTACTAGGCTCAGAGATTACTCCCATGCTAAGTTTCTGTCTGAGGCTTCAGAAACACTCAGGGCTGGATTTCACCTAGGGCTTTTCTCTACAGCTACCCCACTGGATCAGGCTAGTATGCCTGGAGGCTATTCTGGCTAGTTGGACTCCTGCAGTCACTGGCTTTGGCCTGTAGGGAAGGTTCAGGCTGGAGTAGGCTCAAGAAGTACTAGATTAGCCAGAAGCCTCCAAGGGCTGCCTAAACTCCTTACCCAAGCTTGTCTATCCCAGTGTCTCCATAGTCCTGGTTTGGACAGGGAAGTCCAGAGGTGATCCTTTCTATTTATTTCCAAATTAAATGGTACAATGGTACATTTCTTAGCCCTAATAGAGTGCATGCAGGACTGTCCTGTGTCCTGACGTGCCTCTAACAACATCTGCTGTTTTTCAAACAATACAAAATAGTTTTGATAATTATTGGTTTAAATGATTTGATGCCTGGAAGTGCTATTTCAATACAATTCAATATATATTTATTAAACATCTTCTATGTGCCAGGCACTGTGCTAAGTGCAAAGGATACAAAAAGAGGCAAAAGACAGTTCTTGCCCTCGTGGAGCTCACAACCTAATGGGGCATACAACATGCAAACGAAATATATACAAAGCAAGCTAAACACAGGATAAGTAGTAAATAATTAACAGATGGAAGCCACTGGCATTAAGAAGCATTGGGGAAGGCTTCCTATAGGAGATGGGATTTTTGTTGGGACTTAATGGAACCTGGAGAAGTCACTAGTCAGATTGGAGAAGCAAAAACACTCTAAGCTTGAGAGATAGCCAGAGAGAATGCCTCGAGCTGACAGGCGGAGTGTCTTGTTCATGGAATGGCCAGGAGTCCAGTGTTACTGGATTGAAGAGTACACATTGGGAAGAAAGACACTGGAAAAGCTGGAAGGGGCTAGGCTACGAAGGGCTTTTGCTAAACAAAAAATTTTGTATTTGCTCCTGGAGACTATAGGAAGCCACTGGAGTTTACTAAGTGTGGGGGGTGTGGGGGGTGAAGAAGAGACATGATAAGATTTGCATTTTAGGAAAATCACTTTAGTGGCTGAATATCAGTAAGCCTCTACTTAGGCCTATATTTTTCACATGGGTTCCTTGTATTATTATTTTTATTTCACTAAACTCTGTAAAAAATGTGTTTTAATACTTGTTTTCTATATTTACTTAAAATTTCTCTGTGTCCTAGCACATGGTCTGTTTTTGTAAAGGTACCATGTAGCATGAAGATATAATTATATTCTTTAATGTTTCCATTCAGAAGATGCTGTCTTTTAAATATAACATCTCTAACAGTTTGTTCAGTTCTCTATTTTCCTTTCTGCTTATCTTTCTGTTAGATTTACCTAGCTCTGAAAGGTGCATTTATGTCCCTTACAATAACTGTTACTCTGTCTTTCTGCAATTCAGTTAACTTATACCTTGTGAATTTGGACATTATGCCATTAAGTTCATATACACTTAATGAAATTGTTTCATCATCAGTGGTATCTTTAAACATAATTTAGATTCCCTGCTTATCTCTTTTGAGATTGTAAATGCTTATTTTTGCTTTGTTTGATAGTATGATTATAACTTTTACTCTTTTTGGAATCACCTCATACACAGTAAATATTGTTCTAGCTTCTCATTTTTTTTTATTGTATGTCCTAATTTTTAGAATAGTTTCCTGTACACGTATCAAATTAGTATATTTAGTTTTCTTAACCATTCTGGATTTTCTTTAATTTTACTGGATTATTCAATCCAATCTAGGCTTTGTACTAGCTTCTCTTCTTTCTCTGTCCCTTTGTCTCCATCTCTCTGTCCTTCTGTTTCTGTGCATGTGTTTCTCTCTCCCCATTATTCTCATCCTCCTCCTCCCTGTACTGACCCCATGGCTTCAGTTATAATCTCCACAGAGAAGCCTACAAGAGTTCTATATTCAGTTCTAGTTTTTCTAGTCTCTTTCCTAAGCTCCAGTTCTTCACCTTTAACTCTCTACTGGACATTTTAATTTGGATGTCCTGAAGGGATATCGAACTAAACATGTCCAAAACATAACTCATTATTTTCCTCAAAACCTGTATTTCTATTCTTCTATTCTATCCTTCAAGATTACAGAATCTCCTAAATCCAAGTCATCCTTGAGAGTTTAGCCTTTTACCTTACATATCTGAACTCTTGCCAAGTCTTGTCAATTCTGCTTCTTCGACCTTTTCATTACCCCTCACTTTCTCTCCACTCACAAAGCTACTACCCTAGTTCAGGGCTCTTATCATCTTTGTTGCAATAGTATCCTAATCTTTTTCTGATGTAAAAAAAGACTGTGATATGCCTTATGAGGCATACATACATTAGATAAACTTTGTTCAGGCATGAGTTAACAAATCAACAATATGGTACAACCAGAAAAAGAAAGAGGAAATTCAAATGTTGTACATGTGGATACTCTGGAAAATGTTAAAGTAGATGTCACTAGAGGTTCATAGTGGAGAAATTAAATTAATTCTGTATAACTTTATAATTGATTCTATTCTATAATTGATCCTATTTTGTATTACTGCCCCATTTTATGTGATTGTTCAAGCCACATTTCATTGTCTCTTTGCTTATGAGTTAAGTCTAGAAGTTCAGTTCTCTTCAACACTGTTTTATTTGCAGGTAGACACCAGGGAGTCTGTTCTATTATCTTTGCACCACCAAGCTATCCTTCAAGGATGTCTGGTTTGTTATCCAAAAATATCTGGTTCACTATCTCTAACCTTGAGGAGGACTTGAACAATGAACATTTCTTCATCACGGAGGTTTAGAGGGGGTTGTTGCTAGCCCCTCATTCCCAATTTCCAAGCAATCATGTGAGAATCATGTCCTCACAACCCATGACACTGCCAGCCCTAACATCAATTGTAAACATTAATCACCTACCCAGTTTTTTTCTTTGTTTTATGCTTACAAGAAAAGCACTCTGCTTCCTCCTCTGGATCACTGGTCTAACTGAGGTAGCCATTTGACCCACTTTGTTAACAGGTTTATGCCCTGCTAATAATTGATAAAGCTCGTAATTTTGCATTTCAGCATGCCTTTATTTAATTCTATTGAGACAGCAGAAACTTAACCCTACTATTTCCCTTAGGAACAAAGGTTCAGTATTTGCAAATTCAGTGTTCAGCAGTGACTTTATAGAACATAACTACCTTAAATAATGAGAATCAATTCTCTCTCTCTTTCTCTCTACATACATACACACATTTTATATATATACACACACACACATATATATACATACACACATGTGTATACATACAAAACATAAAAATTATAGTCTGTAACATAGACAGAATGACATTACCATGACAACATATCTCACTTCCTACTTGCAGTAAGAAAAGAGCAGGCTGGATAGTGTTAGCATATGTTGCAATTCTATTAACAATAATAATAATAATAATAATAATAATAGATAACATTTATGTAGCACCTATTATGTTCCAGGCACTATATTAAACACCTTACAAATATTATCTTATTTGATCCTCACAACAACCCTGGGAGATAGGTGCCATTACAAGCCCCATTTTATAGATGAGGAAACTCAGACAAGCTGAGGTTAAGAGATTTACTCAGGACCACACAATAGTGTTTGAGGCCCAATTAGAACTCAACTTTTCCTGACTTCAGGCCCAGCATTCTATATCTTGCACCAATTAGCTGCCCCATCACTTATATTAAAATCAAATCAAATCATTGTATGACTTTTCTATTTTCTAAAGAAAAAAATACATCAGTATTATAGTTCTAAGTGTGATTCCCTCATTGCCCCTTGAAATGATAGAAATGAAGTTTTAAAAAAATGAAGCTTCCACCCAAAGAAAGTAAGCAGATATACTATTATTCAAACCAGCAAGCATAAGGTCCTCCTTACCAGGATCTCCTCCATCAGGAAGTAAGGGTTCCCTGGGTCCTGGTGCTGGAAAGAGTGGAAAAAGTGTGCTAGTGTGCCAGCCTGTTGTTGACTTTCTAAAAAGAAGCCTCCTGACCCCTGGGTTCCGTGGAGAGCCATTAAAGCGCAGAGAGTACTTAACCTAGGAAGAGAGAACAGAAAAGTGTCTGTGAGATGCTGAAACCCAGGAAAACAAATTAGAAAGAACACAAATATAAAATTTATATGAGAAACTAGTTTTGATCATGCTCAAGGGGAAAGGTTGACTATAGGAAATCTAAGTGAATCAATGAAGACTATCCATGTCAAAGAATAACAGTAACCATGACACAAACAAAAAAAATTCACTTATATCCACCTAAGTGGTAGAGGTATTAGGCTACCTAGGCTATTTCCCTCTTTCCAGCATTCCAAATTATTTCTCAGAAGCACTTCATGTTTGAGGCCCCACAGACAAACAGATAACCACTCCAAACAATATTAGTGATTCCCTGACAACACCCTAAAATAGGAACCATGCCAGAAGTAGTTATCTACACACAAAAATGTCCTTATCCTTTCTCCATAAAAAAGACTAGACCTGAAATGTTGAAAGATGACAACTACTTCTAGAATAAAGATTACTTAGTCTCACTAGTCAAGCAATTGAACACAGGTGATTCTGGATAGACATGGATACCAACATCAATTTTCACAGTACAACAGAGCTAGAAAGTAGCTTGAGAGATTCTCTACTCCACATTGTGAGTCTAACTAAATGGCTTGATAGTCCAGAGGGACAGGGTGAAATATTTATGTAAATCTTTGAGAATCAGATACTTAACCAATGTATAGTCTGAAGTAATTAAAAGCAATGGCAAACTATATGATTTGGGGAGCCCTTCCAAATGCTAGCACCAACTAATACAACGACTAAGGCTTCAGGTATGACTTTCTCACCTTAAGTGGCAAAGGGTCATCACTTTTGAGGAAAATGTGTTCAAAAGAAATGGCAGCCAGCACATTTGAAGAGTGATCATCATATTTAATGTAGTTCTTAAAATCATTCTCTGAGAGAAAGCCTCGAACTGTGGAGAAAGAAAATTCAAGTAGTGATCTGCCTGCTTAACCAGAGCAACTCCTCCCTTCTACTTCAAGAGGTGTGGGAGTTTCAGCCTATTGCACAGCCAAGGAAGATGGAACTTCATGGACTTACAGACTTTATACAACTTTTTCTTCAAAGCCAAGACAATATTTCATTTAGAAAAGAGGTGGAGTATAGTAGTGGTTGGCCAAACTGAGTTTGGTTAGATGATAAGAAGTGAAAACACACCGGCAAAAATTAATTCAGTTCAAGTTTTCTTCCTAAAAGCTTTCCAGTGTGTCCTTAATAATGTTCAAGAAGTCCCATCTTGGAAAATTCCTCTGTGAAAACTGCCCAGAGGGAATCCTGTTTTTGTGATAGAAATAAATGTTCCCTAGGAATAATGTTCATTAACTCCAGTCTTATATCTGATCTAATTATACTCTCAAAACTATGAGGAAAAATTCTAGCATCCAATAAAAAGAAGTGAATGAAATGAAACAAATGGACTTTTCCTATGTTGAGGAGGTCAAATAAACTTTTTTTAACCCAAAATTTATTCTTTTGGGAGACTAACATGACATATTTATGAAGGATGCTTCAAACTGAAAGCTTCCTAAATTTGTTCCTAATTCTATTACCAAAATTCTTTAATTTATGACCTTAAGACCACAGCTTTGAGCTACTTTGCACCTCTACAGTCAATGGTTTAGTATGTAAAATCCACTTTATTATATAGTACATAGTGTTATACAGTACATAGTATTAAACAGTATAACAAATCTTAGTGTGCAAACTATATATCTATATATCTATCTATTAACTTTAGAATCCAACTTGTGGTACATTAATATATTTGCCTATCCAATTACAATCTCATGCTAATCAAAGAAATTTCTCATAGCCTTCAGCTCTTGAGGAAATCAAGGTCCTTTATGTGAATGGACAAGGGCAGTCCCTTCAAATTCAAGCTGAAATTGTTCTCCTAAGCAGTTGCCTGACATTCTTAGGTTGCTTGCCTCTCAATATGTGGTTTCTAGAAATAGGACCTTCTGAACCTCTATGTAGTCTTAGTCCTATCCATTACCCAGTTTACCCTACTACTTTTCTTTTTTATCCTACTACTAATTCAGTTCTCTCTTTTGAGTTGCAAGGGAGATTTTTTTTTACAATCATTTAGCATGTCTTTCTCCTCCTCCTCCTCTAAACTGAATAAAATATATGAATAAAACCCTCATAACAAACATGCACAGTCCAGCAAAACAATTCTTACATTGGTCACGCCCAAACATGTATTTCTCATCCTGCATCTTATTCCATCACCTCTCTGGAGGGAGTGAGGAAGTATATTTCAACTTCAGTCTTTTGGACTTGTGGTTTAGCATCACACTGATCAGAGTTCTAAAGTATCTCAGCTGTTTTTCACTATTATGTTGTAATTGTATAAACTGTTTCCCTAGTTCTGCTCACTTCACTGAATCAATTCATAGAGGTCTTCCTAGTTTCTTCTGAAACTACTGACTTTATAATTTCTTATAGAACAACACATTTATATATCACAATTTGTTCAGCCATTTACCAACAGGATAGTACCCCCTTAGTGTCCAGTTTGGGGCTACCATGAAAAGAGCTACTATAATTTATATATACGTGTGTGTGTGTGTGTGTGTGTGTATGTATGTGTGTGTGTGTGTGTGTATATATATACATATATACATGTGGGCGGATGGATAGATAGATAGACAGACAGACAGATAGATAGATTCTTTTCTTGTTTCTTTGATGTCTTTAGGGATAGGCCTAGTAGTGATAATGTTGGGTCAAAGGATATGCACAGTTTAGTAACTTTGAGATGACTATTCACTTGTTTTCAGTGGTATCCAACTTTCATGACTCCATTTAGGGTTTTCTTTGCAAAGATACTGGAATGGTTTGACATTTCCTTCTCCAGCTGATTTTACATTGAGGAAACTAAGGTAAACAGGGTTAAGTGACTTGCCCAGAGTCACACCATTAGTAAGTATCTGAGGCCAGATTTGAGGAAGATTCTTGACTCCAGGCCCAGCACTTTATCCACAGCACCACCTAGCTGAAACAGAATGGCTGAATCAATTCACAGCTCTACCAACAGTGCACTAGTGTGCCCATTTTTCCTGCAACCCCTCTGACAATTGTCATTTTCTTCTGTTATCTTTGCCAACCTGATGAGTGAGAGGTAGAACCTTAGAACTGTTTTAAGTTTTATTTCTCTAATTATTAGTGATTTGAACAATTTTTTCAAATGGTTGTCAATAGTTTGGATTTCTTTCTTTGAAAATTGCCTATTTGTATGTTTTGACCATTTATCTACTAGTAATGCTCTTAATCTTAAATATTTTTTATCTGCTTCTCATACACATCTTGAATATGAGCCTTTATCAGAGAAACTCACTGTAAAGTTTCCCAGTTACTTGTAGATTTTTTTGAAAGCCTTCTAGGTCAAGTTACCCTAATTTCTTCCCTACAGTCATGAATTGTTTGATTTTTCTTGGCCTTCAGATATCCCACTATCAGAGACTTCTCTTCCCTACTGATATGACATCAATCAACTTTTGGCTCACAGAATTAACTTTTCCGAAAACCATGTCTTCAATTAACATTGTATAACAATTTTGTCTGTAAGAGGAAAAAAGACAGAACTGTAATACACATACAAATGAGGAAAAGGATTGTTTAGCACAAAGTACAATCTTGCACTAGCAAAGTTTTTATACAATACTTCGTTAATATCAGTGAACGAATTAATCAAGAAGGCAATTACAACTTAGATTCAATGGAAAAAACTCTGTTTTAGGAGGCTGAGATACTGGGTTCAAATTCCAACTTCTAATACTTAGTACCTGCGTGACTTTGAACAAGTCCCTGAACCTCAATCTGTAAAAATGAAAGGTTCATACCAGATAGCCTCTGAGGTCCTTTGCTCTCTATATATGATCTTACAAGATAAGGCTTTAATGTAAATAACTTAAACAGCAATGTAAAAAGCTATCTTCAACAAACACTTATGCATATTAAAATTTGCTATAGAAAGCCAAAATGGAGCCACCTGTTTGTAATGCTCTCCCTACCTGAATAAGTTGCAATAGATAATTTACAGGTACTTGGCCTCATAAAGGGAGGAAGAAAGAGAACAAGGACAAACAAATGCCTCAATATGTTAACGGTTTTTTAACATGGTGAAAGGTGAGTGTATCCTTAGAAAAAAACTTTTAATGTAAGAGAAGAAACAAGGAAAAAGTATTGGGAAATTAAGGTGGTGTAAAATCAAAAGGCATCAATAAAACTAAGAAATAAAACCAAACAAAAGCAAGGGAAAGACCTTTTCCATCTCCTCACTTAGCCTTGCCTCCAGAAGCCCAAGAAAAATCAAAGACAACCAGGCTACTTCCTCAGGATAAAGGAACTCTTTTCAGCTTCTTTTTCTGCTTCCTGACTCAGTAAATGGACTCCATTTACATATCTTACCAAGGATCAACTAAGTTTCAACTCCAAACTGTATAGAGATACCCTTCCATACTATCTTCATTGAACTTGCTTTACATTTTGATATAAACTGGGCTAAGAAATCCTTTGATCTGAATTTCAAACCCATGTACTATTCAGTTCACAGAGATACACTTACAACAAGCTGGGAATCTATTCCTAGAGTCTTTGATTATGAGGTTCACATGTAAGCCAAAATACTTAAGAATATGATAATTTAATGAAACCACATTACATGAAGCCACTATCTTGCCCTCCAGTTTCTAACCTCTGAAATTGGTCTTTAAGGTCTTTTTCACCTCCTCAGTGATATTCTTCACAACATTACTGGTGGAAGGAATATAAATCAGCTCCCACGGACCATCAGTAGGAAGACTTTGGAAAAACATGGGTAGTTCATCGATGGACTGGCCATCATACCGGATAGGATTAATTTTTTCTGACTTAATAATTAGGCGAAGCCAAATTAAAATTCCCATGAACAGCAACGGTAGGAAGGTTTCCATGATTGTTCCTATGATGTTCCGTTTCTAAAAAAGAAATGAAACTTCTGTGGTAATCCAAGAAATAAGACACATACAAGATATAAAATAAGCATTTTCCTTTGAGAAATCCTCTTTTCCCTTAAACCTCCTTAATGCAAATATTTCCCATGAAATGTCCTCTAGTCTTCCTCCTCTTTACATTTTCTGTTTTGGCAATTTCATTCACTCCTATGGATTCAACTATCACCTCTATGTGAATGATTGCCAAATCCTTATCTCCTTGTTTGACTTATTGTTATGAATTTCCAACTGCCTGGACAACCTCACCACCCAGTTAACATGACAACAATGTACACTCAAAATATCATCTTCCTAGCATCATCTATAGTATAACCACACTAGCTACTCCATTTTTTTCTTATTTCTACTAATCACAATACCATTTTTTTTTCAGGAGTCCAAGTTTAAAACTCACAGTTGTCTTTGCCTTCTCCCTGGCATTCATGTGAACTAGTGCAAAGAGGACTTTACACTTGGAATCTGAAAGGCTCAGGTGTCAATTCCAGCTATATCCCCTTTCCTAACTGTGTGACCTTGGGAAAGTCACTTAACTTATTTTAGATTTAGTTTCAACTATAAAATGAAAATCATACCATTTCTCCCTCACAGAGTTGTGGGGATTAAGATATGCATAAATTGTAAAGTACTATACAAAGTTATTATCATAATACCAAGCTACCAAGTCCTGCAGGATCTTTTCCCCAAAGCTTTCACATATATTCCTTCTTTGTTCCCTCCATCTGGAATCCCTTATCTCTATTTGTCATGACCTTGTTCATTATTCAAGGTCCAGTTTGAGTATCACCCTGGTTTCTCAGATTTTCCTTTTCTTTTTCTTTTTTTGTTTTTTGGGGGGCTGCAATTGGGGTTAAGTGACTTGCCCAGAGTCACACAGCTAGTGAGTGTTATGTGTCTGAGGCCCTAATTTGAACTCAGGTCCTCCTGATTCCAAGGCCAGTGCTCTATCCACTGCGCCACCTAGCTGCCCCCAGATTTTCCTTTTCTAAGCTACAAATGATGTCTCTCCCTGCCCTAAACTTACATGGCATTTTGTACTTCTTCTATAATACTATCTCATACTCTAGTGATCTTTGTGTGTGTTTTATCTGTCGGACTAAATCATAAACTCCTTGAAGGCAGAGAATGTTAGTGTCTTACTTGTTTTTGTAACTCCTGAAGCATTTAGCACTGTGTTTTCATCATGGAAAGATCATGGTACATGTTGAATAGATAAGTCAATGAACAAGAACTCCTCTCCCTGCCTTGACCCATAATATCCAGAGTTCCCTTACCTATAAAAAGCAGCTAGAATGACTTGTTATAACTTTTCCCCTTTGGGTCATCCCCCACGATTCCACAGATACTTATACCTACCTTTAAGATATAATTCTTCCATAGAAGTAGTCTAAGTTGCTTGAACATCCCCATTTGTCTATTCAGAGACAAAGCTCACCACTAGTTAGGGACCAGAGAAAATATTAAGAATAACAAAATATTTAATAGACAATTTGGACAAGAAAGGAGAGGAAAAGGAATAAAACATAATGAGTTTGACTGTAAAACTCTCTTTCTCCAAGACTGCTTACTGCTCTTGTGCTCTTTCTCACTTCCTCACTTCTTTCAAAGGAAATGAAAGACTAAAACTAATTTTGAAACATGAAAATAGGTATTTATTTTTTCTTTTATACCCAATGAAAAATAATCATTCTATATGTATCTTTCCTGGAATGGAACCTGGAAGAAGGGACATTCTCTCTCCTACAGAAGCCCTATCAGGCAGGGTATGATTTAGTATATGTTTCCTAAAATTGTGGAATTTAGAAGTTTACAAGCAGCTCCATTCCACTTTGGCCCTAAAACAAGCCCAGACCCAAGAATGAGTAGCAGAGGGAAATGGAGCTACAATATCAGGGAAAATCCACACTTGACAGAGGCTTTTAGCTCTCTTCTTTTTAAAGATATGTTTTAGAGATGTCAAATGATCGAAGTAATCCCCTTTCCACATAAGGAAACCTAAATTCTCCTAATCAAGAATATAATTTTCAGCATGCTTAAAGTAAACTTTCTATGACTATCCTTAAAAAGAAGATTGCTATTTTAGTTTCTAGCTTCAAAACCCAATGAAAATTTTTTAAGCAGCAAATTAACCTATCTAGATTAGTAAGTAAAAATGACAAATAAAATGAGACCCTAGAACAATTATCTTGATAAAATAAATAATACTAAGGCTGGGAGAAACAGGCAAAACACATAGCGAAATATAGAAGGCATATCATATACCTGATTCATCACCTCACATACTAGTTGCTATAATTTTTCTATTGAATTTATTCTAAATATTATTATTTTATTAAACAATTTAATTTAATGTTTAAAAATATACAGGCAAACTCCATTTTTCTGCTAAAATATGTTTCTGGAAGCTGTGTCATAAAGAAGAATATGACAAATAGGCTACACCTGGGGTTTTGCTCTTGACCAAGAGCAAGGTATCAAATAAAATTTACAACTGACTATGTCATAGACATTATAATGATGAAATTTTATAATTTGAAATAGTAAAATTATAGTTTGAACTGTAAAAACTGAGCACAAATATAATACATACTTAATGATACGCAAAGGTATGTAAGTATGGCACATAAACAATGCAACTCTATAGTATCACATATTTGACCTAACTATAATATTCTATTTGTCAAAAATGAACATAAAATTAATATTAATTTTGCCTGCCTCATAAATTATAAGGGATTTCTAAAGATGACTGGAATGGCCCAGATCTCTTTTTTTAAAAAATATCTGGTCAGGTTTGAATATGAACTTTTAATTTTTCCTCAAAAAGTTTCCTTGCAGCAAGCCGAATCATTCAAGATCATTTCAGTGAACTTTTGACACGAAGTGGTATCCACCTGTCAGTAACCCTCAAACAAACAAAAAACTGTGGCAAAAAATAAAAGCTGTCTCTATTGGAACAATAGTATTTCTTCTCAGTACTTCAATAGAGCATGTAGGAATAAAAACTGGACCTGGGCTTTCATTTATACAGGGAACTTCCAGATGAAGAAACTCCCTCTACCAATGCAACTGCACCTTCTCTGCAGCTTCTATTCTTAGAGAGTTGCCTAGAGCAGAGGTGTCAGACTTGGGATGAACCAGACAGAATATTTTTGTCCCAATTACATCGGGAAATGTTTAATGAGATAAATAAAAATACAATACAACATAGATGATTTACAGACTTGGGATGAACCAGACAGATTATTTTTGTCCCAATTACATTGAGAAATGTTTAATGAGATAAATAAAAATACAATGCATCATAGATAATTTACTAAGTCAATATGTGGCCCCCAGAGACTCATTGCTATTTGAGGTTAATATCACTAGCCTTAGGGTATTGAGAAGTTAAGTGGGTTGCTTGGGTTAAACAGACAGTAAGTGTAAGAAGTAAAAATTGAACCCAGGTCTTCCTGATTTAATGGACGGCTCTCTATCAGCATGTACCATTAGAAAAATTCAAATAAATAAAAGAGGGGATTTCTTGCAATTTTAAAGGATTTGTAGAATGTTTCAGTTCAACTTAATTACATCTTGGGAGAATTTCCATAGAAATAATCTCTGCTGTTTTCTATTTTATTCCTGGAAGTCAATAGGAAAGAAGGATTTAATAAATCAATATTGAATTTCCTGAAAATTATTTCATATTATGTAAGTAAAGACCTGCATTTTTTATCATAATACCTACACAACAGTATTATATTTAAATCTATTTCAAAATAACATACTAAGAAATAAAATTATAACAAAGAAATTAAATTTCTCTGACCAATACAGACTGCTCTTCAACCACACTGGGTAGGATATCTTGTATATCAATAGTTTGTCTTCTTACTGTTAAAATAGAAAAAAAAAGTATATTTGTTCGCAAATAGGTACAGGGAGAGCAGAAGTTTTGGTTTTTTTTTTTTAAGCAAACTTTACCATATAATTTTGACTATCTTCTATCTAGGGATGAATCAATGTAAGGATGCATTTCCAAGTTCTCTTCAACAAAGATTACCAACACATCAGTAGATTCAACTATATGTTTACTTTTACATGGTTTCTATATATTCAAATTGTTGTGCCACAAGTTTAAATTTTAAAACATAGTCTGTGTATTGTTTATCTAATACACATACATAACATGAAAAAAACTAATTAGGTATGAAGGTCAGTTGATATTCTTACTTCCTACCCACATTATTTCATTATGAAAAATTAAACACAAAATTTCCAGACTGAGATAAAAGTATAAAATTGAAAAGACATTAATATTTTTTAGAAAAGTATAATTATGGATTAACTATCAAATACCTTTCTCCCTCAGAGGAAAATTGGCACACAGCTTTAGTACATAGAATTCAACATATAATCACATAATTTCTAACCCAAAACATAGTGTTTTCCAAATGCTACTTTTAAATACTCTACTTCTGGATTCAGTCATCTTATCTACTGTCTTATATTCTAATTAGCCAAGAAGATTACAGTGAAAACATGGTTTTCCTGAATAAAAATGTTTTTCCCTCTTATGTTTTTTTTAAAGAACATGATAGAATTTCTGGCTGAGGTTTTCTCCTGCCACTATGATAGGAAAAAATACTCTACTCAGTCTTTATCTTGAGCTTCCAGACATTATTTGCTTAAAGCAAGTAGGTCATTCATGGTGAAATTTACAAAAACCAAATTTGAGACATAAAACAGTTTCAATTTTGATCAGTTAGTTCCTGAGGCAAATATCTTTAACTTTGTCTTCTGTTATTTGTTTCTTGATGTATAAATACTTATCTTACCCATCTTTTCTGTAAAATTCCATTTTTTCATCTTGGTTAGTACTCACATTCTACATAAAGCCGTTGAAACTGATACACTGGGCTCACTGACTCTTGTATATGGTTAATGCTGCCTGTACTCTGAGAATGATAAACTGCAGTCTCTATCACTGCTGTTGATTGGCAGCTGAACCTAGTCTGTGGACACCTGGATAATTCTGTCATGATTTCTGGCATACCAGATGGGACAAAATTAGGTTGAACTTAGTCCAACTTATCCATTCTGAAACTCCTGCGTGTATAAGGTGGATTTTATGTAGGGAAATTTCTGGGTAGGAGAAAACAACTGCTAATAAAGTCGCAGTCCCATCTAGAAAATGTCAAAGATAGGTCAGTGTTTTGAGTGCTGTTTTTGTTTGAGTTTTTTGTACTTGAGTGCTTTTGTACTTGAATAATACATTGACATAATAATTATCCATAAACCATTGTCACTTTGGGGTGACAAGTCAAACAGCTTCATCAATGCCCTGAGAAGCATGGGTGCTGTGATTCAAGATTCAAAAGCAAGGACTTGGCTGAGGCACTCCATGTCTTTTTTGTTTTTTTTAATAAAAATTTATTTATTTTTAGTTTTCAAAATTTACTTCCACAAGATTTTGTGTTCCAAATTTTCACCTCATCTTGTCCCTCCTCCTACCCCAAGATGGCATGCATTCTGAATACCCCTTCCCCTAGTTTGCTCTCTCTTCTATCTCTCCCCCCCTTCTCTTATGCCCTTCCCCTTCTATTTTCCTGTAGGGCAGCATAGATTTCTGTACCTCAATTCCTGTATTTCTTACTTCTCAGTTGCATGTAAAAACATTTTTTTTAAACATGTGTTTTTAAAACTTTGGGTTCCCAATTTTCTCCCTTCCTCCCTCCCCACCCACCCTCATTGAAAAGGCAAGCAACTCAATATAGGTTATACACGTGCAGTTATGCAAAACACTTTCATAGTAGACATGTGAAAAACTAGCTCTATTTCCCTTAATCCTACCCTACCCCCCCATTTATTATATTCTTTCTTTTGACCCTGTCCCTCCTCAGAAGTATTTGCTTCCAATTACTCCGTTTCCCAATCTGCACTCCTCTCTATCATCCCCCTGCTCTCTTGTCCCCTTCTCTTCCTATTTTCCTGTAGGGTAAGACAGATTTTCACACCCAATTGAATGTGTGTTATCCCCTCCTTAAGCCAAATCCTATGAGAATAAGGTTCACTCATTTCCTCTCATCTTCCTTCACTTCCCCCTCCACTGTAAAAGCCTTTTCTTGTCTGTTTTATGTGAGATAATTTACCCCATTCTACCTCTCCCTCTCCTTCTCCCAGTATAATCCTCTCTCACCCCTTAATTTTATTCTCCAGATATCACTCATTCATCTTCAATTTTCCCTATGCCATCTACCAATCTAGCTAAATATATGTTTTTCCCCTACCCCTACCTCCAACTACCCTAATACTGACAAAGGTCTCATGAGTTACAAATACCATCTTTCCATGTAGGAATGTAAACAGTTCAACCTTAATAAGTCCCTTATGATTTCTCTTTCCTGTTATCTCTTCATGCTTCTCTTGAGTCTTGTATTTGAAAGTCAAATTTTCTATTCAGCTCTGGTCTTTTCATCAAGAATGTTTGAAAGTCCTCTATTTTGCTGAATGTCCATTTTTTCCCCTGAAGGATTATACTGGGTAGTTTTGCTGGGTAGATGATTCTTGGCTGTAATCCTATCTCCTTTGCCCTCTGGAATAGCATAATAAAAGCCCTCTGGCCCCTTAATGTAGAAGCTGCTAAATCCCGTGCTATCTCGATTGTGTTTCTACAATACTTGAATTGTTTCTTTCTAGCTGCTTACAATATTTTGTCCTTGACCTGGGGGCTCTGGAATTTGGCTACAATATTCCTAGTAGTTTTCCTTTGAGGAGCTCTTTCAAGAGGTTATTGGTGGATTCTTTCAATTACTATTTTATCCTCTGGTTCTAGAATATCAGGGCAGTTTTCCTTGATAATTTCTTGAAAGATGATGTCTAGGCTCTTTTTTTGATCATGGCTTTTAGATAATCCAATAATTTTAAAGTTATCTCTCCTGGATCTATTTTCCAGGTCATTTTTCAAATTAGATATTTCACATTGTCTTCTATTTTTTCCATTCTTTTGGTTTTGTTTTACCATGTCTTGATTTCTCACAAAGTCACTAGTTTTATTGCTCCATTCTAATTTTTAAGGAAGTATTTTCTTTAGTGTACTTTTGGACTTCCTTTTCCATTTGGCCAATTCTGCTTTTTAAGGCCAATTCTGACTTTTTGAACCTCTTTTGCCATTTGGGTTAGTCCATTTTTTAAGGTGTTATTTTCTTCAGTATTTTTTTGAGTCTCCTTTAGCAAGCAGTTGACTAATTTTTCATGATTTTCTTGCATCACTCTCATTTCTCTTCCCAGTTTTTCCTCTACTTCTTTTACTTGCTTCTCAAAATCCCTTTTGAACTCTTCCATGGCCTGGGATTGATTCATATTTTTCTTGGAGGCTTTGGATATAGGAGCTTTGACTTTGTTGTCTTCTTCTGGTTGTATGTTTTGATCTTCTTTGTCACCAGAGTAAGATTCTATGGTCTGACTTTTTTTGTGCTGCTTACTCATGACCCCAGCCAATTACTTGAGTTTTAAACTCTTTGTTAAGGTAGTGGGTCTGCTTCCAGTGTGGAGAATATACTGTCCCAAGCTTCAGGGGTTTTGTGGAGCTGTTTTCAGAGATACTTCTAGGGACCTGTAAGTTCTCAGTTCTTCCAAGGTGGTATGATGAAGGGCAAGGTGTTTACTCCTTTCTTGGGCTGTGCTCTGGTCTATGAGAGACCTCAAGCGCTTTTTTCTGCCTTGGAACTGTGAGGAAGATTACATTTCCACTGCCACTACATGCTCCACCATGCTAGTGCTCCTCTGCCCCAGGATAGCCACCCCAGAACAGTGATCCAGATCCAAACACAGGCAAAGCAAGAGAACGCTGCCTCAGCACCAGCAAAGAGATCCCTGTGATCCCCCTTTGATCAGTCACTCCAATTCCCCCTCAGTCTGTGGGCCAGCATCTCTGGAAGCAGCCACCGCTCCTGAGCTGCACCAAGACTGGGGCTAGGAGGGAGCTTCTCTCTTACCGCAGTCAGACTTTTCCTATTGACCTTCTAAGCTGTCTTTGGCATTTGTGGGTTGAGAAGTCTGGAAACCACCACAGCTGCCAGTGATTCAGTCCTCTGAGTCCTGCTCCAGTTTGCTGAGGCCTGGTCTTTGCCTGCATGCTCACGCTGAACTGCATTTCTCTCCCAGCCCAGCGCAACAGACCCTTCTAATCAACCATCCAGGTTGTCTTGGGCTGGAAATTTGTTTCACTCTATCTTTTTGTGCGTTCTGATGCTTTAGTTATTTGTTTAGAGCCATTTTTTACAGGTATTTGGAGGGGTTGGGGGAGAGCTCAATTAAGTAACCACTTTACTCCCCAGAAAAAGCTTTTGACAAAATATAACACTCATTCCTATTAAAAACACTAGAAAGCACAGGAATAAATGGAGCTTTCCTTAAAATGATACATTATTATCAATCTAAAACTATCAGTGAGCATTATCTGTAATAGTGATAAGATCAGTGGCTAAGCAAGGACGTCCACTATCACCATTATTATTCATTATTGTCCCAGAAATACCAGATATATCAATAAGAGAAGAAAAAGAAATTGAAGGAATTAGAATAGGCAATGAGGAAACAAAATTATCACTCTTTGCAGACAATATGATGGTATACTTGGAAAATCCTAGTGAATCAACTAAAAAACTAGTTGAAATAATTAATAACTTCAGCAAAGTGGCAGGATATAAAATAAATCCACATAAATCATTAGCATTTCTATATATTATCAACTAAGCCCAGCAGGAAGAGATAGAGAAATTCAAATTAAAATAACAGCAGATAATATAAAATACTTGGAAGTCTATCTGCAAAGCAAAGCCAGGAACTAGACAAACAGAATTCCAAAATATTTTTCACACAAATATAGTCAGATCTAAACAAATGGAAGAATACTAATTTGTTCTGGGTAGGCCAAGCCAATATAATATAAATGGCAATTCTGTCTAAATAAATTTACTTATTCAGGGCCAAAACAATCAAACTACCAAAAATTATTTTATAGAACTAGAAAAAATAATAACAAAATTCATCTGGAAGAACAAAAGGTAAAGAATATCAAGGGAATCAATGAAAAAAATGTGAAGGAAGGTGGCCTAGCATGACCAAATTTCAAACTGTATCACAAAGCAATAATCACCAAAACAATCTGATATCGGCTAAGAAATAGAGTGGCAAATCAGTGGAACAGATAGTTACACAATACACAGTAGTAAATGACTATAGTAATCTAGTGCTTGATAATCTAGCTTGAAAAGCTAGATCTAAGCTTTGAGGACAAGAACTCACTATTTGACAAAAATTACTTGGAAAAAATGAAAACAGTTTGGCAGAAACTAGGTATAGACCAACATCTAACACTGCAAAGCAAGATAAGGTCAAAATGGGTACATGGTTTAGACATAAAGAATGATATCACAAGCAATTTAGGGACATATAGAATACTTTACCTGTCAGATCTATGGAGAAGGGAAAAATTTATGACCAAACAAGAAATAGAGAGCATTACAGGATATAAGATGAATAATTTTGATTACATCAAATTAAAAAGGTGTTGCACAAACAAAATCAATGCAGCCAAGATTAGAAGAAAAGTAGGAAACTGGGAGAAAACTTACAGAAAGTTTCTCTGATAAAGGGCTCACTTTTCAAATCAATAAAGAACTGAGTAAAATTTATAAGCATACAAGTCATTCTACAGTTGACAAATGGTCAAAGGATACAAACAGGCAATTTTCAGAAGAAGAAATCTAAGTTATCAATAGTCACATGAAAAAAATGCTCTACATCACTAGTGATTAGATAAATGCAAATTAAAACAATTCTGAGGTACCACCTCATCCCTATCAGATTGGCTACTATGACAGAAAAGGAAAATAACAAATATTAGAGGAGATGTGAAAAAAAAAGACACAAAAAACTGCACTCTTCGTGGAGTTGTGGATTAATCCTTACATCATTCTGTTGTTTGGGGTTTTTTTTTTTTGGCTAGGCAATGGAGTTAAGTGACTTGCCCAGGGTCACACAACTAGTGTTATGTGTCCGAGGCTGGATCTGAACTGAGGTCCTCCTGAATCCAGGGCCAGTACTCTATCCACTGCACCACCTAGCTGCCCCTAATCCCAGCATTCTGGAGAACAATTTGAAACTATGCCCAAAAGGCTCTAAAACTGTGCATACCCTTTGACCCAATAATACCACTACTAGACCTGTATCCCAAAAGTGACAAAAGAAAAAGGAAAAGGACCTATGTGTACAAAAATATTTACAGCAGCTCTTTTTCTGGTGGCAAAGAATTGAAAATTGAAGTGATACACATCAATCAGGAATGGCTGAACAAGTTGTGGTATATGATTGTGATGGAATACTATTGTGCTATTAAAAAATGATGAGCAGAATGGTTTCAGAAAAACCTAGGAAGACTTATATAAACTGATACAAAGTGAAGTGACCAGAATCAGGATTATATCATACACATTAATAGCAATATTGTAATGATGATCAACTGTGAATGATTTCACTATTCTCAGTAATGCAATGATCTAATACAACTTCAAAAGACATGATGAAAAATGCTATCCATCTCAAGAGAAAGAACTGGTGGGGTCTGACTGCAGATCAAAGCATACATTTCTTTTAACTTCAGAAAGTAAAATAAAGTAAGGTAATATGTTTCTACCCTATGGCCATTAGCCAAGAAGTAATTTATAAGAAACTCAACATATAAAATAAATACAAACCTTTTTTTGTTTTTGTTTTTTAGGCAAATGGGGTTAAGTGACTTGCCCAGGGTCACACAGCTAATAAGTGTCAAGTGCTTGGTCTGAGGCCAGATTTGAACTCAGATCCTCCTGACTTCAGGGCCGGTGCTCTAGCCACTGAGAAACCTAGCTGCCCTTGCAATTACTTGATTTTTTTTTTTTTGGTGAGGCAATCGGGGTTAAGTGACTTGCCCAGGGTCATACAGCTAGTAAGTATCAAGTGTCTGAGGTCAAATTTGAACTCAGGTCCTCCTGACTCCAAGGCTGGAGCTCTATCCACTGCGCCACCTAGCTGCCCCCCAAACGTTTTTAAATGTAAAAAAGAAACCCAAACATTCATGGAGAGTTAAAAGGATAGAGCAGAACTTATACTTCAAGTGAGTTTAAAAAAAACAAATGAGTGTATCAGTCATGATCCCACTTAATGGCGCCACAGACAAAGAATATCATCACTCAATATGTACATCAAATGTCACAATTTTTAAATACTTAAAAGAAAAAATTAATTCATTGGGAGAAACAGACAATAAGAGAAAGGATTAAAATTAACTGAAAGCTAAATAAATTCTAAAGAATCAGTGTATCAAAGAACAAATCATAAAAACAGCAAAAAGTTTCAAAGAAAATGATGGGACAACATACCAAAACTTTTGGGATTCAACCAAAGTAGTCCTAAGGGGAAAATGTATATGCTAAATACATTTATCAGCAAAAGAGAAAACAAATAGATCCATGAATGAGGTGTGCAACTAAAATAACTAGAAAAGTAATGGAACAAAAAACCAAACACCATCAAATCAGAAATTTTGAAAATCAAAGAGGTTAACAAAACTGAAAGCAAAAATCTACTAAATGAATAAATAAAACTAGTAGCTATTGTCAGCATTAAGAACAAGATGAGAATTCACAGTAAATGAAGATGAAATAAAGTAAATTACTAAAAACTAGAAACTAGTTTGCTAAATTATGTGCCAACAAAATAGGTAACTTAAATAAAATGGATAAATACTTGCAAAAATATAAAATACCTGTAACAAAAAATAGACAATTTAAATACTCCAATTTTTTAAAAAAGTAATTAAGACATATGTGAACATTCATAGAAAAAAAAACTCAACACCAGCTCTATTCACAAGTGAATTCTCTCAAACGTTCAAAGAATAATTAATTTCAATATTATAAAAACTGCTTTCAAAATAGCAAAAAGGCATCCTACTAAGCATCTTCTATAATATAAATACATTTTTGATACCTGACCCAGACAGAGAAAACAAAGGAAAAAAACAAACTATAGGCCAATATCTCTAATTAATACAACATGGTTAAACAAACTATAAGTACAGAGGCTACAATACATTAAAAAGTATATATACTATGACCAAGTTGGATTTATACCTATGCAATCCTGCCACACAACAGTCCCAGGAGGCCCAGCACTAAACATTTTAGAGAAAACTCAGAGAGCCTATGTATACGGATGACTGAGACTGGTTTGTAGAGACTTCTGGGAAGAAGGCAGAAGAGAAAGGCTCGGAGTTCAAGAAGAACTGATACATTCTCTATCTTAAGGGAGAGAAATATGTAAGATGATTTGTGTCTTCTTTAGCACCTAGCTTTAGCACCACAGCCACAGCCACAGGAGGTGACCTTGATGCTGCAGACTGAATCTAGTTCAAGTTAGACGGCCTTCCTCGGAGATACTTCCCCCGCTATGTAGCTACAAGCAAAGGGGAAGACACGGATGAATTGCCCCTCTCCAGCATCTTCCTGATCCTTCCTGTCAGAATATAACTGGCTTGCATGGTGGCCTTGTATGTACTTGCTCTGAGCTGGGCCTGATTCAGGCCAGTTCTCTGTTACTTTGTGGTCAATTAGTAGAACAAAATGAGACACTTCATTAATTCAACAATTAACAAAAAGACATTTCCATAGCCACATTCAACAAAAGGTAGGTATTTAGGATACTTCCCTTGTCTGAGTTGCCTATCACTTTCCACTAAACACCCGAAGGCAAATGGAGTTCCTTCTGGCTTTTTTATACTCAGAAGACCAGAAGCGATATCAATGTCCCAGGCTGGCACTGGAAAGAGGCGGGCCTTCCTCCAGCCCTCTGACCCTAACCAGTGACCCCACAAGCCCCAGGCGCGGCGCCCCCGACTGGCCCGGCCCACGGCTGTATGCCAGGGTCCCAGGCTGGTACTGAAGAGATGGGCGAGGCCGGCGCTAGCGGCCTCCCCAGCTCACCTGTTATCGCGACCCCCGCCACCCCCCCACCCCCACCCCGGCCTCGGCCTCAGCTTCTGCCTCTGGGTATAGGCTGGCTGGGGTGGAGGCTGTGGCCTCAGCTCCTCACAGCCGCAGCATCACCTTGGCGGAGAAGGAAGGCCAAGATACCTCAAGAACTCGCCTTCGGCACCTGTCGCCTGTCGCGCCTCGCTGCCCAGCCACCGCAGGCCCGCGCCGCAGCACGCGGCCCTTCTCCCCAGTCCACAGCCTCCCCGTAGGGCGCATGTGCCCCCACCGAGGGGCAATAACGGACTCTAGGCCTGGGGGGAGGGGCGAGGAACTGTGCTGCAAGTGCGGGGGAGGGGAGTGTTTCCTAAAGGCCCATGATTCTGTGACTAAGAGCTCTGAAGCCCATTCTGAGATACAATAATAATAGTGATGATAATAATATCAATAACAGCAAAACAAAAACAGTAATGATAGATAGCATTTGTATGGTGCTTACTATGGGCCAGGCACTGTGCTTTTTACAAATATTATCTCATTTGATCCTCACAACAACCCTTGTGAGGTTGGTCCTATTATTATCATCTCCATTTTACAGTTGAAGAAACTGAGTCAAATGGAGGTGAAGTATCTTGCCCAGGGTCACACAGCATCTGAGACCCAATTTGAACTTTCAGCTGTTCCTGACTCCAGGTCCATCACTCTGTCCACTTTATAATCTAGCTGCCTCTGTTATGCTTCATAAATCTTATTTATACATACATAATTGTTTGCATGTTGTCTTTCCCATTAGATTATGAGCTCCTTGAAGTCAGGGACAGTAACTGGTCTTTTTTTATATTCCCAACACTTGGCACAGTGCCTGACACATGTTGTTGCTATTTTTGTTTGTTTGTTTGGTGGTGTTTGTTTTTGTTGTTATAGTGGAGTTGTTTTAACTTGTGGCTGATTCTTCCTGACCCTATTGGGGTTTTCTTGGCAGTGATACTGGAGTGGTTTGCCATTTCCTTCTACAGCTCATTTTACAGATTAGGAACTGAGGCAACTAAGTGACTTGCCCAGGGTCACACGGTTAATAAGTGTCAGAGGCTGGATTTGAACTCACAAAGAAGAGTCTTCCTGAGTCCAGGCCCCGCACTCTATCCGTTGGATCACCTAGCTGCCCCACCCGACACATAGTAGGCACCTAATAAATGTTTGTTGACTTGACTTTCTGAGGGCAAGTACCCAGGTTACTTTCTCACTCTAGGCCTTCAGTTCTATATCATATAAAAATAAGATTAGATCGGGGTCCTGGACAGTTTATGCCATCTAATGAAGGCTATGGACACTTTCTGAGAATAATGTTTTTAAATGTATAAAATAAAATACATAGGATTACAAAAGAAATCAATTATATTGAATTACAGCTATCAAAATATATTTAAATTAACAAATTCACAGTTACCCCAACTCAATTAGATGATCCCTAAGGTGCCTTTTTGGGGCAGCTAGGTGGCTCAGTACATAAAACATAGTACATAGTACACAGTACTCGGTACATGCCAGGTCCAGAGTCAGGAAGACTCATATTCCCGAGTTCATAAAAAAGTGCCTCAGGCACTGAATAGCTGTGTGCCCCAGGGCATGTCACTTAACCCTGTTTGCTTCAGTTTCCTCTTCTGTAAAATGGGCTGGAGAAGCAAATGACAAACCAACATCAAGATGCCTTCTAGCACTTAAGTCCATTGAAATCTACAAAACAACCAGAGAAATCCTGGGCACAAAACAAAAATGCTTTTTGCTCTATATCTAAATC
Organism: Phascolarctos cinereus; assembly: GCF_003287225.1. NCBI lineage: Eukaryota > Metazoa > Chordata > Mammalia > Diprotodontia > Phascolarctidae > Phascolarctos > Phascolarctos cinereus. The sequence goes on along the minus strand of NW_027555847.1, from coordinate 122,541,187 downwards.
TATAACTGACCATCAGTCCCTTAATTCTCATTCCTTCTTGCTCATGGCTTTCAGATAGTCCAGTAAGTCTTACATTATCTTTCTTTGCTCTATTTTCCAGATCAGTTGCACATACACACATATATGTGTATTTACATATGTAAATATCTGAGATGTTTTACTTGTTTCAGCCTTTTTACTTTGTTTGCATATTTCTTATTGTCTTATGGAGTCATTAACTTCTGTTTGTCCAGGTAAGGGGGCACAGGAGTCAGGAAGACCTGAATTCAGATCCAGTTTGAAATACTTCCTATCGGTGTGATGCATGGCAAGAACCTCTGCATATTTCAGCTTCCTCAACTATATGAAATAGGGAATATAATAGCACGTACCTCTCCAGGTTGTTGTGAAGATCAAATGGGATAATATTTATAAAGCTCTTAGCACAATGCTTGGCACTTATAAATACTTGTTTCCTTTATTCTACTCTATCGTTCAAGGAATCTGTTGTTCATTCCACAATCATTTCCACAGTGGCTCACAGAAAGAAGCAGCAGAGTTCTGCAGAAGTTTGAGGATAACCTTAAGCAGAGAACATTAGATAGCCGCAGGTAGTGGACTGTCTTATCAGCCACTCTGGTATCATATTGCAGAGAGCCTGGAGTGGGATAGAACTCTTCTGGGCTGTAAATGGAGAGTGAGAGTGGTGGCAGTTTCTACAGTAACTTAGATGGCTCCTGCTTAAATAAATTCACTTCTTAATCAGGCTATTAAGATTTCTTTTTTTTTCTGAGAAATTCACACCTTCAGATCAATATATCTCTCTAGGCAGTAATCAAATAGTTCTTAATTGGCAGCCATTTTTATTTATTCTTTTTATAAGAGTGAATTCAGGTTTTACTGGTATCTGCATATCCATGCATCCATCCATCCCCATTAACAATATTTCTATATCTCTTCTCCCTTTTGTGGCTAAACTTCTGAAAAAGACTATCTATAATCAATGCTTACATTTTTTTCCCCACTCACTCTCTTTATAACTCTATATATTCTGGCTTCTAAACTTATCATTCAATTAAAACTACTCTTTCCAAAGTTATTAGTGATCTCCTAATTGCTAAATATAATGGCCTTTTCTCAATCCTCATCCTTCTTGACCTCTCTGTAGCCTTTGACATTGTAGACCACCCTTTTTTTACTTAATACTCTCTTTTCTCTAGGTTTACCTGAAACTGTTCTGTCTTGGATCTCCTGGTCCTACCTGTCTAACCACTCCTTCTTAGTGTCTGTATCCCAGCACTTACTACAATCTGGAACATGGTAGATGTTTAAATAAATACTAATTGACTGACTGATAAAAAAAATTTTCCCCCTGGAATTAGCTTTGTCTATGTACCTTTCTGTGCTCCCACACCTACAAGGGAGAATAGAAGAGTTTTCGAGTTAGAAAACTGGGAAAGCCCAAATCCCAGAGCTATTTTGCAGTTTTTAGATCAATAACTCTTATATGGTTAATTACAAGAGGTAACCTACCCATCAGAGAATAAAATTGGGAGCCATAGGGAATGCTTATAATGACCTAGGGTGAGGTCTCTGGTAGAGAGGTCAAGATCCCTGCACCATGAAATTGAATCTAAACATGACAAAAGCAGTTTCCATCTTTATTCTAAAGGTCCTGGTACCTAGAACTGAGAATCTATTGCTGGAGATTAGAGACCCAGCTAGGTGGGAGTGGGGTGGAGTCACAGGATTTGGACCTAGAAGGGACCTTAGAAGCTTCAAGTCTAACGGTCTCATTTTATAGACAGGGAATTGAACTAATTCGGTAAGCACTTTTTGAGTAAATAGAATATAAGTGGCAAGAACTTCATGAGAGAAGTAGAGAACATGTAATTTGTTTAAGGTCACAAAGACTTCTTATGAAAATGTCACATACTTAGTAGAAGAGAAATGCTAGGTAAATTTTAAAAATTTATTTATTTACTTTTCATTTTCAACATTCACTTCCACAAGATTTTGAGTTCCAAATTTTCTCCCTCTACCCCAAGATGGCGTGCATTCTGATTACCCCCTCCCTTAATCTGCCTTCCTTTCTATCTCCCCATGTTCTCTTATCCCCTTCCTCTTCTGTTTTCCTGTAGGGCAGGATAGATTGCTATACCCTATTGCCTGTATAACTTATTTCCCAGTTGCATGTGAAAACAATTTTTAACATTTGTTTTTAAAACTTTGGGTTCCAAATTTTCTCCCTTCCTCCCTCCCTACCCACCCTCATTGAGAAGGCAAGCAACTCGATACAAGTTATACATGTGCAGTCATGCCAAAGACTTCTCTAGTAGTCATGTTGTGAAAAACTACCTATATTTCCTTCATCCTGTCCCGCCCCCCATTTATTCTATTTTCTCTTTTGACCCTTCCCCTCCTTAGAAGTGTTTGCTTCTGATTACCCCCTCCCTCAGTCTGCCCTCCCCTCTATCATCCCCCTGCTCTCTTGTCCCCTTCCCCCATATTTTCTTGTAGGGTAGGACAGATTTCCATACCCAATTGAGTGTGTATGTTATTCCCTCCTTAAGCCAAATCCGATGAGAATAAGCTTCACTCATTCTCTCTCACCTTCCCCAGTTTCCCTTCCACTATAAAATCCTTTTCTTGTCTGTTTTTTGTGAGATAATTTACCCCATTCTACCTCTCCCTTTCTCCTTCTCCCGGTATAATCCTCTCTTACCCCTTAATTTTTTTCTCCAGATATGACCCCTTCATCTTCAACTCATCCTGTGCCCTCTATCTGTCTGTCTGTCTATCTATCTATCTATCTATCTATCTATCTATCTATCTATCTACATACATATATTTTTCCCCCTCCAACTACCCTAATACAGACAAAGGTCTCATGAGTTATAAATATCATCTTTCCATGCAGGAATGTAAACAGTTCAACCTTAATAAGTCCCTTCATATTTCTCTTTCCTGTTTACCTCTTCATGTTGCTCTTGAGTCTTGTATTTGAAAGTCAAATTTTCTATTCAGCTCTGGTCTTTTCATCAAGAATGATTAAAAGTCCTCTCTTCCACTAAATATCCATTTTCCCCCTGAAGGATTATACTCAGTTTTGCTGGGTAGGTGGTTCTTAATTGTAATCCTATCTCCTTTGCCCTCTGGAATATTTTATTCCAAGCCCTCTGGTCCCTTAATGTAGAAGCTGCTAAATCTTGTGTTATCCTGATTGTGTTCCCACAATACTTGAATTGTTTTTTTCTGGCTGCTTGCAATTTTTCTCTTTGACCTGGGAACTCTGGAATTTGGCTACAATCTTCCTAGGAGTTTTCTGGGTAAATTTTAAAAGGCAGAAAATATTCACATTGTATTTTCCAGTTGTAAATTAATTAAATTAGAACAAAATAATTAAATCAGAATAAACAACAATAACATAAATAACACAAGAAGCTAACTGGAACAGTGAATAAAGCATGAGGCTTGGAATCAGGGAGACTTATCTTCATGAGTTCAAATTTGGCCTCAGATACTTAGTAGCTGTGTGACCCTGGGCAAGTCACTTAACCCTGTTTGCCTCAGTTTCCTCATTTATAAAATGAGCAGGAGAAGAAAATGCCAAACCACTCCAGTATTTTTGCCAAGAAAATCCTAAATGAGGTCACAACGAATCAGACACAACTGAACAAATGAAGGGAAGAGAACATGAGTAAAAACTAAAAATTTAAACAATTGTTTGGTTAACTAAGAAATCAGGAAAAAAAAGCCCTGATATTTGATTAAATAATATTATTCCCATATATCAAAGTCTATGAGGTATAGAAGCAGTTTTAAGAAGCAAATTTATAATTACATGTGGATATTTTCAAAGTTCAAAAGACAGTTCCTTGGTAATTAATCATTTTATTAATAATGCTAGCATATGGGGGCAGCTAGGTGGTGTAGTGCTAGAGCACCAGCCCTGAAGTCAGGAGGACCTGAGCTCAAATCCGGCCTCAGACCAAACACTTGACACTTATTAGCTGTGTGACCCTAGGCAAGTCACTTAACCCCAATTGTCTAAAAACAAAACCAAAAAAATAATGCTAGCATATTACCAATAAAATGGGTCATTAAAACTCTCAAATGCCAAAGATGAATCATGGCAGTGGGCTGACAGTTTACATGCCCTTGGAAGAGTGGGTGCTCCTAAAGGTGACAATCAACTCTGATTGGTTAACAACCAATGAAAGAGAATGAATATTACAATAAGAGGTGGACCCATTCTAATGAATGGCTGGGGGAATATAATTTTGATTATGTCATGTACTTCCAAATTGCCCAGTCCTGGGAAATTAATCAAAGAATTTATCCCCACTCATACGTGTGTAGAACACAATGGGCTCTAACCTGGGTGAGGTCTGAACAAGATTGAGGAGAAAGTTAATTCAATTTCATTATCATCAATGTCCTTCAGAGACTGAACAACCTACAGGCTTCTGAAAAAATCTGGTCCTAATTCAATAATTGGTTATTAATATGAGAGAGAAATAACAATTTCTTTCACATACCTGGATAAGAGAAAAGTGAAATAATAAATTAATTAAGGCTATACCTGAAGACACTAGAAAAGGAACAAAGTTACAGCATAAAGAAAAATTGAGATGGCAATAATAAAGTTAATAGCAGAGATGGAGAAGAAAATGAAAGGACAATTACTAAGTAAAACATCTTTTTTTTCTGAAAGATCAAAAAAATTGACAACTCATGAGCAAACTTTATTTAAAAAGGAGATTAAAATATAAGTCAACAAAATTATAATTGAAAAAAGAAAGATCAAAACAAACACAAAAAGAAATTAATAATGCAACTAGGGAATTGATATCTGGTTATATTCTCATTTGTACAATGAATTTATTTAGACACTGTAGTACCATTTACAAATTTAACCAAAACCACTTCCCTGGGTATTTTGCCAATGAAGACTTAGAGAGGGAGTAGTAGTGCACTCATTAGCCAGAATCTTCCAAGTTTCTGGGGACTTTTCATCCTGAAAGGAACTTCCTTCTGGAGAGAATCCATGTGACCAAAGATACAGAGAAACTAAATGGTGAAAAAACAAAGAAGTCATGCAAAGAGAGGAGGAAGACTTCAATAATCACTAATCCCCCAGGATGTTAGGGAATAGGGGGACCAGGCACTATCTCTATAACAGAAAACTGGGAAAGCAAGTGGAACTCATGGTGTAGCAGAACATGTGTGAAGTGATGAGAGAGGCTGTTTAGAGACAATCAGGCAAACGAAGAACCAGGAACCATCAGTTGTAGAGGTTAATGAGATTATTGAGGTTCAATCCACAGCACATGTGTCCACCTGTTCCCTATTGAGCTTCTAGGGCCATCTTCAGTTGTCCTGATCCATATCTGGCCACTGGACCCAGATGGCTTTGGAGGAGATAGTGAGATTGGTGACTTTGACCTCCCTCATTCAAATCAAAGTCAGTTGCAAGTCATGTCATCATCTCCCTGATGTCCTGGTCCTCTTCGAGAATGAAGGACAAAGTACAATCACAGTGAGCTGCCTGAGAAAACTCCTACCTCCCCTTTCCCTGTCCAACTACTTCACTTGCTGTTTCCCCTCCAATCAGTGGGAAGATGGATCAAAGCAAGGGCAAGAGATTCATCCTTCTGCCTGCAGATATCATGGCCTACAAGTGGAATGCTCTTCTTTTAAATGCCAATTGGCATTTCTATATTACCTAAAGAATATGAACATTAATTATTATTTTTAACCCAAGTCAATAAGTGAATAATTTAGAAAGCCAATCCAATAATGAGAAAAAATTATGCTTAGCTAAGGCTGAGGAGGGAAGCAAATCATTTAGAGAATTAATTTCTCCAATTTTGGTAGTTTTTGAAATAGTAATACTCCACATTGCTTTTGTATCCAGAGACAAGACTTAATAAAGAAATGAGCAAGTAGCAGTGAGGGGCAAAAGTCTGTGTTCAATCAAATAGTCACAATACCCTGCACATAGCATACGTAGTACTTATCAAACACTAGCTCGTATGAAAATACTGTCACTGCCCTGGTGCAGGCCCTAATCACCTTACATCTGGACTATTACAGTAATCTGCTTAGTGTGTCTGCCTGCTTCAAGTCTCTTTCCATTCCAATCCATGCTCCATTCAGTTGCCAAAGTGATTTTCCTAAAATATAAGTCTGACCCTCAATAAACTTCATATCACCTCTAGGATCAGATATAAAAGCTCCTGCTTGTTGTTCAAAGCTCTTCATAACCTGGCCCTCTCCTACCTTTTGAGGCTTCTTATTCTTATACCTCATGTATTCTTTGATCCAATGACTCTGGCCCCCTGAGTGTTCAAGACCCTCCATCTCCCAACTCAGCACATTTTTACTGGCTGTGCATCATGCTTAGAACTCTTTTTGTCCTCTTCTCTACCACCTGCACTTTCTGGCTTCCCTCAAGTCCAACTTAAAATCTCACCTTCTACAACAGGCCTATACAACCTTCAGGCCACCAAAGGATTATCAGGCAGCCGGTGAAAAATGTAGAGGAAAATATCCTCTACATTTTTCAAGGGGTACCTGAAATCCTTTGGTGTGCCTGCGGGCTGCAGGTCGTGCAGGACTGTTCTACAAGAAGGATTTCTTGATCCTCTCTAATGCCAATGCCTTTCCTCTATTGATTGTCTCCAATTTATCCTGTCTATATGTTGTTGACATAATTGATTGCATGTTGTCTCCTCATCAGACTGTGAGTTCCTTGAGAGCAGGGGCCAGGGTTTTTTGGCTTTTGGTTTTTCTGGGCTTTCTCTGTATCCCTAGTGCTTATCACAGTGCCTGACACAGGAGGCACTTAATTAATGCTTATTGAGTGGCTGACAAGATATTACCTAGCAGACAGCCTACTGTACTTTTGCAATTAAGTAATGACTTACGTGCCATTTTAGAGAAACACTGCTAAACAAGGGTACTTAAGGTGCCCTACAGAAGTGACCACACACACCCTATTTGTTAATAGATCATTTTGCTTTGTACTCATCCAAAAGCAGCCTGGCTTCAGTCAAGTCCCAGGCCTCACAACCTGAGATAAAGTCTGAAAGAAAGCAAATGAATACATCTACTCTTCAAACCCTGCTCAGCCCATAACTCCCCTGACTACTTTTCCACTTCTAGTCCTGAAGGCTTTTCATTCTGGCAAGGCTTTCACTTCTATGGCTTCCTCCTCCAAATGATGATCCAATTAATCCCTAATTTTTCTCTACCTTTTATGTGCTATCTTCTCCCATTAGAATGTAAACTCCTTGAAGGTAGAGACTCTTTCTTTTTGCTTGTACTTATATTCCCAGAATTTAGAATAGTACCTAGAGTAAGTGCATAATAAATCAGTTAGCTGAGATTTATATGGCATATTCAAAAGATGATGGAGTAGCAGGAAGCAATACAGTGACACCCCCACCCCCCACCCAGTGAAACTCTTCCAAACAGATCTAGAAAATGCATCTAGAAAATCCTGATGGCAAAATCCAAGAAAAAGTCACAATGAGTCATTTTTTTTCTAGCCCAGGTCAGTATAGAGAAACATACTGAGAGATATGTGAATAGATAACAAGGACAGGGTCTGAATCAAGAACGGCAGCGCTTAGAGTACTCTGGCTTGTAAGTAAAGCAAGAGAGGTCCCAGAGCCATATTGTAGGGCTTTGTAGGTTGCAGGAACAAATGCCAGCTGAAAGCTTTGTTATTCATTATCCAGTTCCAGATTACAGATTCAGGGTGGACTGCGGAATGGGAAGTACACCCTTCCAGGGTAGAGAGCCACTACAGGCCCTAGGCTGAGAGGAACAAGTTCAGAAGCAAGTAGCAGCAGTACGACTCCAACCCAGCGGCAGCACAGGACCTAAGTTCCAACTTCTAGCTCATTCTGCATTCTGCAGAGGAGTAACCAGGACAGGAATCTTAGACCAAGGGGCTCCCTGCAGTTTGGTGGCTCAGAACCAGCAGAGCCTCCAAGCCGGCAGATTAGTAGCTGAGTCCACAGTATTTTTACTGTTGCTCAAACCCAAACCCACCCAGATCAGGAACTTATATAACTCAGTTTGGAGTGGTGGTAGGGGGAGGCAATAATCAGACTTTGCACTGGATCAGACCACTTTCAGAGCACTGAAAGCTGGCAGGTCCCCAGCCTAAGCTGTGCCTGAGATCCTGGAATAACATAATACTCAATACTCCAAGAAAGCAACAAGAGGAGAGCAGCCTAGATTTTTCTCCCTAGAAGTATACAGAGTACATCCCCCTAACATCGAGTCTGAAATCAGGAAAATGACTGGAATGTTGAGTAAACAACAACAATAAAAATCCCACTGTAAAAAACCTCTTACTGTGACAGACTCTCCTGTTTTGAGAGAAGAAAATTATTCTAAAAATGTAAAAGAGAAAACTCAGTGGAAAACACAGTCTAGGGGCAGCTAGGTGGCACAATGGATAGAACACCGGCCCTGAAGTCAGTAGTACCTGAGTTCAAATACGGCCTCAGACCAAACACTTGACACTTACTAGCTGTGTGACCCTGGGCAAGTCACTTAACCCCAACTGCCTAAAAAAACCCAACCAAACAAGAAAATACACAGTCTGGGGACAAATTCAACCATAATTTATGGAAGAGATAAAGCAAGAGTTTAATAAAGTTTGAAAATTTTTTATAAATGAAACGATAATACTAGAGGAAAAATTGGGAAAGAAATGAAAATTATGGAAGAATTGGAAGGGGAATTAACAGCTTGGCATGAACAGTACAAAACCTTGCCCAAGCAGCAAACTTCTTGAAATTCAGAATGGATCAAATAGAAGTCAATGACTCCATGAGACAGCAAGAAATATTAAAACAAAGTCAAAATACTAAAGACAGACAGACAGAGAGAGAGAGAGAGAGAGAGAGAGAGAGAGAGAGAGAGAGAGAGAGAAGAAAAACTAAGGTATCCCACAGCAAAAACAACTGACCTAGAAAACAGATTGAAAAGAAAAAAAAGTTAAGAGTAGGTGGACTCTCTTTTCAAAGAGGAACTCTTTGTCTGTGGCACACTCTCTGGAGGAGCATTTCTTGTTCATGGCCCAGTGGCTTTATCACCCTCGGGAAACAGCAGCTATAGCCATGATAGAGAGTGCCTTCTGTTAGTGCCTGAGGAAGCCCTGGTGAATTCAAGGCTATCACCATGGGGAGTGAGTGGAAAGTGGCATGTGATCTGCTAGAAGAGCAGCTCCCCTCATCTGGGTACAGCTAGGGAAAGAGCTTGATTTCTGCTCATTCTGCAGGCAGGTCCAGGTAGAAGCACAGCATAGCACCATAGTTCCTCCATTCTCTTCTCTTAATTTAAAGCTTCAGAAACAGTAAAGCCTGGATTCTGATTTCAAGGTGCTTAAACTTTAAATATAATCACAGTTGTGTTCCAACAAAAGATATAGAATACAAATGACTTCTATACATTTCAATATTGTCATAGCAACAGAAACATTGTAATAATAATAATATTAGCTAGCATTTATACAGTTCATTAAGATCTGCAAAACGCTTTTCACATATTATTATTTGAGCCTCACAATGACCCTGGGAGGTTAGTGCTATAATTCCTCCCATTTTATAAATGAGGAAACTGAGGCCAAGAGAGATTAAGTAACTTGCCCATTGCAACACAGCTAGTTATTGTTCAAATCAGGATTTGAACTCAGCTCTTCCTGACTCCATAGTCTGCTGGCCTACACAGTGCCAGGACAGAGAGGAAAAGACATATAGAATCAGAGACAATTGAATGAGGAGAGAGGCAATAGGTAAAATTTATGCGAGATTTACAAGATCACAGTTTATTAATTATATTCCATAGCAAATTCTTAAGTTCCTTTAGGACAGAGGCTGTTTTATTTTGTCTCTGTATTCTCAGTTCCTTGCACATAGTAGGTATTTAATAAATGATTATTTACTTTAAGTGTTCCTTGTACATAGTAGGTATTTAATAAATGAATATTTACTTGAAGTGTTGAATTGATTCTTGTATCAAAGTAAGGGTTGCTTCTAGAGCTAGTGAATTCTGTGTCCCTTTCTCCTACGTCCAGCCACCTTCGGAGCTTTTCAAGTTGAGGTTGTGTGACACATGTCAGGGATGTGTTGAGGAGATTCTTCATTAAGTAGATATCATCTGAAGTTTCTTCTAAGTCTTAAGATTCTGTGATTTTATGGCTTGAGTCCCCCACTCCCTGAGTGGAATTTGTACCTCTTTGGACACATAACATGGGGATTTACACACATTAAGCACTTTAAAATATTGTTTGAATGACAGGCTATAGTAAAATGCAGTATCTCTTACTTAGTAGGATATTTTATATTTTATCAATGTACTGTACATTTAAGGGAAAGGCTGATATAGTTTTGACCTGGTTTAAGAAAACCTTGCAGCACCTAGTGCCTCCTCCTTCACATGTGGGTTCCTCTGAATGCTACTCCAAGATCAAGATATGTTATGGGTATGGGTCAGTATCTATTCAAAACCAGATTGTGAGCCCCCACCAATGTATATCTTTTATAAATCAGACGAGGGATATATTAGTCCAAAGGAAGACGTAATTGAAATAATAGTAAGAAAATTTATGAGGAAGGTTTCCCACATATACATAGGATTATGCTTTCATCAGTTTGCTACTACTACTATCAAGGAGATGTCTATGTAACACATAGGACCAGGAAACACAAATGATAGGGTACATGTAATAGGTAATGTGTATGTCTAGAGTGCACATATTCTTGGAGAAACTCCAACATGGCACAGTTGTCAAGGTCCTCTGGTGATGTGTTGTTTCTTAAGCTTTTTTCTTAGCTGACCTGGTATTCAATGCTTCCCCCCAACCCCACCCCAGCTCCCAGTGTTGTATATTGCTCACTACTGGACATATTTATTGATTAGCAGTATAGCTGCAGCTTTTTCTGTTTTGGTCTCTGTTGGACATCTATAATACTGCCCTCTACTACCATCTTTTGATACCAGCTACCATACAGGAAGAAAGGTCTTGTAAATTCTTTAACTTGATAGCCTCTGAGAGGAGCATAGCTCTTCTGTGATATAAACCCCAAACAGTCACATTTAATATAGGTAGAAATGCCCTCAGGCATTTTTAATTATGTCTTTTTAACTAACTCTTCTCACCTCTTTGAAACTGAATGTAAGTCATATTTGAATTGTGAATTATGGTCAGAAAATTTATTTTAATTCCTATCATATTTTTGATGTGGAAAATTATTCTTAGGGTTTCACTTAGGAAAACTGCAAAGGAGCTATGAGATTCTTCTTACACTTTTCCCTTCTCCCCATTGCACATGCACGAGCGTACATACACACACACACACACACACACACACACACACACACACACACACACACACACATTGTGTTCCATGCAAATTACAGGGGCTGGGCTGGGAGGAAAAGGAAGAAAAGTGCTGGTGACCTTTGCTCTATTTCCTACCAGCAATTAAAATTGTTTTCACTAGGACTTGCTTGAGTTCTCCCCCAAACCCCTCCAAATACATATAAAAAATGGCTCTAAACAAATTCTAAAGCAGCAGAACCCACAAAAAAAAGAGTGAAACAAATTTCCAGCCCAAGACAACCTGGATGATTGATCAGAAAGGTATATCGCGCTAGGCTGGGAGCGGAGCACAGTGTAGCATGGGCACACAGGCCTCAGTGAACCTGGAGCAAGCCTCAGAGGGCTGAATCGCTGGCAGCTTTGCGGCTTCCAGACTTCTAAGCCCAGGAACGCCAAAGACAACTGAGAAGGTCAGTGGGAAAAGTCTGTTTCTGCGGTGCTGAGAGAGGAATGTGGGGTCTCAGATCCAGTTCCCTGAGAGCTTGGCCCTTGGTGGGGGCAGCTGCCTCCTGAGCTTCTGGCCCACAGACTGAGGGAATATCCAGTGGCTGATCAGAGAGAGATTGCAGGGATCTCTTTGCCAGTGATGAAGCAAGAATCTCTTGCTTTGCCCCTCCTTGGATGTGGGTCACAGTTCTGGGTGGTGGTCCTGGGGAGAGGAGGAGCACTGGTGCAGTGGAGAATGTAGTGGCTGTGAAGATAAAACCCTCCTCACAGTTCCAGGACAGAAAGGAGTGCTTGTGGTCACTAATAGACCAGAGCACAGGATAGGAAAGGAGTAAATACCTCACCCCTCATCATACCACCTCGGAAGAACTGAAAATTTACAAGTATCTCTGAAAACAGCTATACAAACCCCCAAAGCTTGGGACAGTACATTCTCCACATTGGAAGCAGACTCTTACCTTAACAAAAAGTTTAAAACTCAAGTAATTGGCTGGGATCATGAGCAAGCAGCACAAAAAGAGTCAGACTATATTATCTTACTTTGATGACAAAGAAGATCAAAATATACAACCAAAAGAAGACAACAAAGTCAGAGCTCCTACATCCAAAGCCTCCAAGAAAAATATGAATCAGTCCCAGGCCTTGGAAGAGCTCAAAAGGGATTTTGAGAAGCAAGTAAGAGAAGTAGAGGAAAAACTGGGAAGAGAAATGAGAGTGATGCAAGAAAATCATGAAAAACAAGTCAACAGCTTGCTAAAGGAGACTCAAAAAAATACTGAAGAAAATAACACCTTAAAAAATAGCCTAACCCAAATAGCAAAAAACGTCCAAAAAGCCAATGAGGAGAAGAATGCCCTAAAAAGAAAAATTGGCCAAATGGAAAAGGAAGTCCAAAAGCTTACTGAAGAAAATACTTCCTTAAAAATTAGAATAGAGCAATTGGAAGCTAGTGACTTTATGAGAAATCAAGACACTGTAAAACAAATCCAAAAGAATAAAAAATTGAAGACAATGTGAAATATCTCATTGGAAAAACAACTGACCTGGAAAATAGATCCAGGAGAGAGAATTTAAAAATTATTGGACTATCTGAAAGCCATGATCAAAAAGAGCCTAGACATCATCTTTCAAGAAATTATCAAGGAAAACTGCCCTGATATTTTACAACCAGAGGGCAAAATAGAAATTGAAAGAATCTACCAATCACCTCCTGAAAGAGATCCCCAAAGGAAAACTCCTAGGAGTATTGTAGTCAAATTCCAGAATTCCCAGGTCAAGGAGAAAATATTACAAACTGTCAGAAAGAAACAATTCAAGTATTGTGGAAACACAATCGGGATAACACAAGATTTAGCCGCTTCTATGTTAAAGGACTGCAGGGCATGGAATATAATATTCCAGAGGGCAAAGTAGATAGGATTACAACCAAGAATTACCTACCCAGAAAAATTGAGTATAATCCTTCAGAGGAAAAAATGGTCATTCAGTGAAATAGAGGACTTTCAAGCATTCTTGATGAAAAGACCAGAGCTGAATAGAAAATCTGACTTTCAAATAAATACAAGCCTCAAGTGCAACACGAAGAGGTAAACAGGAAAGAGAAATCATAAGAGACTTATTAAGGTTGAACTGTTTACATTTCCTGAATGGAAAGATGATATTTATAACTCGATATTTATAACTCATGAGACCTTTGTCAGTATTAGGATAGTTGGAGGGAAAAATTATATGTATGTATATAGATAGATAGATAAATATAGGGCACATGGTGAGTTGAAGATGAAGGGTCATATCTGGAGAATAAAATTAAGGGATTAGAGAGGATTATATTAGGAGAAGAAGAAAGGGAGAGGTAGAATGGGGTAAATTATCTCACAAAGAAAAAATAGAAAAGAAAAGGCTTTTACAGTGGAGGGGAAATGGGGGAAGGTGAGAGGGAATGAGTGAATCTTATTCTCATAGGATTTGGCTTAAGGAGGGAATAACATACACAATCATTTGGGTATGGAAATCTGTCTTACCCTACAGGAAAATAGAGTGTGAGAAGGGTACAAGAGAGCAGGGGGATGATAGAGAGGAGGGCAGATTGGGAAAGGGGGTAATCAGAAGCAACTATTTCTGAGGAGGGACAGGGTGAAAAGAAAGAATAGAATAAATGGGAGGGCAGGATAGGATTAAGGGAAATAGAGTTAGTTTTTCACAACATGTCCACTATGGAAGTGTTTTGCATAACTGTATATACATAATCTATACTGAGCTGCTTGCCTTTTCAATGAGGGTGGGTGGAGAGGGAGGAAGGGAGAAAATTTGGAACCCAAAGTTTAAAAAATATATGTTTAAAAAAAATGTTTTCACATGCAACTGGGAAATAAGAAATACAGGAAATGGGGTGCAGAAGTCTATCCTGCCCTATAGGAAAATAGAAGGGGAAGGGCATAAGAGAAAGGGGGGGGGAGATAGAAGAAAGGGCAGACTAGGGGAAAAGGATATTCAGAATGCATGCCATCTTGGGGTGGGTGGAGGGGTGAGATGGGGTGAAAATTTGGAACACAAAATCTTGTGGAAGTAAATGTTGAAAACTAAAAATAAATAAATTTATATTTTAAAAAAATTGTTCTCACTACACCAGATGCCCCAAAACATTTTTAAAAATAAATGAAATGAGGGAGTGATAGGATTAAATTCAATGTTTATCAGTTTTCCCAAAGAGCAATCCTACTTCCCTTGATCCTGGAATTGTTCAAGTGGAAGCCAGTCATGCACTTATGCTTACTGAAGGGCTTACAGTGCCTTATTCAGACTCCTTGTGGACTACAACATTACATTACATTAGATAAAATGTTTCTAATTGTCTGCTGGGGCAAAGAACATGGTAGACTAGATATTCTGAAGTTCCCTGTAATGACAAAAATTTTGTGATTCTGCAACATCTACTGCCTCTTTCCCGTAAATAGACAAATTTGGACAAATCTATCAAATTCCAACATTTTGCTCAGATTTGTAATTTCCTTTTGTTTTTACTTGTCAAAACATAAAAATATTTATATTTTATGAAAAAAGCACATAAAAGTCACCTTAATTATTGTCTTTCCATGAACATCTTTTTGCATTTCATTTAGTTTTTCCTTTAAGTACTCATATGCCATCCTATTTGTGGTGTATATCTATGTAAATATTACATATAACATACCCACATACCTTAATTTTGATATTGTTTCATTATTTATGATGCCTTCAGGCATAATGTAGTTGTTATTTTGGTCTCTTTCTTAACAGTATTTATTTTACTGTTACCTCATCCAAGACCTTGATTGAAACTCTTGCTTTACTAGATTCATATGAAACATCAATAGATCTCATTCTGGACCTTTACTTTAATTCTGTTTCTTTATGTTTTACATGCATTTCCTGTATGCAGTACTTTGTTGGGTTTGTTTTCTAATTCATTCTTCAATACTTCCATTTTGTGGACGAGTTTAGGGTATTAATATAAAAATTTAGAATTATTTTTCTCTTCATCAGAGCTATTATGTTAAAAAAAATCAGTACTGGGCATCTCTCTGTAGCTCATTTTGCCTGATACACTACAAACTGAAAAGGTAATCAATTAGTATTGATTACTTTGATTTAGTTTTAGTTTGATTATAGGATTAAACTTCTTTAGGAAAAACTTACCCTCACAGCTAAGCCAGACTAGGGGTCTCTTAAGTCCCAAAGCTTTAGTGGATGGATTGACTTTATTATTTAGTAGCAGATAGTTTAAAATAACAAAATAATATGATTATAAGGTTGCTTTTAAAAGGTTAGGATTTCCTTTCCAGCAGAAAGGGGGTGACAAGAGGCTGCTCCCCTTTCTGACAGCTGGAGAAAGGTTAGTCAGAGGTTAAGTTCCTCCTTTCAGTCTTAGTGGATAACCTCTCCTTTTATTCTTGAGCTACAGTCTAAGTTGACTGATGGAATCTTCTAAGGAAGATTCGGGGGTGACAGGTAACTACTGACCACAAGTACCTCTTTCTTGGGACACTTTCTGGTTACAATAGGTATTACCAGTAGGGCAAGGACTGCCAGGATAGGAGTAAGAAAACGTGGGAGAAGCTAACTAGTCAGGTGACCTGCCTTGTCCAATTAAATTATGTTCAAAACAAGTTTCTGCATTCCTTCTATTAGTCTCTGACCTCTGAGGAGTCAGGTGACATGATTTGGTATGCAAATGCTAGCTTTGCAAATTAAACGGTAGATGGCTTGGTAACTCAGTCCTCAATTTCCTTTTTATTTCAGATAATTAATTTTTTAACAAAACCCAGTCTCACTCTCACAGGCAAAAATCCTTCCTCCTCACCCCAGTCTTTACACAGTCCTGTTCAGTTCCTGATCTCTTAATCCACTTTCACTGATATAGTTTTCACATTGTATTTCGCCAGCTCATTTAAGACTATGGTTCAGAAAGTCTCCTCCTTTTGTTTGAATAAATTTCTCCTGTGATTTTAAAAAATGCCAATTCACTTCTTCCTTCTCATTTCTTTCTTTCTTTACCATACCATTCTGTCAGCCTGGGTATTCTCCCTCTTGAAGCTATTTGATCAGCTTAGCACAGTGCCTGGGAGGTAAGCCCTTTATTGCTTGTTGACTTGATTCATAAGGCAACTGTTTTAGATTATGAGTTGCGGAGCAGAGACTAGACTGCATTGGTAGGAATTCCTTCATGGGAAACTCTTTACACTGATAAAGTTATTGTGGCAGCTGGTGGTGCAGTGGATAGAGCTTTGGGCTTGCAGTTCAAATCTGGCCTCAGACACTTAGTGTGACCCTGGGCAAGTCACTTAATTGCTGTTTGCCTCATTTTCCTCAACTGCAAAATGGGAATAGCACCTAATTCACAGGGTTGTTCTGAGGAGCAAATGAAAAGCACTTAGCACAATGCCTGGCACATAGCAAGCACTATACAATGCTTACCCTCTTCTCCTTCCTTTATTGGTCCTTTAGATAAGAGGGGGTCAAACTTATGGTTCATGGGCCACAAATGTGACACCACTACTCTAGATGAAGATTACAGGGGTCTGTTTGCTGGCAGTAGGGGCAGGACTCTTGCTTTGGCCATACTCACATCTGGGTCATAGTCCTGGGTGGAAGCCATAGGTCAAGGAGGAGCACTAGCACACCAAAGCTGCAGTGGAATAGGGACTCTTGTCACAATTCCAGGGCAGAAAAGAGTGCTTGTGGTTGCTCACAGACCAGAACATAGGACAAGAGGGTAGTTAAACACCTCTCCTTAGATCACTGGAAAAACTGAAAACTTACAGGTCCCTGAAAGGATATCTGAAAACAGCTGTACAAAACCCCTGAAGTTTGCAATGATGTGCCCTCCTGGAAGCAGAGACCTACTTTAACAAAGAGTTAAAAGTCAAGAAATAAGACTAGAAAAAAGAGCACACAACAAAAAATATTCTGACCTTAGAAAGTTACTATGGTGACAAGGAAGATCAAAACACACTCTGAGAAGATGATAACAAAGTCCTAGCTCCTACATTCAAAGCCTCTAAGAAAAATACAAATTGGTTTCAGACCACAGAAGGGGCTCAGGAAGGATATTGAAAATCAAGTAAGAGAGGTATAGGAAAAATTGGGAAGAGAAATGAGAGTGATGCAAGAAAATCATGAAAAAAGAGCAAACAGCTTGGTAAAGGAGACACAAAAAAATACTGAAGAAAATAACACCTTAAAAAGCAGAATTGGCCAAATGGAAAAAAAGGCACAAAAATTCACTGAAGGAAAAAACTCCTTAAAAAGTGTAACTGGCCAAATGGAAAAGGAGGTACAAAAGCTCACTGAAGAAAATAATTCCTTAAAAATTAGAATTATGCAAATGGAAGCTAATGACTTTATGAGAAATCAAGAAAAAAAACAAATAAAACCAAAAGAGTGAAAAAATAGAGGACAATATTAAATATCTCATTGGAAAAACAACTGACTTGGAAAATAGACCTAGGAGATTTAATTTAAAATAACTTAAAAATTATTGGATTACCTGAAAGCCATGATCAATAAAAGAGCCTAGATATCATCTTTCAAGAATTTACCAAGGAAAACTGCCCTGATATTCTAGAACCAGAGGGTAAACTAGAAACTGAAATAATTCACCAATCACCTCCTGAAAGAGATCCCCAAATGAAAACTCCCAGGAATATTATAGCCAAATTCCAGAGCTCCCAGGTCAAGAAGAAAATATTGCAAGCAGCCAGAAAAAAACAATTCAAGCATCATGGAGCCACAGGCAGGATAACACAAGATTTAGCAGTTTCTACATTAAAGGATAGAAGGACTTGGAATATGACATTCCAGAGGGCGTAAGAGCTAGGATTAGAACCAAGAAATCAGCTACCCAGCAAACTGAGTATAATCCTTCAGGGGGAAAAATAGAAATTCAATAAAATAGAGTACTTTCAAGCATTCTTAATGAAAAAATCGGATCTGACTGGAAAATGATGATACTTGCAACTCATAAGAACTTTCTCATTATTGGGCAGTTAGAAATGAGTATATATAGAGGGCACAGGTGTGAGCTGAATATGAAGGGATATCTAAAAAAATAAAGAGGTGAAAAAGGAATGCATTGGAAGAAAGGGAAAGGAAAAGGTAAAAAAGCAATAGGTAGCAATAGTAAGAGTGAAAAAATTTTGAAGAAAGTTTCTCTGATAAAGGCCTCATTTCTTAAACTTAGAGAGAACCGAGTCAAATTTCTAAAAATAAGAGCTATTCCCCAATTGATAAATGATTAAAAGATATAAACAGTTGCCAGATGAAGTAATTAAAGCTGTCTATAGCCATATGAAGAAATGCTCTAAATCATTATTGATTAGAGAAATACAAAATTAAAATTCTTAGGTACTACCTCATACCTATTAGATTGGCTAACAGGACAAAAAAGGAAAATGAGAAATGTTGGAGGGGATGTGGGAAAAGTGAAACATTAATGCACTCTTGGTGTGAACTGATGCAACCACTCTGTAGAGCAATTTGGAACTATATTCAAAGGGCTGCAAAACCACACATACTCTTTGACCTAGCAATACCACAACTGGCTCTGGATCCCAAAAGACATAAACAAAATGGAAAAGGATCTATATGTGCAAAAATATTTATAGCAGCTTTTTTCTGGTGTCAAAGAATTGGAAAATTGAGGGGATGCCCATCAATTGGGGAATGGCTGAATAAATTGTGGTATGGGATCACAATGGAATATTGTGCTATAAAAATGATGAACAGAATGCTCTCATAAAAACCTGGAAAGCCTTATAGAAGCTGATACAAAGTGACATGTTCTGTGTACAAAGTAATAGCAATATTGTAAGATGATCATCTGTGAATGACTAAACTATTTTCAGCAATACAACAATCCAAGACAACTCTGAAGGACTTATGATGAAAAATGCTATTCATCCCCAGAGAAAGAACTGATGGTGTCTGAATACAGATGTAAGCATATTTTTTAAATTTTATTTTTCTTGAGTTCTTTTACAACATGACTAATTTGGAAATATGTTTTGCATGACTAAATATATATAACCTCAGAAGGGTGGAGGGAGGGAAGAAGGGAGAGAATTTGAAACTCAGAGTTTTAAAAACAAGTGTTAAAAATTGTTTTTACATGTAATTGGGGGAAAATAAAATACTAGGCTCAGATTCTTATAATCTAGCTACTGCTGAGATTCTTAAAATCTAGCCACTGCTTAGATTCTTATAATCTAGCCACAGCTGAGATTCTTATAATCTAGCCACAGCTGAGATTCTTATAATCTAGCCACTGCTTACCCACGTTCAGACTCCTTAAGAGTCTGCCCAAGAGAACAACATTCTAATAAACCTTGTCTTTGGCTGAAAGAAGGCTTGGATTGAATTCTTTCAGGCAGGACCTGTTGTAATTTTGGGGTCCCAGGATCCCTGAACCCCTAAACCACATCATTTTGGTGGCCCATATGGGGAAGCTGCCTAACCCAAGTTCTTCTCCAGCCAACACTGGAAGATATATAAGCCTTCCCCCTCCCCTCCTTTCTTGCTCTGCAGTTAGGGTCGCTCTCCAAGCATCAAGGCTTGGAGGTGCTTTTCGGGCAGACAGTTACGAGGCTGTCTCTCACTTGGCCTGACGCTCTCAGGCTCTGGGTCCACTGGATTGATTAAAGGCCATGGACCTGGGTGCATCTTCCACAGCATAGAGGATGAGGACCGATGCCCTATCCTGGTGTATGTTCAATTTTGTTAATTCCCTCAGCCACTAGGGAATTAGGGAAAACTGCAGTTGCTTTTTGGTTCCCTGAGACTCACTTACTCTCTTCCCTCTGCACCTCTGAATCCTCCTTCATGGAGGTTACAGGGAAAGTTAGAACAGCTAAAAATATCTTGGCATATTCTGGAGGTTTTGTGATTGATCATAAAGCAGTTTTGAAACACCTGTACTACCTGGTCACCCCCTTCCCTTGAGTCAAGAGGGTATCTGTTAACCCCTCTCATAGGAGAAGAGAGTTTCACCCCTTACCCCTCACCTTTGATTCTGCCCTCCCCCACCTGGGAAAGGAAGGAGGGGCATGGGACCCTCTGGCAATGGCCTTGGGCCCTAGGGCAACCTTTGCCTGGAAGCATCACCCAGGTTCAGCACATCCTGCTGAAGATAATGAAGCTGGCCTCTGAACTTGGGTAAGCATGCTCTTCAAATGTGTAGTTTTAACTGTTAATGATGAGATTTTGATTCTCTGTGTAAAGTAATTTGGAAGTGCATTTAACAAAACTGAAGCCACCTGATTGGTAATGGGTTTTTTCAAGTTTCTAATTGGTGAACTTTCTGTATCAGTTATGTCAAGCAACTTTTCATAATTTGGTTACCGCTAAAATAATTTAACTGTCGTTGGTTGTTGTTTTAATGTGTAAACTAGCTGAAAAGCTTGTTTGGGTTATATATGCCTTGCTGAGAATTTGTAAGTGTATAGAAATCTCTAATGACTGGCTTTTTATACCAGGACAAATTTAAGTTTGAGATGTAAATCCAAACTCTGATTAGTAAAACTTGCTGTTTGAGGTAAAAGCTCATAGGATTTTATTTTGAGTTGTCTGATGGGTCATAATCCATCAATAATTAATAACCCGCCATCTGAGAAAAATGCCACAAGCTACTCAGAGAAGGTGATACTGGTGGGAAGTCAGCATAGGGAAAAGCTGAGAGGACAATTTTAGCCTCAGTCTAAGATGGGAATCTCCTGGGGCTCAATTTCCCATTATGTTCCTTTGAAAGGAAATGTTACCCACCTGGCTATTCCTGAGTCTGGCTATGAGGTGGATTTGATACTGCATGGTGGGAAAACTGAATTATCTGAATCAAAACAGAGCTAAGGATGTTTTACCCTCTCAAAGTTGGGCCCTAAATCTAGTCCCTGCTTTATATCTGGGCCCTGAAGTTTTTTTTTTTCTGTCAGATTTGTCTTCTTGACTATAGACCATTCACTTACAGTTGGTAGCAAACAGCAAGTACCAGCAGATATCCCCATATCATTCCCTAGATGCAGCCTGTGCTCGGTTCTAGCCTATCTCCCTATCTCCTCTTTTGGACTCCCTCAAGGCAGGAATAGCTCTATGCCCCATTGCCAGCAGGAAGCAGTTTCAGAAGCCGAGACCTTTGCCTCTACTCCGAAAGAATTTGGGTCCCATTTGTTTGAGGGAAGAATGATGGGGTTGGGATCTATGCCCCAGAAAGGAAAGACCCTGGACTTTCCCACATGGCCAAATCTCTGGCATTCACCTGAGGCTATAATCCCATCAACTGGCCTTTCATTGTGGCTACACCCAATCTCCCCTCCATTGTCTTATCTCCCTATGGCCCCTGGCCATTTCCCACACTTAATCCTAGCTGGGCTCCACTGTACAGGTCCCAGGAGTTCTGTTCACCCCAGTTTACTGGCCACTACTAGGTCCCTCCCACAGTCTTTCTGTATATAATGTCCACCTTGTCTCTATTAAGATGCTCAGATTCTTATAATATAGCCACTGCTTACCCAATGTTCAGACTTCTTAAGAGTCTGCCCAATAGGACAATGTTCTAATAAACCTTGTCTTTGGCTGAAAAAAAATACCAAACAAAAAACCAATTAAGTACCAATCAAGTACAAGGCCAGGTGCTTTCCAGGATCTTGCATCTATTAACACTTTGTGATATAAAGGTATTATATAATGTAATGCTGGATTTAGAATCAGACAGCCTAGCCTGGCCCTGGAACTTAGCGTCTGTGTAACTTTAGGTAAAAATCCCTTTACCCACCTCCTCTATAAAAGGTGAAGGAGATGAACAAGATGATCTCTATCATTAAAGCTCTTCATAACCTGGTTTATCTTTTCAAACTTATGTATCTTCTCTTTGCACACACTGTAGTCCAGTCACAATGGCCTTACTGTTTGTTCCTCTTACAGGGCAGGAAAACGCCCATCTCCTTGCCTTCACACTAGTTTCCACCGTGTCTGCAATGTGCTCCCCTCATTGTGCTCCTAACTCACAGAATCCCTGGCTTCCTTTTCCTAGTGGTCTTTCCTGATCCTTGCCTCTCCCCTTCAGCTATTATTGTCTTTCCCTCTCTTAAGCACACTGTGTTTCCTTTGTATATACTTATACATATACATATACAGTCATCCCTCAACCCTCCTGGGGGTTGAGGACACTAAGACTCTAGGTCCCACCCCAAACCTTTATTTTTAATAATTCTGATCATATTTAACACAAAAAACAAGTAAAACACACTATACCCATAAAAAAGTTGCAGTTTCTATGCAAAAGACAGCAGTATCTTGCACACTATGCAGAGTGGCTTGTATAGCTGCAGCAATTGCTTCACGGATTTCATTCTCTATTTTTTTTTCCCTTTTCTTATGAAAAGAACATATCAATATCATTATGGGAGAAAATCATGTGACTGAGTCTGGATGGTACAAAGGGGAAGGATTCCCAAAGAGAGTGCTTAGCCTGTAGTTCTTTAGTGCACTGAAACTTTTAACAAAATTTAAAAGTTTATAATAAATTTATGTATACTTATGGTACTAAATGATAAAATAGAGTTATTTGTTCATTTGACTTAATTTTTTTTAGTTTTCTTTATATATGTTCATTGTTTGCAATTTTCCACAGTATGGCATAAATCTCCAAAAATTGCCATTTAATTATCAATGACCTGTGAATAACCAAAACTGTGAAATGTGTAGCCTGTGAATGTCAGGGATGACCGTACATGCTGTTTCTGAAAGGATGCCAGTTCCTTGAGGGCAGGGACTTTGATTTCTGCCTTTGTATCGACAGTGTCCAACAATACAAGGCAATTAATAAATGTTTCTTTTTTGATTAAGTACTAAATTGTGCTTTTATGTTATTTTAGGCTGTGAAGTCCTAGACTAAACTGCTTTTACTCCCCACGAACTCTTATGAAGATGCTGGTAGATGCTCAGGATTTGCTGATATCAATGAATAATCATTTAAACAAACACATACCCAAAGAATCTGGCACAGAAAAAAGACAGCTAAAACTCTGAAAGACAATTTCTATTTTAGAAACAATTTATTTTAGAAATAGATATTTCTACAAAAAACATTTATGTATATATACATATATTATATAAAAGGCTCCCCCTAAAGACCAAACTAGATGGTATCCTTCACCTGAATCATTAGGAAAAGTGATTCATTCTCATTCTTTGTTATATTTTCTACTTAAGCTTTTAGTTTCTCAAGTAAAGCAGTCATGCCTTTGTTGTTTTCCTCTTTTTCCAATGTGGGGATGAGGCTTTTTAGTCCAGATTTAACTTTATTTACCACTTCTGGATCAGGGCTTTGGAGAAGCCTGCATAAAGAAGGAAAAAAAAAGTAAGCTGATGAAATTTCAAATGACCTCCTTAAAGTCAAGTGACAAAATTCCTAAGTCAGATACCCAGAAGTCACTTAATCTAAGCCCCTCAATGTTACATGAGAAAACTGAGGCCCAGAGAGTTTAACTGACTTGCCCAAGGTCACACATGTATTAAATGGCAGAGACATTATAAAAACACAGGTTCCATGACACCAGGTTCAGTACCTTTTCTACTGTACCATACAGCCTCCTGAAGGAAACCATTTGGTTTTTAAGATGTGGCTATACTGACAATTCATTAAAGGACTGCTAAGAACTCAATAAAGATGAATTCCAGTATCCCCCAAGCATTAAACTCTAAAACCACAAACAGATATTTATGTTTTTTGGGAAAAAGTACTCAAGCAAAGGCATTCTCAGGGTGACTCTCCACATTTACAGACTGCTCATGTGGACTGTTGGATAATGATGTGAGACTGGTTTTCACATAAGCTATCTGGTCGCCTTTCTGTATCACTGTTCTGCAATGTATGGCTGCCATGAGTCACTAGCATTCTATGACTGCCTTTATTTTGCTGTAGGAAGTGGTTAAAGGATACCTAACAAACAGAACACTGCCTTCTGGGTTTTCAGTGTTCTTTTGATTTTTTTGGATGACAATAAAAAGTGCTAACTTTTCCTGAGTCTAGTGTATTTTTAATCATCTTGGAAAGTAAGTGCAAGGGATAAACTGCTAAATCTCAGTGTCTTTCCAAGTCTTCGGCCCTACTAAGAATTAAAACATCATCGTATCAATAAGGAAAAAAAAATGTTACTGTATATCCCTGTACGTCAGGGCAAAAATTTACCTGAGACATAATAAAATCAATATCAAACTGGATCAGGAAAACAAGAAGCAAATAGATATACAGTTTACATGGCCAAAAGGCAGGTCACTGACCTAAAAGGGAGCCATAGTACATTAGTTATGGTAACTAAGGGAACATAACGAATGTGGCTGGCAACAAAATGAAGGGTTAGTTAAGAATGGCCTAAATATATTCAGAAATTGGTGGGCAGTTGTTAGAGGGAAAGAAAAGTGAGTAAAGGAGATGAGGCTAAGCTGTAGGGAAAAAAGGACGACAACATGAAAATATAGGCATTAACTGTATTTAACACAGACCCTTATCCTTTGGGACTTTATAATCCATATTAGTATTTTTGCCACATTTCATATATTAAACAGACTAGAAATCAGTTATCTCTATTTACATACAGATTTGGAGAACTTGAACTGTAACATAGGTATGCAAAAGTACAATTCATAGTCCAGCAATATAAGGCATAGTGATAAGGCTACACGGCAATCCTTTTATTCTTCAACAATTGGTTTATCTACCAGATATCATTCCAATGGATTTGGAGACTTGCCTTACACCTTGGTTTTGCTACATGTTATTCTGTGACCTTGGGCAAATCACTTTCCCTCTCTGTGTCTAAATTTCCTCTTTTGTAAGAGAAGAGAGTTGGACTGGATGAATTCTAAATTTACTCACAGCTCAAATTCCTACAATAGGATTGTTAACCATGGCTTTGAAACACTTAGGTTTTGGCTTAGCATGAGTACTACAAATGGGGAAAACTTATTTGACACAAAGATTTTTCATTAGGATAATTTTACTTACAAAGCTAATGGACAAAGAAGAAAGACAGGCAAAAGGGACAAGATAATAAGGTAATTCATAATTCATTTCCCAAAAACACCATTATGAAGAAATAAAAATAATAGCTAGCACTTATGTAATTTTTTTAAGGTTTGCAAGGTGTTTACCGCCATTATTTCATCTGAGCCCTATGATGCTTAACTATTCAAACTGGTATAAAGGGTAGATTGAATGCAATCTTTAGCACAATGACTTCAGAATTTTGTTTGTAACTTGCCATTCAGTCCAAATCTGATGTTTTATTTCTCACGTTTTGGCTAAAGAGTCATAAAATTGTAAAAACTCTGTTATCTGCAAATGCATTAAAGTTATATCCCATTGTGGATCAGGTTCTGATAATAATATCAGTTCCAGGCTACCTTTCTCTAGACAATAGTAAGCTTCTGGCACATGCCCACTTATGGTACATAGTACGTATTTAAAAACTGAAAATGAATTTGAATTTTGACAAAATGTAAATATAAAGGTAAAAATAACTAGGGAGTTATATATTGCATTACAAAATCAAAATATAAATGATCCTAGTATTATCCATTGTTTAGAATGGGAATGGACAGAAAAATTAGATTTGGGTTCTGACACCTTCAGCTATATCACTTCCCTGAGCTTCAGTTTACTCATTTGTCAAATTAGGGGGCTGGAACACATAATATTCTCTTCTAGCTTTAAATTTATGTACTCAGATAATGGAGAGTTGAGTGCAATTCCTTAATGGCAGTGTAACTCCTAATGGCAGATTCTAACCAAGCTTATTTGCAACATATTTGAAATTCAGAATTAAAAAAAAAACACAAAAAAACAAGAGGCAGTGTAGTATAGTGGAAAGAGAAATGGCTTTGGGTCAGGAAGATCTGAGTTCAGGTCTTACATGTGACACACACCGGCTGGTGACTCTGAGCAAAGTAGATGCTGATTTGAACTGCTAGGGGGATTTCTTCACCATAACAAATAAATAAAAGAATATTAAAATAAACCAGGCTCTATTTTAACTGTGTCTCATCTAAACAACATGGGACTTGCCATAGTTTCTTGCTATTCAGACTCCCCTAAAAACACATTTGACTCTTCTCCAAATAAGTGCAATTAAGAAATGCTGATAGACAATCTTTTTTCTTTTTGAGGCAAATGGGGTTAAGTGACTTGCCTAGGGTCACACAGTTACCAAGTGTCTAAGGCTGGATTTGAATTCAAGTCCTACTGATTCCAGGGCCAGTGCTCTAGCCACTGTACCACCTACCTGCCTCATTGATGGCCAATCTTGATTACAATTTATTACCTATATTCAGGGTCAAGAGGATAATATGTGTGCTGAAGAAAAATGCAAATAGAGAGAAAAATAGTCCAGATGACTGCATGTGTGGAGAGCTCAGAAAGCCTAGTCTACATGTGACATTTATTAACAAAAGTCCAACAAAAACTTAGACAAAATTCACAGCTATTGGTTTTTTACTTGTTTCAATGTTGGTTTAAATAATTTAATTTGGTTTAAATAATTATGAGACCTATACATTATAAACTCAATGCACAATATCTAAAAACAGTCTTCATTTCAGCTATGATTTTCTAACTTAAAAAAAAATGAATCCTTCATCAACATTCTTTAAAAAGGGTGCTTAGGGAGGGAAGGAGAAGAGGACTTGTTTGCTTTCTAACGTGCAATGTACTTGTGGATGTCATTAATATCTTGAGAAAAGTATGGAGTGCTGGGAAGTGAGGCTTGGCCTGTATTTGTGAGAACAGGGCCTTCCTTGATTATTAAACTTAGTAAATAAAAGTTTAAAACTATCATTAAAAAATAAATGTCCGTTTCTCTGCCTGCATGCATGTGTGCATTCTCTCATCTGTTGTTAATATGAAAGAGAATTTGCCAATAAGAACAGAACCTCAGCTTTGGGGATCAAGATGGATCCCAAGAAATAATACTTACCGAGAAAGAATAATAGCACCCCGATTAACTCCTGCCCAGGTCTTCAATTTCTTGACACCAACATGCTCTACCAATGTTTTTGCAAAAGAACCTATAATGACAGATTTAAAATTAGTCAGTAAACTTTACCAAAAGAAAAATCTATGAAAAATCGGCAATGATGTGTTAGCAATAAAGTTCTTAGCCACTTTCAGTATGAAATGGTCCCTGGATTCCCTTTTAAAATAATTACTACTTGATACTGTTAACTTTTTGGTCTATATGCTTCAACTCTCAAGTGGTATTTAGGAACAATTAACAACAGTCACAACAAAGTACACAGACCACTCACAGATATGAGACAAGGCCATATATGCATTTTTTGGGGTATTATTTAATGGTCTGACACAGTATAAAAAACTATTAAGTATTTTTAAGTGACTACTGTATACCAGGCATTGTGTTAGGTATGAATGAACAATAGAAAGAATGAACAATTCCTACTCACAAACATCTTATGTTGTAATGGGAGAAAACAATTACATATATTATACAGAAGAGAGTGGAAAAAATACAAATAAAAAGTAGTTAATTAAATACAAGGTTGTTTGGGAGGGAGGGCACTAGCAGTTGGGGGACGAGGATCAGTAAAGACTTCATGGTGTCTGAGCTGTGTCTTAAAGGGAGTCAAGAGTATTTATGAGGCCGAGGCAAGGAAGAAATGCATTCCAGGGATGGGAAATAGCAACTGCAAAGGCATAGAGACACGAGATAGAAGGTTATGTATGAGGAAAATAAAGAGGGCCAGTTTGCCTAGATCTCAAGAGTGAAAACAGGGAGAGTAATTCCACTACAGCTTAAAATTTAAAATGTGGTCATTCTAATAACATAAGTTAAGGTATGTCAGCTGGAAATTGATGAATTTCTATAAAATCTCTAAGAAAAGCTCAATTTTCACAGCTTACCCTCTCTTCCATTTTCTTTCCTTTTTTCATCTTGTTCTATTAACCATTTCAGAACCAGATGTCCAGCTGGATGTTCTGCCATGTGGAGCTACAAAGAAGTCAAAAAGTTATTAATTTAAGAAGTGGTTTTCATCTGTGACTTGGCATATGGCTCAGTACTAGTTAGATAAAGGCTAAGTAAAGTGCAACAATGTAGAATAGAATAAGAGTATCCACGTATCCTTGTTTGGATATAACTATGCCTATAATAATTTCCATACTACGAGTCATCTGTATATTTGAAAACAATATGACTATCAGAAGGTATTTAGGTACTTGAAGGTACACTAACACATGTGCTAAAGTACTCTTGCTGTTTTTGTAGGAACCATTTTACAATAACATTTTAGAATTATATTGACAATCAGTCAATAAACATTTGTTAAGCACCCACTATGTGCCAAGCAACTGTGCTAAGTGCTAGAGATACAAAGAAAGGCAAAAGATAGTCCCTGTTCTCAAGAAGCTCAGAGACTAATGGGGGAGACAACATGCAAACAACTATGTACAATTAAGCCATATACCAGATAAGCTGGAAATAATCAAAAGAGGATGGCATTATAATCAAGGGGGATCAAGAACAGTTTCCTGTAGAGGGCTGGTTTTCAGCTGGGACTTGAAGGAAGCCAGGGAAGCCAGCAGACAGAGATGAGGAGGGAGACCACTCCAGGACTGGGGGATAGCCAAAGAAAATGCCAGAGTTGGGAGATAGGATCGTGAGAGTTGGGGGAATGGAGAGGACCCTTGTGTAAACAACAACACAGAGGCCAGTATTACTGAATCATAGCGTCTACATGGGAGTATGTAGGGTGTAAGAAGATTAGAAAGGCTCTGAACACCAAACAGAGGAATCTGCAAGACCTGTAATTTAGGAAAATCATTTTGAAAGCTGAGGAGGATGAACTGGAGTATGGAGAGACTTGTGGCCAATCTGCAGACTGCTGCAATAGTCCAGGTACAAGGTCGTGAGGGCCTGTACTAGGATGGTGACAGTATCAGTGAGAAGGGGGTGTATGTGAGATGTTACAAATCAAGACTGTGATATATTGTTCTCTGTTAAATTCTGCCTCATGTGTGGTCTGTTCACAAAAGGAAAATGTTGTAACCTTAGTTTGTTTTATTGTACTGATCCCGGCTGACTTGGGATTTTAAAAATCAAGTAAGCCTCTTCTGATTGTTTCATAATTTGGTGTATTACCTCTCCAGCTTTGCCACCAGGAATCATTTCAGGAGCAGCTAATTTGGCAATGGTATCCAGAGCAGGCTGAATATCTCCAATAGCAGATCCCAGGACATTAACGACAAATATACATGTTGATTTGTCTGTCATCAATTTCTGAACATGCTCCTGCATGTAGCTTAACAGGGCTGGGGAAACAGACTCCAAGAGCTCCTTACGGCGGATTATACTATCTTTCTTACTATCAGAAGAGAGAACAAAGGAGAGATGATGGTTTTATTGTTATAGACACTTTGCTTTAGGTAATGCACTCAAAAAGAACTCCAATGAAATCTGCTTGGATACAATAGGCTAAGCAAATTTTAGCATTTTCAGAACCCTCAAACTTCATATGATCTTTGAAAGGAAAATAAAGATTACAAGTCTTCTTCATTAAAGCCTAATTTTATACAATCAAACATTCCTTTTACGTGCCTCGTTTGGGCTTTAAAAAACAAACAAACCTGGAAACAGCTTATCTACTTGTCTCTCTAGCTACCTGGAATGTCTGACAACACATTTCTTCAATTTATGCTGCCTTCACTCTGGCTTCCTGATCCCTGTGCATAATGGAAGGAGAAGATTTAAGAGTCAGAAGGGGCCTCAGGGGCTGTCTTGTCCAACTTCCTCATTTTATAGATGAGAAACCAGAGGCTCAGAGAAGGTAAATGACTTGGACATTTGTCACACAGGTAGTGAAAAAGGCAGAATCTGAACCTAAGCCTCCTGACTCCAAATCCAATGCACACTGACCCTTGGGGGAGTGTGCATCTGGAAACAGAACCACACAAGGTTGCATCTGAGAAAATATAAAAGCCAGATGAAATGGCCAGGTAGGGCATTCATTCTTACATCATCTCTATCTCTAGAGCAAAAACTTGGTTTGACAAAGCTGTCCTGAGCATTTCTTGCTTGATTATGTCACTTAACCTTTTCAGACCTCAGTTTCCACAACTGTAAGTGAGGCACTTGGACTGAATGGCCACTGAGGTCCCTTCCAATTCTCGACTTCAGGTGCTTGTGCAAAGGTTTTTGTATTATGAGAGTTTGGTGGGGGTAGGGAAATAAAATATTTCCAAAGGAAGTAAGGCATAAAATTGTGAATTTGGGAACTCAGGAAAAGCAGAATAAAATTTTACAGTAAGGGAAATATTTGTAATATATACCAGGTTTTTCAGAATCATTTTGGTTTAGAAAAAGCAATTTTCCTGAGTATATGGCAAAAGTTCTCATCAAAACTTTTTACAAATTAAAAGATCCAACAAATATTTATTAAGCACCTACTAAGTACAAAGTGCCATGTTGCCTTCTGAGAGAGATTCTGAGGAAGAATTTCTTCAGTCTATATAAATTAAGGAAAACATCTGAAATGAGATAGGAAGGACTTCCAACAAGTAGAGATAATAGGTAAAGGGGAGGTTTTCTGAAAACATTTGGAATTCAATGGAAAGAGATAAGCAAAGTGAAAAGAATAAGGTACCTAGGAAAACTGAGTAAGAGACATATTTGCTCTAAAGACTACTATATAGAAGACATGCCACCTAAATGTTTATTTCTGTGTCATAAAAACATTAAGAATCCATTCAACAGCTTAAAGATGAAGCTGTACATTTGCAGTTTCAGAGAAAACTGCTGATAAGCATACTCCAGTTCAAAAAACAAAGAATAAATCTGGACAATACAGACAAAGAAGCAAAAATAATTTAGATTAGTCTTTAGGCTTTAAATATAGAAAATGTTACCCAAATTACCTATGTGCATTTCCATCACCCCTCTGTAGAACTTCAATGATTTCTGGTACAAGGTGTGCAGGATCTCTAGGGCTTAGTAAATACAACAGAACTTTTCTTCCATACTTATTATTCACTATATTTGGCAGGGAATTGATGATTTCCTACAAGAATACATGAATAATCAAATCAAATTGCGATCAATTTGTTTGTGTTCTGAATATATAATTGGGCTTGTGATTTTAACAGTGAAGGGAAGTAAGTGTAAGTTTAATTCCTCATTAAATAGATAAATATCTAAAACAAAGCCAGGATTCCCTAGGTATCTCCCATGTAAAAGAACACTACAGACCAATTCACTTGTAGCTTACTAAAGAACACAAAGGACTTTTCTAAATCCAAGAAATAATTTTCATTCACCATGACCACAGTTTAAATTACAGTTACTAAGAACACTACATGCTGGGACTATCAGTGGGATTTTGTTAATTTGTAGCTGCGTTTAAATGTAAGAACATGCAGTGGAGAATAACTTTTCCTAGAACTTGGTTACTGAGATACATGTAATGGGCTATTATAAAAAAAAGTCTCAACAAAATAACAAGTGGATAAAAGTTTGTAAAATTAGGATGTTTGTCATGAAAACTAAGCCTGTTTATAATTGGGGGAAGGGACGGAGATGAGGTGGACCTTAAAAGGTAGGAAAAACTTAGTCTCACTCCACTCAATTCTCAATTACCAATGACAAGAAATGACATTTTTTGACCTCCTCATCCAAGATTAAAAATGTATTTTCTAGTTAATTAACAATAATCATCAAAAGCAAAGGAAATCTTTCTCTGCATTTCACTCAAAAGTAAATTAGATGATGACAGGGTCTGTGTTCAATACATATGTAAGGGCTACTTGGAAAGCCAAGCACAGTGCTTGGTTCATAGCAGGTTCTTAAAAATGTTTGTTTTTTGAAAGATTAATTTAAGAATCTGAAACTATTCATGGTTGACAGATTTGCTTTATCTTCCCATTTGATTTTTTTCTTTCTTTCTTTCTTTTTTTTTTTTAAAGTGAGGCAATTGAGGCTAAGTGACTTGCCCAGGATTACACAGCTAATGTTATATGTCTGAGGCCAGATTTGAACTCAGGTCCTCCTGACTCCAGGGCCTGTGCTCTATCGACTGTGCCACCTAGCTGCCTCTTCCCATTTGATTTTTAACCAATTCATGTGAAAAGGGATATTAGTGTTGATTTTTGTATATGAATATGCTTTTATTTAAATTCAGAATTTAAAACTATATATGGATCTGTAGCCAAATAATATTCAAATGTTGACAAGTTTTTTTTTTAAGTGGGGAGGAAGGAAAGGCTAGCAATAGTGATGTTAAAAACAGGGGGGAAGGGGTCACTGAAAACAGTTTTCAATTATATTTATGAAAAGAAAGACAAGCTATATGGAAGAGAGCTGTGATTTTATATGTAAACCTTTCTTATATTCTACTTAGTATAAGGACATGTACATTTCTTTTTTTTTGGTATTTGTTAATTTAGAATATAAACTTTAAAAAAATTTATGGAGCTATTACTCACCGACATAACTATTTGTTTCATAAGCTTAGTATCATCAACACAATCAAATGCTGCCAGTAAAACTAAATGAGAATATTCACCCTGTAAAAATGAAAAATTAATAAAGGTTAAAAACGTATTTTCCCGCTTAGTCCATTGATTAGTACATTTTATAAAAGTCATTAGTGATGACAACCCATGTCATCTAACATGCACCAAGCTTAAGATGGATCAAACAAATGACCAGGCCTGAATAATTACTTTCTGCAGGCAATGTTAATAGGACCATACATTTCTAGCTGGAAGGGACCCTAGAAGTCATCTAATCCAGCTACTTCCTCACCTTGCAGATGAGCAACTGAGGCTCAGAGAGGAAGTGAATTGCTGAAGGCCACATGAACACCAAGTGGTAGAGCATGGATTTAAACTCAGGTCTTCTAACTCCCAATCCTGTGCATTTTCCATTGTACCATTCTATTAAACACCTTCTTTTTAGTAAACTATTAAAGGGACTATTCCAACAGTGACACTACCAATCTGCTAACTAATGAACAAAATAAGTTCCTTGAATTATGTATGAAGTGTGACTCTAAAGAAATGAGAATGAAAATTTGTCTCCTTGAGAATGGGCACTGTAATATGGCAGAGAAAAGGAAGGGACTTGCCTGAGCTCTCTGCAAAACTGCTCTGAACAACTTCAAATAATACACACAAAAAGATGGAGCAAAACAATTTTCTAGCTGTTCACACTTTTTTCACAGTTCTCTTGCATCACTCTCATTTCTTTTCCCAGTTTTTCTTCTACCTCTCTTATGTGAATTTTTAAGCTCCTTTATGAGCCCTTCCATGAGTTCTTTCTGGGTTTGAGACTACTTCCATTTTTCTTTTGGCTTTTGCCCACAGGTGTTTGGACTTCATTGTCTTGATTTTTACTATCACCATAATAACTTTTTATGGCCAGATTCTTCTTTTTTTGTCTTTTGTTCATCTTTTTTGGCCTGTTTCCTTTCTTTTAAATTTGAGCTCTGTTCCTGGGGTGGAAGGGGCATTGTCTCAGGCTTCTTGTGCCAAGGGCTGCAGGTCCTGGCTATTTACCTAGTGCTGCACTGATGCTACCCTGAGGCTCATGGGGGGACCCTCATGTCTAGTACTGTGCTGAGGGGGTGGGGGTTCACTGGTGCTGTTGGAGGCTGTAGGGGGTCTGGCAGTTTACCTGGTCCTGAGCCAGGGTCCTAGTGCTGGTGTCTAGCCACTGGGGACTGCCTATTTGCCTGGGACTATGCTGAGGTACACGGGGCGGGGGAGTGAAAGACTGGTGTTGGTGTTTGCCTGCTCCACCACACAGGGGCTCAGTAACTCCTCCTGTTTTGCTAAGTGCGGCTTGCTGGGACACTTCCTATCATGGACTGTGTTCCCCTTTTACATAAGTGAGACAGACCTTTCTTGCCAATTTTCTAAGTTTCTTTGGCTAAAAGATTGTTTCACCTCATCTTTTTACTGGTTCTCCTGTTCCAGGATTTGTCTTGGGGTGCTATTTTATGGTTGTTTGGAGGTGAATATAGGAGAGTTATGGGGATTAACTGCTTACTCTGCCATCTTGGCTCCCAGAAGTCTAATTCAAAATTTCTCACTATGCTCCCTAGATGGTCTTTATGCTAAAAATTCAACTCTCCTTCAGTCAACCTGGTGATGAACCTCTAAAGGTAGTTATGCTGGTTCTCAAAGGACAGACACAGTCTATCATCAAAAATGCTCCAAACTATAATAGATACCTCATACTCTTTAATATGAAATCTTCTTTCATTTTTTTGAAAACTTTGATTCATCTCTAGAACCTCTTTACCAGTGATCCTCTTTCTGCCGAAATATCCTTCTCCATAGGCAGTTCCCCATCCAATCTCAATTCTAGTCTTACCTTCTTGTAGATGGTGCTTATCTCAAGAGTCATGAAGGCTAGATCTCCTAACTTTACACTTGGCACACGAAGAACATACAGTTTCGGAGTCATGAGCTCCTTTGAAAACATTTCCTGTCCATACATAAGGTGTTGGGGCCGCAGGTGAGCCTTGGGAGCTGGTTGTTAATGATGGCAGTCTCTCCTAATACTTCCCTCCTGATTTCCAATACTCAGGTTCACAATCATAAACCATTTACTCTTACAGAATATTCTAATAAAGTTGGTTATCTGATTTACTAGCCCATAACAAATGAGCAAGTGGAAAGAGGGCAAACTGATACCATAGAGAAATGATACTCAATAATAACTACGGACACAGTGGATCTCTAAAAAGCAGACATAAGTTCAGAACGGTTTTGGCCTATATATTGTAGAAGCAAATAGCTATGTTCCTTAATAACATCTGAGGACAACAATACTATGCTTTTCAACATAAAACTATAGCTAATGCTCTTAATAATGATTCTGGGTCAGTAAAGTAAGGATGTCGTACCCTTTATTTAGGAAGGCTGAGAAGGGTGACAGATATATCTTGGAAACATTTCTATCCAAAATGGCAAAAAAGAAAAGGTTTTGGTGCTTAATACCAACTTACATGAGATTACTTTCTTGATGATAAATTAAGTATGAAATATGTACATGCATGCATGTACTATGCACATATGTATGAAAGTATATATACATGAAGGAATGTATATTGATACTCAGCAATTTCAATATGAATGTGAGTTATAGGGGAAATATGATTTTTAAAAGTTGGCAAAATGTGTTTGGAAGTAATAGTTATAAGAATGATAGCCAACATTTACACAGCCTATCTGTGCCAGGCACTGTGCTAAGTGCTTTACAATCATCTCATTTGATCCTGGCAACAACTCTGGGAGGTAGGTGTTATCATTCCATTTTATAGATGATGAAATGGAGGCAAACGGAAGTTAAGTGACTTGTCCAGGGTCACAGCTAATAAGTGACTGTGGCCTGTTTTAAACTCAGGTCTTCCTATTTGCAGGCCTGGTGCTCTATCCATTGTACTACTAGCTTCCTCTTTTAGTAAGAAGCCAAAAAAGCCACAGGCTCCTGTATTATATAGCTGTCTCATAACTATCTACCATTAATACTTTCTTCAAGAGAGATACAGGTCAGACCATATGACTTCTTTGCTCAAAAACCTTCCCTACTGTCTTTTAGATAAAATGTTAACTTCTCAGCCTAGCACATAAAGTCCTCCAAAATTTGACCCCAAACTCACTTTTTCAGATATTCCACAGTACTCCTCTTCATATATTCTACATTCCATCAAAATGATTCCCTGAATCTCAAATTCTGTCTCCTAACTTCATGGTTTTATAAAGGCTGCCTCCCAATCCTTGAATGTATCACCTTCTCAACTTCTGGCTTTTAATAATTCTTATCCCCTCTGAGGGCCAGTTCAAGTGCTACCTCCTCCATGAAGCCTTCCGATTCCTCAGTGAGTTTTCTCCTCCTCCTCAAATTACCATAAACTTATTTCTGTACATACTATTTGAGTTCTTTGCTTATTTTTTGGCAATTGGGGTTAGGTGACTTGCCCAGGGTCACACAGCTAGTAAGTGTCAAGTGTTTGGTCTGGAGCCACATTTGAACTCAGGTCCTTCTGACTCCAAGGCCAGTGCTCTATCCACTGCGCCACCTAGCTTCCCCCTAACCCAATTTGAGCTCTCTGAAAGCAGGGATTACCCCTTTTTATCTCTGTACCCCAGACTCTGGCATAGTTTGTTTGATTGAGGAGATTCATAATGTTACACATGGTAAGTACCAAATACCATTATGAAAACTAAAACCATCTTATCAACAGGAAAAGTTGAGATGAAAATCAATACCAAACTGAGAAGATAAAAATAACAAATGTTAAGCAATGGCTCTGAACTGATATATTAAAAAAACAAACTACTGATGATAAAAAATGGGAAACTGCTAAGACACTGAATCAGACGATTAACCTTCCAGTAGTTAAACTAACATAAAGCAACTACTGTAACAAGTCTGTCGAAAAGGGCAAGCTGCACTTAGGTAAGCAAAGGCTACTTAACAAACAGCCTTACCAACATGGTAGTAGAGGTCAATGCTAATTTAAAATATAAACTCATTTGTAAAATGTTTTGGAGAACAGAGACAGTTTAGTGGAAAGAGGTTACCCTATTAATCAGAACCTGGTTCATTTATCACCTCTCACACATACTGGTTAAGTGACCTTGTATAAAATCACTTACTCTCAGAGCCACAGACAACTTTAAATTGAGTGCCAACCTACATGGGTAGAAACTGTTTCTTCACCAATAGCTATACCAATAAAATTGCAAGAGGAGGATGGTAAAGGATTATGAGTAGCATTATCTCACAAAACAGTAATGGAGAAAGCCTACCATAAAACTCAGTTAAAACAGATTATCCCAAAAGCATTTGCACAGATATTAGAGGCAACAACAAACAAAGGAATAATGGAAGTTCAGACATCATTTCTACCACAAAATATTTATATCATCTATCACAGTAAATTTATCATATTTCTAACTGAAGCCATTAGTCATTTGTAAAGCACTTAGTATAATGCCTACTACACAACATTTAACAAATACTTATTTCCTCTCCCTGTTAGTTGATTGCTAAAGGGTATTTACATAAATCTTCCACCCTGCAGTTGGCTGAAATCAAATTCAGACCAAAAAATAAAAGTAATTCTTGAAATCAATCACATACCCCAAATTATGTGTGCATACACAAACTAGTTACATTGAGTAAATGTATGAGTTCAGGACAAACAGCTTTCTGAGAAGAAATGCAGTTTCATAATCTTAAGTAGGATTTATTCTAAGCAAATACTATAAAGATAATCTTTCTCTAATTTGCTGTAATCAGAATGTATTTAAAGTTTTATTTTACTTACATTGGCTACTTTTTCAACATAAGTCTTCATTGTTTTAATAATAACTTTTCTGTCCTACAAAAAGAAAAATTCTTCAGTGAATCTGGTCTAATAAAACAGTATTTTCCCTAATGTACGTTATTATATTTTCATTTGCTGATTTCTCACAGGATATTCATATAAATACTCTTAACAAATGTAAACGATGAGGGGCAGCTAGGTGGCGCAGTGGGTAGAGCACTGGCCCTGAAGTCAGGAGGACCTGAGTTCAAATCCGGCCTCAGACCAAACACTTGACATGTACTAGCTGTGTGACCCTGGGCAAGTCATTTAACCCCAATTGCCTTAAAGGAAAAAAAAATGTAAATGATGCCTCTACATTTGGATCTTGAAGTAAGACACATTTAGATCCAGAACAACAAAGTTAAAATTCACAGTAGACAGGGCTGCCAGTTACCATCCTATGAGACAATCTTTATTTCAGGTTTTTCTAAAATTTGGAAATGTGAAAAAAAAAATGGACAGTGGTTCTAATAATACATTGAAGCTACCATAAAACCATTTTTGGAGCTAGCCAAAATATGTTTCAAAGAGTCTAAGAACTAGAAATAACTCTAAATTGAGTGCAATGGTCCAAATTTAGATAAAAGGAGACAAATACAAGACTTCTTTCTAGAGCCTACTGGCCAAGTTCTTGGTTCTCTTTTTAGTCTATGGCTTATTAGTCCTAAATAATGAAGAACGGCTATCAATATCTAGCTTGACCTAACATAATTTCAACTATTATACTACCCCTATGCAACCCAACCCTTTCCTTCAGGTTATTTTTAGTTCAGGGACTAGGAATGGTATGAGATTAGGAACTGGAG
Source organism: Phascolarctos cinereus (assembly GCF_003287225.1). Lineage (NCBI taxonomy): Eukaryota > Metazoa > Chordata > Mammalia > Diprotodontia > Phascolarctidae > Phascolarctos > Phascolarctos cinereus. The sequence goes on along the minus strand of NW_027555847.1, from coordinate 122,502,631 downwards.
TGCTACTGCTACTGTGAAGAGCTTTAGGCAAATAGATCAAGCCTAATGGCTAGGGTCGCAAGTCTAAGAACAAACCCAAAAGGCTGCAAAATTCTTTGGAATAATACAGACAAGATCCAATGCTGAAGTAAAATAATGGGCCCCAAATTTGTAGATAATTACAATCAAATAATGTATAAGACTTAGTTAAGGTTTAGTAGGTCCCTGCATTCTAAAAATTATAAGTCACTGATCAAAACAATGCAGCATAATGTAAATACTAACATACATTAAAATATATCAAGCAGAAAATATTTTTAAAAATACAAATGGAAAAACTGTCTGCTTTTTAAAAATTTTATTTATTATTTTTTCCCCCAAACTGTCTGTTTTCATAAAGCTACTTTGTATTTGCAGTATCTTTATCTCAACCTGAGAGTCTTTAAAGCTACACAAAACTAATTGTTGTGATCTAACAGACAAACTGTACCTTTGACTTTTTTCCCCCTTTCTGCTGGATAAACATGCTATTCTTGCCTCACAACTTTAATGCTATGTGTGTAAAGTTATTTTCTATAATTTTCTTGAAGTACTTTCATAATAGTGTATATGAACCAAACCTCTTGACGTCTTCCTTGTGCAATTGTCTTTCAAACAGTTTTTAAATATCATAAATAAAAATATTGTTTCTAATAGATCTGATCATTAAACATAATACTAAGTGGCTCAGTTTATTTGCTTCAGCATTTAAAATGTTAAATTTTAGATCATACTTTTTAATTTGTGAATTAGAAGACAAAACTATTATAAACCTATAACAGACCATTTTTGATATAAGACTATCACCATTCTGATAATTTAATTGCCACCTTAAATCACCGTCACTTTGAATATTTTATCTCTACTATACTCTAATATCAATAAGGATCTTATCATACCCCCCACAATGCTTAACACATCACACATTCAGTATATCTATCTGAAGGAACAAATCTGTACTACTAATAACAGAGTGAATAGAATGCAATTTTCTCCCAAATGTGGTGTTCCTCCCTGAGTCAAAACAAGATTATATCTCACATTTACTGATTTCTAAAATAACAAATATAGGTATTATAGATGTCTAATTTCTTACCCATTATTTCAAATAATTAAATAGCTAATCACCAAGTATTTTGCTTTTCATCACGTCTTCCCAATAAATGAGCTCTTTTCTGATTTATCAAAACATTAAGAACTTATACTCTGCCCCAGTGAAACTGACCAGAATGGAGTAGCATGGCAAACACTAATCCTTTATATAGTCATGTAAACACAGAAGTGGTTTTATTGAATAACAATCTCCATAAAACATTTAAATTAAAACATCGTATCAAACTGTGCAAAACTTCTACACTCAGACGACTGCTGATGCATATAAACGCAGAAGAGGGAATTTTGAAAAGAGAAATGCTATCAATGTTCATTAAGACAAGGTTCAAAGGAGATTTTAAACCTAAATAAGAGACAAAGAAACTTGGTGACAACGGATAGGTTACATTCTCGCCCCCTTTGCGCTGAGTTTGTACAGCATACCTTTGGTGTGCCATGCCACAGACAGTACATGGCTACTCTAGCTCCATCATGTGTATGTGCAAGGTATATTACAGCTTCTCTGATTGCTTCAATCATTTCCTAGGGAACAAAAAAAGAAAATGATTTTACTTCTGCACAAAGCCTCTCCTGATCTCCCTAACTGATTAATTATTGTCCAAATTTGATATTAATTATGGTTTTATTCTTTTGGATGGAAATGGTGTTATGAATGGATCACTCTCAGATTGATATCCCTGGACTCAAGTCTCTTTCCTCAGCTTCAGTCCTGAATCACCAACTGACTATTGGATGTTTCAAACTGAATGTCTCAGAGACATCTCAAACTCACCATGTGTAAAACTGGACTCTTTCCCCTTCACCATTTCTCATGGCACAAGTATTCTATTACTTTCATATATCATAATTTGTTCAGCCATTCCTCAACTGATGGGCAACCCCTTAGTTTCTAGTTCTTTGCTTCTACCAAAAGACCTGATATGATCATTTTTTTCCACATGGGTTCTTTTCCTCTTCTTTGATCTCTCTGGGATACAGGCCTCATACTGGTATCAATGGATCAATGTATATTTGCAATTTATTAACTTTTTGGGCATAGCTCCAAAATACTTACAGAATAAAACTATACCAACCACAGTTCTACCAACAACACACTATGACGTCTACTTCCGTGAAGCCCTTTCAACATCTGTTATTTTCCTTTTTTGTGGTCATCTTTGCTAATCTGATGACTAAGAGGTGGAACCTTGGAGTTGCTTTAATTCACATTTCTCTAATTGTTAATGATTCAGAGCATTCTGTCATATAGCAAGCTAAATTCTTTTAAAAAAAATCCTAAGTAAGCATATGGTGACAGATATTGTCTATTAACTACTTATGTTTTAACAATATATGTTTCTTCTTTTAAAAAAAGACAATGAACAACTCTGTGGTACTACCTCACACCTATCAGATTGGCTGAAATGATAAATGTTGGAGGGGATGTGGAAAAATTGTGACACTAATGCACTTTTGGTGGAGTTGTGAACTGATCTAACCATTTTGGAACTATGCCAAAAGAGCTATAAAACTGTGCATGCCCTTTGACCCAGCAATACCACTAGTAGATCTGTATCCCAAAGAGATCAAAGAAAAAAGAAAAAAAACTTATATGTACAAAAATATTTATAGTAGCTCTTTTGTGGTGGCAAAGAATTGGAAATTGAAGGGATGTCCATCATTTGGGAATGGTTGAACAAGTTGTGGTAGATGACTGAGATGGAATACTATTGTGCTCTAAGAAATGATGAGCAGGATGGTTTCACAAAAACCTGGGAAGATATCCAGGAAATCATCGTACACAATAAGAGCAGTACTGTACAATTATCAACTATGAATGGCTTAAGCTATTATCAGCAATACAATGATACAAGACAATTCCAAAGGACTTATGATGAAAAATGTTATCCACTTCTAGAGAAAGAGTTGATGAAGTCTGACTGCAGATCAAAGCATATTTTTTTAAACTTTATCTTTCTTGTTTTTTTTTAATCTGTGTTTTCTTTTGCAACATGGTTAATATGGAAATATGTTTTGCATGAGATGTATAATCTATGTCAAAGTGTTTGCCTTCTCAAAGAGGGGAGAAGGAAGGAACTTGGAACCCAAAAATTTAAAAAAAATGTTAATTGTTTTTTACATACAATTCAGAAAAAATAAAATAAAAATATTCTTAAAAAACACTAAAATAAAAAAAGATTAGGCATCCAAGTAGAAACATGTCTTTAAATGTTTATTTGCATTCCTATGCTATTTGAATTTGCAATTAAAGAAGATGGCCATTTACTATTAAAAAAAAAAAGACAATTCTTTTCCAGAACATGCTACTTTTACCTTAGTTGAACACATATTAGCAAAATAACTTTTTTGGTAACAATTTCCCTGTCAGTGAAACAAGAGGGCTGGATTACATAATCTAAGATTATCTTCTACCAGTTAAGACTGCATAACTTTGATTTCACAAGATATAGTAAGAAATTATAATTGGGAACTAAAAATGAAAACTAAATATTAAGAAAACTAAGGGATGAGAATTTAGTTTTACTCTATTAAGGAAACAGTTTTGTATCAGGAACCATTACCTGAAAGTTTAACAAATTTACTAATGTAATTTAATGATAACCAGAGCAGTTAAAGAAGTCCAAACCTGCTTAGAATAATGGTAGCATTATTGTGATAAAAATATAGGCTCCAAAGTTTGGCTAATTTGAAAGGGGAAAATATTCACTTATAGGTATACAGGGTGTGAAAGGAGTTGCTTAAAAATCAGTCACATTACTAATCATCATGTAAATAAGGAACCAACGATCAAAGAGATTGTATAACGAGGAAAAATAAATTTAAATTAAAACTCAAGAGGATTAAACACTAAATTTTCATTTGGCTTTACCCACTCACATACATATTTATACACTCTCCATGACATAACAGGTCTCCTGGATTTATCCAACTAACATCTATTAGATTCCAGGCTGCTATTCATAACCTCTCCTGTTTGAACCTGACATTCCTCAATCTAGATTCTCTCCAGCCCTGCTCCTTGAAAAGAGAGTTTAGTAGTAATTTACTAGTCACTTGTTGAAGATAGCTATACCCTAACTTATGAAATCGGCTTCACTACCCTATGGCCTTAGATTGGTATCTAGGTTTTTCAGAGACTCCAGGTCCTCAGGAACTGCATAGCCCAGGCAGTCAAAATGATCTCCTCTGAGTTCAGTTTTAGCATGGGGTGCCTATCCTCCGTTTCAACCAATCTATGCCCTCTGGTGGTCCTAACAAATGTACTTCTCCTGGTTTATTGTTAAAGTGACTATATGAAACACACTTTTAAACAAACTTCCCTTCTATTCCCATCAGCACCATATAGTCAATAACCAGTTCCTATACCTATCTCCCATTGTGCAATGAGGACTGATAACTGAGTCCATAAGAAAAAACAAATTCTAATAAAACAATGTGGAAAACTGTTATGGAAGTACTAAATAATGCCGGCTGTGCAACTTACCTTTTCCTGCAAATTCATTATTATTCACGCAATATTTTAGGCCTCACCTTTTTTCAGTTGTATAGTATCTCCCTATTAGTGTTCTCACTATCCCTTTGACTCCAGTAATTTTTCTAGAACTAAAAACCTACTTGAATGCTGCAAGTCCTTCTTTTTTTATCTAGAGAGCAAGTTAGGTGAATTATAAAAGCAATAAAGCCTATTTACGTTCTAGGATGCCTTTTGATCTATCAGGAATACCATCCTAGGTCACTATGGCCTATGCATAAACTACTCAAATGGTTGAGAATGAGAATATTCTTCTAGGGAATAGAATTCTATATAATGACTTACTATTAATTCTTTCAATAGAGTGCGCAACATTCATTCTCTTTCCTCCCCACCTCCCTAACCCTGCCCAACTACTTTATTTCAAATAGGCAAGAATCGAAATAAAAAAAAAGATATTAATCTTATTGTCATTCAACTCTACACAGTAAGTCTAAAAATAACAATGAAATTATGGAAAAACTTACTGATCTGAGTTTTGGGGGTGCATAGGTGAAAAAGTCCAAGAATACTTTATGAACCAGTGAATGTTTAATTACGGTTTCTCTGTAAATAAAAACAAGAAAAGTTGGGGCCAATCACCTTGAGAATTTATTCTGCACTAAAATGAACAGTGTCAGGTACCATTTAAAATAAACTGGCAAATGGTTTTGCTAACTGCAACAATAGAGCGAAGCCTAATGTAGCATGTTTAGAATATTGCAATAACTGCTTTTTTTTTACTCAATTATGAATAACTAGACCAAGGAATTAAAGTTCTAGCATTTAACTAGAATATATGAACTAGTTGCTACAAAGATAGACACGTTATCGGACCTGCTTTCAAAGTCAAATACAATGTTGTATTTTATTTGCAAGGACATTTCACTGTGATTAAATGGCATTCCATAACCACATGTACATTGTGCTATATGAAACAGGATAACAGATATTGTCTCTCTTATCTAGAAGCTTGCAATATAATAAATCAAAATGCCACATCTATGAAAAAGCTATAGAGTTGGGGCAGCTAGGTGGTGCTATAGATAGAACACAGCCCTGGAGTCAGGAGGACCTGAGCTCAAATCCCACCTCAGACACTGGACACTTACTAGTTGTGTGACCCTAGGCAAGTCACTTAACCCCTGCCCAGCAAAAAAAAAAAAAAAGCCATAAAGTGGCACTTCACATTGCTACCTTATTACATAAAGTTCTCTTTTAATACTAAAACAGCAAAAAAGAAAAGGGGAGGAGTTCCCCCTGATTTGGTTCCTGACCTTGTTTTGTAAGGGCTGCTATGTTGCTTGGACTTTAGGAATTCAGAGTTGGCAGGTAAGATAGGTCCTAATTAAACTAGCCTACTCTTCTAGTCCAGGTTATGAGGTAGCAGCACTGACTTTTGGACAGTAAACCAGATATTCTTTTTTTCCCCCCGTGAGGCAACTGAAGGTAAGTGACTTGCGCGGAGTCATACAGCTAGTAAGTGTTAGGTGTCTGGGGCCGAATTTGAACTTGGGTCCCTCTGACTCCAAAGCTGGTTACTCTATCCACTGCGCCACCCAGTTGCGTTCCCCCTCCCCCCCCCAATATTCTTAAATGATAGCTTGGTAGCATAAACATATTAAGCCCAAACTCCCTTTATGTTCACACCCATTCTCCAAGGTCAGTTAAATTCCTTGGGGCAAGAAAGCTGGAATTTTAAAACTTAACCCATTACAGGCTAGCTATTCTCTGTACTAAGTTCAGAGACAAAGAACCATGACTTACAAAAGTAGTTACAGGGCGAAATCAATTACTTGTAAAAAGGATCAATAAAAAAATGATACTGGATCACTTTTAATCTTCTCAACTCTTTGAAGTAAGCAATACAAGTATTATTACAGATGAGGAAACTGAGGCTAGTAGAGATAAAGTGACTTTCCTAAGATCACACAGGTAGTAAATACTAGAGCTAAGATTTAAACCTAGGTCTCCTAATTTAAATTCCAGCCTTTTTTCCACTATGTGATACTGTGGGCAGACAAGAAAAATGCAATTCAACTCTTCAGATATTAATTATGATTCTACTATGTGCAAAGACACTGGAATTAGAAAGATGAAAAAGATACATTCTGTTTTCAAGAAATGGAGAGAATGAGACTTATACAAATATGTATGTGGTAAAGATAAAGAAAAATACAGAGAGTACTCTATAAGAAATTTGAAATTATTTTCAGATGGGGAAAATTAGGGAAGAAATTATGAATTAAATTAGGAAGTAAATTAGTGAAAGAGACTAAGGAGTAGTCAAACAAATGAGAGAACCATGAGAGAAGAGGGTCACGGAAACCAAAGGTGGGAGGAAAAAGTACAAGGAAGGGATATTTAACATCATATGCTGCACAAAATTCAAGAAGGACAAGGACTGAAAAAATGGCCCTCCCTCTTGAACTACCTTGTACTATTTACATATGTACTTCTTGTCCACCCTGTTAAAATGTAAATTCCTTGTGAGTAGAGATCATTCCATTTGTTATATGCCAGAGCATGGCATGAAGTTTGCCACACAGTAGACACTTAATACTTATTGATTTAGCAATTAAGATCATTAGTTACCCTGGAGAGAGTAGTTTCAGTAAAGTGGTGGGGTCAGAAGCCAGATTATAGGACAGTGAGAAACCAATGAACAACGGGGAAGGAGAAGCATCAAATACAGAACAATCTTTTTTAATACAATATTTAGACAAGGTTCACTCCCTCCCCTCAACCAAAAGGATAAATTTTACCCAGCTATTAGTTCTTGGGAAAAAAATTTTTTTCCCCCTTACTTTTGAGCCATTGGCGTAAGAATCTGTTTCATTTCATCCATAATAGCCTCTTGCTTATCAGGCTGTACCTCTAACACTTTTTCCAGAGTTGGGTGAATTGCAGACTGAAAAGAAACCAGTAACAAGTTCAAAAAAGGTTCCAGAAGTCCAGAGTAATGAAAAATATTTGCATTACATAGTAAAACTTTGTGTACATTCATACTGGTCCCTAGTTATTTAATTACCTTTTCTCCCTCTCTGTATCAGTGTGAATAATGTGCCAAGCAAATCAAACTAATCACAAAATTACCACCAACTGCAAGAGTATATAAAAGCAGTTGACAAAAGCTTGCCATGACTCATTTTGTGCATCAGATACCATAGCCATGAGTAAAAAAAAAATAAGGCTATTAGAAAGACATGAAAATATTACTTTTAACCCTGAAACTCAATTCCAAATAGGCTAAGGACTAAAGCTACATCACCTCTAATAAAATTACTCTTTCTGTGTATTCCTTGACTGGTTCTTCCCCTCTCCCTTTTCCTACACTTCTCTTGACATTCTCAGGTCCAGTCCCTACAATGACCCCACCCCTGGCCTAAGTTTTCTCTATCCTTGTTAAAATGTGGACAAATGTCATCTGTACAAGGACATTTCTCTGTGACAATGAAGTTTCAAAAAAGTTTTTGGTATGAGATAAACCACTGTAATTTTGAGAGTTTTAATCACTGATCAATGGTACAAATAAGAATGAAGTATTATAAACTAGATTCCAGGGTGGGTAATTAAATGTTTAATTTAAAAAGAAGTCCCTGGAGGAAAGAAAAAACAACTTTTAGAAAAGTAGTTACAATAAAGTCTATTAAATGACCAAACAAGAAAGGAAAGCATTCTTAAAAAAGGCAAGGAGGAAAAAGCCTAAAAACACATAAGAAACCATACCCTGTAAAGCTGGAATGTATTCCCATAGAGCTCTTCTACAAGCATATTCCGCTGTTCCAAAATTGCTTTGTCATTGTAAGCATATTCCACTACTGCGGATGCTTCTGCATGGCGCAACATCTTCCGCACTTGGCCTTTAAAACTTTTTATTATTTCTGCAATTTGTGATTTATTTCTGTACACGTAAGGAAAAAAAGAAATGAAGACAGGTAAGATAAGTTCAAGATACAAATTTACAACCTCAGTTTTACCTAACTCCTCAGTGTATGTAGGAGAATTGAAAGAAAAAGTGAAATGGGAAATCACAACAGAGATAAACCAGCTCTTCTAAATCAATAGGATCAAAGAGAAGCAAACATATAGAAATGAATCACTGAAATTATCTTTGGTATAAAACTGTAACTTTTTTTGGCGGGGGGGCAGGGAGGAATATGCTATCAATTACGCACTACTCTCTCTTCTTGCCTCTATTTACTGGCTTTCTTCAAGATGGCTCGAAGTCAACCTTCAGTGGGAGAGTCTTTTCTCAGGCTTTCCCAGCCACAGAAATCCTCCTTTCTCACTCCCCTGCTGCCCTTAACTGCCACAGCCCTCCCTGATATTACCTTCCATCGACTCTTGCACCCATTAGGATATGAGCTCCTCGAAGGTAGGCACTGTTTTTGCCTTTGTATCCCCAACCCAGTGCTTAGAAAAGTTCCTGGCACATAGTAAGCACTAAACTGACCTCATTCAATTCAGTTGGTCCAACTTTCTCCTGAAAATTTCTTAAATAATTTTAAGTATTTGAGTTCTGAAGAAAAACATGGAGAATGGGTTAAACAGTAGCAACAAAATTACAAGTTAATTATTCCATTTTCTTCCTTCAATCAGTCCTTCAGGACATATGATACACCTTTCAGAACTGTAGAAGCACCACCACATTTTATATTAATTTTAGCATGTTTTCATTTCTTAGAAAATCAAACCAAATCAAACCAGAAAACCTCTAAATTACTTACCCGTACATGAGAAATTTCTTAACAACATTTCTGGAATACTTGGACTTACTCAATTCAACCCAATTCTCTGAAAAACAAAGTAAATTACAATTCTTCAGTATTTTCATTTGAATCCTTGTTAAACAAAGAAAATGCTGTATACATTTTAAGTCATGATCCTGGGGACTCATGTATAAATTAATACCCACCGTCAGGATATTAGAAGACACCCCGATTTCCAGAGCTAAGGCCCAGCAAGCAAGCTGTGCCCTGAGTTTGGCATGACAACAATCCTCTGTGTTCAGCCTCTGGATGATCTTGGCCACAGCAAAATCCCAGAATTGTTTCTGGTCATGAAGCCCTGCTATCAATCAAACTTGTCACATTGTTGCTGTTATCTTTCATTGTCAGGGCTACAAATCACTGAGTAGCCATAGGCCTAATTATTGAGATCTCCCCACATTGCCTCAGGCCCCCCTCTAGGGGTGCGGCTCTGGCATGTGTCCTTGCTTGCAAGACATTTCCCTCACTCTGAAATTAAACTTCTGTTTGATTCCTGACTCTCCTCTCTCTAGCCTGCTTTGTTCAGCTCCAGCCAAGCACAGGTTAGAAACCAGCTGCAGTCCGATTGACATTACTTTACCTCTCCTATCCAAAGAAGGTTGGAAATACGGTATTAAGACAGAAGGCACAGTATCTTTTGGGAGGGTATGGACCTGTTATTTCAATGGTATTCTCTTGGTGAAGAAACTCCCTCTACTACCAACACAGAGCTGTGACTGGACAGTCGTACAATACATGCTTTTAGTGAGACACTGAAAAGTTAAGGGACTTCTCTAAGGACACAGAGCCACATGTCAGGGTGATCCTTTCTCTCCTGTGCATCAGTGCTGTTTTTCATACCACCACTAACCAACCTTTAATGTTGTATTATTACAGGAGAAAGAAATTTAGTTAGAAATCTTCAACTTGAACATGTAACATTAAAAAAATACCTTTTAATTCTTCAAATGTCTCCTTCCTTTGTTCCTCATTACCATATTGAATGTAACACTGGATAATACGGGTTGAATCATGTGCAAATGCAATCTGCACGGAAAAGATTTGTTATAATTAGCCACAACAAGAGCAATAATCTGAAAGTAATTCAGACCCAGACCCTGCCTAGTGGCCAGTGGTACAGGAGGGAATGACTTAGGTTGTCTACTCCTAGCCCTTGATGAATAACAATATCTCCTCAAGACTAGGACCATTATTTTTCATCTACCAACCACTACTACCCTTTATATCAACAATTTCCTCTATGGCTATTTCTTTATCCCTGGACACATAAGAACACATCACCCCCAACCTTCAACTCCCATTCTCTCATCCTTACCCAACTTTCCATTATATCCTCTTGAATTCTCATTTCATAAAGAACAAACTTCTTTTTACTTTGGACGTCTTTCTTTCAAACTCATTCCATTTAACTGCCCTCACTGAGGCCTTGTTTCCCTTCAATGACAGTGTATCTCTAGCCATGCTCTCCAGCACTGATCATAACTTCCCTCACACCCCATGATACACTGATCCTGGAGGGGGAGTCAGGATACTCCAGGATACTTTCCATACTCTTTCCCCTGGGATCTTCCAGTACAGAATACTTCATTTGTATAGTTCTTCTCTGTCCCTTTGCCCAGGTCCATCCTAGAGCATTAGATACAAAGTGGCCTGAGGAAGAAAAGGCTTAGCTGTGGTTTGGAAAAGGGCACCTGAGGTTATTCCTGAGTTTCAATTACATTCAGACTGCTTTTCTGAGTTCTTGGTAACTGTAGAGGGGAGAAATATCTGATCCTTGTAAAGTACTGCTTTCATTTTTAATTAGTGAAATGGTTTTCACTTTATGGTCCACAAGTGCATACTGCACCTTAAACCTTGAACCTGCTTGACTGGCCTCCATACAATAATGCTTTCCAGATCGTCATCCCTACCTTGATTTCACTTTCTTTCCTTTCTAATCTTGACCCTATACTTAGCCAATTCAGCTCCACATAGTGCTCAGTTTTTTAAAACCATGACTTTCTAATGAAGGTTGGAATTGATTCCCTAAGATTTAGCTAGTCTTTGATATGTAACACAAATTAGTAATATAGGTATAATTTGTAAAGCACATGGTGAATCTTTTTATGTCAAGTGCTGAATATTCCCAGCTCCAGACATCTGGTGGCATCCACTGCAGTTAGTAAAGTAAAAACAATCTATCTCTCAATTCTTCCTAGAAATGCTCCCACTTCAAAGTGTATGATGGCAGGGCAAAGGCTGCCCCTATGAATCCTCCACATATTGGCATGAATGCTTTATCCAAGTGTTTTTCAACCACAGAAACATAATACTGTAAAAGTTGTTTTGTACAAGACAACATAAACAAGTCCCAATAGCAATTACTGCATAACACTAAGCTCTACTACTACAAGTTTTTAAAGAGAATCACAAATTTACAGTTGGAAGGAACTTAGATGTTATACATTCCAACCTTTTCATTTCAGAGACAAGGAAACTATGGGCTAGAGAGGGAAACCAACTTGCCCGAAGGTCCCATGAGTAAGCAGAGCTAATATTTGAATTCTGTTCCTCTGACTCCAAACCCAGTGCTCTGTGTATGATAGTAAAGGTAGTGAAGAGATGAATGAAAGAAGCAACTGTAAAACTAGTCTGCATTACAGATTTTTTAAAATGCCAACAATTGTCAGTGTTAAACTAACCTACATGGAATTCTAAGATATTTTAAAAGAACGTTACTCCACTAAAAACCACTTGAATCTACCTAAGAACTCTTAATCTATTTAAAAGAAGTTACTCAAATGAGGAACATTTTGATCTAGTGGATAAAAGCCAGTCTTTGTGGAAATGAGAAAATTTGGGTCAAGTGGCACCTATAAAACATATTGGCTTTTAACTTAACCCTGTGGTTATAACTTAACCACTCAGTATCCTAGGCAACTTATTAATACTAAGTTGCAGACGAGTTATAGATCTGCATTAGTATAGTGAGTCTGGACATTCTTGGATTTGAAACGGCAATGAAATCACAGGACTGGATAAAAAAAAAGTCACACGAAAGCCTAAATTTACTAGTCTACCCTGTAAAGCAGCAAGCGAGAGGACTGGAGGGGACACTTGGTATATTCAAAACCCACCAGTAAATCTCCCTTACTATGAAATTTAATTAATAAATTATACCTGAAATGTTTAGTTAAGTGATGTTTGAAGAATCAAAAATTTTATCTGCCATATTGGTTAATATTAATTAATATCTCATGGAGATATTAATGAGTTTAGTTTTTAAAATTATGTTGGTGACTATATTTTACTTACACTTTTAATCTTGCCCTGAAGCAACTTCTGTAATTCACTCATCAACTGCGTTCTTTTTTCTTTGTCACAATTTTTTCTATGAACAAAAAGACAAGAAGAAATCACAACCTAAATAAGAAAGACTTTTCTGAAATTGGACATTGCAATAGGTACGTGTTTGCCCAGTGCGGCATACTGATTCTATGAAGGCAGTAAATTCCTAAATAAAAACACATAAAACTAACACTCCAAAAAAAGTTATTTTTTCAGAGGCATCAGATAAAATCTTAAATCATACAAGTCAGAAATAATGTCAGAAGTAAAAAGAAAAATAAACCCAGCCTGTAATATGAAACACTCATACATTACTCAAGCAATGTTATTTTTCTCAGAGATGTCTCAAGAAGAATGACAAATCACTGTAACACTCATGCATTTTGATGAACAAATGTTCATCATAATAGCTCAATGATTTCTCAGTTTCTGCACTGACTCACTAATTGGGATTGTGACTTTTCTCCAAATAATAGATTTCTATGTTCTTGATTTTTAAGTCATTTCAATATTTACAAGGTATGCAGATCTCTATCATCACAAAAGGCTGATACAACAACAGTTTGAACCAATATTACCTTCTTAAGGATTCCCAAATTTGCTTTGCCTTGAAAACGGTGTCATAGTTGCTTTTATCACTGAGTTGTCTGCTCTGTCTTAGTTCTCTCTTTTTCTTTTTCAAGTCATCCCACTTGGGTTTCTTAGCTGCTGTCTCTGATAATTATAAAGCAAATATAATCTGTTAGATGTAATGTACTAATTGCCTTCCACCCTTCCCCATTAATAAAATAATTGAAATAATAACTACAAATTGCTTTCTTTTCATTTTGTTCATCTCAAAAATGGTATCACCATTCATTCTCCTATGTATAAATAGTATAATCTTAGAATTGACAACAGAAATTGGTAATCACCAGAAACAAGCAATGACAAAGAGGGAAGACACCACCTCTGCAATACCCTCCATCTTTCTCTTCCTTTTCCTCCTTCCTCACTGCACTACACGAGCATTCTCTCTGCCTAAGCTGTTACAAGCTGTACTATCTCTCTCTTCCAATCTACCTCATACCACCCCTAGGATAATTTTTTTAAAATTCACAGATCTGCTGATGTGATATTTCCGCTTAAATTGATCACACCCTCCTGTCTACAGAACAAAATGCAAGCTCTTTTGGCGAACTTTCAAAGACCCTGGCATAAGCCTACCTGGCTCCCACCCTCCCTCCAAGTCTTCATTCACACCATGAACACTACTCTGTCCCCCAAAACACACCCTGCAACCTGCCACCTCCAGTTCTTTGCTCACATCATGCTGCGTGCCCAGAGCGCTCCCATTGCCACTGACTCTTGGGAAATGCTTATCCTCTCCTTAAAGACTAAGGCAAATATCTTCTCCCTGAGGAATCGTTCCATGATTTCCCTATTTGCCTAGTTCCTCTAATTTATCATGGCCCAGTTACAACAGTAAAACTAAGTTGGAAGATTACTGAAGGGAAGGCCTAGAGTCTTACTGGAACTTTTTATCTGCAGATTTCTAAACATGAAGCTCTGCACACTGTAGGCGATTAATGTGTGTTGAATTAAAAATCTAGGTAACTTCAAATTTCCTTTGTTATTTGCATGTGTGCCAGCATATATTTATTTTAAGGCTTTACTGTAAATCCTTTTGTGACCAGGTCATTCAGTTCAGCCTATCCTTCTATGAAGAGCTACCCTCTAAGACATCTTGATGAAAAGATTTGTTTAAACTCTTCAACCAGTAGGGACTTCACTACTTCACGAAGAACTCTATTTCATAAGCTTAAGAAAGTTGATTCTCATTTACTGAGTTGAAATTTGCCTCCTATATCTTTAATTAATGGTGCTTATCTGGCACTCTGGAAACATTTGGATTTTTCACTGTGGCACAAAAACAACAAGGGTGTAAAGAACATCAGGTTCAGAGCCAAAAGATTTAGGTTCAAAACTGGGCTCTGCTACTTATTTGCTGGAGACCCTGGACGAGCCACAACTTCTCTCTGTGAAACCTCAGTTTCCTTAACTGTAAAATTAAGATAATACCTGCACCACCTATGTCAGGGGCTATTGTAAAAGTTAAGTCATACAATGTAGGTAAAGTGTGTCATACTCCCTCTATATCAATTAACTGGAACAAGAGGCCACCGTAACTGGCATGAGATGACTGGAGTTCAAATCCTGCCTCTACTACTTACTACCAGTGTAATCTTAGACAAGATCCTTAGTCTCTGAACTGGGCCTCAGGTTTGTTAATCTGTAAAATGAGGAAGTTTAATTACATAATCTTTAAGGTCTTTTTAAGTTCGAAATCTATGATCCCATGGTATAATCCTATGTACTTTGGAAAGTGAAAAAGATACTTATTGGTTTATCATATTAGAACTGGACTGAAAGTGAGGAAGACCTGGGTTTGAATCCTACCTGACACAATCAATGTGGCCAGGGACAAGTTACCCAAGCTCTCCAGTTCTCAAGTTAAATGTAAGCCCTCATCTTAAATGTAAGACCTACAGAATCTATCCCACGGGGTCATTGTGAAGCTTAAATGAAATAAAGAGAAGAGATTAGAATCTTTACAAATATTTAATGTCAGTTATTTTTATCTAATTCAACTGAATATTTACTAAATGTGGACTACATGAAAGCACTGGGGCAACAAAGAAAAAAAAAAACAAACCAAAACCATTGTAGCCCTCAAGGAGTACATTCTACTGCTATTGTTATTGTGTGGAACTAGAAGACCCAGAGGGTGATTATAAGTTTTACAAGGGCCCCATTTCTACCCCCTCCCTGAATCACTTCCATTACTAGCTACACTCAGTATATTTCGCCTTTCTTTGTATTCCCAGGGCTTAGAACATTACCTGGCATAATTTGAAATCAATAAATGCTTGTTGACTAATTATACACAGTATCTATACTAGAGCTTAACAATAATAACTGATAACTCAAAGGCTAGCATTCATATTAGTCTTTACAGTTTGCAAGGTAATTTACAAATAAATATTGCCTCAATTTATCCTCACAGGAACCCTGGGAGGCAGATGATATTATTTCAATTTTTTAAATCGAGGCAGAGAGACTAAGGGACTTGCCCAGCTAGTTAAGTGTCTGAGGCTGTATTTGAACTCAGGTCTTCTTGTCTCCAGGTATAGCACTCTCCATTGTGCCATCTAGCAGCCTGGCACATCAAATTCTTCCCCAAAGTATTTACCTTCACCTCTGCCCTCAGATTGGAACTTTCTTTTTGTCTGCAAAACGTTTTCTTCTTGTTTATTCTTGAACTGTTTCAGGTTAGTTTTCTTGGGTAACAAGTGCCCCTCTTGTTTATTCTTGAATTGTTTTGCACCATTTTTCTTGGGCAACATGTTTCCCTCCTGTTTACTCTTGAACTGTTTTGCACCATTTTTCTTGGGTAACATGTCTCCCTCTTGTTTGCTCTTCAACTGTTTTGCGCCAGTTTTCTTGGGCAACATGCTCCACTCCTGTTTATTCTTTAACTGTTTCAGGCCCGTCTTCTTGGGCAACACGTCTCCTTCCTGTTTATTCTTGAACTGTTTTGCACCAGTTTTCTTTGGCAACGTGTCACCTTGCTGCTTATTCTTGAATTGTTTCAGGCTTGTTTTCCCAGGCTTGGTGTTGCTTTTCTCAAATTTCTTGGAGCTGAATTTAGGTCCTCCTCCTTCATCACCTTTACTCAGAAACTTCTTTGGAGATTTAGAATCTATATTGATCAATACACAATAGTTAGAATGGAAGTATAGTTCTTAGAACTATGCCCTTTCCTCACATGACTATAAAGAACATTTCTTTGTGAGAAACAAATACTTTTTCATTTAGAAGTCAATAATGAAGATAAGAAATACCATATTATGTGTCTTGTCTAGACTTTTTCTCCTGTTACAGAGAAGAATTAAGAATTCAGTATTCATTCACAGTTGGTAGAACAAAACTGATATAGAAAATTGAATAACACATTACAGTATCTCTAAGATCACCACCAACTCAGATTCTATGAGGTTAACTCTGATAGGTAACATTAACTTGGCATCGATTTTGAGGTAGCTTATATTTCTAACTGTCCATAATATGCATACTTAAATTAAAAACATTAACAAAGAAAATGAAAATTATTATAGATTTAATCTCAGAATCCTGCAAGAAATAAGGCTTATGTAGAAAACGTAGTTGGTTAATTACAGTTATTGAGATTTTTCTTTCTTTCTTTTTTTAACACTGAATTTGAAGAACTAGGAGCAATGAACAATAGAGATATTTGGGAATGAGGCAAAGGCAAAATGTTTTGGTAAATTACTTTCAGTAAAAAGGTAAAAATAACATTGGGCCCCCCCCCCAAAATATAGAACTTATGATTCCAATTAGATGTCTTTCTCCAAGAGATGATAATTGGTACCATACATACTATACTAATTTATTTTTAGTAATTTACATATCCCTAGGTTTGAATGTGAATAAACCTGGCTACATCAAATTATATGCCAGTATTTCAGACACATTGAAATACTGATTTTTACCAAATGGTGCAGTCTAGTATTTACTACTTATGTTATACTCCTTCCCGCCAAAGTATCCTACTAACCAAAGGAACTTTATGAAGCACATTTTCACACAGTAGTCTTACCATTGTCCTTTTTAAATCTTTTTCTCCCTTGTGATGTCTTTCCACCCTTTCCCATGAAATTTTTTTTACCTTTGACTTCCATAGTAGCAATTCTGTAAAATAAACCAAAGGACTAATTTAATCAGGTTGTAATCATCAAATTAGGCACTCAAGGAAGAGGGAAACATATTAAATTGTTCTCCTTAAAGGATTGAAAAAGTAAAATTAACAAAACACAATATTACATAATATGAACATTCTGGTTAACTACAATACCATGGAAACAATATTTCAGTCATTGTAACATTGTCTGAAATTAAAATAATTACTTATGTTTTGTGAGAACTGAGTAGCACGGTATCACCATTTGTCTTGTCTCCATCCTAAAATCCTACAATATTAAGACTACCTTTATAATATCTAGCTTCTGTTACACTTAGGCATGGGTGGGTTGTGAGATGCAACAGTAAATGGATTATCCATGTCAATTAGATACCAGATACAATGTATCCAAGAAGTACAGGTAACCAACAACTTTCAAAATGAAATTATTCTGGTTAACAATTTATTTCAATAAGTTATTTGCAGAGTAAAAGACACTAAACTAAGCACTATACAAATAAAACAAGACCTAAGATTCACAGCCTAGAAGAGATTAAGTTTTAATGTAAACTGATAATAAGTGAGGTACAAGGTACTATGTGTAAAAGGTTAGAGATTTCATGATGTAGATATGTATACATACAAACAACTAGCACAGATAATCTATCCTGGGACATCATACAAGGTACTGTGTGCTAGGTATTCAAATAGAAAATTTTTTAAGATCTAATTCCTTCCCCTAAGCCCACATATCAGAGAGGATAAGATACACATACAGCTAAGTATAACAGAAGGCAAATGTCATGGGAACAAAGGGGAGCGCTAGATCCTGTTCTCTAATAGATTTTATCTAGGAGAACCAGAAAAAGTTCTATTGAAGAGATAGCACCTAATGTGAGAAAGAAAGGGAAGGATCCTCAAAGGTAGAGATGAATGACTGCTTTCTAGGAACAGAGGATGATCTGCATCAATATAAGGTAAAGAGGCAGCAGGAATACACAGCAAATAGAGTAATATGTAATGAAGCTGGACAGGTAGAAGATATTATGAATGGTCTTAAATGCTAGGCTAAGGAGTTGTATTTTATCCTATAGGCAATAGGGAATCACTGAATTTTTGAATGAGGGAACGCCATTAAAAATTACTTATCAGAAAGATTTTTGGTAAATGTGTTAAGGGCTGTAGTGGGAAAGACTGAGGACAGGGGGACCCATTGGGAGACTATTACAATTGTGCAGTTCAAAAACTATATGGGCATAAACCATTTAAGTGTTAGTTTAAGTGAAAAAGAGGAGCTAGATCACGGATTTAAAACTTAGAGGTCACTGCCCAACTCCTTCACTTGACAGAAACCACTGCCAGTGAAATGACTTGCTTAAAGTTACTCTGGTAGCAAATACCACACCTGGGATTTGAACACAGGTCCTTTTGACTCAAAAATCTAGGATTCTCTGTACTGTACCATACTGAAGGTAGTACGATTAAGAGGACTTAGTAAATAGTTGGCTATTGAGATGGGGGTGGGGGAGACAGAACAGTGAAGAGATGATCCTGAGTTTTCTAGTCTGGATGACTAGGAAGATGGAGATGCTATGAAAAGAAATTGAGAATTTGTGAGGAAGGTCAGATTTAGGAAGGAAGAAGAGTATATGGCCATGTTGAATTTGAAGAATAAGCAGGAAGAGCAGGCTGAGATATTTAACAGGCAGAGCTTTGGGACTACAGAAATTATTGGATACACAGATTTTGAAGTCAGTTGGGTAGAGGTGATAACTGAATGCATGGGAGCAGATAAATTTAGCAAGAAAGAACATAGATGAATAGGAAAGCCTAGGAAAGGGCTTTGGGAAACAGAGAGAAGATTAACTGACAAGAGATATCAAAAGGTAACTTACAGATTACAGAGGTCCAGAGGGAAAGTGTTCCAGAAGGTAGCAAGTGGTATCCAACTATTACAGCAAGATGGAACACAAGAACTAAGACAAAGTCAATAAATTTAGCAATTGAAAAACTGCTTTGAGAAATCAGTTTCAATAGTGGTGGATTAGAAAACGAGTGGCTTACTAGAAGTTGAGGAATGAATGGATGAAGAAGTGTGAAATATCAAGTTTAAACTCTGATAGAATGAAGAGCTAGTATAAGAAGGGATGTTAGAGTAAGGGGTAGGCTTTTTTCCCCCTTCTTAAAGGATGGTCTCTTTTTCATATAATTGGATATATGTGTAAGTTACAAAGGTAGTGTTATTATTGTGAAAATAGTTTTGGTCTTAGGACCTTCAGGGGTCCTCGGACATGGATAACAAAGACAACAAAGATCTAAGATCAAAGATTCATAGACTTAGAAATGCAAGTTTTGAAGTCACCTAGTGCATCCCCCTCATTTTAAAGACGAGGGAGCTCTCACGACCACACAAAATTTAAGCGAAGGGCCTAGGGCCTCCGTCTCCGATCCGGGGCCCCTCACCCCTTCCCGCGACACCTGCTCCTTTGCCCAAAGTTCTCGTGGAAACCGCCCCCGCTCCCCGCGTCAAGGAGCGGTTGAGTTTGAGAAAGAAAGCCGGAGAAACGCGACCAGCGGTAATTACTTAAGAGATGCGAGGCTTCACGAAACGCCGTTTCTTCTCTTCCCTGGCGGGAAGAGCAAACAGAACAAACACACAAAAACCAAGTCCTTCCGAGCGGACAGTCGGCGGAGGCTGGCGGCGCCCTGCGGGACCGGCAGCTTCTCCCCAGAGGGCCGGCCGCGGGTCAGACCCCAGGACCTAACCGCCCTCCCCCGGAGCGCCAGGCAGGTCCCCCCGCCCCTAGCGGAGCCCACGGAGACAAAGCCTCACAACCGACGGGCTCGCGCGGCGAAGCTTCCAGCCACAGCCCCGAGGCCCGCTTGAACCCCGCACTCACCGCGCACGTGTCGCAGCTACCACAGAACCGTTGCCAAGGCCGTTTCCGCCGCTACTCTCTTGGGCCCGCCCTCCCCCTCTTCTCTGCCTCCAGCCACTGGAGGCTGTTTCCTGACTTCCGTTTTCCGGTTGACGGGGAAAGGCTGGGTGGGCGGGCGGAGGGAAAGAACGAGGGTTTCTATTGGGTCTCTTCTGCATAAACGTCACTTGGAGGAGTTGAGGAGGAAGTTTGGCCTTAAAGGCATCCGTAGTTTAAAAGGGGGACGTGGCCACAGTGTGGGGTGAGGGTTTTTTCCTGCGCTTTTTGCCAAGCCTTTTACCGTAATTCTGAAGTTTAGCGTTTTCACTCCTTTTTCTTTCTGGGCTTTGTATTTTGCTTCTGTAATTGTATCTGCAGCTCTGAGCGCAGTGCTTTGCACAAAGGACTTACTAAAGAATAGGTTCCCGTTCTATTTCCTGAGGAAATGGACCTGAGGAGTCGCCTGTCACTGGACCTCTAGTTAGTAGCTCCTGATGAGCCGCTGGACTTGGGGTAGGGGCAGGGAAGGGGCTAGCCTGTGACCTCAGGTCCTCCTACATTGCTTGCCGGGGTGGAAGGACCTTTAGAGTCTACTCTCATCATTTTTACACAGAGAATGGAATCGCCGTGGGCTCAGAGAGGGCAATTGACTGGCCTAAAGGAACACAGCCAGCTAGTGGGAGAGCACTTTCGATGTGAATGAATCACGGCGCTTCTTGAGTGTCCCTTCAGTTTAGTTGAGGCTGACCCTCTGCTTTTTGAAGTTGGTTCTTTTAAGGCTGAACTTAAGTGCCACCTCTTTTCTTCTGAATAGTTATTTTTTATTTTTCTGAACTTGACAGAGAACGACAAGCACGAACATTTGCAAATAAAAAGAACATAAAAGAGGATTGCATACGATATTGCAAATATCGTATATGACGTGCTTTTCTTTTTTTAATATCTGTTCTGGACATCCCAAAGAACTAATGATGAAATGTACTAAAGAACTGATATTGTTAGAGTACAGACTGAAGCATGTTATTTTTCACTTTCATTTTTTTCTTTTATTCGAATCTTCTTGTACAAAATGACTAATATGGAAATGTTTTACATGATTATACATGTATAACCTATATATACATACACACACACACACACACACACACACACACACACACACACACACACATATATATATAATTGCTTACCGTCTCAGGGAGGGGGGAGGGATAGAATTTGGAACTCAAAACTTGAAAAAAAACCAAATGTTAAAAAAAATTGTTTTAACGTGTGATTGAGGGAAAATTATATTTTTCTCTAACTCTGCCCTGAAAGAGGGACCCTGCCTTGGAAATTCAGCATTTGAATTTCTTTTTGTTTTTGATTGTTTCTGGATTTCAGTACTTTTATGTGCATCAAAGAAAAAAAAGCTTCAACAAGCTTTTTGGGAGCTACCTTATCCTTAACTCTTTTTGCCCATCCTCCAAATTGGGGGAAAAAAGAGAAAAAAACCCAAACTCTTATAACAAATATGCATAGTCAAGCAAAACAAATTCCCACTTTGACTTGTGTCTGAAAACGTGTGTTTTGTTCTATGTCTTCAGTCTTTTACATCTCTGTCAGGAGGTGGGTACCATGATTCATTATCAGTTCACTGGAATCCTGGTTGTTCATTACATGGATCAGAGTTTTTAGCCTTTCAAAGTTCTTTTTCTTTATTATTGTATGAAGTGTTATTCTGATTATTTACTTCGCTCTGAATCAATTCATACAAGACTTCTCAGATTTCTGTGAAACAGTACCTTTCTTTATTTCTTTTAACCAAATAATATATATTCACATGCCATAAATTGTTTAGCCATTCCCCAATGGATGGGTAAGCTCTGAACTTCTGATTCTTTGCTATTAAAAACCAAAAAGAGCTGCTTTAAATATGTTTTCACAATAGGTCCTATTTTTCCCAATCATTTTGTAGTATAGACCTAGTAATGATATAGCAGGATCAAAAGATTTAAAAAAAAAGTCACAGTGCAGTGCCTTTTTGGTCAATAGTTCCAATCTGGTTTTCAGATTGTCTCGAATCAAAGCTACGTCACTTAATTTTAGTAGATTCTTTGGGGGTCTCTCCATAGACAATCAGATAATGTGCAAAAAAAAAGCCATAGTTTTTTTTTTCCCGTTCATTTGTTTTCTCTTTAATTATGCTTATTCCCTTGATTTTTTTTCTTGTTTATTGCTATAGTTAGCATTTCTATTACTCTGTTAAATAGTATTGGTGATACATGGACATCCCTTCTTTACTACTGATCTTATAGGAAATACCTCTTTCCTTTAACCTTTACAGATAATGTTGGCTTTTGGTTTTTGAAAGATACTACTTGCTATATTAAAGGCCATAATTTACTCCTATGCTTCTTATTTATTCTTATGCTTTTTCAAAGATAGATTTGACAGGGCAGCTAGGTGGCACAGTGCATAGAGCACTGGCCCTGGAATCAGGAGGACCTGATTCAAATTTGGCCTCAGACTCTTGACAGTTACAAGCTATGTGAAGCTGGGCAAGTCACTTAACCCTGATTGCCTCCCCAAAAATAGATTTGGCTATTAGATTTTTGCTAAAAGCTTTTTCAATATTGTTGATAGAATTGTGTTTTTTTAAATTATTTTTTAAATATGGTCTATTATGTTTATAATTTTCCCTATATTGAACCAACTCTGTATTCCTGGTATAAATCCAACCTGGTCATAGTCTTTTTTTAATGTCATTGTAGCCTTTTTGCTAATAGTTACTGGGTTTTTTTTTTGGTTTTTGTTTTTTTTTTTGTTAGGCAATGGGGTTAAGTGACTTGCCCAAGTTCACACAGCTAGTGAGTGTTATGTGTCTGAGGCCGGATTTGAACTCAGGTCCTCCTGAATCCAGGGCCGGTGCTCTATCCACTGCACCACCTAGCTGCCCCCTAATAGTTACTGTTTTGTGTCATTGTTCATTACATTGGTCTATAGTTTTCTTTAGTTGCTTTAAATATCAAAAGCATATTTTTCTCATAGAATTTAGAAGGATTCCTTCTATTTATATTTTTTCAGAATATTTACATAATGTCCAGTTAGTTGTCTTTTAAATAGTTGATAGAATTTACTTGTAAATCCATCAAGTCCTAGGTTTTTTTTCTCTTTGAGAGCATTAATGACTTGTTCAAAATTTTTTTTTTTCTGATAATGGAGTATTTAAATAACCTGTTTTTTTTTCATTTATCTGGATACTTTATATCTTTGTAAATATCCATTTCAACTACATTATCAGTTTGTTGGCATATAATTGGGCAAAATAGTTTCTGATACTTTGTTTTGTTACCTTCAATTGTTATAAATTTTCCTTTCTCATATTTTGATGAAACATTTGCTTTTCTTTTTAAAATCAAAGTTGGCAGCTTTATTTTGCTAAAAGCTGTTTATCTTTTAAAAACTCCTATTTTTTCAATTCAATGAGTGTTTTTTTTTTGCTTTTAGTTTTAATCTACCCTCAGAGAAAGAGGAAAATGACTTATATGTACAAAATATTCATGTCAGATCTTTTCATGGTAGCCAAAAGTTGGAAACTAAGGTAGTATCCTTATATTGTGGAATGGCTAAACAACTTATAGTTCTATATCAATGAAATGATGAAATGGACAGTTTCAGAGAAAATGGGAAGACCTCTGAGCTGATCCAGAGTGAAATGAACAGAAATAGAACAATTTATGTAATATTGAAAAACAACTTTGAAAACTTTGAAACTCTGGTATCACTTCATGATGGAGAGGTGATGAACTTGAAGGGCTGCCTCTTGCCATAATATAGGAGACTTGCACTTTCAGACATGCCCCTGTGGAAATTCATTTTGCTGGATTATATAGCTATGTATTGAACAGTTTTTAAAAAAATTTGCTCAGTGCTGGGTGGGGGGAGGGAATGGTGAAAGTGACACGTTAATTTTTTAATAACAAAAGAATAGTTATGATGCAACTTGTTTCCTTCGATAGAATTTATTGCTCTCTAGTAGTGTTGCCTTGAATTAAAACTCAGACATTGAATGACACTGCCAAAGATGAATAGTGAAAATAAATTGCTCTGTCTTGCTACTAAAAAAAAAGTAGTATTTCATTGCACTGCCTTAATTGGGTAATATGGCTATTGATACTACTGTTATTTAAGATGAAGAGGGAGTGTTTATTGAAAAAAAAACCAAGTGTTAAGTGCACAAGATTTAAAGGAGATGCCATTTGTATTTTCAAATCATTGCATTGCAATGACATGCTATATAACAAAATAAAATTTAAAACTTTCTGCTAGTCATTTCTTTGATTTTCAGAATTTCTACTTTGGTCCTTAGTTGGGGTTTATAGATTTTTTTTTTTTGCTTTTCCAGCTTTTTTTAGTTGCATACTCAATTCATTGATCTGTTCTTTTTTCCATTTTGTTGATGAATGAATTTAGAGATACAAAATATTTCCCTAAGGACTGACTAAGATAATGCTAAAAGTTTTGGTATCTTAATCAGATTTCCTATTGTTTCTATGATATATTCTTTGACCCATCAGTTCCTTATAATTTAATTATTCAGTGTCCATTTAATTTAAACCTTATTTTCTCTTTTTTTTTAAATTTTATTAATTTATTTTGATTTATCAACAATCACTTCCATATGCTTTTGAGTTGAAAATTTTTCTCCCCCTTCCTCCCCCCCACCCTCCCCAAGACGGCACACAATCTCATATTGGCTTTACATTTACATTCCTATTAAACATATTTTCACATTAGTGAAGTTGTAAGTAAAAATTAAAACCAAAGGAGGAACTATCAGAAAGATGAAGGGAAAAATAAGTGATAGTGATTCAACTTCCATAGTTCTTTCTTTGGATGTGGACAGCATTTTCCATCCGGAGGCCTCTGGAGATGTCTTAGATCCTTGTAATGCTGAGAAGGGTTCAGTTTAACAATCTTACTCATCGCATAACGTGGCTGTTATTGTGTACAAAGTCCTGTTGGTTCTGCTCACTTCACTCAGCATCAGACCATATAAGTCTTTCCAGGTTTTTCTGAAGTCAGCCTGTTCATCATTTCTTATAGCACAATAGTATTCCATTACATTCATATACCACAACTTGCTCAGCCATTCCCCAGATGATGGGCATCCTCTCAATTTCCAATTCTTTGCCCACACAAAAAGAGCTGCTATGAATATTTTTGTACATGTGGGTCCTTTTCCCATTTGTGTGATCTCTTTGGGATATAGCCCTAGAAGTGCTATTGCTGGATCAAAGGGTATGCACATTTTTGTAGCCCTTTGGGCATATAAACCTTATTTTCAAAGATCTTTTATTGAATATAATTTTTATTGTATTGTGATCAGGGAGGTCTTTATGCCCAAATACAGAATCAGTTTTTATAAAGGTGCCATGCACAGTTGAGAAATATATAAATTCCTTTTTCTTCCTGTTTAATAATTGCCAAAATCTATGGTCTCTAATTTTTCTAAAGTTCTTATTCAGGGCCTTAACTTCTTTTTTATTTGTCTCTTTGCTATATGGTCTTGGTCTGAAAAAGTATGTTGAAGTCTCAAACTATTATAGTTTTACTCTGTTTCTCCTGAAATTCAATTATTTTTCTTTTAAACATTTATATACTGTGACATTCATGGAAAATATATGTGTATATATGTATACATATGTACATGTGCATACATATTATATATACATATATAATACATATAAGTATTGATATTGATTTGTTATCTAAGATGCCTTTAAACATAATGTGGTTTCCCTGCTTATATGACTTTTTTTTTCCTGGTGTTGTCTCATCTGAAATCATGTTTGCTACCCTTGCTTTTTTGAGTTCTCCTGAAGCATAATAGATTTTGCTCCAGCCCTCTTTTTACCTCTCTATGAATCTTTGTGTTTCAAGTGTGTTTCTTGAAGGGCTGCCTCTTGCCATAATGGATTTCCTTAAGACTTTTATCACCTTTCCCAAGGACCATTGCAGTAGCCTCCTAATTGGCCTCCCTGCAGCTAGTCTCTTTCTTCTTCTTCAGTATATCCTACACTGAATCGACAAATTGTATTCCTTAAGTATGGTTCTGACTATGTCATCACATTTTTGAAGAAGCTTAAGTGGCTCTCAGTTGCCTCTAGGATAAAATACTAACATTTCCAACATTTAAACCCTTTCACAGTCTAGCTTTAGCATTTCCTCACAGGCTAGTTACATGTTCTTTCCCCTTAGACACCATTTGCGTCCTAGCCAAACTGACCTTGCTGTTGCTGTAACATGAAATTCCATCTAGCTCCTCAGTATATTTGTATAGGCAATTGTTCTTGTATATTTGGAATGCTCTCCCTTCTGACCTAACCTCTTGGAATAACTAGCTGTCATTAAAGTTTAGATTTAGTAACACCCATTCCCCCCCCAAAAGTGGCCTTTCCTGATTCCCCCATTGTTAGTATTTCCTCCAGCACTTTTTTTTTTAACTCTGTATTCCGCACCATTATTCCAGGGACTTTGCTAGATCCTGGCAATACAAATACAAAAGTGAGTTTCCTCAAAACTTTCTTTGGGGAAGTATAACATTCATAGATCAGTACATAGATGATGTATAGAAAATAAATACACAATGATGGGGATAGGGATAGCAACTGTCAAACTGGGGGGAGGACGATCAGGAAAGACTTGACAGAGAGTTAGAAAGAAAACTTAGAATAATATTTACTGTGTTTCATTTGACTTAGAGAATCAGGAGTTGCAATCATGAATTGGACAAAGTTTAATTCAAAGTACAAAAAATGAGAACAAATGTAGAAACAATGTTTAAAAATATGTCATAGTCAAACATTCTCAATATTTACCCAGCAAAAACTAGATCCTTAAAGGAAAAATTAACGGAAATGCAAAAAGGAGTAGAAAGAAAGACAATAATAGGAGATTTCAAATGTCACAGAAACACAATAACAAAATTCAGAGAATGCAGAAAAAGTGGATTTCATATACATAAATCCATATCTATTAACAGACATATTAGGGAAACTACTTTTTATTCAAACCTGCATGGTGCTTTCATGAAAACTAATCATGTCCTACAGTATAGATATAAACAAATGCAGAAAGGCATTTTTATATTTGCAGAAAGGCAAACCTTTTATAAAAGTCCTTATAAACTCTGGGAAATCCTTATTCCAACTCCTCTCTAAGTTGGGTCCCTGAGCAAGGCTGGCTACATCTTTCAAGATTTTTTTTTTCTCCTCAGGATTTTAGGGGTATCCTTAAAAGTTTTTCTCTAATGGTGTCAGCTTGAGCTCCTACTCTGGTATGTTTTACTGATACCAGTCACCAGTTAACAGTATCTCTTTTATGTCATGGATATCCTAAAACCATTTGCGTTTCAGTTTTATTTAACCAATTAGCATCAATTATTTTTTAAAAGGGAAACTTACTAAGAAGATGGATGAACAGAAGTACAAACCATTCCCCAAACACTCTGAGGACACACAGCCCCTATACCACCTGGGTGTCTGAGGAGAGTAGGCTTACACTTAAAATATTTGCTAAAAAGTTCCACCAAATTCACTTCCAAATGTGGCATAGCCAATGGACAGAGTCCATGCTGGTAGGACTGGACCTCTTTGATGAGGGATCAGTCCACTACTAAGCTAGGTCATGGTCATTTTTACAGGCTGTGGATGCAGCTTGGCTATATACAAACTCTGTTGTAGACTCTAGTTCCCAGACCTCTCATGGCTCTCCTGACTTTATTTTTTAAATTAAATTAATTTTTTTTGAATGTAAGAAATAAAACAAACATTTCCCTAATGTAAAAGCATAGAAAAAAATTTGTACATGAAACTGAAAATCTATTATATAAAATTTGCTATTCTTTTTAAAATATATAATGAAATGTAACTTTCTTTTTTCCCTTTTTTTCTTTCTTCTTCCCATAGAGATGGCTACCATTAGACACAAATATGTAAAGCCATTCTGTACATCTTGCATGAAATAATGAAGAGTGAAATGAGTAGAACCAAGAGAATGTTGTATATAATAGCAGCGATATTGTTTTAAGAACAACTTTGAGTGACTAAGTCATTTTAACTATTATAAATACCCAAATTGGCCACAAAGGACATATGAAGGAAGATGCTATCTGAATCCAGAGAAAGAACTGACAAATTAAAAAAAGGTATAGAATGGTGTTATATGTGTGTGTGTATATGTATATACATACACACACATTTGTGTCTAATGGTAGCCATCTCCTGATCTTTTAAAGTTTACAAGGTCACAGCTTATCAACTTTATCTCTAATCAACATTCACTTAAGGCAAGAAATAGTAGATGCAACAGGAACATAATTAGTAGGAAGGTCATGTACTCATACCTTCGTGTTAATTCAGATTGAGGGAGTAGGATGATGGTGAGAGGGGGACCTCTTTCAGGAACCATAGAGCCATGAGTTCATGGCTTCATGTGCAAGGTCCCTTCCTCACATAGAAACCAACAGCATCTAGTTCTCCATGCTGGAGAACAGGAAGGGGAGAAAAGGACCAAGTTCCCCCACTGCTATCTTTGTATGCACTCATTGGTCTGGCTTAGGAGCCATTTGAATTTCACCATTGGTTAGAGGATCAAAAACAGTCACACTCAAGTATTTTCTGAAGTAGAGAGTATCATCACATCACACTTCCAGGAGCAGGCTCACAATGGCTCTCCACGTGGTTTGGCAGCAGGCAGAGCTGCATATGCTCTGAGGACAGGATTCCCATTGGCCACTCACCTGTTATGCTTTACAAAATTTGAGGGTGGGATAGGGTCTGAATTTGTGATTTTGTTAGTATATAGAAATTTTGGTAAGGGGACTGTCTGCAAATGCAGACTGGCAACTTACTTATAACCTATTTTAATAAGTCACCTATAGTGCTTCAAAGTTAAATGATTTGCCAAAAGTCACACAGCTTGTTTATATCAGAGACAAGGATTTGAATTCCTGATTCAAGATCAGCTGTCTATGCACTCACTAAGTCATTACTTCTTAATTCCTTCATATATCATAATGCAACAAAATAATAATTAATAAAGGAAATTTGATTAAAAATATTGATCAAAATGGAGCCAGAAATGGTTTCCTAATGCCTGAGTCAAAGAGTATATTATAACAACAATTAAAATTATATTTAAAATAACCACCATAGTAATATTCCTTTAATACTTGAATAAATCTGTGATCTTATTGATATGGGTATTTCTTTCATTGGTACAGACCACAACCCATCCATACATTCTCTTCCTGTTTGATTTCTTACCCGTGTTCTTCCATGAAAGATTCAGAGAGATTTCACTGAGCATGCTAGAGGCTTTCCTTTAGCCTTTTTGTGTTTTGTGGTGATTACTGCAACACATAGGTTGTCTGTCTGTTATCTGTTGCTCTCACCACGACTGGCCCACCTCTTTTTTGGATCAGACATTTCCTCAATTATATGCCTCCTATCACTTCTTGCACATGGATCATTACCGGAAATACACTGTAATATACTTCTGCCCACCATGCCTCTCAATTCCTTTTTTGGTCACTGAAAATTTGTTGTGGTTTTCCAATTAATTCCAATTAATACTTTTTTC
Source organism: Phascolarctos cinereus (assembly GCF_003287225.1). Lineage (NCBI taxonomy): Eukaryota > Metazoa > Chordata > Mammalia > Diprotodontia > Phascolarctidae > Phascolarctos > Phascolarctos cinereus. Next base: position 122,472,604 of record NW_027555847.1, on the reverse strand, counting down.
TTAAAAACAAGTTAAGGGAAATATCTTGTCACCATCTTCATCATAATTAAGTGAGTTAGAGAAATAAAATAAATCATAGTTCAGATGTTTAAAGCCCAGGAACTATTATTAATAAATGGCACACCAACAATGCATGTGGTTTTATAAAATAGAAACAAATCCTGCTTCCCCCCCTCCCCCAACCCCAGAACTTTTCAATTGGAAGTATAGATTTCAACTAGAGCAGTAGGAAGAATGATTACCTTATTCATGAGATTCATGAGTTCTCCTACTGACACATCAGTTTCAGTGGTTGGATTTTCATTTAAAATTCGCTTTAGGCTTTCTATTCCAAAGAGAATTCTCTCTACAATGAGAAGTATAAAACAAAAACAGTTAACAGGAATGTGTGAAAAACAAATCTGACCATGTTATTCCCCTGTCTTAAAAACCTTCAGTGATAACCTTTTACTGAGAGTATAAAATCAGCCTCTTTAGCCTGGTTCTGACCTACATTTCAGCCTTATTTCACTCCCCTTCACACACTTTGCATTGTAGCAAACTAAACTATTGGCTATTCCCTGAACTCAAAATATCTTTCTCCTCCATTCATCCATATAGCTTGTCCTCTTCTCCCTGCCCTCCCTGCTTCACTGAATGCATTTCCTCTTTGTCACCTCCTGTCAAATTCTTCCTTTTCGATATTCAGTTTGAGTGCCATAATCCTCCTTGAAACCTTTCCTGGTTCTTCTAATGGAAAGTGTTATTTCTCTCCAGTGGTTTTGTAGAGAAATATATCTGGATTTTTTTCTTTTTGTCTTCATCTATCTTTTATTATACTTATCTGTTTACATATTGTAGCATTCAGTAGACTATAAGCTCATTGAAGGTATGCTGTTTTTCAATATTGCATCCATAGGGCTTAGTGTAATGCCCTGTATTTATTAAGCACTAGTAGATGTTTGTTGAATTTAGTTAAATTGACGTAGCTGCTCTCAATAGTTCGTGTTATCAGGGCCAGACAACGTACATCCCACAGTATGGGAAAAAAACCTGTAGATAAGATTCTAGAGACATCATTAGTGATCTGCAAAAATTTAGACAGAAGAGGAGAGGGGCCACAGGACTAGAGAGAGGCACTTGTGGTTCCCATTTTCAAAAAGAGGAAGAAGGTGGCTTCTTCAGATTATAGAATAATAAGCTTAACCTTGACTCCCGATTTTAACATGTTATTAAAAGGATGTTTTGTGAATATGTATTTACACCATGCACATAGTGGTTCCAAGTTTAGGGTCTGAAGAGACTGAGTCAATGAGACAGGTAATAAGAAAACTTTTACTAAATACAAACTCAGGAAGGACATTTATACATGCATATATTTATACATATATACACATACATATATATAGATATAGATATGCATATACACACATAGATACATAAACATACATGTGCATGTATAAATACGTATATGTATATGTATATGTGTGTATATATATATACATATATATGTGGAGAGAGAGAGAGATGTACACAGGTAGAGAGATAGATAGATAAATAGATATAGCTCTTCAAGTTTCCCCTTCAAGTTTCCCCATACAAAGATGCACCTAAGTCAGTTACAATATTAACTCAAATTGGCAAGGAAGTTTTTCAGTTCCAAAGAGCTACATCTTCTTCTCAATACTGGTTTATATAACATTCACCAAAAAATGGGCTTTAATACATTTAATTATCTCTATTCCAAGTCTCCCTGATTAAGTGGTATAAATTCTCTTTAAATCACTAATGACAAGGAGCCTAGTTAATCCCTTAGGACTCAGACTTGGGCAGAATGAATAATGCCTAAGACATTAGAATTTCAGTCCTCGTGTATGCCTACTGGCAAATAACCCGGACCTCCATCCTAGAAATAAAACACTCAAAGAGAACAATATATAAAGCATAATCTAAACAAAGGAAAAAAAGATTATAGCCCAAACCACAACAACCCTTCCCCTCCAAAGTCCAACAGTTGTGGCATTTCCAAGATCATAAACTAGTAAAACGGTAGCATTGAAGCCAGAAACCAATAGAAGGTTGGTAGACAGCAATTAGGAATAGAAAACTGGTTACCATAACCAGGAGGACCCAAAGGACATATCTGCTCCAAAACACGTATAAGTCATCATCACCCTCAGGATGTCATTGGTCCTCTTTGAGAAGGTTTGAGGTATCTTCCTTACCTTCATTCCACCATCCATTCCATATTTCCTTGCCTATTAGCTCTCCTTTATGGGGATATCCATCTGTAGGTCAGTGAAACCATACTTTCTGCTCAGAGTATAATGATTCCTGAGTTTTTCCAGGGGCCCTACTGCTTACCCCTGACTTTCAGTCGTAGGCTAGGTAGGAGGAATGTCTTGCCTTTCTCTAAGCAGGGTAAGGTAACTGCATCCAGTGCTTTTACTATCTTTTTTTTTTTTACTATACTTTTACTATCAGACTTCTCAACAAAGCCTGACTAGTGACAAAAACATTTTCACCTTCATTATTCCCCCAATTGTCCTTTTAAGGGACATTAAGAATGCAGTGAACCAACCTCTTTATAAACTTGGCTATGCCTGAAGACTCACTACTTATGTAAGAGGATCAGGTGGGTAAATAAAGCTGGTCTTTAAGTCTGTTCATGTGCTCAGTGAAGTCCTCAATGGCCTAAGGGTGATAGGCTAGAAAGACCGAAAGACATTATGGGATGCATAATGCAAGAGGTGAGATGGATTACTAGTAAAATTTTGGCACAAATTCTGCCCCAAAAAGGCACTCACTTGTGGGTCCAACCATTGAGGCTCCAGGATCCTGACCACTCAGAAAGGCCCAGAACAATAACCCAAGAAAAGAAAAATGATGACTTGTTCCTTTCAATGCATAGGGCAGCATCACAGGGCCTTTCAGGGAGCTGAAAGTTCTGCCTGCTAGAATTATGCAGGGCCTTCATCCTTTAGGGATTCATGGGAAACTGGGTTGAAATTATCTAAGGACTACCAGCAGATAATAGGCCCATGATAGTCAGAGCCATCAAAAAACCAGGCACCAAGGCAATCTTAGTGTACAATTTTTTGAAAATATAAATTTATTTATTTTTAGTTTCCAACATTTACTTCCATAAGAGTTTGAGTTCCAAATTTTCACCCCATCTCGCCCCTCCCCCACCCCAAGATGGCATGCATTCTGAATACCCCTTCCCCTAGTCTGCCCTCTCCGTTATCTCTGCCTCACCTTCTCTTATCCTCTTCCTCTTCTATTTTCCTGTAGGTCAGGATAGACTTCTGTACCCCGTTTCCTGTATTTCTTATTTCCAGTTGCGTGTGAAAACATTTTTTTTTAAAACTGTGTTTTTAAAACTTTGGGTTCCAAATTTTCTCCCTTCCTTCCTTACCACCCACCCTCATTGAAAAGGCAACCAACTCAATATAGGTTATACATGTGCAGTTATGCAAAACACTTCCATAGTAGACATGTTGTGAACAACAAACTCTCCTTTAATCCTATCCTGCCCCCCATTTATTCTATTCTTTCTTTTGACCCTGTCCCTCCTCAGAAGTATTTGCTTCTGATTACCCCCTTTCCCAATCTGCCCTCCTTCTATCATCCCCTGCTCTCTTGTCCCCTTTCCCCCTATTTTCCTGTAGGGTAAGACAGATTTCCATACCCAATTGAATGTGTGTATTATTCCCTCCTTAAGCCAAATCCTATGACAATAAGATTCACTCATTCCCTCTCACCTTCCCCTGTTTCCCCTCCACTGTAGAAGCCTTTTCTTTTCTGTTTTTTTTGTGAGATAATTTAACCCATTCTACTTCTCCTTTTCTTCTTCTCCTAGTATAATCCTCTCTCATCCCTTAATTTTATTCTCCAGATATGACCCCTTAATCTTCAACTCACCATGTGCCCTCTATCTATCTATCTATCTATCTATCATACATACATATAATTTTCCTCCCTCCAACTACCCTAATACTGACAAAGGTCTCATGAGTTATAAATATCATCTTTCCATGCAGGAATGTAAACAGTTCAATCTTAATAAGTCTCTTATGATTTCTCTTTCCTGTTTACCTCTTCATGTTCCACTTGAGTCTGTATTTGAAAGTCAAATTTTCTATTCAGCTCTGGTCTTTTCATCAAGAATGCTTGAAAGTCCTCTATTTCACTGAATGACCATTTTTTCCCCTGAAGGATTATACTCAGTTTTGCTGGGTAGGTGATTCTTGGTTGTAATCCTATCTCCTTTGCCCTCTGGAATATTATATTCCATGCCCTGGTCCTTTAATGTAGAAGCTGCTAAATCTTGTGTTATCCTGATTGTGTTTCCACAGTACTTGAATTGTTTCTTCTGGCAGCTTGTAATATTTTCTCCTTGACCTGGGAACTCTGGAATTTGGCTACAATATTCCTAGGAGTTTTCCTTTGGGGATCTCTTTCAGGAGGAGATCTGTGGATTCTTTCAATTTCTATTTTGCCCTCTGGTTCTAAATATCAGGGCAGTTTTCCTTGATAATTTCTTGAAAGATGATGTCTAGGCTCTTTTTTTGATCATGGCTTTCAGATAGTCCAATAATTTTTAAATTCTCTCTCCTGGATCTATTTTCCAGGTCAGTTGTTTTTCCAATGAGATATTTCACATTGTTTTCTAATTTTTCATTCTTTTGGATTTGTTTTACAGTGTCTTGATTTCTCATAAAGTCACTAGCTTCCAATTGCTCTATTCTAATTTTTAAGGAAGTATTTTCTTCAGTAATCTTTTGGACTTCCTTTTCCATTTGGCCAATTTTTCTTTTTAGGGCATTTTCTCCTCATTGGCTTTTTGGACCTCTTTTGCCATTTGGGTTAGGCTATTTTTTAAGGTGTTATTTTCTTCAGTATTTTTTTGGGTCTCCTTTAGCAAGCTGTTGACTTGTTTTTCATGATTTTCTTGCATCACTCTCATTTCTCTTCCCAGTTTTTCCTCTACTTCTCTTACTTGCTTCTCAAAATCCCTTTTGAGCTCTTCCAAGGCCTGGGACTGATTCATATTTTTCTTGGAGGCTTTGGATGTAGGAGCTTTGACTTTGTTGTTCTTCTGGTTGTATATTTTGATCTTCTTTGTCACCAAAGTAAGATATATAGTCTGACTCTTTTTGCCTGCTTGCTCATGATCCTGCCAATTACTTGAATTTTAAACTCTTTGTTAAGGTAAGAGTCAGCTTCCAATATGGAGAATGTATTGTCCCAAGCTTCAGGGGTTTGTACAGCTGTTTTCAGAGATACTTGTAGGGACCTGTAAATTTTCAGTTCTTGGCAAGGTGGTATGATAAGGGGCGAGGTGTTTACTCCTTTCCTGGCCTGTGCTCTGGTCTATTAGTTGATCACAAGCACTCCTTTCTGTCCTGGAACTGTGAGGAAGGTTTCTTCTGTACAGCCACTACAAGCTCCACCATGCCAGCGCTCCTCCTCACTCCAGGACCACCACCCAGAACTGTGACCCAGATTCAAGCAAGGCAAAGCAAGAGATTCCTGCCTCAGCACTGGCAAAGAGATCCCTGCAATCCCCCTCTGATCAGCCACTGGATTCCCCCTCAGTCTGTGTGTCAGAAGCTCAGGACATAGCCACTGCCCCCGGGCCATGCTCTGTGCTCTGCCCTCTTGAGCTGGTTCTGAGACCTAGCTCCTCTCTCAGCACCACAGAAACAGACTTTTCCCACTGACCTTCTAAGTTGTCTTTGGCATTTTTGGGCTGAAAAGTCTGGAAACCACCACAGCTGCTCGCGATTCAGTCCTCTGAGGCTTGCTCCAGGTTTGCTGCAGCCTGCGCACCAACCCCATGCTGTGCTCTTCTCTCCTCCCAGTGTGATATACCTTTATGATCAATCATCCAGATTGCCTTGGGCTGGAAATTTGCTTCACTCTGTCTTTTTGTGGGTTCTGATGCTTTAGAATTTGTTTAGAACCGTTTTTTATAGGTATTTGGTGGAGTTTGGGGGAGAGCTCAAGCAAGTCACTGCTTTCACTTCGCCATCTTGGCTCTGCCTCCTTAGTCTCCAGATGTTTACAAGAAGGTATCCATGTAGCCAGAGCTGATTGTGTGGGAAGGGACTTTGATAAGCCTAACACATTCCTGGGCCTTGTCTACCATTTTAAGGATAGACATCTTAGCAGTTCCTCACAGAATAGGGCACTGCTTGATGTTAATAATGAAGGATAATTTGACCAAAATGAGAAGCTTCCAATGAGTTTTTCCTAGTATAATGGGTATAACCCAGCAACTGTATGAACCAAAACTACCCTCTACAAATTCATCCACACTATATATTCAGGCTAATTTATAACTATGATAGGGACGTGCCTTGCCATTTATCTTCCCATCTTTATCTGGATGGTGACTTTGTCCTCCATGTACTGGTTTCCTCCAAACTTCCCACGTCCATAGAATTTCTATAGCCCCCTAGTTTTCTGTGTTCCAGCAAACTCCTCCAAATCTGAACCCTGCTTTCTTCCTAAAAATCTGTCACCTGGGCATAGAGTCTCCAATTTCATTTTTGGTCAAATGGTAAAAACCGAACAGGTTTGTAGAGCTTGGTCCTAACTTTGACATTATTTACATTCTATAAAATCAGAATACAAGAGAATGGGTGGCAGGGGGAGGAGGTTAGTGGTGGGAGCGAGATCCTACCCCCTCTTGCCCCTTGCAAAGTAGGCTGGTTTTTCCTTGAAAGGTATTGGAACTAACCTCAAGATTTGATTGGCTTGGGGAACTTAAGGCTTAGGCTTTTGGAATAATTTCCTGATCACTTGAGTACAAAATAGCTATGAGGAACATTAGGCACTCTCTGATGATTGACTGGTGGAAAATAATGGGCAATGGAGTTTTGCTCAGCTGAATCGACTTAAGGTGTATCTAATGCCTATACTGATTGAATAGCTCCTGTTGAATACAACAACTGAATTATTTTGCTGCAGTCTAGTAACTATTCTTTGATTAACTGCTAAATGACCTATGAATGCCTCATTATGTTTCAATATCAAATACAGAGTGGGATGAGTCAGCCCAAAACAAAGCCTTACTTTCTCTTTTTTTTTCCTCTTTCTCCCATATTTCCTAAGTAAGTTGTTAACTGTCTGGCCATCAATCGTCTTCTTATCCAGATCATGTTTTAATAACCAGAAACAAAGTTCCTAAACAAAGCCTCCTGTTCTCTCTTTTAGGACAGGCCAGATGGGAGGGCAGCCTCATCTGGATCTGCCTAGTATCAAGGAAGCCCTAAATCCGTATACCCTTTAGGTCTCAATCCCAGGGGATTGAGACAGCAGAGGCTAGAGCCAAGGAGGGTGGGATTCAGTACAGAAGTCATTTTTGCTTCAGTCTTTGTCCTCTTCCCAAGTCTTCCTTCCTATAGCTCTAATTTCCTGAGATGACAAAAAATCAAAATAGGGTTGGGAACTGATACCATCCAATACTTTCTCTGTCCATCCTTACTTTGGGCCATCACAAAGGTAATCGATGAGCTTTCCACCCTCTGCCGGAACACAGAACACATCTCATCCAATCTTATTCTAACCAATTCATCTTCAGTCTTACCAGATCCTGCTGGCTACGCCGAATGTTTAAGTCAGTACATGCTGGTTCCAAGTTCAGGACTGTCAACCATGTACCAAGAGTTTGGTCCAAAGAAACAAACAGAGTCAGTTTCTCCCTATAACTAAAAGTTTGTCCTCAGAACAAACAGAATGGGGTCCCCCTCTTAACTGAAGGTTTGTCCAAAGAGCAAACAAAATGAGGTTTACCTTACCAAAGATTTGACCAAGGAACAAACAGAATCAGGCTGTACATGGCTATAATGTGCTTACTTATTCTCATTAAACCACAGAATCACGCATTGCATGAGAGTCAGAAAATAATTCTAAACTCAGAGATAAGCTGAAGGAGACGCTTTATACATTTAGAACAGTCCCAACTCAGGATGTCTATGTCAACCAAAATTATAGTCTCCATATGTGTTAATCATAATATGAGAAAGGAATTTCTTTTTTTTTTTGTAGAATAACTCCTTACTTTATTTTATTTTTTTAAATTTTTAATTAATTTATTTTGAATTATGAACAATCACTTCCATAAGCTTTTGAGTTTTAAATTTTTCTCCCCCTCTCTCCACTCCTCCCTCACCAAGATGGCATGCTAGGCTATATTCCTATTAAACATATTTTCACATTAGTGATGTTGTAGGAAGAACCACCAGAAAGAGGAAACAAACATAACAGAAGAAAAAAATAGCAAATGGTATGCTTCAATCTGCATTCAAACTCCATAGTTTTTTCTTGGCTATGGATAGCACTTTCCATCATGAGGCCTTTGGAGATGTCTTAGATCCTTGTATTGCTGAGAAGGGTTAAGTCTATCAATATTAGTCACTGCACAACATGGCTGTTATTGTGTACAACGTTCTCCTGCTTATGCTCACTTCACTCAACATCAGTTCATACCAGTCTTTCCAGGTTTTTCTGAAGTCTGTCTGCTCATCATTTCTTACAGCACAATAGTATTCCACTACATTCATATGCCACAACTTGTTCAGCCATTCCCCAATTGATGGGCATCCTCTCAATTTCTAATTTTTTGCCACCACAAAAAGAGCTGCTATAAATATTTTTGTACATGTGAGTCCTTTTCACATTTGTATGATCTCTCTGGGACATAGCCCTAGAAGTGCTATTGCTGGGTCAAAGGGAATGCACATTTTTATAGCACTTTGAGCATAGTTCTAAATTATTCTCCAAAATGGTTGGATTGTTTCACAACTCCACCAACAATGTATTAATGTTCCAATTTTCCCACATTTTCTCCAACATTGATCATTTTCCTGTTTTGTCATGTTGATCAATCTGATAGGTTCGATGTGGTACTTCTGAGTTGTTTTGATTTTCATTTCTCTAATCAATAGTGATTTAGAGCATTTTTTCATATGACTATAGATGGCTTTAATTTCTTTTGGAGAATGACTTGTATTCTTAGAAATTTGACTTAATTCTCTATATATTTTAGAAATGAGGCCCTTATCAGAGACACTGGTTGTCAAAATTTTTTTCCCAATTTTCTACCTTCCTTCTAATCTTGGTTGCATTGGCTTTGTTTGTGCAAAAACTTTTCAATTTAATGTAATTAAAGTTATCCATTTTGCTTTTCATAATGTTGTCTATCTCTTGTGTGGTCATGAGTTCTTCTGTTCTCCATGAATCTGATAGGTAAAATATTCCTTTCTCTCCCAGTTTGCTTACAGTATCAACCTAAATCCTGAACCCATTTTGACTTTATTTTGGTATATGGTGTAAGATTTTGATCTATGCAAGTTTCTACCATACTCTTTTCTAGTTTTCCCAGCGGTTTTTGTCAAAGAGTGAGTTCTTTTGTCAAAGAGCTGAGGTCTTTGGGTGTATCAAAAAGTAGATTACTATAGTCATTGACTATATGCTTAACCTATTCCACAGATCCACCACTCTATTTCTTAACCAGTACCAAGCAGTTTTGATGATTGCTGCTTTATAATACAATTTAAGATCTAGAATGGCTAGGTCACCTTCCCCTGCATTTCTTTTCATTAGTTCCCTTGATTTTCTGGACCTTTTGTTCTTCCAAATGAATCTTGTTATTATTTTTTCTAACTCTATAAAATAATTTTTGGTACTTTGATTGGTATGGCACTGAATAAGTAAATTAGCTCAGGTAGAATTGTCATTTTTATTACATTAGCTCAGCCTACACTCATGAGCAACTAATGTTTTTCCAATCTGACTTTATTTGTGTGAAAAGTGTTTTGTAATTGTGCTCATATAATTCCTGGGTTTGTTTTGGGAGGTAGACCCCTAAATATTTTATAATGTCTACAGTAAGTTTAAATGGAATTTCTCTTTCTATCTCTTGCTGTTGGGCTTTGTTGATAATATATAGATATGCCAATGATTTATGTGAATTTATTTTATAACCTGCAACTTTGCCAAAGTTGTTTATTATTTCAAGTAATTTTTTACTTGATTTTCTAGGATTTTCTAAGTATATCGTCATATCATCTGCAAAGAGTGATAGCTTTGTTTTTTTCTTTGCCTATTCTAATACCTTCAATATCTTTTTCTTCTCTTATTGCTAAAGCTAATGTTTCCAGTATGATATTGAACAGCAGTGGTGATAATGGACATCCTTGTTTCACCACTGATCTTATTGGAAATGCTTCTAGCTTGTCTCCATTACATATGATGCTGGCTGAAGGTTTTAGGTGGATGCTATGTATTATTTTAAGGAAGACTCCATCTATTCCTATGCTCTGTAATGTTTTTAATAGGAATGGGTGTTGCATTTTGTCAAAAGCTTTTTCTGCATCTACTGAGATGACCATGTGGTTTCTGTTAGTTTTGGTGGTGATATGCTCAATGATGCTGATAGTTTTCCTAATATTTAACCAGCTCTGCATTCCTGGTATAAATCCTACCTAGTCATAGTGAGAAAGGAATTTCTTAATAGGATAGATTGTAAATACAATAAGATAAGTGTCAAAGTGTCAATTGAAATTATAGATCCAGGAGGTAGCTATGTGGCACAGTGGCTAGAGCTCTGGCCTTGGAGTCAGGAGGACCTGAGTTCAAATCTGGTCTCAGACACATAACACTCACTAATTGTGTGACCCTGGGCAAGTCACTTAACCCCATTGTCTCAAAAAAAAAAAAAGAAAGAAAGAAAGAAAGGAAGGAAGGAAGGAAGGAAGAAATAAAGGAAGAAAGAAATTATAGATCCAGGATGTCTGTGTGTTTTCTATCATTAACATGATAAAACATAAGAAAAGTCCTATTATTCAAGATAACGTTTGGTTCAAAGCACCTTGTCCTTGGCAGTCATAAACAGAAGAATGTTCCTGGTCAGCTTCATCCAGCCTTGTAGCTGCTGACACAAGAAGGGGAATTTTGAGTTCACTCAGAGAGCAAAGCAAAGCATGTCTGTTATGCCAGAGCATGCAAGGCATTATGGTAGGTTAAGCTCAGAGTTGGCCAAAAATGTCTTTCTTCTGATTGGCCAATCCAGGTTTTAGGCCTTTCTCAAGTGATGGGGGGTTCAAAAGGGTTCACAGGGTCAATATTTGGAAAGGTAGCATCAATGAGGTAGATTAAAACAAAACAAAACAAACTTTTTAATGAGTACAAATATTCAGTAAAAAATATACATTGACAAGTACAGTTCTTTCAGATCCCTGCCCATGGAAATTAACCCAAGTCAATCATAACAACCCAAATAGGAATAGAAAGTCCATTGTATCCAAATAGCAGCATCTTCTTCTCAGTACTGGTTTATATAAGATTCACAAAAAAAAAAAGAAAAAAAAGAGTGGGTCTTAATGCATTTTGCTTATCCTTGTTCCAGGTCTCTATGACTAAGGACTACACATACACTTTGCATCAAATATTGGTAATGTGGGTCTGATAGATAAGATATACAGGGAATTAACACAAGCTTATTAGATCAAGAACCATCCCTGACTGGATAAATTATAAAGCATATGGACAAATAGTTCTCAAAAGAATAATCAATAAACTATTAACAACCACAGGAAAGCCTGTTCCAAATCACTAACAATAGAAATGAAGCTAAAAACAAGTCTGAGGTTTCTCTTAATACCCAATAAATTGACAAAGTTAATAAAAGACAGACATAGTAAATTCTTAGATGCTTCCTAAATTGTCAATACTTTGTGAAGGTTCATATCTCTCATAGCTAAATGGACCTGGGTTTTATACTCACGCTGACACATCGTTCAAAGTTCCTTTAAGTTCACGCCTGTCTTGGTGTTTGCAAGATTCTGACTCTACAAGGCCCATCTCTCCATAAAAAAAAAATTAGGAAAAAGTAAAAATAAACAAGCCCACAAAAATTACCAAAGACATCTGGGGCATCAATGTTTTCATGAACTTATACTTCATAGATATCCTGGACAAGTTCCTAAGATGCACTTGTGTGGTTCAATTTTGAAGGCGTCTCTTCTTTTCCTGACTCATGCCTTGCCAGTGAATGGTCTAGCTCCAAGAAAAATTAAATAGTCCTCAGTGAGTCCCCCTAACTCACATAGTGCTAGGCAAGTGGTCTACCTTATCCCAATCCTAAAACAAAGCAATCCCATAACCATCCTGACTTTCAAATAGGCTGGATCCATTAAAAGATCAAATAATCCCAGATAAGCTGACTAGACTCATACCTTGCTAGGGTGAGGATTCCAGCTCAAAGAAAATGCAAACAACCTAGGCTTGTCTCAAGTCCCAGTTGCTTTGGACTTTGATTGCATTTCCTTTTGAAGAGCATGGGCATTTCCAATCAATCCACACTGACTCAAGTGGCAACAGCTACAAACTTTATCAAGACAGGTAATCATTTCCCCCACAAAAAGGCTAACTTCCTTGTAAACTCATCATATTGATTTGGGCATAGCCTAGATCAGTCTCCTCTCTGTGGCTGTACTAAATGCTCTCTTTAATAATTTTTTGTGAGTGGATTCATGATTTCAAAACAAATTGAATTGCACTGTTCAGTAAAATCAATGGCCACCAGATGGCACCATTTTGTCTGAAATGCTATCATGTCTAAAATACACAGTGATGGAATCCTTCAAATTCATACACTGATTTGTGGACTGTGGAGTTAGACATAATTGAATTTCTTCCAACGTCTGAGACCTCTTGCTCTGTGTGAATGGGGATGATATGTGTATTTATGTATCTATTCTGATGAGAACTCCAAAAGAAATTCTCTTAATCACTTCAATCATTGTCAAGCAATTTTATAAAATTCAAAGTGCTGTATATAAAACTGAGCTGTTGTTGTTATTATTGTTTTGATTATTATTGCAGTGCAGCCTGATGACCTACCACTATCCCTTGAGGCTCTTTCTTTTGAATCTTTTCTTCTTTCTCTACAGTTCTCTTTGATACCAATCCTTCCCATGGCTTCAATAAGTCCTCTATATGAAGGACTCCCAGATCTACATCTCCAGTCCTGATTTCTCTTCTAAGCACCAGATCCATATTTCCAACCACCTGTTAGATACACTCACCTAGATATGCTGCCAGCATCTTAAGCCCATCATGGCTTAAACCAAATTCATCATCTTCTCCCTAAAATCTTGCCTATCCTAATGATACTCCTATTTCTATTATGGGGCAACTAGGTGGTGTAGTGGATAGGGCACCAAGAGTGAAGTCAGGAATATTCATCCTTGTGAGTTCAAACCTGGCCTCAGATGCTTTACTAGCTATGTGACTCTGGGCAAGTCACCTAACCATATTTGCTCAATTTCCTCATCTGTAAAATAAGCTGGAGAAGGAAATGGCAAACCATTCCAGTATCTTTGCCAAGAAAACTCCAAATAGGGTCAAGAAGAGTTGGACATAGCTGAGCTGATTAAACAACAGCAATAATTTCTATTATTGGTGACCCCATGCTCTCATTCGCTTGGATTAAAAGCTTTAGTGCCATTTTGGCCCTTTTTTCTTCACCCGCTTTCACATTTTAAGAAGTTACCAAATCCTGATCTGTCTCCTCCTTTCTACTCCCACTGTTACCATCAACATTAAGGTCCTCATAGGTAGCATGGTATAGTTGAAAAAATGATGGATCCAGAGCCAGGATAGGTAGGTTCAAGTTCTAGTTATATTAGCTCTTTGACCCTAGCCAAGTCATTTCCTATCTCTGAGACTCTATTTCTTCATCTGTAAAATGAGAGTAGTAATCTTTATAGCACCTAGCTCACAGGATTGTTGTGAAAATATTTGATAAACCTTAACCCACTATGAAAATGTGAGTTGCTATTGTCTCTTGCCCAGACTATTGCAATTTCCTTTTAACTAACCTTACCTCCAATCTACCTGAATCAGAGCTGTCTCTCTAGAGCACAACTGCTCATCTTACCCCCCTGATCCAAAATCATCCATAGCAACTAATTGCCTAGCAAATGAAGTCTAAATTCTGTGGTTGGGCATTCAAGATCTCTACAGTATGACCTCCAGCCTACCTTCTCATTTTTTATATTTGTCAGGGTTTTATGAACTCTGACACTGACATACCCTAAGGAAGAGAGAATGGTGCTAATTCACCTTATGACGCTGATTTATAACCACCAAGGCCCTTCTATATTCACTGAACTTCTTTGCCAGGTCAGTAGCCTGGCTTGCCAGACAAAAGATACTCAGGGTTACCTAACCCCTAAAACTATTCTATTCCATTGGGATACAGTTTCTCATGTCCCCTCATCTCTGCATCTACTAATTGTGGCTTGATAACCAACACCAAGAAAACAGAGGTTCTCCATTAGCCAGCACTGTATCATCCGAATGTGGAGCCATTGGAGACAGACGGATGGAGAAAATGGAGAAATTTTGAATGTTGTGGATAAGTTCACTTACCTTGGCAGGAGACTATCCAGCGAAGTACACATAGATGATAAGGTTGACACGAGCATTGCCAGAGCTAGCTCAGTGTTCGGGAGGCTTTGAAGGAAAGGGTGGGAGAGAAAAGGTATCAGGGTGTGAATCAAACTGAAGGTCTACAGAGCCGTTGTGCTGACTTCATTGTATGCCTGTGAAACCTGGACAGTCTACAAGCACAATGCCAGAAAATGGAATTGCTTTCATTTAGATTGTCTTAGTAAGATTCTGAAGATCACCTGGCAGAATAAGGTACTGGACACTGAAGTCAAACATTCAAACTCTATACCAAACATTTGTTTCCCTAAAAAGACTGTTTTCCAGAGAACTCGCACAAAGCAAGTACTCACATACAGGTCAGAATGAGTAGTACAAGAAACACTCTCAAAGCCTCTCTGTAGAACTTTAGTATTGATTGTGAGACATAGGAGATGCTGGCAAAGGACTGCCCAGCATAGTGTGGCTGCATCAAAGAAGGAACTGTACTCTATGTGCAAAGCAGAATTTTAGTAGTGCAAAGGAAATGTGAGATACACAAATCTAGAGATATTTCTGTCTCAAATGTTAAGAGGACTATTTGTACCCAACTTGTGGTGGAGCTTTCTGAGCTTGTATTCAACTGATCAGGCATAGTCAAATGTGTTGTACTGTGACCCTAACATTGTGATGACATCGATCCTCTTCACGTATGAAGGATGAACAAAAACAAAACAGCAAGTCTCTTACCAGTACCATGATGTTCTGAAAAGACAGGGTGATGGCCAGCTTTGAAACATAAGAGCCCTATTCTTCTCTGTTTACAGATATGGTTTGCTAGCTACCTGTCTACATTTTCAAGGCCCAGCTCAAATGCCACCTCTTCCATGAATCCTTTCTTGATTTCCCCCAAATGAAAGCAATCGCTCCATCTTCTTATCTCTTTTCCAATTTCTCCCCTAGCACTTTTCCTCTGCACAGAAATTGCCCTCTCATTTGAGCTGGCCCTGCTTGAACTCCCCAATTCCCGATGCTGCTGGCATATGCCTTTCCCTCCCTTCAGGGCTTTAGTTTACAACCAAAACAAGGCTGTCTCTGCAATTTGTCACCGTGTTCTGTTCCAATGCAATGAATGAACAGATATTCCTGGCTGCCATGAAATATAAAATCTTCTGTTTGAATTGTAAATCTCTTCACAACCTTTCCTATCTTCTTCCACTTTACTCTCCTCCATCTACCCTAGCTAGGAACCAGCAACACTGGCCATCTTCTTG
The DNA here is from genome assembly GCF_003287225.1 of Phascolarctos cinereus. Taxonomy (NCBI): domain Eukaryota; kingdom Metazoa; phylum Chordata; class Mammalia; order Diprotodontia; family Phascolarctidae; genus Phascolarctos; species Phascolarctos cinereus. The sequence goes on along the minus strand of NW_027555847.1, from coordinate 122,456,906 downwards.
TATGTTGTACATGATACTCCATCTTCCAATTCTTTGCCTTTTCCCTGGCTGTCCTCCATAAGTGGAATGCTCTTCTTCCTCACTTATGCCTGCTGGTTTCTCTGGCTTCCTTCAAAATTCAGTGCAAACCTTACCTTCTACAAGAGGCCTTTTTGGGTCCCCTTCCCCCACTCCTAGTGTCCAAGATTACCTCTCATTTATACAGTATGGATCTTGTATGTGTATAGTTGTTTGCGTGTTGCTCCCCCACTAGAATGTGAGCTCCCTGAGAGCAGGGCCTGCTTTTCACCTTTTTCTGTGTCTATGGAACTTAGCACAGTGCCTGGCACTGAATAAGTGCTCAATAAATGCTTGATGACCACAACAATGGTGATGAGGATTCATCATGTTGTATGGCCAAAACCAGGTGAATAGGACACAAAAAAACCAACTGGTTAATGGCAGAACTTGATGCTAAAATGATGGGATAGTAGAATTTAGAGCAAGGGGAATCTTGCAGCTAACCTAGTTCAATCTCCTTCTATTAGGGATGAAGAAATTGATCCCTCCGGATACTTTAGGAAAACAAGCTAAGATTAGTATGAAGAATTGGGACAATTCATAGTTGGAAAATAAGGAAAGCAGGTGTATGAACCTGCAGCTGTACCAACATGGCAGAGTTAAGAATGGCATGACCAGACCATGAAAGAAGCAAGAAATTTCAGGAACTGCCATAAAAAACTGAGGCTTTGGAGCCATAGGATGAGTCAGAGAAAAGATCTGCTACCCAGTGACCCTGCAATGTTGCTTCCTTCTCTGGATCTCTTCCTGACAATTGGTTTTCCTGCCTAACTTTGCCTCTTGGATTTCAGAGATCCACAGACATTCTGGTTTCAACCCAGCCTAGTTCTTCTGTTTGCCTATGAATGAATAAAAGAAGGAAAAAAAAGAAAAAAAAATCATTTATTAAGCAGTTACTTTGTGCAGAGCACTGATCCATGCACTGGGGACACAAAGGGAAAAAAACAAGATAGTTCCTGCTTTCAAAGAGCTCACACCGTTATAGGGGAGACAACACACATATAGGAGAGTTCAGTTGTAGGTCAGATGAAAAGGTCCAGTGGTTGTTAAGGTGTCACTTCAAAGCAGACAATAGTATATCTTCTTTACTGTCATTTCCAATGATAAAATCATGTCCATTGAACCATTTGATTGTGCCAAGGATTTTGGTGGCAAAGACTTTCTTTTGGGGGTCTTTAGTAGTTTTTGCTCACCTTCCTAGGTGGTACAGTGGATAGAGTGCTGGGCCTGAGAGTCAGGAAGACCTGAGTTCAAATCCAGACTTGGACACTTACTAACTGTGTGACTCTGGGCAAGTCACTTAACTCCATTTGCCTGTTTCCTCATTTGTAAAATGAGGTAGAGAGAAAAAAATGGCAAATCACTTCAGTATCTTTGCCAAGAAAACCCCGAACGAGGTCATGATGAGTCAAATGTGACTGACATGACTAACCAGCAATACAACAAATCCACTGTCCGAGGAAGGGATCACCCATCCTATAAGCTATACTTGAGTAGGACATAACAGTGTTTCTGGCTTCCAGTAGAGAAGCTGATGATGACTTGGTTGTTTGCTGTGCACCAGAAAGGGGAAAGTGTGGGGAGGAAACCTGAAAAAGTAACAAGGAACCAAGGTGACAGTTGTCTTAGATTTCTGAGGACCTAGAAATTTTACAACGGGTATGTGTATGTGTGTGTTGGGGGTGGGGTCCAGGGTGAGGGAGGTCTAAGGGCAGAAAACTCCTTGCTTAGAGAGCACTTAGGTCCTCTCCCAGAACAAAGGACAAGCAGCAGCAGCAGCTTAGTTAGTGGCCCTGGTTTCATATAGCACCTGGAGCTCTGGAGGCTCTTTTGCCAGATGGGCAGAGGAACTCCTAAGATTCCTGGCCCAGTACAAGTTAATTATAGAGCTCTTCTCCTGAAGACTGCCCAGACAGCAGGCCAAAATGGCCGTTAACCTGTTCAGTAGGCCATTCCTCTCTCCACTTCCCTGAAAATAACAACAACAAAACCTCATTCTGAATCCTGAGTCCATCACTTTCCTCTCAAGAGATGGGTAGTATAGTATGTTTCATCATAAGTCCTTTGGAATACTGTTAGGTTATTGCATTGATCAAAGTTCTTAAGTGTTTCAAAGTTGTTTGTCTTTCCAATGTTCTTATTAATAAATAAATTGTTCTCCTGGTTCTGCACATTCCTTCTGCGTTAGTTTGCATGAGCATAACCTTCTCTTGAGGTTTCTACTTTACTGCCCTTCTCTCTTCAGTTGGGGGAGGAAAATGCAGAGGTCCCTAATATTAAATTATCTCTCTGCTTAGTTATAGTCTAAGGCAAAGGTCCCAATTCCATGTAGCTTCTTTTCTCAGCAAAGCTAAAAAATCTGTCACAGCCAAACCTTAAAAATACAAATTGCAAATTGAATTAATAAAAATTTTAGCTCTCAGATAATATGGTGACTGCCAAGCCAGGAGGGTGATATCTCCACCAGTTAGATTTTGAACATTTAAGCATCAAAATAAGAAGGGTTTTCTTTCCTCTTTTCACACAAGCTAGCAAAAACACGCACTGCAAGATGCAAAATAACCAGTATACACAACTTTTAAACAGCAACAAAACTCTTAGCAATTAACCTGGTTGTTTTTCTGGGCCATAAAACAAAAGGGGCAGACAGTGGGGTAGTCTCACCACTGTTCCAGCTGTTTGTCTGAGAAGCCGGAATTCAGTCTCTCTCTGCTGGATTCTCCTAATAAACCGAGCTTCTAGCCAGGGAAAGGAAAAGACTCCCGCTGACATCATTCTCCAGGGAAGAGTCATCCATCTGCTGCTCCACTACCACTGGTGCTACTGTGCTTTAGCTCTTCTTCCCTGTCCCTCTTTAGAGGGATTTTTAAAACTCTTGCTGTAATGGAAAACTTCAACCTAAAGTGCTGATTCCATTTGTGTGCCTGGAAGGGCCTTGACAGCTCAGGCTTCCTAGAGAGGCAGTCAAGTCCAAGTCTTGTGAGAAAGACAAACAGAATATGTCAGGGCCTGTGGGACCCTCAGTGAGGATTTAATATAAAATACTTCTGTACTTGGTAGATCAAATTGTGGAAGATTTGATCATACCAATCCAGGATGAATTATCTTTAGGGGGTTTGGCTAATAATCTGCACAGATTTTTCTAGCAATGCATGGACCAAGAAACCACTTGGGGTCATATGTCTTCCAACACCCTTCTAGTCCATCAATTACAGATTAGGAGTCGGTTTTATGAGGGAAAGGAACTGATGCAACTCAATGAATATCATGTTCAGCATTTCCCTTCATTCCCCCATGCCCAGGCATGGAAGTCCATCCATGCAGGGAAATGCCTATTGGCCATTATGTATAAGAGAGAGGCTCTTCCTTCCCACTCTAAAGTCCTCCATTTCTGACCACAAGATTTCAGTATTGTAGGTTCCACCTATGGTAAATTATGGGGCTTCTGTGAATTTTATGGGCTCTTTTCTAATTCAAATCAAGCAAGTACCCCAGAGATTTAATGCTGTCCCACCTGTTAACATATCGTGAATGGTAAATTAATTTACCTAAAAAATGGAGATAAACATTCTTTGATGGCCTGAGAATGTACTTGATTTATATCTGATTGATAACCCATAGACCTTAATTAAGGCTAGAATTGGAAAAATGAACTGTTCAACAGATATTTTTAATATCCAATGTGGAAAAATATGTGTATAAGTTCATGATGAAGGATTAAAACATGTCAAAATCTTGTGAACTCAATTCTAAATTATATAAAACAAGTAACTGCAGGAAAAGGGCATATTGCTTAAGTGTTTTTTTAATGTAAAAAGATACAAAAAAGTGTCAAGGTTTATTATGTGTTGATAAATTTAATTGTTTTTGTTTATCCCAGTTAATTTGCATACCACTATAAGGCTAAAAGTCATTTCCCCAGTGGATAAGTGGTCAAAAGACACAAACCAACAGTTCTCAAAAGTATAACTATTAAAATCATATGAAAGATTGAGTCAGATCATCAATCATAAGATAAACAAATCAAAACAACTCTAAGGCTTTACCTCACAATCAGAAAATTGAAAAACATGACAAGATACGGAAATAATCAATATTAGCAGGGTTATGAAAAGAAAGGCATACTAATATACTGCTGGTAGAGACTGGTTTAATTACTCTTTAAAGCAATTTGAGATTACGCTAACAAAAGGACTAAAATGTCCATACCCTTTGACTCAGAGGTGCCATTGCTAAGCATATACCCCAAGGAGTTCAATGATAAAATGGAAAATCAATATCACCAGAATATTTACAGCAACTTTTTTTTTAATAGCAAAGAACTGGAAGTAAGATACACTGTTTTTTGGTTGGGAAATGGCTAAACAAATTGTGGTACGTGAATATTACTGTGCTATAAGAAATGAAGATACATGGGAAAACTTCTAAGAACTGATGCAAAATGAATTAAGTAGAACCAGGAAAACAAAAGACACAGTTAGGACAATGATGTCAATGGAAGGCATAAAAAAAACAATTGAAACTGAATACTGTGAAATTATAATGATCAGGCTTGGGATGTACTTCACCTTCCTTCTTTGCAGAGGTAGAGAACTATGGATGCAGAATACTATCAAATGTTGGAGTTGGTGTATTGGTTGGTTTTGCTGAATTGTTTTTTTTTTCTTGCCTTTTATCTTTTGCTATAAGCAAAAATCTCCCTGGGAGGGAGAGTGTATCAGGAAATATAGGTGATATGAAACTAAAAAATGTCAATGAAAAAAATTTTTAAGGAAAAAAAATAGAAGAACCGCAAGAAAGAGATCAGCCAGTCTATTACCTCTCCTATCAGAGACCTGATGACTAAACCTCTTGCTTGGGTTTATTCTGTTTCAGGTGTATCAGGTGAGTCAAGACATCTAGATTGAATGAGAAACTCAGGAAGGTAAGGAGTGCCAGGAATGGGAGGCAGTTACTTTGTGCAATACCAGTCAGTTAAAATTGTGAAGTTGTAATACAAAGAATAATAGCTAGCATTTCAAAGTATTTTATGTATCTCATCTCATTTAATCCTCACAACAGCACTGTGAGGTAGATGCTATTACTATCCTCATTTTACAGATAAGGAAACTGAGGCAGACAGAGGGTAAGTATCTTGCTCAGGGTTACATACTTGGTGTCTGAGGAAGGATTTGACATCAAGTCTGAGGATCTCATTTGATCTACCTAGCAACACTATGAGGTAGGTGCTACTTCTACATTTTACTGATGATAAAACTGAGGCTGAGAGAGATTGGGTCATGCAGCTAGCAAGTCTCTGGGTCAAGATTTGCTCTCAGATCTTCTTGCTTCTGTGTCCAACCCTACCTACTGCACCACCTCGTTTCCGCTTGCATGTCTATATTGCCTCTAACTTCTACAAAGCATTTTTCTCACAATAACCTAGGATGTATTCAAGTGGGCATTCAAAAAACGCCATCTGACTGAATTCTAGTGCCTTTGCTTCAGTTCCATGAATTAGACGAAGTTTACCTTCATTGCATTTGTCATCTCTGTTCTTTAGCTCTTTCCTCAGAAGTGGTGCCTCCAGATCTCTCTTTAAGGTACCTAGAGTCAAAACCTACTCTCATCAATTTTTGTTGTTGTTGAGTCATTTCAGTCATGTTTGATTTTCTTGGCAAAAATACTGGAGTGATTTGTCATTTTTCTTCTCCAGCTCATTTTACAGATGAGGAACTGAAACAAACAGGGTTAAGAGACTCACCCAGGTCAAAGAACTAGTAAATATCAGAGGCTGGATTTGAACTCAGGTCCTCCTGACTCCAGGGCCAGCTGACGCTCTATCCACTGTGCAACCCAGCTGCCTCACTCTCACCAATTATATAAAGTGTAAACATCAGTGTGCTGAAGCCAGTTTGAACTGGCTTGCTAGAGCCAATTGTTAAATTTTCAGTGTGAACATTTATACCTCATAAACTGTTGAACACTACAAATCAGAGAATGGTTTATTGTTTTGTTGATTATCTAGACTTAAGAAAGTGATAGAGAAATGTGAATTAGTAAGAACAAACTTAGTACATGAATAAATCAGTAAAAATAAATAAAATGTGTCTTGCACACATCATTTCTCCTTGGAATGTCAGTTGTTAAACATTTAACAGCATATTGGGTATAAATAACGGATAACTTAAAGTAATTGACATCCCCCCCCCCCATTTAAATTAGCATCAAGGCCTTGGATCTAAATAGGTAAGGTTTTTTGAATCTAGTAAATTTGAGCTCCCTGAGTAAAGGGACTATTTTTGCCTTTCCTGTATCCCTAGATTTTAGCACTGTATCTCACCCAAAGTAAATGCTTTATAAATGCTTGTCTAGTGAATGACTAACATTTTGCCTTAGTGGTGCCTCCAGGCTTTCTATCAACTTTCCTGTATAGTAGTGTCAAATTCAAATAGAAACGGGGCCACTGAATGCTTTGTAGGGATACCTGTTAGCATATTGACTCAGAAAACCACATATTAATATTGTCTACATTTTGTTTTACTTTTATTTGGTTTGTAAATATTTCCCAATTACATTTTAACCTTGTTTGGGCCCCACTCAAGAATATTGTATGCAGCATGTTGGACACCTCTGCATAAAATCAATCTTCCTTTCATCCATTATACTTTCTGTACTGGATTTCCCGACGCTTTTCTCTTTACTCTTTCTTTTTTGTTGATCTCATGAACCCTCAGGGCCTCAATGATGATTCCCAAATCTATATATTCTTGTCCTCGGTTTAGTTCCACATTCCCACTGCTATACTGAACACCCTGCCAGTCCCTCAAACCCAACAAACCTTTAGTTCAGGTCCAAACTGAACTTTTTACCTTTTGGCTAAACCTAGAAATGGCTAGGTGGGGCACTGGATAAGGCAGTGAACCTAGAATCAGAAACAGCTCTGTGGTGGAAGATTTCTTACTGCTGCTGAAGAAACCTACCACAAGATACAAATGATAGAGGTAAAAAATTGGATTTTGTTATGTGTAAGCACAAGTTCAGAAGAGGTAGAAAAATAACCCTGAACAGGTTTGTAGCAAGACTTGTTATAAACAAAAATCATATCAGAGAGGCAGAGAAATAATTTTTGACATGCAGCAATCTATTGCATTCTCTTAGTCCATAAAAGTTGAGCAAACTTAGTTAAATAGAATCATAATCTCACATATTCCCTAAGGAAACAGACCTAAACAGACTCCATAGGTAAACCAAATCAGCTTACAGATTTAGACTACGTTTAGATGTAGTCTCAATGGGCTAATTGAGAGGAGAAGATTTATATGTCACAAAGATAACCAAAAGCTTGGGCATCAGGAAATTCTTCTGTAAATAATATCTTTTTGAAAGGTTTTAAAGATGCATGTATTCCCTTCTTATTATCCTTTAGTTTCTTATCTCAAGAATGCCAAAAGTTTTTCCTTAATAATATCATTCCACCAGTCAGGGTTGGTGTTTTTTTGTTTTTTGGTTGTTTATTTGTTTTTGCTTTTTACCAGGTGAGATTAACATGAACAGAAAACAGGTTTTGGTCAACCAAAATGTTCCAGGAGGAATGGCAAAATAAAATAGAATAAAAGGAAAATGAAAGGTTCCCATCACACCTAAATCCAAACTCTGTCTCAGATACTAGTTGTGTGACCTTGAAAAAGTCACTTAATCACTGTCTACCTCAGTTTCCTCATCTGTAAAAAGAGAAAATAATAGTGCCTACCTCACAGATTGTGAGTTTAAAATGAGATAAATATTCTGTAAATCTTAAAGTGATTTATGTTATTATGTTATTTATATATATTATGATTAAACCTGCTCTTAATCCTAGCTCTTGAACTTCTATTGACTATACTACAGATTTGGTGACCTAGCTTGTGACTGGTGCAGGACAATTTGCATTTACTTTGGGCTTCCTCCCCTCACTCACACTCCATCCCCAATCCAATCAGTTGACAATCCACCAAGCAGCATGCATTTATTAAGCACTTACTATATGCCAAGGATTGTGCTAGGTTCTGGTGATACAAATACCATAAACGAAATGATCTCTACTGGCAAATCCTGTTGTTTCTCCATCCACCGTATTTCTCCCACCTTTCTTCTCCCATTGCAACCATCCTAGCTGAGGCCCTTCTCTCTGTTCACCTAAGCTATTATAGTAACTTTCTAAACTGATCCAATTTATACTCCCTTCAAACCATTCCCCACATAACTGCCTGGATAATCTTCCACATACACTCTGTTACTCTTCTAATAAAACAATTTAGTGGCTTATTTGGCCTCCCAAGTACATCACTTTGGCTCAAAACTCTCCTCATCCCTTACCTACACTTGGAGGTGTTTGTGATTGCGCTAAGGATTCAGTCAAGGAATTTACATTAACTCAAGATGCAATATCTGATTTGGCCACCAGGTGGTAGACAATACCCATAAATATTTGAGACTAAGCGTTTTATATGCAGCCCGATTGGTCACTTTCTAGCAAGTCTAGAAGACTAAGCAAATTCAGGGTGCCCCTTCACTCAATGTTACGGTTTTGTTTGATTTGGAAATGGATTTTAAAAAATATTCTATTGGCTGTGTTCCTTTTTAGGTTAGCTCCACAGCACTTCTTAACCTGGGGTTGGTGAACGTGTTTTAAAAATATTTTGATAATTGTATTTCAGTGCAATTGATTCTTTTTGTAATTGTAATAATGCATTTTATTTTGTTCATTTAAAAACATTTACTCTGAGAAGGGGTCCATAGGCTTCTGCCAAAGGGGTCCAGGACACAAAAAAGGTTAAGAACCCCTGGTACTAGGAGATGAAATGGAATACTGATCTTTAAAATATGACACACATCTGGCTCATTAGATTCCTATCTCTCGGAAGGATCTCCCTCTTTCAAGCCACTTCCCACTATACTTATCAATTCAAACCCAGTATGTGGTGATCACATTTTTTAATAATGTAGAATAACATGCAAAAGAAATATATAAATTCTCTGTTGCACCTGCTCCCTTCTCACTCCCTAGATGAGACAGGCTGCAAAGACAAAAGAAGGGAAGAAAAGAGAATGAAAAAGAAAAAGAAGACACAAAGCACTGCTATTGTGCTTTTCATCCTGTTATGTCAGCTCTTGTTTCTATCACAAAAAAGAGGATCATTTCAGTCCCAGAGAGGGGAGAAACAGTCCTCTTCTGGACCAGGATCATCAAAAATTGTGCTGTTGGCCTTTGTCTCTGTTTATCATTTTTTCAGGCCCGGAGGATCTCCATAAGACAGGAAGGTGATACAGATTCCCTACACAATTAAGGCATAAAATGCTGATTATGACATTCAAGGTCCTTCACAATTTGGCTTCAAACTAGTCTTCCAGACTTATTGCATACTACTTGCCTTCATGCAGTCTGCGATCTGGTCAAAGGGGACTATTTTCCATTCCCCTTGCTTGTCCTCTTCCAACTCAGCACCTTTTCTCCCTAGATCATCTAAGCCTGGGGACATTCATTCTCCTCCCATCCTCATCTCCATCTGGTAAAGGCCTTCTCTTCCTTCAAGTCCCAACTCAGATATCACCTCCTCTCTGAATCTTTCCTGGACCCTCCCCTCTGATGCTTAATAAAAATGATTTCTTCCCCAGACATTTCTCATGTTACATTGCCTGGATATCTTAACTCATTCTCTCTTGCATTATAATTATTTGGGTACCTGGCTTCTCTCCCATATGCTATTAGATTCTCCTTAAGAATAGGATTTGTATATTTCTCTCTTAGTACTTAACGTAATATTTTGCACCTAGTAGGCGCTTAATAAATGTTGACTAGATGAATAAATAAAAAAAAATTATTAAATGCTTACTATGTGCCAAGCACTGTGTTAGCATTGGAAATGTAAATGCAAATGTGAGACTGTCCCCACCTGCCCTGTGGAGGCCCAACCAGGCGTTCACATAATATCTCTCCCCTCCTGGAATTTCGGACTCTGCCCCTGAAACCACCCGTGGCTCTGGTAAGTGAACTTTTCTCTTATTTTGCCTTGTGGACCCCAGTTCCAATCCATACCCACCCACCTCTCCCCTTTATTTATTGTCTTCCCCTATTAGAATGTAAACTCGAGGGTAGAGACAATCTTACTTGCTTGTGTTTGTATCCTTCCTTACCACAGTGCCCGGCACATAGCAAAGCTTAATAAAGGCTTTTTCTTGCTATCTGTCTGTCCCCAAGAAGCTCACATTCTAATGGAGGAGACAGCACCTATAGGGCAGCTAGGTTGCTCACTAGATAGTGGCAGGTCTGGAGTCAGGAGGACTTGAGTTCAAATCTGGCCTCAGATACTTACTAGCTGTGTTACCCTTGGCAAGTCACTTAACAGTGTTTGCCTTGGTTTTCTCATCTGTAAAAATGAGCTGGAGAAGGAAATGGCAAGCTGCTCCAGGATCTTTGCCAAGAAAACCCCAAATGGGGTCACAAAGAGTGGGACATGACTGAAACAAGTCAACAACCACAACAACCACAATAATAACAACAACAAGCCTATACAGGTGAATGATGGCTAAGGAATGATGTTGGTCTGGTGGGTCACAGGGATGGTAAATGGAGCCACAGGGCAATCAGCCGACATGTTCTGTACAGAAAGGACAATCATATTGATTTGATCTTTGTTCCCAAGCAACAGTTGGAAATGGGAGATGAGGCACAGGGGTGGGGAACAGAGCAGTTAGTAAGTAGACCATCAGAGTGGAAGGCTAGATGGGATATGAAGCAGGGCCTGGTTTGAGTCCAGTTAGTTAGATGTGGCAGGCTGTATTAGTTTGCTGCTCACACACTCCCTAATCAGGACAGCTAAGCCTGGGCTGGAGTTCCAAAGCTAAGTGGATGAATTGCCCCAGGGCACGGTCCCTGGAATGAATAAATTTGTGCCTTGCATGTTTGGTTATTGATGCTGGTGTTACCTGCCAATTGATATTTACTGTTTTGTTTTGTTTTTTTCCCACCAGAGCCTGGTTAGAAACTAAGGTCATTGGAGAAAAGTTGAATTAAATTTGGAAAATGAAGCCTCAAAACAAAATTCTTAACATTCTTAAAAAATTTCTAAAATTCTAATCATAAATCCCCTAGTCAGTTTTCTTTGTGTACTGACTGGGCTAGACTCCCTTGCTTATCATTTATCACTTGCTACAGAGATTCCACAAAATGTCTACTTTAAAAAACAACAACAAAACCCAACAAAAACCCAACCCAAAACTAGAAAAGTTCTTTGTTGGTGCTAAAGTTTCACAGTTTTTAGGACAAAGCACACTGTGTCCAAACACATCTCTACAGGTCCCAGGAAATACAGATAGTGATAATGCTGCCAAAAAATCAATCTGAATTAATTCAAAGCATTAGTGGAAAGAATTTAATTCTTACAAATAGTTGGACAGAATTTCATCCATTGCACATTTATATGTGAATAATTGAATTTTCAAAGTAGTTCCATAACTTCATTATGGTATTAGATATTTCTACTAGTTCATGAGTCAACAAGCTCTTATTAAGTGTCTTCTGTATGCTATGCACTGGGGATTCAAAGAGGAAAATGAAACAATCCCTGCTTGGAAGAAGCTTACGTTCTATCATCTAGAGCTGGTGCAGCCCTTAGAACATACTCTGACCAAAGTTCATAGCATCAGCTGCAAAGAAAAAAATTCAAAGTTCTTGGTCTGTCATCATCATGTCATGGATTTAGAACTAGAAAAGACCTTGGAGGTCCCCGAGGTCAAATCCCTCACTTTATAGAGGAGGAAACCAAGTCCAGGAGGTTAAGGAACTTGTCCCACAGGTATTAAGTGGCATAGCTGGTATTTGAAAATAGGTCTTCAGACTCCCATGTCAGCATTCTTTCCACTATGCCATGCTGCCTCTGGAAGAGAAATGTAGAATAGTAAAGTGTGAAGAGGATTTGGAGTTAGAGGATCTGGGTTAGAATCCTAGGTATGACGTCTATTGTGTGAACTTAGGACATGGGATGCTTACTGTCTAGACTATGAGATACAATTGGATGTTCAGCCCAATGAGCTAGTCCGTCAGGACATATATCTTGGAAAGATGCTGATATAATAATAATAATAATAATAATAATAATAATAATAATAACAACAACAACAACAACATACATTTATACATCATTTTAAGGTTTTGCAAAGCACTTTAATAATATTATCTAATTTTTGTCCTTATAACAACCCTGTGAAGTAGATGATATTATAATTCTTTTTTTTTAGCCTAAGACAAGGTTTATTAGAACATCCATCATACTGGGCAGACTCTTAAGAAATCTAAGCATTTGTATTGCTAATGCAAATGGGCCAGATCTAAAGAATCTGAGCAGAGGCTAGATTTTAAGAATCTGTGCCTATTATTCTTATTTTACAGATGAGGAAACTGAGGCATGCTGTAGATAAGTGACTTGACTAGGGTCATTGTTGTTCATTTTTCGTACTCAAAGAGTATGACATCATGCCATCATGATGTTGGGTTCAAGGTATAGTGTGTTCAACTGTGGCTGATCAGTCCACTGTTGGCTCAAATACAGGTCAGGACAAGTTCCTTAACCTCCTGGACTTGGTTTCCTCCTCTATAAAGTGAGGGATTTGACCTTGGGGACCTCCAAGGTCTTTTCTAGTTCTAAATCCATGACATGATGATGACAGACCAAGAACTTTGAATTTTTTTCTTTGCAGCTGATGCTATGAACTTTGGTCAGAGTATGTTCTAAGGGCTGCACCAGCTCTAGATGATAGATGTCTCCAGATTTGTGCATCTCAAATTTCCTTTATGCTACTGCAATTCTGCTTTGTTCAAACAGCAAGTGCTAGGGGTCCTGTGCCAGTGTCTCCAATGTCTCACAATCAATACTAAAGTTCTTCATAGAGACCTTGAGAGTATCCTTGTACTGCTCCTTCTGATGTCCACATGGGCATTTGCCTTGTGTGAGTTCTCCGTAAAATCATTTTTCAGGTAAATGAACATTTGCATTTGGGCTATGTGGCCAGCCCATCAGGATTTGTACTCTCTGCAGTAGAGTTTCAATGCTTGACACTTGTTTAGTCCTTTTCAGGGTTGCTCTTCCATCTTTGGTGTTTACCTGTCACCGAGCTCTCAATTGTGACTCCAAGAAGTTGTAGCATGAGCAGTGGCCACACCCTGGTAAAACTGTCTTGGCAGATGGGCTAACCCAGGTTGAAGGAAACCAATGGGCCTCAAACCTGTCCGTGAATTAGGGGGATGTCTACCCTAAGAATGTGAAGACTTCTCCTGGTGGAATGGGCAGATGAGAGCAGTTGCCCGGAGTTACACAGCTAATAAATGTCTGGGGCTAGATTTGTACTCAGGTCTTCTTGACCCCAGGTCCAATGTGCTATGGACAGTGTCATTTATACATGTTATCTAATAGGAAGACGCGCAGGCTGGATTTGGATAATTGCAAAGTGCTTTTGACAATCCAAAGCTGTTTCCTGAAACAAAACCACAATTTTAATGCCAAAATTCTTCTGTTGAAGCTATATAGAATCATGGAGTAGCACAATATACAAAGAATCAAAATTGCATGTGACCAAAAGTATAATGGAGAGATCTGGGAGTGAGGGTGGGAGTAAGTCAGTTGCATCCTATTAGCAGTGATGCTTTGCGGGGGGAAAAAAAGTGGCATATAAAATGTTATCCAGGAGGGAGGTAAGATTGGAAAAGGAGGTGGGCTGGTCATGTAGTGAAAGAAAGGGACAAAAAATAGACAAACTTAGCATTGTCCTGGAGTCTGGGCAAAGGAAAAAGAGCTGAAGGGAGGGCTCTGACAAAGGACAAACCATAACAGGTGCACAGGATGAGCATCGTGGAGGGAATGCCCCATTGGAGATCCCATGCGTAACACATGAAGGATCTGCTGGAACACCAAAGAAGGAGTCTTATCCAGGTCTCCTCCTTTCTCTGGACCTCAGTTTCCTCCTCTTCAAGATGAAGGTGTTGGGCATAGGACATCTAGAGCAGAAAGGGGCCACAGAGAACAACTAGTCCAGATCCTTTATTTCACAGGAGGAAACTGAGGCCCAGGGAAATTTAGAGACGTGCCCAAGGATGCATAGGTAGTGTCAGAGGCAGGATGTGAACACAAGTTGTGACTCCAGAGACGTTGCTTTTTCTGTGCCCCAGGTTCCTGCCAGCCCTGGCCTATGACCTTATAGCTCTTCTACTGTGTTAAAAGCAGGGAAGTCTGTTAAGCACAGAGAGTTATTCTTTAGGACTCAGAGCCCTTCCTTCCTTCTTGTCTCCTGAGAGTCAGCAAGATGGTGTAGTGAATGGAACCCTAGGCCTGGAGTCAGGAACACTCAAGTTCAAATTGGGCCTCAAACACTTAGTAGCTGTATGACTTTGGGCAAATCATTTAACCGCTCTTTGCCATGGTTTCCTGAACTATAAAATGAGAATAACAATACCATCTACCTTGCAGGGTTGTTAGGAAGATCAAATGAGATAATATTTGTGAAGAGCTTAGTGCAGGGCCTGGGACTTGGTAGGTGACTGTTTCTTTCCTTTCTTCCTTGCTTTCTCCCTCCCTCACAGTCTCTCTCTTGTCTCCTTCCTTCCTTCCTTCCTTCCTTCCTTCCTTCCTTCCTTCCTTCCTTCCTTCCTTCCTTCCTTCCTTCCTTCCTTCCTTCCTTCCTTCCTTCCTTCCTTCCTTCCTTCCTTCCTTCCTTCCTTCCTTCCTTCCTTCCTTCCCTCCCTCCTTCCTTCCTTCCCACTATGGTATGACTGGTGCCACCTTAATTACAGTACTATAGATCTATATCTATATGTAAAACAACCATACGAGAAGCATCATGGAGCCAAGAAGACCTGACTTTTGCCTGCTGCCTCTGACATGTATTAGCTGTGTGATTATGAGCAAGTCTCTTAACCTCATAGTGCCTCCAGCCAGATGAGTTGCTGATCTGCATCAGTGGAGGTAGTCCCCATTCCCCCCTCCCCTCTTTAGCCCATGAAATGCTGGGCCTGGGTCATTGAATTCTGGTGACACAGCACTGGCCTCTGGTGACTTGGTGTTTCCTTACCTGGAAAAGTCTTTTGGCTTCAGAAAAAAAAATTACAAAACCTCTTTTGTTTATGAGCTACTCTTAACCTGCTGCATTTCATTTAACTTAATTGGCACATTCAAGTTTTGGTATGGGAGCCTAGGGGCCTTGGGGTAGCAGCATATTTTTAATAAATCAAAATAAATGAAATAAGCTGCTCTTGCAGCTGTGCGGGTGCCCTTCAGCCTCTAGCTGGGTGAAAGGCTCATCACTCACCAGCTGCAAATGTTCAGAAAGAGCAATAGACTTAATCTAGCCCAAGCCCTCTTGAAAAGCAGAGTTTGGGATTCGTAGAGCCCAGTGGCACATCTAGCTATCTATTAATTCTCTCTGGAAAATCAATAATAGCTAACATTTACATAGCACCTGCTATGTGCCTGGCACTGTGCTAAGTGCTTTACTCTAATTATCTCATTTGATTCTCATAACAACCTTGTGAGGTAGAAGCTATTATTATAATACCCATTTTATAATGAGAAAACTGAGGCAAATAGAGGTAAAGTGACTTGCCCAGGCTCACAGAGCTAGTAACTGTCTGAGGCTGGATTTGAACTTAGGTCTTCAACTCAAGGCCCTGTGCTCTCTGTACACTGCATCACCTAGCTACTCTCCTTCATATTTCCAACCCGTGTTAAAAAAAGATCGACTTTCTTTAATGAATCATCATTCTCAGGCCTCAGCCTCTCACACATAAGGAAAGTCTTAGACGTCATAAGGTCATAGATTTAGACCTGTAGGGACCTTGAAGGTCTCTTCATTCTGTAGATGAGCTAACTGAGGTCCAAGAGCTTGAGTGATTTGTCCAAAGTCACACAGCTAGTTAGAAGCAGAGCTGGGATGCACTGACACTAACCGCGCACATTTTAGCCAGGATCTTCTCTCTAATGCAGGCTACATTACAGCCCAGTTGTCCTCCTTGGTTTTGCCTGTTTTCAGCATTTTGTCTTCTATTCTAAGTCTTTGTCTAGGTCATAAGCTGTCCTCTGTGCCTGATGTACCTCCCTTTCTCACTTCTTCACTTCTTCCCATTAGAGTCTCTAGCTCCCTTCAAGGCTCAACCCAAATGCCATGTCCTACAAGAAAGCCTCTCCAGATCTACTTTGCCAATTTTCCAACTTCTCCAAAATTACCTTGTTTATATTTTCCTATGTACATATCATACCTCCTTCCAATCCAAGAGTAGAATGTAAAGCCTTGAAAAAGATTTTATTTTTGTCTTTGTACCTCCAGCAACTAGCCCAGTGCCTTGAATATAGCTGCTTGGCAATTCTTAGTGATCACATTGGTAATCCAGCGTATGGTAAAGGTGACTCAGCCTTTTCTCCCTCTCCAGAGAAGATGTTATTTTTTTTGTTTGTTTTTTGTTGAGAAGAGGTCATTGATATGTCAACTCCTTGAGGGTAGGTCTTCTTGTTTTTGTCTTTGTATTATAAGCGCTTAACTCCTAGCCTTGTACACACAAAGTAGGTGTTTAATAAATATTTGTTGAACTGAATTGAATTCATCTTCAGGCGATGACTTCCCTTTAACTGTTGAGTGCCTGAATTAACCTATGATTAATTACCTGTGCCTTTGCAGAATACAGTATTCCAAAGGTGTTCTTTAAAACTGAATTCCAGAAATGTTTCTGTAGAAAATCCATTAGTCAACGTAGATGGTGACCTGAATCTAAATAATTCAAGTAATTTGGCATCATTATTACTCCTATTAATGAATATTTGTTAAGTACTCACTGTATGGATACATTCAATTCAGCTCAATGATAAACTTCAATAATTCATGAGATTCATAATTTGTGGTTCTTCTCTCCACTGGCACAGATCTCAACCTACCCAGACATACCTTCTCAACCCAAGTGCTGCTGCAGGTCTTCTTCTAATTCTTTTTACATTGTGTGGTCACGAGTGCAGCAGTATGGCTGTTATCCTTCACTCTCACAACATGACTAGCTGATCTCGTATTTTCTCTTAATATTCCTTAGCCCATTTCCTGCAAGTGGATTATCACTGGAAATGGACTGTTTCCTAATTACACTCACTGTGCGTCTCTTGTTTTGTCCTTTGGGTCACCTACCACTTTGATTCTTCAATAGATTTTACTATTCTAAGATTTGCAACTGTGCAGCATCACTGGGAGAACATGTGTTAAAAAAAGATGGGTTTCTTTTGCCTACTATTATTAAAAGCACTTCCCAAATGATTCTCTCTTTCTGTTCAGTCCTGTATCTCTTTGGACAAGTGTCTGTTCCAGTTGTGTGTACTGATGTGTTAACTCAATGAACTGGCCTTTTGATTGCATGTTATAGACTAGATGATAGACGTAGTTCATCACCTTTGTATTTCCTATACGGATTATTAAGTTGATCTCTTCTGGAAAATCATGAATTCTATTGAGGAAGATTTGTATTGTTTTGGGGTCTGATAAAACCAGTAGACTATCATGGTCAGAAAGGAGACCCTCACCAGATATATGTCCTGAGTACATCAATGTCAACTGGCTATGATGCATCATTGACATTCTGATTAAAGTCTGTGTATAGGCATGCTCTTGTAGATAGATACATTAACAGCTTCATAGTCGGGATTGAACGTAGGTGCATGTAGTAACTAATGAGGTAAGGGCTCTGAGGCTTAATTATAATGATGTAAGCACCAACTTAGGATAAGCGTATCACCCACAGAGAGATTGCTAAGGGGTGAATGGCAGCCATCCTTCAAAAAGGAATAGAGAGCTTTGTTGTTCCCTCTACACTAGCCTTTGGTGTTGGGTGGTGTGCATGACAGTTGGGGATGAAGACTGGATGGAAAGCATTCAAGATTGAATAGCTTTGTTCTTGACCAAACACTGGTCACAACACCCCCTGTGCTATCATGCACAAATAACTATTGCATAAAAAGACTTTTTGTGCATTAAAGTACATTAAAATGCACTTTACCTTAATGCACATTAAGTGTACTAAATGCCCTTAGTAGTTCAAACACATTAGAAAAGAGCAAGCAACATGCTATATGAAATCAGGTCATTTCAGACGGCGGATGTGATAGATCAGGAAAGGCTACCTGGAAGAGGTGACATTTGATTTGAGATTTAAAGGATGGGTGGGGAATTCAGTGGATGGAAGGTGGGTTGGGGAAGGAAGGGGTGACATTACAAGCACAGGGAACACGTGAACTGAGGTACAGTGGTGGGAAAATGCAGGGTACGTATGAGGGATACAAGGTATAGGGTACACTACATTTTGCTGGGAGTATAGAAAGCACAAGGAGTAACACTGTATAAGATAAGCCTGCAAAGGTAGGGTGGTGACAGACTATAGAGGTTCCTGGACTCTAGGTAAAAGCATTTGAATCCTCTTGGAGGCAACTTCAATGAAACACTATCTGGTGGGGCGTGCATATCACCCTGCTCTCAAACCTGTCTGGCCACTTCAGACCCTCCAGTGCAGGTGAAATGGACCAGGGACAGTGCTCTCTGACCTAAACGAGCCTGTTTTCCCAAAGGAGAATCTATTTCATACTGGCCTTTGTCAAGGTCAAGGTCAGCCACAGGCCAAATTGCCAAGTAGACTGAATTTGTCTTTCTTACCATTCCTCTCCTTTTCCCTCCTTCTCTCCTACCTCAAATCACCCTATCCTTCACCTCCTTGGGCCCCTTTCTAATATACTGGCATAGGTTTTAATATGACTATTAATGATATTTTTCATACAATAAGATAATAGAATCTTCGCCACAGTTCCCTATTCTCTAATTTTCCATAGACTCCATCTCTTCAGTTATATTGTTTCAAATAATATGGTGCTTTTCTGGAAGGCATCCAGCAGGTAACTTGGGATTTGACAGGGGCTCATCATCTATAAACAGCTCCTTAAGTGCTTGCTGGGCGAGTTGCTATTTAAAGGAACCCTATAGTATCTATCCTCTTATGATTCAACGAATAATTTTGTAAAGTGAGAGCAATCAATATCAGTGATTTGCTTAAAGTAAGACCGATCTGTACCATTAACTATTCACTTTAACATAAAGAAGAGGAGGGGCATATGCCACACTTATGGTTTATCTAGAGTGTTTCTTTAAATATTGGCTGAAACAATAGAATCATTAAATCTCAGAAAGAGATTATAGAGGTCACTGAATCATAGGATTTAGAAGTGGAAATGACCTCCTAGATTCTCTGGCTTCCTTCAAGTCTTAGCTAACATCCCACTTTCTACAAGAAGCCTTTACCAGTCTTTCCCTCTGAGAGTACTCTAGTTTACCCTGTATATAACCTTGCATTTACATATCTGCATGGTGCCTTCCCTATTAGAATGTGAATTCTTTGAAGGCAGAGACTTTTAAATTTTCTTTGTAACTCTAGCACTTAGCCCAGTGCCTGGCAAATAGTAAATGTTAACAAATAGTTAACAAAGTTAACAAATGATTGTAGACCAATCATGGGCAATTCTCACAATTTGCCTGAGGGTGCTGAGGCCCAAAGAGATTATAAAAGTGTCCAGGACTAAGTAGGGAATATGTAGCAGAGCTGGGATTGGAACCCTGGCCCTCTGGTGTCAAATCAAGTTTTCTTTCCACTCTATAACTCTGCCTCATCTAGTTTAATTTCTACTTAACCAGACTGTTCTTGAAGACACACAGTAATGGAGAACTAACTTATACATATTCCCCCATCTCCACTTCCCCTACAGCCTAATCTACTTTTGGACAGCTCTAATTGTTCACGTCAAATGGTAATCAAAATGTGACATTAATTTTGCTAATAAAGGATCCAGACAGCAGTACAATAACCATTTAATAAATTTTGTCCTTTTTATTGAATATATTAATGTGTGATTTCATGCTGCTTTGCAAGGCAAGACAAGTTTCTCTCAATTAATTTAGACTCTTAAATCAATGTAAAAATGAATTATCTGACTAGTCTGAGCATAACCATCTGCTGACCCTTAAAATCAAGTAGATGAGGAAGAAAAACAATCAAACCCTTAGGATGTTATCCTTGAATCAGACATCTGCAAATTCTAGTGCTCTCATAACCATCTGCGTAATGAAAAACAACCTCCACCATAACAACAAATAGGAAACACCAGTTGTGTGCTGCACACTGTGCTAGGTCCTGGGGAGAGACACAAAGCTTTGATAAGAAAGATCCCTGTCCTCTTGAAGTTTACAATTGAGCAGGGGGAATCAGACACCAATGAAGTTTACTATAATATACAGATGACGCATAATAGGTGCATTGGAGAGGTACAAACCAAAAGGCTATATCAGTCTCAAAGGGGAAGGTCATTTGGAGGGAGAAGTACAAGAATCAGTGAAGACCTTGCAGGAGAAACTTAACTAGTCTACCTTGTCTTTCTCATTGCAAAACCCCACATGAGTAATCACATCCTACTCTTTTCCCTTCCCTCCTCCCCTCCCATATATAAATGGCCTGGTTTCATTCATTTTAAAACCAATCTTTGTCATCTTGTTGCCACAGAAGAGTCTTAAACAAACATAAAGATCATACACATACAGACTCTGAGTGGGAAGAGACCTCAGAGGCCATACTTGAAAGACAGTCCACTCTACAACTTCACCAATAAATGCTCATCTCCTCTTTGCTTAAATTATTCCCTTGAAAAGAAGCAGGATCTTTCAACAGGAGCCCATTCTACTTTGAGATATCTTAACAGTCCTTTTTTCCAAGTTGACATTGAATAACTACTCTTTGGTTCTGTCCATTCATTCAGCCCCAAGTCCTATAGCTCAGATAACATCTCTCCACCTTTTCCATTAGAATAGCATTAGTCAATCAGTCAATTTACTGCATGTCAGGCACTGTGCTAGGCACCAGAAATACAAATACAAGAAAAGGAAAGACAGTCCCTGTACCCAGAGAGGTTACATTCTAATGGGGAAGATAACACATAAAAGAGACCTGAACAAGGCAAGAGATGGGGAGGAGGGAATGTGGGAAGAGAAGGTATCCATAGCAGTCATGGTGACTTGGAAGCATGATGGAGAAATCCAGAAGGGTTCAATCTGGTGGAAAATGACGAGAAGGTTGGCCTGGGCACTCTTCTTAAATGGAGTTTATGGGAGGAGCCATTCAATCCTTCTGATTCTAGGAGCAGAGGTCACTTCAGAATTGTGAGTTTCAGAGAATTCAGAGTTCCAGGAAGAAGAGGTTTCTGGCTCATGATGGAGAAATTCATAGAAGTGTAGCCTGGTAAGAAATGAAGAGGACTGGAGTATTAGACTCTGTTGAATGTTTTCTTGTGTACCTCTTCCTTTCTCCACACCCTTTCAAAGCAGTGACCTAGCAATTACATTTGCCAATTATTTTAGGGATGTAGTTTGTCTAGGTGTGAAGTGGATAGAGTACCCAGCCTGGAGTCAGGAAGACCTGAGTTAAAATGCAGCTTCAGACACTTACTAGCTATGTGACTCTGGGCAAGTCACTTAACTCTGATTACCTCAGTTTCCTCATCTGTAAAATGAGCAGGAGAAGGAAATGGCAATCCATTCCAGTATCTTTGTCAAGAAAACCCCAAAAGGGGTCACGAAGAGTCAGACACAACCAAAAACTGCTAAACAACCACAAAAGATGCCTTCTTATCCTCCTCCACTGATCTCAGGTTTTAACTCTCTGGTTTCCATTTCTAGTTTCTCTTTTCTTATTCAAAGATAATTTTTCTTGGAAGACAAAATAAAGCACAATAGAAGTTGAGCCGGTTCACCTTTTTTCTATTTATTATCATGGTCCAATCTACCCAACCAGTGATCCTAACCCTCCTTTGATCCCTTTTCTTTTCCCCAAAACAGCTTAAAAATCTTTTTTTTTTTTTTGTTGCTGTTGTCCTTAGCTTTCTTTGCTATGATCCATAGGATCATAGTTCCAGAGCTGAAATGACCTTTAGGGGTCATTAGGAGGTTTAAACTCGTAATTTTTCAGATGAGGAACCTAAAGGCCCAGGAATATTGTGGTATTTCCTCATCTGTATAATGAGGAAGATGAAGGTCCTTTTCTAACTCTAAAATCCCACCTCTCAGCAGGGATTCTTCAATCACAACTGCTGCCCCTTTTTCTGTGACCTTTAACCTGACAGCATCTATTGATTTTCTATCATCATTCCTTGAAAGATAGACAAGTCGCAGCTTCTGCCTCAGAAGGTCAAGGCTCATTTTATTTGGGGAGACCGTATTTATTGCTTAGCTCCAGTTTTTTTAGCAGGTCCTTATTCCCTTTCTTTGTGTCACATTCTTCCATCCCCTTGTGGTTGCTTGCCCTTCGTTTTCAAAGAGGACCAATGACATCACAAGGTGATGTCTTGATATGTGTGTGAATTGGACTTAAGTGAGACAGAATTGCGCAAAGTTGTCAGCCTCACTCTTTCTTCCAGAGTCATGGAAGTCCAGTGGCCAGACAAAAGTCAAGATGACTAGTGATGGCCTGAGATGCAGTGGATGACCTTGGGGTCTTTGATATCTGACCAAACTCTAATTCTAAGCTATCTTCATGGTGGCTGGAACAAATTGTTCTCATCTACCTATGCCACCAGGGAAAGTCTTCAAATGCTTGGGGCACACATTCCCCTGACTCACTGATAGGTCTGAGGCCTCTTCATCACCCTCAACCTGCTTTAGCTTGTCTGCTGACATGCTTTTACAGGAGTCTGGCCGCTGCACATGGTTTAGCTTCTTGGAGCCACAGGTAAGAGTTGGGTGACAGGGGGACACCAAAAGTGGATGAGTAGCTCTGAAAAAGGTTGTTGAGGCTTTAAAAAACAAACAGCCATAATTAGCATTACAGTATGGGAGGCTAGGAAATCTGAGAAAGGGATATGTAGGACAAAAATGGAGGACATATGGGAAACAGAGGAGCAGTATTTCCAATGTGAGGGCTTGCCGAGTCCATCCCCTAAGCTAAAGGCATAGGTCAAGATTCCCCCCTGCCTCTTCAGATCTTTTTATGTAGAAGGCCGTCGTGTATGTGTGTGTGTGTGTGTGTGTGTGTGTGTGTGTGTGTGTATGTATATGTGTTTTAAAAGCCCTTTGAGCAGAGAAAGTAATTTTCTGGGTGGCTAGGTACACAGTGGATAGAATGCCATTGCTAGAGTCAGGAAGACTTATCTTTGTAAGTTCAAATCTGACCTTAGACATTTACTAGCTATGTGACCCTGGGTAAGTCACTTAGCCCTGTTTGTTTCAGTTTCCTCAACTGTAAAATGAACTGGGGAAGGAAATGGCAAACCACTCCAGTATCTTAGCCAATAAAACCCCAAATGGGGTCACAAAGAGTTGGACATCACTCAACAACCAGTAATTTTGTGACTATGACAGAAATATAAACATTATATATTCTTTTTTAGGTCACTTTAAAATTCTCCTTGTTGTCCAGACTTTCTGGAAGCAAGATCCTCAGTTCTAGGTCATTCTTGCTAGTAGTTCATATGGCCAATTCCCTGGAAAAACAACTTTGAATTGTTTGTCTTCTCACTTCATTAGTACCTTGACTATACCTAGCCGGTATGTTCAACTTCTTTTTCCTTATATTATCAATGTTTCTCTTTCATCTCTTTTTCTGTTTCTCCTTCCTGAGTTCCTCTTCCCAAATTTCAATCTCTAGGCTCCTTCAAAATTCCCACACCTCCAAACCCCCTTTCTTCTCAATTTATTTTCCTCCAAGAATATATTTGGCATAAATTTTTATAATTCAATTGACTGGGAGTATACGAAGGACTTTGTTCTCTTCAGTATGCCCTGTGTAGGTAATTTGCTTTTGGGGATAGGGGGCAAAAGAGGAGGTGGAATAAGGAAATTTTAAAAACATATTCCCCAAAGAACAAAAGAATTATAATGAAACCTCAACAAACTGAGATATTAATCTCCTTGCAAAACTAAAAGATTTAAAAGATTTGGATCAAGCCTTATATATAAATATATAAGGGTCTTAGAAAGTTCTGATAATACCCTAATGGGCTTCATTAAATGAAGAGAAATTCGAAGTATAAGTAGCTTCTTCAAGTGACTTCTCAGTTGGTCTTTTGGGGCCTCATCAGTCTCTGCAACTTTCAATCCTACCTAGAGGCAGAATAGTTTAGTGAGAAGAGCGCTGGACTTGGAAGAGTTAGAAGCCAGTTCAAATCCCCTCCCTGCAACGTATTAGTTATGTGTCTCCAGGCAAGACATTATTCGTTTTCATCTCAGATTCCAAACACTTACAACAGGGATAATTCTTACTTTATCTTCTGCACAGGGTTTTTGTGAGAAAAGGCCTTTGTGAACCTTTAAGGGTCCCACAAATGTGAGTTTGTGCATGTTAGAGCTGCCTTTTTGAGATGAAGAGATTTCCAGAGGAGAAGGAAGTAAACCAGCCGATGCTAAAGCCAAGAGGCCTTTGTTTTGTGCATTTTGACCTATACAAGAGAAGGCATTTGAGACATGACCTATACAAGAGAAGGCATTTGAGACACCTGTGGGGTTCCAGGAGAGGAGAGGAAAGGAGAGAAAGGATGAACCTGGATCACAGTTAATGGACAGATAAGGATATAACCAGCTCTCTGGAGTGGGCAGGTACTATCAGAAGCTGATCCAGAGCTGGGGTGTGTTCAGACCTTGGGGACCTGATCTTCAAGCCACAAATAGATAGCTCTTATGAGAAGCAGCCCCCCAGCTTATGCCAGGCTCACATCACTCCATCAAGTTGGTGGGGGCACACCTACATAGTCTCATGCAACCTTGTTACAGGTTGCCTATGATGCTTGTGACATTGCAATGATTATTCCATGCCATGATTTTACATATATATGTATGTGTATATATATATGTATAAGTATGTGTATATGTGTATATATGTATATGTATACATGTATATACACACACTCACATATGGATATGTTGTTTCTCCCACTAGAATCTAAAGTCCTCAAGGGCAGGGACTCATCTTTGTTTTTGCATCCCCCATCTTTGTTTCAGCTTTGTTTTTGTGTTCCTAGTGCCTGGCACATAGTAGAACCTTAATAAATGCTTGCTGATAGGAGACTTAGATTTTTAAGACTGTCTTGAATCTAAGACACATGCTCTACATTTCCAGGCAGAACTCTGCAAGTGAATTTGTATCTATATCAGGAAGGTTACTAAATCCTTGCTGATTAAGAGATTGAGGGCGAGAACAAAGGCAGGTTCCTAGATCATTAGAGCCT
Organism: Phascolarctos cinereus; assembly: GCF_003287225.1. NCBI lineage: Eukaryota > Metazoa > Chordata > Mammalia > Diprotodontia > Phascolarctidae > Phascolarctos > Phascolarctos cinereus. The sequence goes on along the minus strand of NW_027555847.1, from coordinate 122,431,560 downwards.
GAAGGAAACTCAGAGATCAGCTAGTCCAATCCTCTAATTTTACAGATGAGGACTAAGATGTGCACAGAAGGGAAGTGACTTGTTCCAGGTCACAGAATTAGTTACTGGCAAAACCTGGAATCGGTCTTCGGGCTTCTGGTCCAGTGTTCTTTCCCCTCCACTGTGTGGCCTAGCTTAGTTCTTGCTCCCATTTGGGATCCAGTGGGAGAAGATTGCAATCGGGCTTCATTAGAAGGTATTATACTTGACATGGCATCCATTTTTACAATGATTGTTAGGCTCAAGGGAGAATTCTGCTCTCAAGAAACCATAATAGCTTGATCTCCGATGTACAACAAGTGTCTTAAAATAAATAGAAGAAGAAGAGCCTCATTAGTACCATATGTTGTAAATTTTTATTGTAAACTTAAGAGAGCTTACAAAGGTTATATATTTATTTTCTTAACCACATAGTCAGCAGATTGGCAAATGATGAGGAATATTTTTTGACATCAGGGTATTCAGTTGAATGAATCTGGCAAAAAAAATTCTAACACATTTTTAACACATTGTTGAGCAGTAGGAATAGCTCCTGACATACTGGAAATGGGAAAAAGGATGCAGTGCATGGTTTTAAATAAGTAACATATATGTTGCTTCTTAAAATTTTTTTTGCTATTTCATGTGTGTTTGTGTGCATGTGTATGTGTAAAAACATGAGGTAGGGCTTTTGTTTTGTTTTATTATTTTTATTTAAAGAGAAGACTATGCTTCAAAAAAGTATAGAAATAATTGTCAGTTTTACCAAAAAAAAAAAAAAGAAAGAAAAAATAAGGGGAAGGGGTAGAGGTATGAGTCTAGAACCATTTCAACAAAGCTCTTAAGAACCATCCCTCAAAGTGCACTGTATTAGGTGTGGGCCCAAAGAAGTCCCCAGACCTGAGTCTGAGATTTTAGAAAATGAGCCTAAAAATAAGGATATTTCTTCATTATGTAACTGACATAAAATCCAGGGTTGGAGCAAATACAGTTAACACAGCGATATGAAGTGATGTCACAGGAGTCCACGGAGGAAGGAATATCAGTCTCACAGCCAGCTTGGCTCCCAGGCTCTTAGTTCAGCCTTTTGGCTCATTCTACACTGTCTTCTATGCATACCTAAAATGGAGAGAGTGAAGAATATGGGGCTGATGTTAATCAGGGTTTGCCCAGGGTAGAATAATTTCATAAGAAGGTAAAGTCTGCCAGGAAATGAATGCAGGAGCTCCATATCATGGTTAACAAAGTGTTGACAAGTAGAGGGCCTGTCAGATCTCATGATAATAAAGAGGTGAGGCTGCAGCTATGCTGATGCTAGGATAGCACTGAGTTCAAATCCTAAGTTCAAATCCAAGTCCTGGTAGTCACTAAAATTATATGACCTTGGGCAAGTCACTTTCCATTTTCAAAGCTCTGTAGGTCTTGATCTATATCTAATCAGTTCTCATTTCTACCTTCACAACACTTTTCGGACATGTCTCCTTCTCTCCAGTCATATAGCTGCCACCCTGGTATAGGCCTGTATCACTTTAAGTCTAGACTATTTGGGGTTTTTTTTGGTGAGGCAATTGGGGTTAAGTGACTTGCCCAGGGTCACACAGCTAGTAAATGTCAAGTGTCTGAGATCAAATTTGAACTCAGGTCCTCCTGACTCCAAGGCTGGAGTTCTATCCACTGAGCCACCTAGCTACCCTTCAAGTCTGGACTATTGCAATAGCCTTGTGGTTGGTCTTCCTGTTTTAAGTTTCTCTTTCCTCAATTCTTCGTCCACTCAGCTAGCAAAGTGACTTTACTAAAGCATAGGTCTGACTATGTCACTGCCTCCCCGTCTTAATCTATAAATTCCTTTTTTTTTTCCAGTTGTTTCAGTGGTGTCTTTGTGACCCCATTTGGGGTTTTCCTGGCAAAGATACTGGAGCAGTTTGCCATTTCCTTCTCCAGCTCATTTTACAGATGAGGAACTAAGGCAGACAGGGTTAAGTGACTTGCTTAGGGTCACACAGCTAGTAACGTGTCTGAGGCCAGATTTGAACTCAGGTCTTCCTGATTCCAGGCCTGGGGCTCTATCCACTGCACCACCCAGCTACCCTATAAATTCCAATGGCTCCCTATTAATCCTGGCACAGAACACCCTCTACAACCTGGCTTCTTCCTCTCCTTCCGGTCCTACGTCACTCCTGTCCATAGACTACAATATGGCTATCATGTTCCTTAACCCTGACTCTCTATTTCCTGACTCCATCCTTTTTTACTGGCTGTCCCCCAGGCCTGGAATGCTCTCCTTCTCCAGCTCCAACTCCTAGCTTCCTTCAAAACTCAGGACCAACCTCACCTCCACCCTCAGGAGGCCTCTCCTGGTCTTCCTCACTGCCAGTGCTTCCCCTCAGAGATCACCTTTATTTTCATTGTAAACATCTTGTATGTACGTAGTCATCTGCACAATGTTTCCCTCTTTAAAACAGGAGCTCCTTGAAAGCAGCAGCTGCTTTTGCCTTTCTTTGTATGCTGAGTGCTTAACTCCAGGCTTGGTTGCTCAGAGAAGTGTTGAATAGATACTTGTTGGCTGACGGTAAGGAGAAAGTGTGATGTAGTGAAAAGAAAATTGGACCTAAGAGTTGGGAAACCCACATTACATCTCTAGCTCTTTCACTTATCAGCCTCGTGATCTCAAAAAAGTCACTAACGTCTCAGTTCCCTCACTTGTAGAATGGGAATACTGTTGCTCACATTCCATTACCTCACAGGGATCTTGAGGGAGAAGGATTTGTTCATTTTAAAATGCTACAGAAATGTAAGTTATTGTGAATATTATAAAAAACTGGCCAACCTGGTCCCTACTGGCAATCCTATGTGAAAAGGAAAAACCATTTAAAAAATCCTATAGAAAGCTCTGATTTCCATAGATATTAATCACAACCAAGCTGCTAGAAGTCCAGTCAAGTCCTCCCATGGACCCCAGCTCTAAGACAACTGTCCTTAAAGGCCTCTCAAATGATGACAAGCTCACTATTAATTTATTTCAACAGGCAGGTCCTCCCATAGCCATTCTCACTTATTTAATTTTAAAATAACAACAACTATAACACGATAGTGAGCATTTACACAGTGCACTATGTTTTGTAAGGTACTTTTACATGTGTCATCTCACTTGATCTTCATAACGATCCTGTGTTGTTGTTCAGTTTTTTCAGTTGTGTCTGACCATTTGTGCCTTCATTTGAGGTCTTCTTGGCAAAGATACTGGAGTGGTTTGCTGTTTTTTTCTCCAGCTCATTTTACAGATGAGGAACTGAGGTAAAGAGGGTTACATGACTTGCCCAGGGTCACACAGTTAGGAAGTGTCTGAGGCCAGATTTGAACACAGGTCTTCCTGACTCCAGGCCCAGTATTCTATCCACTTTGCTACTTCGCTACCAACAACCCTGTGGGTAGATGCATCTCCATTTTACAAATGAGGAAAACTGAGGCAGCAGAGGTTAAGTGACTTGCTAGTAAGTGTCTGAGGCTGGATTTGATTCCTGATTCCAAGCCTAGCACTATAATACCTAGCTGCCTGTAAATGATGTGAATGGTGGATTTTGAAATACAGGTTTATTTTACCACAGAATTTAGATTTTTTTTTTTTACAACATATGTGATGTGACTGCATTCATACTATTGGGAATTTATTTGAGACACCTGGTAAGGTTTCACTGTGCCCAGGTGTCTCTAACAAAGTACCTACCTGCCTACTATCATCTAGCCTTCCACAGAAGGAAGTTAACATGAATTGACAGTTTCTGGAGGCCTAGAGGGCCATCTGAGATGCCTAAATAGAGGGAAGATTTTTTTTTAATAGGCTGAGTCTTTAGTAATTGTTGTCTTCCAGAATCCCTAGGGTCTCTTAGCAAAATAACACATCATTTATTTGGTTCATTTCATAATTCCTCTCTGCATTCTGCTCCTGACTGCAGACTTCCTCTTACACTCTGTCCCAGGTGGATGCTGTCCCTCCCTACCAGCCCTTCAGCTTTTTTGCTTTCTTTTAAGTGTAATCTTCCTTCCTTAGAATGTAAATTCCTCAAGGGCAGAAACCATCTTTCCTTTTGCTTTGATTTGTATCTTCTACTCTTTTTTTTGATACAAATTTATTTATTTGTAGTTTTCAACATTCATTTCCACAAGTTTTTGAGTTCCAAATTTTCACCCCTTTCACCTTCCCCCCACCCCAAAATGGCATGCATTCTGAATATCCCTTCCCCTAGTCTGTCCTCTTTTCTTTCTCTCCCCCCTTCTCTTATCCCCTTCCCCTTCTATTTTCCTGTAGGGCAGGATAGACTTCTGTACCCCATTTCCTGTATTTCTTATTTCCCAGTAGCATGTGAAAACTTTTTTTTAAACATATGTTTTTAAAACTTTAGGTTTCAAATTTTCTCTCTTCTTCCCTCCCCACCCACCCTCATTAAAAGGCAAGCAACTCAATATAGGTTGTACATGTGCAGTTATGCAAAACACTTCCATAGTAGACATGTTGTGAAAAACTAACTCTATCTCCCTTAATCCTATCTGCCCTCCCATTTATTCTATTCTTTCTTTTGACCCTGTCCTCCTCAGAAGTATTTACTTCTGATTACCCCCTTTCCAATCTGCCCTCTCTCTATCATCCCCCTGCTCTCTTGTCCCCTTCTCCCCCTATTTTCTGTAGGGTAAGACAGATTTCCATACCCAATTGAATGTGTATGTTATTCCCTCCTTAAGCCAAATCCTATGAGAATAAGATTTACTCATTCCCTCTCACCTTCCCCTGTTTCCCCTCCACTGTAAGAGACTTTTCTGTTTTTTTGTGAGATAATTTACCCCATTCTACCTCTCCCTTTCTTCTTCTCCAAGTATATCCTCTCTCATCCCTTAATTTTATTCTCCAGATATGACCCCTTAATCTTCAACTCACCCTGTGTCTTCTATCTATCTATCATCTATCTAATATACATACCTCAACTACCCTAATACTGACAAAGTCTCATGAGTTATAAATATCATCTTTCCATGCAGGAATGTAAACAGTTCAATCTTAATAAGTCTGTTATGGATTTCTCTTTCCTGTTGACCTCTTCATCTTCTACTTGAGTCCTGTATTTGAAAGTCAAATTCTCTATTCAGCTCTGGTCTTTTCATCAGGAATGCTTGAAAGTCCTCTATTTCACTGAATGACCATTTTTTCCCCTGAAGGATTATACTCAGTTTTGCTGGGTAGGTGATTCTTGGTTGTAATCCTATCTCCTTTGCCCTCCGGAATATATTCCATGCCCTGCGGTCCTTTAATGTAGAAGCTGCTAAATCTTGTGTTATCCTGATTGTGTTTCCACAGTACTTGAATTGTTTCCTTCTGGCAGCTTGTAATATTTTCTCCTTGACCTGGGAACTCTGGAATTTGGCTACAATATTCCTAGGAGTTTTCCTTTGGGGATCTCTTTCAGGAGGAGATCTGTGGATTCTTTCAATTTCTATTTTGCCCTCTGGTTCTAAATATCAGGGCAGTTTTCCTTGATAATTTCTTGAAAGATGATGTCTAGGCTCTTTTTTTGATCATGGCTTTCAGATAGTCCAATAATTTTTAAATTCTCTCTCCTGGATCTATTTTCCAGGTCAGTTGTTTTTCCAATGAGATATTTCACATTGTTTTCTAATTTTTCATTCTTTTGGATTTGTTTTACAGTGTCTTGATTTCTCATAAAGTCACTAGCCTTCCAATTGTTCTATTCTAATTTTTAAGGAAGTATTTTCTTCAGTCTTTTGGACTTCCTTTTCCATTTGGCCAATTTTTCTTTTTAGGGCATTTTTCTCCTCATTGGCTTTTTGGACCTCTTTTGCCATTTGGGTTAGGGCATTTTTTAAGGTGTTAATTTCTTCAGTATTTTTTTGGGTCTCCTTTAGCAAGCTGTTGACTTGTTTTTCATGATTTTCTTGCATCACTCTCATTTCTCTTTCCAGTTTTTCCTCTGCTTCCCTTACTTGCTTCTCAAAATCCCTTTTGAGCTCTTCCAAGGCCTGGGACTGATTCATATTTTTCTTGGAGGCTTTGGACGTAGGAGCTTTGACTTTGTTGTCTTCTTCTGGTTGTATATTTTGTCCTCTTTTTCACCAAAGTAAGATAATATAGTCTGACTCTTTTTGTGCTGCTTGCTTATGATCCTGGACAAGGTAGGAGTCTGCTTCCAATGTGAAGAATGTACTGTCCCAAGCTTTAGGGGTTTGTACAGCTGTTTTCAGAGATACTTGTAGGGACCTGTAAATTTTCAGTTCTTGCAAGGTGGTATGATAAGGGGAGAGGTGTTTACTCCTTTCCTGGCCTGTGACCACAAGTATTCCTTTCTGCCCTGTAACTGTGAGGAGGGGTTTCTCTCCACAGCCACTACAAGCTCCACCACACCAGCGCTCCTCCTCACCCTACCACTGCCGCCCAGAACTGTGACCCAGATCCACACACGGGCAAAGCAAGAGATTCCTGCCTCAGCACTGGGAAAGAGATCCCTGCAATCCCTCTCTGATCAGCCACTGGATTCCCCCTCAGTCTGTGGGCTGGAAGCTCAGGAAGCAGCTGCCCCCCCCCCCGGGCCATGCTCTTGGGGAATGAAGCTGAGACCCAGCCTTCCTTTCTCAGCACTGACAGAAATAGACTTTTCCCACTGACCTCCTAAGTTGTCTTTGGCGTTAGTGGGTTGAGGAGTCTGGAAACCTCCACAGCTGCCTGTGATTCAGTCCTCTGAGGCCTGCTCCAGGTTTGCTGCGGCCTGTGTGACCACGCCGTGCTGCTCTGTGCTCCAGTCCGGCATGATACACCTTTCTGATCAATCATCCAGGTTGTGTTGGGCTGGAAATTTGTTTCACTCTGTCTTTTTGTGGGTTCTGCTGCTTCAGAATTTGTTTAGAGCCATTTTGTATGAGTATTTGGAGGGGTTTGGGGGAGAGCTTAAGCAAGTCACTGCTTTCATTCTGCCATCTTGGCTCTGCCCCCCTGTATCCTCCACTAATTTAAGAGTTAAGGAGCCCTGTATCCTCCACTCTTAACACAGTGCAAGGCATATAGTAAGTGATTAATAAATGCTAGTTGCTTTGACTTAACCTTACATGTGCATGTCCTTTGGGCAAGAGCCTTTGAGGAGTCTGCAGCAGTGGTAGGACGAGTGTTACGTGATCAAGAACAGTCACTGGATTTAAAATTAGAAGGGACATCTAGCCTATATCTCTGAAGTTAGAGATCATCTAGTCTATAGCATCTCCCTCCCCTCTACTCCATTTTGCAGATCAAGAAACTGACTTCCCTAGCAGTCAGTTGGCTTGCCAAAGATTGCACTGTTAATAACTGGGGGACCCAGGAACTGATCCTTTCCTTTGACTCCTAATCTAATCTAATGCTTTTTGTACTATATTCTGCTTCCTTCCCAAGGCAGGTAAGGGGATAGGGACAGCCAAAATCAAATGCCTATAACTTCAAGGTGGGAATTTTGTTCTCTTTCTGTCTTGGCTCTCCTACCTATCTAACTGTTCCTTCTCGGTCTCGATTGATGCATCTTTATCCTGGTTGTACCTACTAACCATGAGTGTCCCCCAGGCCTCTGCCGGAGCCTTCTATGCTACCTCACATGGTGATCTGATGGATTTAATTAGCATCTTTATAATGATCATTCTTAGATCTCCTTATCCAGCCTTAATCTCTCTACTACTGGGCAGCTAGGTGGCACAGTGGATAAAGCACTGGGGTTGGAATCAGAAAGACTTGTCTTCCTGAGTTCAAATCCAGCCTAAGGCAGTAACCAGCTGTGTCACCCTGGGCAAGTCACTTAACCCTTTTGCCTCAGTTTCATCATCTGTAAAATGAACAGGAGAAGGAAATGACCAACCATTCCTGTATCTTTGCCAAGAAAACCCTTAAAATTGGGTCACAAAGAGTCCACTACTGAAACAATAACAACAATCTCTCTATGACCTTCAGTCTGATGTCCTAAAGACATCTTAAATTCTCAACATATGCAAAATTGAACTCATTATCTTTTATTCTAAACCTTCTCCTTTTCCTAACTTCCCGATTACTGTCAAGGACACCACCATCTTCCAAAATCACCAGACTTGATTGAACTTCACTGCCACACTGGACTCCTCACTCTCTCACTGAGCATATCTAATTTTTAAGTCCCATTGATTCCCACTTCACAACATCTCAAGTTATATAATCCCCTTCTCTCCTCTGTCACTGCCACTGCCTTGGTACAGGCCCTCATCACCTAACACTTGGACAACTACAAAAGCCTTCTGTTAGGTGGCCTTCCCTCAAGCCTCTCTCCACTCCAGTCTTTCCTCCATTTATCCAAAGTGATCTTCATTTTTCCGTGTCAATCCCCATCCACACCTCCCATTCAATAAACTCTAAAGGCTCCCTATTACCTCTAGAATCAAATATCACACCCCCTTTTTTGTTTGGCTTTTAAAGCCCTTCATAATCTGGCCCCTTTCTATCTTTCCTGACTTCTCATAACTTACTCCCCTCCACAGAATCCACATTCGTCTCTTTGTTCTTCCTTGCACAAGATATTACTTCAACCAAGTCTGTGAATTTTCACTGGCTTCCATGCCTGGGATGTTCCTCCTCTTCATCCCCATATCCTGGCTTCCTTCAAGTCTCAGCTAAAATGCCACCTTCTGTAAGAAGCCTTTCCAGGTTTCACTTAATGCTAATGCCTTCCTTCTGAGATGATCTCCAATCTATCTTGTGGATATGTTCATACATAGCTGTTTGCATGTTGTCTCCCCCATTGGATTGTGATCTCCTTGGGAGCAGGGATTTTTTTTTTTGCCTTTCTTTGAATTTCCAAAACTTGGCACAATGTTTGGCACATATTAGGCACTTAATAAGTGTTGCTGACTTGAGCTGACTCGAATCAAGCTGATAGCTAACCATCCCTATCTGTTAACTGTTAAATACTGGAAACTGAAAACTCGGCACGTATCACAGTTTGTCTGCAAGCAGACCTGCTATCGCTGAGTATTAAAGTGTAAGGGAACCATAGAATAAAACCTCTATTTTATTGCTGCCTCAAAATCCTGGTAATTTGGACAATGACACTCTTAGCCATGACCCGATACATGATGAACTTAATTTTGCTAAAATGGCTGAGACTCCTTGTCACAATATCCTCAGAGTGGTAACTCCATGAAACAGATTAAAAGAAAAAGAAAAGACTAAATTTAAACTCAAGCCTACCAATGCATTGCAAGGACTCACATATTTTTCTACCAAATCATTTGCTCACAAAGCTTGCTTCTGGGTCTTTGTTTCACTTCGTGTTTCAAGGCTTAGCATACTTGTCGGTACATGCACATAGAGAGGCACCCTGGAGAGGTGAAATGAGCCCTCAACTCCTATCAGGAGAGACTTGGGTTCAAATCCTAGTTCTGACCCTCATAAATTGTATGACTCTTGCATACCCCTGAACCTCAGTTTCCTTATCTAAAAAATGAAGGCCATAATAATTGCATTACCTACCTCACTAGGTTGCTAATGTGGGAAGCACATTTTAAGAGTTTAAGTTCTATGGAAAAAATGTACTTTTATTTTATCACTTCTGGAAATGTATTTTAAAATTGGGTTTCTTTAATTTTCTCCCCTCCTTATATGTTTTAATATCATAAAGGCCCCAAACAGTTGGAATATAAGCCTTTCAGACAAATTATAAACAAGTAAAAACTCAAATTTTTAATAAAGAAGCCCAAATTGGTAGTAATCATTTGTTTAATTAGTGGTACATTTCCACTGCTGATTTTTAAATTAGCTTGTTTTGAAGAGTGGTAGAAAGTATGGAAGCTACTAGAAATTTTGAAGAAATTAATGTTTTATCCATGTCATTGAAACAAATTAGTACAATTCACTTTACATAGTATTTATATTCCTGAAAACTTGCATTGAAATGAAGTCAAATTTTAAATGCAACAGGAAAATGTGCCATTTTTAAAAATCATAAGGTAAATAATATTGACACATTAATATCAATATGATTTATTGTGTTTTATATACAATATTTCATTTGAGACGCAAAACAATCTGCTCAGGCAAATAGAGCAACATTTTCATTCTAATTTTGCAAATGAGAAAACTGAGGCTGAGAGATTAAATGACTTGTTCCTAATCACAGAGCTGGGAGAGGCAGTGGGATATAGTAGGAACAGTACCGGTTGGGGACCAGTGATTTTGAATCCTATCTTGGCTACTTACTATGCGTGTGACTTGGGGAAAGGCACTCTCTTAGTTTCTCATCTCTAAAATGAAAGGGCCAGATTGGATGACCACTAATGCCCTTTTTGGCTTTACCATTCTGATTTTAATAAGTGGCAGAGCTGGGGTTCAAACAGATCTTGGGAGCCCAATACCAGTGTTCTTCCCACTGAAGCTCTCCATCTCACAGAATGGTGGGGCTGGAAAAGACCCAGGAAGAGCAAGTGAGCTGCCAAGTTTATGCAAATAATTAAAGACCAGAACTTAGGCTTTGACTCCTAATTTATCTCTTTTCTGGTCTACTGTTTCATCATATAAATCCATAGATTGTTAGAGCTGGTAGGGTCTTTAGAAATCATCTAGTCTAGCCTCATTACATTTTATAGATGAGAAAATTGAGTCTGAGAGAAAGGAATTAGCTTGACCAAGGTCACAATATTAATAAATAGCACAGCCTAGATGTGAACCCAGGATCTCTCACTCCAAATTCAGTACTTATCTGTAGAGTCCATTTAAAAAAGTTTCCTACTGTTGGTGATTTCCCCCCTACCTTTTAGTGGCATGGAGTTGTGTCAGCCCTTTATTTGTGCCGCTGATCAAATGAGACTATACATTTCACTTACATTTGAAATATTGAAGAGGATTTCTTACCTAAAAAATGGGTTCTTTAAGTCAAGAACATTACCCGACTTGAAGCCTGTTTGATTCACTATGGCCACAATCTGAATGTCATAACTCTGTCTGTAATACAAAAAAAAAAAGAAACATGTTAACTTATAATCAGCCTTCATAGCTCCTTTGCCAGAGAGTGGCATTTTCAAGGTACTAAATGAAAATATTTGACATCTCTATCTGCCCCCTTCCTGCTTAATTGGGGGTGCTATAACTATTTCATGTAACTGCCTGAAAAATCCAGGAATATTATGTCAGGACCTGTCTAAATGAATTATAGAATCACAGAATGTCAAGGCTGAAAGAGATATTAGAGATCTAAACCAAGCCCCATCCTTTAAAAGAATTCTTTTTTAACTAACAAAAATACTTATTTTCTCTTCTTCCCCTGCCTCCTCATTGAAAAAAGGGGAAAAAAACCCCTTGAAACAAATATGCATCATCAAGCAAAAAAAATTCCACTTTGGCTATGTCTAAAAAATTCTGTGCCCTAAGCCCGTCACCTCTGTGTCCTGAGGTGGGCAGCATGTTTCATCATAGGTCCTCTGGAACCATGGTTAGTCATTGTGTTGATTAGCATTCTTAAGTCTTTCAAAGTTTGTCTTTGTAGTATGGCTGTTATTTTTCTCTTGGTTCTACTCACTTCACTCTGCATAATTTCGTACAAGTCTTCCTATGTTCTTTGAAACTCCCTCCATCATTTTTTATTTTTTTTATTTTTAGGCAGTTGGGGTTAAGTGACTTGCCTGGGGTCACACTGCTAATGTCAAGTGTTTGGTCTGAGACCAAATTTGAACTCAGGTCCTCCTGACTTCAGGGCCAGTGCTCTATCTACTTTGCCACCTAGCTGTCCCCGCCCCCCATTATTTTATTATTTTTTTTTTACAGCACAACAGTATACTATTTATGATCATACACCATCATTTGCTCACTCATTCTCTAATGGATGGGTACCCATTTAGTTTCTAGCTCGTTGACCCACAAAAAGAGCTGCTATAAGTAATTTTATACATATGGATCCTTTCTCTCTGTCATATTCTCTTTGGGGCATAGGCCTCATACTGATATCACTGGGTCAGAGGGTCAATCTTCCTTCTGCTCATCTTAAAGGTAGGGAAGGTATAGGGAAGATAAATGACTTATTCCAAGTCAAACAACAGTAAGAAGGAGAGTCAGGACTTGAACCTAGCTCTTCTAACATCCTCACACTCTTTTGACGACTCAACTTTGTCTTATTTGTAGAATGACAAAATCTCAAACTTGGAAGAGACCTCAGGTGTCATCCAGTTGAACTTGTACTTGAACAGGAATTTCCTCAACAACATTGTCAGTAAGTGGACAGCCAAGCTTGAAAACCTCCAGTGTTCGGGAGTGATTTCCTCTGAGACAACTGATTCTACCTTGGGACAGTTAGAAAATTATCAATCTGAAATCTTCAATTTAGGATGACAGGATTTAGAGTTGGAGGGACACTTGGTAGCTGCATGATTATGGGCGCATCATTTCACATCTCTCAGACTCAGGTTTCTCTTCAATCTGATGAGGGTAATAGTAGTGCCTATCTTACAGGGTTGTTGTGAAAAAGCACTTTGTAAACCATAAAGCACTACAGAAATGTTATTGTTACTGAGGTTGTTCCTAGAAGTCTGACTAGAAAACATTTTAGGTTCCAGACAGCTCTTTTGTCCAAAAGAAAAAGTGGAAACTACTAGGGGCTTAAAATGAGTTAAAATTACTTTCTTCTTCTCAATTTAGAAACATGACTCAGACCACAAAAAATTTCCATTTCCTAAGATATCAATCACCAAAAGCAGGTAAAGGCTTTAAGCAAGGCTCAAGGGAAAAAATCAGATTTTGAACTGTAGCTCTCATTACAAAGTCATAGAATCTCCATGTTGGAAGGCCAGCTAGTCAACACCGTACCTGGGCAAAACCCCCTGTCACAGGAAACCCAAGAAGTGAGCATTTAGCCTCTTCTTCAGGACCTCCATTGAGGAGGGGTGCACTCTCTCCAAAGAAGGTTATTCCTACCTTGGACAGCTCTACTTGTTTCCAAGTTTTCTTCCAACCCTTGTTTGGTAATTCTAGAGCAGGAGTTCTTAATCTTTCTTGTGTCACAGACCCCTTGTGCAAATGAATGAAACCTACCAATCCCTTCTCAGAATAACATTTTTAAACATCAATTGTTTAAGGGAAGTAATTTAAGGAACTGCTAAATTTAGAAGTTGGTAAAAATAAAGATCTATTTTTTTCCCCATTCAAATGCCCCCTGAAATCTATTTGTGGACCATAGACTCCCCAGGTGAAGAAGCCCTCTTCTAGTTAGATCAGGAGATAAAGAGAAAAGTGTTGGTGGGAAGAGCCCTTTAGTGGTCTCTAAGTCATTAGTTAGGCTGCACCACAAATGACACATATGCAGTCTGTCACCAGGTCTACAGGAGGTCTCTCTGGCTGGGTAGGAACTTGTGACCTGCTGCAAAAAGGAAGATCCCAGGGACACCTCCATATAGGACGGCAACACTGGAGGAGGAGGCTTCACCTCAAACTATAAGATCATGATTTGATTTTCTTGCCAGGTACAGTGATGCTGCCAGCTTAAAAAACAAACAAAAGACCAGAACAAACCCCCCGCCCTCAAAAGAGAGGCAACTTTTTAAAAGGGGGAAGGAAACAAGCATTTATTAAGTGCTTACTCTGTGCCAGACAGTGTGCTAGGTGCTTTACAAATACTATCTTATTTGATCTTCAAAACACCCTGGGTGGTAGGTGCTGTTATCATTATCATCATCATTATTATTATTCCCATTTTATACTTGAGAACATGGAAGCAGATAGAGGTTAAGTGACTTGCCTGGGGGTCACATAACTAGTAAGTATCTGAGACTATTTAAACTCAAGACTTAATGACTCTACTCTCAGTTCTCTAGTCACTGCATCACCTGTCTACCTAAAAGTACTGAGTCTCTTCTAAGACTTCAGAACAAAACATTCAAATCAATTATTTGGTGAGCTGTAGACAAACAAATCAAACCCCAAACCCCAAACCCACTTGTTCACTAAACTGTTTATTTTTCAATCTTAATATGGACATAGTGTACAGCTGTGAGTGGGTACCAGGCCTCATTCCATAGGCCTACTGGAGCCAGCTCAAACCAGCCTGAACTAGAGCTAATCATTAAATTTTCAGTGTGAGCATTTACACTTCTAAAACTGGCAAATTTTATAAATCAGGAATTGATTTATTATTTTGTTGACAGTATAGACTTAAGAAAGTGTTAACAATATAGATTAAACTTACCAGCACACCCCTGACTCTATCCATTGGCTCATAAGATTGAGGACAGGAAAAATAATCTGCTTAATGAACTAATTTTTCATAAGCCATATCCATAAGGCATAAAGGTACAGAGACCATTATAGAGGCAGTGTGGAATAGTGGGAAAAGTACCAGATCAAGAGTCAAAGGCCCTGGGTTCAATTTTAGTTTGGTGTGACTTTTGGCAAGTGACTTCCCAACTCTGGGCCTTCATTTCCTCATGTGTCAATTGAGGGGGCTTAACAAGTTGATCGCTAAGGGGGACTCCAGTTATGAATCCTACAGGGAATGTTTTCCACACGTGGATGGGTTATGCCTATCTGGAAGGACACTAAAGACCCAAAGCTAGTCCCACTGTACCTCTCCCACTCCTAGAAAAGGCTCTAAGGGAGAAAATAAATTCAAACTCTTTGATGATGACTGCAAAGTGGAAATAATAAGTTTACTAAAAAAAAAATTAAAAAGGACAAATCAGGATAATGAATGCAGAGGCATCATTAAATCTATTAGCATAATGAAGCATCCAAACAAATTATGTGCTGTCACAGCAGTGACTTTTCCCTGCAATGAAAATCAATTTTGTGCACTAAATTTGGTGGTGTGTGGCTAGGTGCAGATATCTGGCTGCCTTGTTCTTTGTCTTCCCTATTTTTTTTTAAGGCTTTTTATATTAAATCATTTGGCAGAAGAATGATGAAGTGGTTTCTTTCTTCTACTTCAGTCCAGTGGAAAAGGCTGCCCTTATGGTTGTCTGGAGTCCCCTTTTTTTTACTCTTCTCCAGGCCAATAGTGAAATTCCACCCTGCAGACTCAGTGGAGACAGAAAAACAGCTGACCCTGGCCAAGGCTCCCATCACCCTTCCAAGGGCTGCCACCTTAGGGGCTTTTCAGTTTCTGGTGTCTCCCCCACTCCTCACAAGCCTAGGTAACAAAGTAGAAATCTGCTGTCTATTGGAGCTTGCCTACTTACCGCTTATTGGCTACAAAGAGCACTTTCCCTGAGAGAGTTTCTCCTTCCTTGGCAAAAAGAGGCGTCTGAAGGAGACAGCGCACCTGATACCAGTGAGTCAGGGGCTCTGTTGGGGCTGTGGACAGCCAGACTGTGACCCTGTCAAGCCAAAAAAGAAACAAAAGGTCATTGGAACTCTAGTCTTCTGTAAAAATTCTTTATTTCCTAAGAAAAAGCCAACAATCCTCTAGCTTGGGTTCCCAGAGTCACTCTCTTTCCTTTATGTAAGAAATCCTAGAATCTTGCCTATGTGACCCTGGGTAAGTCATTTTACTTCTTGGGTCCCAGTTTCCTCATCCATAAAATGGGATGTAGAGAATGTCTATAATTTCTCTGATCTCTAGAGCTATGATTCTATGATTTAAAGCAGGGGTCAACAAACTATGGCCTGAGGGCCACATCCAGCCCACTTGCCTGTTTTGGTACAGCCTGGCACCTAGGAATTGTCTTTATGTTTTAAAACTTGGGGCTAAAATTTGTCCCTCCCCTAAGATGCCCCCCCCCCAGTTTAAAGAAAGGATCACAGGGTTAGGTGAAAGGTGAAGTATCTTGCCAAAAGTGAGGGAGTGAGTAGCAAAGCCAGGAAAGCCACTTAACCTTTTGGGGCCTCAGTTTCCTCTTTCATAAAATGGGGGAGGGGTCTAGACTAGATAGAGCTATTATTCTATAATTCTTCCCTTAATTCTTGTAGTTTAAGAATGATACAAGGAGAAAAATGACCACCACAATACTGTTTAGACATCTAGTCAGGATCTGGAAGGGGTCCGTGTTATTTCCATTTCTAAGTCTATAATACTATGATATTATTGGACTGCTAGTTTTCTTTCTCCTAATTCAGTGCTCTTGCCACTATGCTGCATTGTCTCCCGGATTCTCCCCACTCCCCAGAGGTGGTAGCACAGATCCAACACAAAGGGCCAGGTTTTCAAACAGGTGAATGGATTAGAGTTGTCCCAAACCAGAAAGTTATATCCTATGAGAAGCAGTAAGTAGCTGCACACATTAAATCAGCAATTAAGGCTTCTTGCCTGGGAAACGGAAATCTGTGCATTAGAGAGAGTGAGGGGAAACATTGTGGCTAGAAAGTTACAGGAAAACAACTTTGACTTTCCAGCAAGTAGCAAACTCCCAATCCCTGGAGGTCCTCAATTTGAGACTGGGTAACTACTGTTAGGGATGGCAGAAAGGCGATTCCTGTACTGGTACAGATTGGACAAAAGGATCTCTGAGGTCTCTCCTGATAGTTCTCTGTTTCTATAACTGTGCTAAAGATTGGAGTAGTCTAGGGCTAAGACATGTACTTAACAGAGTTCTCTTGTGGTGTGTGCATGTTTGCATGTGTGTGCATACATGTTCTGGCCCGGCATCATCAACATACCTCAATAAGAATGGCAGGGAGCTTGGAGGAGAGGGACAAGTGCAGATTGGGTAGGGGGGTGGAAGACAATGAGGGAAGAAATGTTCAACCCCTTCCTTCTTTGCTTTGATGACACTGCATGTGCCTGTACCCATGGCAATGATGTCAGAGAACTCAGGGATGCCTCCATCCCATGCAGAGGACCTGGAGTGGGATTACTTTCTGGGAGGGGTTATATAGCGTATAAGAACAAATGAAGATCTGGCAATCCAAGCCAGGAAGCTAGCTTTCTTACTTACTTAATCAAGTTATAAGCATATATCCAGGCCAAAAAGGGAGTCTATAGGTATATCACACCCTGCCACAAGCAGTAATTAGGGGAAAGGAACAGGCATTTATTTAAGTGCTCCTCTATGCCAGGCACTGTGCAAAGTTCTTTTATGATCCTCAAAACACCCCTGCAAGGTAGGTACACATTTTTGATCTGCAATTAAAGGCTCTGGCTTGGGAAATTAGAATCTGCACATCAGGGTGGTGGGGAAACAGTGACTAGAGCAACTTTATATTTCCAGGCACATGAGTCTGCACTAAAGCCAGTCAGAATCAAGATCAGGTTACTGTGGTTGTATTTATTGGGGAGCAAGAGGCAGGGAGGGAATTCAGATCTACAATTTCATTGGGATGGGGAACTCCAGGTATGAAAATGCTATCCACTGATACCAATCACCAATTTTTCTACAACTTGTAGTTTTTTAGAGTTGCTTGGGAAGACTGAGAAGTGACTCACTCGGGGTCACAAAGCTAATATGTGACAGAGCCAGGGTTTGAACAGAGGCCTTTTAGACTTCAAGGTCAACTTACGTCATGCTACCTCTCTTATGTTTGGAAAGGGGCAAGAGATTTGGTTATAGCATAGTAGGTCTGTAAAGAGAAACATTCCCAGATCACAAACATCACAAAGTCACTGGTTTCATAACTTTTAATTTTTAAAGTTAGAAATGACAGGATCAAATGAGATGCTTTTTGCAATCCTGAAAGTGCTATGAAAATGTGATCTGATAGAACACTGCTCTAGTCTCGGAGCTGCGAGTCTGGGTGGGTGGAAGTCTGGGCTCTGTCACTTACTAGCTCTGTGACCTTGGGCAACTGTGTGACTTTCTGAGTCTCAGCCTCCACAATTATGAAGTGGAGATAATACTTGCATCATCTACCTTGATGGGATAATGTTGTGAGGAAAGCACATTGTAAACCTGAAAACACTCTAGAAACATGAATTATTATTGTTGTTATTGTTACTGTTATTGTTATACGTACAGTGATCCAACAAATGCCACATCGAACCAAAAAGCCAGGCCATGGATGAGACCAGATTGCATCATATGAAACATGAAGGGAATTTCCACTCTGTGGGAAAAGAATGAGAAAATCTGAGGACACAAAAATAAGACACGAACTTGAGCTGTATATTTCATGGAACTACATCTTAAAGGGACCTTCAAGCTAAGCCCAGGGCTTAGGTTCTTCATTTGTAGAAAGTGAGGAGGTTGGTATAGATCTTAAAGCCCTAAAGAGGGGAAGTGATTTGCTCTGAGTCACAAAGTGAGCAGAGCTTGGACTGGAACCCAGACCTTCTGATTCTAAATCCAGTGCTCTTCCAATTCTATCAATGCTAGCCTGCTAAGATTCTACTGACTTTTATTCCTAGATTGTTTTTGCTATAACAATGAGCGTTGCACTTTCCCTCTCAGCATGCCTTGATTAATTAGTTGACTGATAATGACAGATGTCAGAAGGAACTAATTCGTACATAAAAAGTGCCCCAAGGACCACAGAATTATGCCATACAGAACACTGACCACGTTAGAATGACCCCAGTGTTTGGAGGCTGTATTGTCAGGACTCTGGAGGTATGGCTTGGTTTTTAAGGAGATGGTGATTCAGTGACAGATGACAGTTCTGGGGTCTTCATCCACACATGGTGACATCTGACCACTCCATATGGTTCAGCTCATCCAAACACAAGTAAAGTGTCTTGGAAGTTGGAACAATTTCAGTCTTTTCTGTGCTTAATTCAAACCAGCTCATCCTTGCTTTTGTTTTGATGCAAAACAGTAACCCTGAAATTTCCCCAGTTTCCCATTCATCTTTATAGTCAGGGAGTACAGAGAGTGAAGTCACTATCAAGAAAATCTACCTTCACTACGGTCAAGAAGAATGACAGCCATTCCTTTGAGTGCCAACACAAGAGTGGTGGCATGTTCCCAAAGCAACAAGATGGGCGAGGGGAGCCTGACTAGTTCTCTAACCAAGGCCATGAAGTGAACATCAGCATCAGAGTGCCGTCACTAATTGTCCCTTGCTCAGAAAGGTGATTTAATTGCTTAGGGAATCTCCATAAGCATTTTGCAGGAATGGTCTTGATTTGTGAGACAGCCAGGGCTGGACAGTGGAAAGCACACAGGCTTTGGGATCAGAAGACGCGATGTTGTGGGGCCGACTCCACTATTTAAGAACCAGATGGTTTTGAGCAAGTCACAACTTCTCGGAGCTCAGTTTCCCCATGTATGAAATGAGGATAATGAAGTTATTTAGTCTAGTCCAGTTCTCAAGAGGAATCTCCTTCTCTTGACAGCCATTCATTTATCCTCCATCTGAAGACTTCCAGGGAAGGGGAAACCCAATAAGACAAGGCAGCCACTTCTAGTTTTTGAACAGCCTGAATTGACAGGAAGTCTTCCCTTTAATAATAATAATAATAATAACAATAACTGCATTTATATAGTGCTTATATAGTTTGCAAAACACTTTACAAATACTTTATTTGATCCTTAGAACACCTCTGGGAGTTAGGTGCTATTATTATCCCCATTTTAAAGATAAAGAAACTGAGGCAGACAGAAGAGAAGTGACTTGTCCAGGGTCACATAGCCATTAAAAGTATCTGAGGCTGGGTTTGCACTCAGGTATTCCTGACTCTAGATCCAGTGTTCTAACCATTGAACAACCTAATTGCCCCCAGTTCTCCTCTTTGCATCTGTCACTGACTATTCCTCATTCTGCCATCTGGAGCCAGGGATGACACGTTTAATGTATCTCCTTAATGACAGCTCTTCAAGTACTTGAAGATACTGATCCTGTTTGCCCTAAGTGTTCTCCTCCTTTGCCAGGCTAAACAGCCTCAGTTCTTTAACCACTATCATCTAGCATTTAGTCTCACCGTCCTGATCATCTTCTTCTGGACATACTCCAGTTTTTCAATATCCATCCAAAAAAGAGCTGCCCAGAACTGAATACAACACTCTAGATATGGTCCAACCTACTTTGACTATTTCTGAAGGCTGTCCTGTGTACAAAAATAAGGTGTCTATGAGTGTAACTAGTAAGATGTCAAGTGCCATGAAAATATGAAGTATTAATTATTATTTTGTCAAGTAGAAAGCCCAACTTGATTGCAGTTGAGATTTACTTTGGGAGTCAAAAGTCCTAGGCCTGTTTCTGGCCATAGACCAGAGGTCCAAGAATTGATAGAGCAGGGGTTCTGAACCTTTTTTGTGTCTCGGACCCTGCTGGTCATCTGGTGAAGCCTACTGCCGCTTTCTGAGAATAATGCATAAAATAAAATATACAAAGTTACAACAGAAACATTTTTTTGCATCCAAGTTCACTGACTCACTGAAATCTATCCTTGGTTACGAACCCTTGGACTATAGACTCATTCTGGAGATCTGTGTACTGTCTGCCTGCTTTCTTTTTACCCAAAGAAAGTATATCTTTTACCAAGCATCAGTATTCATTGGGCTAATTTCACCTTCTTGGAATCTAAACTATAAAAGCAACTTTTAAGTTAAAGCTTTAGCTTTAAATAATTCACTGTGAGTTGTTCTTTCTACTTGATATAACAATCACTACCTAATATTTGCATAGCACTTAATAGTTTATTAATTGCTTTCATAGATATCTCACTTTTGTGAGATGCTTCCTGGTATTTATGAGGTGCTCTGGGGAAAGCAAAGGTTTCCAAAGTAAACTGAAATTCAACAGGGCCTTCTCCCACTTTGGGCTTCTCATCTCTCCCAAAACAGAAAAATAGGAGATGATCTCCAGGATTTCTTCCATTTCTACAGCCTATGATTTCATGTTTCAGCTTGCTGCACTGTGGAGTTCCTATTCTCTTGCTTCTTGTGTGTTCCTGGGAAAGTCACAACCTCTCTGTCCCTTAGCTTCCCTTCTAAAAAAGATATTTAATCAATCTGGAGAGAAAGAAGTAAAACAATTATAAGGGATCACATGGGAAATGTATCACCTTCCAGCAAGATAGAACCAAGCCAGAGCTCAACCTTTAAAAATTTCTCCACAGGAAGACAACTTTACATATGTATGACCAGATCCCATACATGACCCTAGCTAGGCTATGTGGTAAAACTAATTGTTGAGTTTTTTGAGGAATGTTGAAGTTAGGGTAGGATTAAAATTATGAAAAAACAGGAACAATAATGATTTATACTGACCTGTGCAAGTCTTCCTCTTTGGCTTCAATAAAATTGACAGTATATTTAATTGTCTGAGCCATCAAAATCCTAATGTCAAATGTATCCTGTGGAAAATAATCATTGATATTTGCATTTTGTCAAGATAACCTGAAGACAATATAGATTATGCTTGTTTTCATCCAAAAAGTTCTGATCACTTGGAATTATGAAGCACCAGCCCCAAATTCAATTTTAAGTTGTTAAGTTAAAAAAAAAACTGGTATGGGAGAGACTGAATGACATTCATTTATTTATTCATTCAATAAACATTTAATTAAATGTTTACTTTGTGCAGGGTGCCAGGAAAGATAGAAAGTCTAGATAAGATATGGCACCTGACTTCTTGGAACGTGTATTCCAGGAAGAGGATATGACTCATGAACAGATATGGATGACAAGACATGATAATGCATTGGACCTCCATAAAATCCTATTCCAATGACTTGTGGTAGTATGGAGATAACCCTGAATTTTCGAAGGCTGTGCCAGAGGAAAGCAAGTTCTAGTAGGTTGTACCATTTTGGAAACGCTTTGTGTATAGTTTCAGCAAGTCTTTTGTCTGCTTACCAAGAACTATGCCAGCTAAGTTCAGATAGGTCACAGAGCTCATCTGTGTGTGTGTGTGTGTGTGTGTGTGTGTGTGTGTGTATGTCTTACAGAGACACTGTAAGCAGACAATGAACTAGGCCAAGAATTAAAAAGGAGGGGAATGGGATGGATTGCCTTTTGTAGAATTGTATAGTTCCCAATTTTTTTCTTGAAACAGATACACTTTATTCAGGTGTTGGTCAACTCAATTCAGTAAGTATTTATTGAGTGCCTATTGCATACCAGGTGTCATGCTAGTTACTGGGGATAAAAGGACAAAAATAAAACAGCCTCATCCCTCAATGAGCTTAAATTTTAATTGGCAGAAACAACATATGCACAAGTTAAATAAATGCAAAATATATGCAAAAGCAATATAAAGTAATTTCATGGGAAAGAACACTCATGATGTGGAAGGAGGGTGGATCAGAAAAGGCCTGTGTAGGAGACGGCATTTGAACTGAGACTTTGAAAGGAGGCCAGGGGATTATAAGAGGAAGAGGTGATGAGGGATAGACAGACTTTTTGGCATTAGGGTCAGCCTGTACATATTCACAGAGGCAAGAGATGGAATGTTTTATAGGGAGAACAGCAAATAGGCCAGTTTAGATGGAAGAGTATGAGAAGGGGAGGAATACGAACTCAGTTCAGAAATTGAACTGGAGCAATAAGGTGAAAAGAGCTTATACAAGAGAGGTAATCATGTTAGGAAAGAGAAGAAATTAGTTGTAATACATCATATTTGGAAGTAGAATTTAAGAGACTTATCAGTTATGGAAAAGTAATAAATTAAGTCTCAGTTTCCTTAGGTGTAAAATGAGGATAATACTTGCACTATCTATACTTTATGGGATGGTTGTGAAAAAAATAATTTGTGGGGCAGCTAGATGGCACAGTGGATAGAGTACTAGCCCTGGATTCAGGAAGACCTGAGTTCAAATGCAGCCTCAGACACATAACACTTACTAGCTGTGTGACCCTGGGCAAGTCACTTAACCTCATTGCCTAGCCAAAAAAGAAAAAAAAAAAGAAAAAAAAGAAACAAATAATTTGTAAACCCCAAAGTGTTATAAGGATGTGAGCAATGACTAATAATTGCAATAATATTAACAATAATAAGTCTAAATTCCTATAACATTTTCTTCATACTAGGCCAACAGCAAACCTAAGCATTCTCCCAGACCCATCTTTTTATGTTCTACGGGAGAAGGGGGATACATTCATTATCTCAGTTATCCTGTTCTTCTAAATAATTTTTTTTTTCTCCCAACAGCAGTCCTACTGGTGTGAGCTGTGTGTATGTGGTGGCAGACAAAAGCAGTCATAAATTACTCAACCGAATTTTCTGTTTTGTCATTCTTCCTAACTGGCATGGGCATATCCCTGAAGCTGAGGAAAACAGATAGGAATTGTAAAGTGTTGAGTGTGAGCAGTTTAATGAGACAAAGTCAAGAAATTGACCAGGGAAATTCTTGTGAAGCTCAATGGGTTTTGTTTTATGTTGAGCAAACTATGAGAGACATTTGTAAGTCTTCTAAAGGCATTCTAAGTCTAAAACAAAGATCCAAAACTTATTTTCCTTTATTTTTTCCACAAAAGGCTACAAAGTCTAGTGACTTGAACTGGTAATTGAAGTTTGTGGCTCTCATTTCTGCTTCAATATAATGTAAGTTCCTAGAGGCCTGAGATGTTTCCATTTCATTTCTCTACCCCTAGAGCCTTGTACAAACAAAGGGCATATTGAAGAAATGCTTGGTGAATTGACTTGGATCACAGAACTGGCATTTTGTCACTTATTCTGTTTGGACTGTGGTTTAGTTTCCAATCTAATCAGTTTCTACTGGGTGACCAATGAGTCTGGTAAACCCCATGTAGGTGAAAGACATGAAATAGGTGGCTGTCTGTGTACTAGGGTTTTGGAAGCACTGAAAAGCCCCCTCCTTCACCCCAATAGCCACCTAACTTTGCCCTAGTATCCTGCGCTTAAAAATTGCTTGTTGAAAAATTGCTAAGGCATGCCTCTAGAAGGCCATGGTTAAATGAACAATAAGAATTTTATATTTATAAAGGGCTTTAAACAAATGTTGCATGAGAGATAATATTTAAATCCATTAGCACCCATCATTAGCTATTAGTACTTTAACATGAGTTATATATCAGTTCCCTGGAAAAGAGAAATGTCTTCTCTGAAGAAATAAGGCATAGAACAGGTTAAGTTTTAATTGTGGGTAGTTTGGGTAAGTGCCAGAGCAGGAGATTCTGTCCAGGGAGGGCAGAGTTCTGGGTATACCATCACATCTGGAGGACCTGAGCAGCATGAGCTCATGGGGTGAGATAGGGGTGTGGTGGGACAAGGGAAAGAACACCATAAGGGAGTCAGGATTGTTTCATTCATCATATTCGTATTCCCAGAGCCTAGTACAGTGCCTACCTACCACACACAGTAGGTATTAATTCTTGTTGACTGAACGCTTCATAAAAGAGAAGAAATTAAAGGAGAGATGGAAAAGCACAAAAACCGAGTTGTCAGTAGCAGGAATCCCCTTCTGATGCCTGTGAGGAAATGTTCTGGAGCTCTGTCTGTTAGGAAGAAAACAAGCTACTCCTACTAGGCGATTTCAAACAGTGGAGAGGCTAACAGAGAGCAAGGGAGTAAGTATATATGGCAGAGGAAGAGCAGCCATCTATGAGGCAAAGTTGAGACTTAGCGGCTGTGGCTGATGGAACTAGCTAGTTAGGGCTTATACTTAGAAACACCAGGAATTTCTCTGATGTTGGTGATATCATATGGTCTTAGATTGCTGAAAGAAATTATTGGTATTAGGCACTGGTAAGAGTACATGACTATGAGATCCTCTCCAATTCAACAATTATTTGTTAAGTGACTATCATTATTAAGTAACTGTGCTAGACTCTTGGGCTACAAAGATAAAGTGAAAAATTACTGGAATTGAGGAATGAATACTATAGGAGGTAGATTGGCTTGGCAGAACTTGACCAATAAAGGATTCACAAAGTGAATCTGTTGCAGAGTTTCTGATGGAATTTGGAATGGTGGTGTTTTGAAGGATGTATACTTCTCAAATGTCCTTTAGCAACTTGATTGAAGCCACAGGCCTGGGGCTCTTGACTCTAGGTTTCTATGCTACATGTTGGGGGGGGGGACAAAAGTTTGGTGAACAGATGTCCATTCTCAATGAGGTTTCTCCTACAGATGTTCTTTTACCCTTTTTCCTCCACAGGACCATTCTAATCTGCTTGACTTGTGGTTCACCCCTTACCCATTATGGACCTCTGCTCTACTGTTAAAAACCTTCCACCTCTTTGAACTTTTCAAGCAATATTCCTCCTATCTGTTAATGAATACTCTCAGGTTTCCACCTTTGTAAAAATCTTTCTTTCCCATTATGCTCTTGTCACATCTCTCTCTTCACCTTCACTCATAAATCTTTTGAAAACCTTGCTTAGTCTGAATGCCTCAACTTTCTTACTACCCTTTCTCCTCTCAATTTATTGCAATAGGGCCTCAGCCTTTACAATGTTATTAAAGCTACTCCCCTGACTAGCTTAGTGCAATACCCCCCCTTACCTGTCTTTTTGTCTCTACTTTCTATATCCTTCAACTCATCCCATCCTTCCTATTCCTGCCAGGAACACAGTAGGCTCTTATTAATATTTGCTCAATGAATGAATGAATGTCAGTCCTACTTCTTCCCTAACTTAATAATTGACCTCATTTCAAATCAAAACAATGATTAAGTACATATTATGTGTTGAGTATTGTGGTAGTTAGTAAGGAAAGCACAAATTTAGAGAAGACATGTTTAGTTCTTGCTGTCTTGGAGTTTACAATCCAGTATGTGCAATGGTACAATGATTTGGAGGCATAGGCCATTGTTCCAACCCCAGCAGTACTACTTACTACCCGTGTGACCTTGAGTAAGTCACTTGTTTTTGAGACTCAGTTTCCCCATCCATTCAATTAGGGTGTTAGAATAATAGTCTCAGAGAACCAATAATAAAGCATTCTATCCTCTTCTTGGAAGAGAGGAAGGAAACTAGTAAGGCAGAATGTGGTATACATGGGCATTGTGTTTGCCATGATGGCTTTTTCTTTGTTACAAGGGAGAGTTCAATTTTAAGAGGACAGAACTGAGGAAGCAGGAATTGTTTCCTGAAACAACTATACTGAAAAAATAAAAGATACAAAGTATTTTTTAAAATTATGGAGTTGGGCAAGATCATCTCTACTGTGTCTTTCAGCTATAAATCCTATGACCTATGACACATATACAAATAGCCAAATTAAACAACAAAACACCAAAATGTGTTAGAAAGCTGCAAAACAGACTGTTACATGAGGTCTCAGCGGGCAAAGATCATTTCTGAGAGTGAATGGGAAATCAGAAACGTTTTCCTGGAGAAGGTAACATTTGAATTGGGTTTTAAAAGGAAGGCAGGAATTTACTAGGCAAGAAAGGAAGAAAGACCATTTCCCACATAGGGAACAGTGAGCAAAGCTGCTCTCTGAGAACTACAACTATAAGCTTGGACTCCTCAAGAGGAAAGAAAAGATGTCTGGTTTCAACCAATACCATCTTTTGTGGAGATACACGGTAGGCCCATATGTAGTGTAGTGACACTGAATGTTAGGACCAAATTGTATGATGTAAAGGTCTGAAATAGCCTCTGAACTATTAGTGTCCTTGAATCTGTCTCTCTATTTATAGGAGTTGTCTAAGGAAGAACACGTGTACAGTATTATCAAGATAGGTCAGTTGTCTTGAATAATTAGAAAAAAGGGCTGGAACAAAAGGAAACATGATTTTCCTTTCCATCTCCAACCACAAAAGTTGTTCTGGTAAGAATGCCAAGCCCCAGAAAGAGAGAATACACTTACTACAATTGGCTGTCTGAAGTATTCATCCAAGGCTGCACCACGGAGGCTGGAAAGATTGACCCCATAGAAACTCTGCTGGTACCTAGAATGAGCAACACAGGGTATGATTTTGAGGGAGATATCCTAATCCTCTCTGAAAATCCTAGAGTTCATAGGGCTGTAATGGACTAGCCATCTGTACATAGATTTTAGAATGTGATTTCTAAATGTCTTTCAGGGAACCCTGATAAAAAGTTGGGCTACATGGACAGAAAATAACCTTTTATCTGCTGAATTACAGGGCTAGCCTATACCTTTGTTGCTTTGAAGGCCATGGGTACATGAGAAAACTCTGCCAGCATGTTTGGCACAATGAGATCTACCAATATTGCATATGGTTGAAAAGTTAAGGGTTTCTGGAAACTGGGAAAAAATAAAGTAAAATGGAGAAAGACATATTTAGGCAGGCTAGTAGGGAAAGTCTCTCAGGGCAGGTAGGTTTTCCAGTACTACTTACTGGTTAAATCATATGGAAGGCAGTTGCCCACACATCATGACCACCCTAGTTTGTAATGACAGATGTAATCAAATATCATGAAGCAACATAGCACAGCAGATAAGATATCATCCTTAAAGAGTCAGAAAAACCTGGTTTCAAGTCTTACCTTTGAACACTCATTAGCTTGTGACCAAGGGCAAGTCACTTAATCTTCCAGTGCCCCAAGACAACAAAGACTATGATTTACAAATAAGTTACATTGGTGGAGGAAATTTCCACATTGGGAATATTCCCACTTCCCACACAAAATGACAGGTCTGATAAAAATATAATATGTTCATATTATATTATAAATAATAATATATAATAATATATTGAATTGGGTTTTAAAAGAAAGGTAGGAAGTCACTAGGTAATAATTATATATAATAATAAATATAAATAAATGTATATTACATATGTATGCATACATATATACATATATACATATTAATGCTTTGGCCCTTTATTACCTACACAGCTGTATCATGTGACCTTCTTCTCTGATGTATTATGTGATTCTCACCTGAGAAAACCTAAATTGTCACCAGTAAACTTATCCTTTTAGTATTTGAAAGGATTTGCCTCTAGAAATTTTGCAGAAAATTCAGTTTAATTGTTATTTGTAGCATATTTTCAGCAAGTATTGCCTGTACTACAGCTCAGTAAACAAGGTGCAATATTGGCAAATTTGTCATAAATGGTATCTCTGCCAAGGCATTGCATAGGTCAGTTCTGAGGTTAAAATTAAGCATGTATAATTCAAGAACGTTACAAAAATTAGCTTTCTGTTCAAAATTTTAAAAAATGTTTGTATTATAATTGTTTCTACTTTAACAACATCCTTCACATCCATTCCCTTTTCTCTCCTCACATTCTCCACTCACATTTTCTCTATCCCCCAGTTCAGTCTCTCATCACCCTTCACAGACTATTACAACAATCTAATTGGTGTCTCTGCATCAAGTCTCTCCCTGCAGGTGCAAAGTGATTTTCATAAAGTCATTCCCCTATTTGATGAATTCCAATGCCACGCTATTACTTTTATGATCACAGATAACTCTTCTGTTTGGCTTTTAAAGCCCTTCACAAACTGGCTTCTCATAGGTGGTAGTTAATTCCCTCATCCAGATTTCTTGAAGATGACAGTTAACATTCTTAGTCTCAGTTTTTCACATGATAGCTAATGTAATTTTCTCACAAATGACAGTTAACTATCAGTCTTCTTCAGGAAACTAGCAGTTCAGACTTAGTGGTCTAATAGTAGAGACCCCTTCTGCCATTACAGTTAACAGTGAGATACCCAAGATTCTCTGCCCTCTTAAAGGTAGAATAACAGTAACCATAGTCTCTGTGGGAAGGTCAATGAAGTTGATATTTCATCTGCATATATATTGTATGTATTTACATAGAAACATGTTGTTTCTCCTGATAAGCTCTTTGAAGGCAGAGGTTATTACCTGCACCCCACGTGCCTGGTTCAATGCCTGGACCTTTTTTTCAGTTGTGTTTGACTCTTCATGATGCAATTTTGGGGCTTTCTTGGCAAAGATATTAGAGTGGTCTGTCATTTTCTTCTCTAGCTCCTTTAATAGATGAGGAAACTGAGGCAAACAGGGTTAAGTGACTTACCCAGGGTCACACAGCTACTAAGTGTCTGAGGCCAGATTTGAACTCAGAAAGATGGGTCTTTCTAGCTGCCTCCTGGAATTTTGTAGGTGACTTAAATAAATGCATGTTGATTGATTGCAATGATGAAAGCCTAGCCTTATAAGTATGGACAATTACATCATGAATAGGCTGACCATTAAGGTGATTCATTCTTTATATATGAAATCTACAAATTAACTATGCGTACTCTGAATGTAAGAATGACGACAAAATTGATATACTACTAGAGGAAATGAAACACATTGATACTGACATTCTCATTATACAGGAAACTAGAAGTCTAAATAAGATGAGGCTAGGTAGATACAAGGCCCACAGGTTCTTAGCTGAATAAAGGAGTTTGTGGAGGTTGTTTCATTATGAGTCCAAAAGCAAGAAGAAATAATTTTGTTATAATTGATCACCTTGCCTTGCAGAATGCATAATGAGCATTAACAAAAAGAAACCATGAAGACATTTGTAGCTCATGTGCCAATATTTATATATTGCAGAAGATGAAATGTTAGAGAGATTTTAGGAATAATTACATAGGAGCTTCCAAAACTTGATATTTACTGAGTTCAGTGTAAAGGTGATTATATTGAAGGGAAGTGAAAATAGACAATATAGAACCCTCATAGCTATATATTATAAATACTTTAAGAAGAGAGTTGGAAGGCACTGGGCATGGTAATCATCCCTTTCATATAAAACAAAAGTGAATATATCTCAATAGAATAGAAATGACTGGCTAACAATGTGGGAATCACTTGTGAATCAAATATCTGAGTCCATTCAGACCATCAACTTGTTAGAACCAGAAAAGATTTCTATACATACAAGAACTCAACACTATTCAGGGAGGATTTATGGCAGAGCATGGACAATAGTAACACAGGATGGGAAGGTGTGAGTGGGTTGTGATTTGTACCACCAGAAGAACTCTCACAGATGTGATCACAGACCCACTGAAATACAAATATAAGGATGAATGGACAATGGGAGAGGACACAGAAAGAGATGGGAACTTCTAAATGACTACAGTACACAGTAGGAAAAGCACTGGTTTTCAAATCAGAGGTCTTGGTTCAAATTCTATCTTTGCAAGTTACTTGGGCAAGCAATTTGTCCTCACTGGCCCTCAGTTCCCTCACTTGTAAAATTAGGGGGTGGGATTAGAAGATTTGTAAGGTCTTTTTTTTCCCCCCAGATTTAAATTCTATAATGATTTTTCCTCATAAGATGAAACTCGTGGCTGCCATCCCCAACTTCTGTTAGGATCGATATTTTTTCTGATTTATTCCCATAACAAATGTGTCTCAGGCATTCCAGAGCAATGCCAGCTCACATCTGCTTTAATTATCTTAGGCTGCACATTAGACAGAGATGTAAAATTTCTAAGAATTGGAAACTTGGCTCTGTTGGCACCCTCTTCATAGTCAGGCAATGGGCTCTTTTCCCACAGTTCCCTTCTTGGTCCTAGGGGAGTTGCACATTTGTAACATCACCAGTGTTGCTGTTGCCATGCTTTGATTAGAATGGCATGTGAACTGAACACACACACACATGCACATACACAATACACTTCCTCTAAGAGGAATGTGCTGTGTTCTAAATATGGACCATACCTTGGTTTCTCTGTGACTACAACAGATGGGATGTTTTCTGTCCTCCATAATAACACTTTAGTACTTCAAGGAGTCATCATTTCATTAGTGTGGGTATCGCTCCTTCTATCAACATAGGTTGCAACCCCTTTATGCCTTGGAAGCTAGTTTTCAAGAGCTTCTGTGCCCCGAATTTTATCATCATGTGGTCAATATCATGAAGAGCCTCTCTGAACTTAAGCTGGTTCCCAGACAACAGACAGTTCATCAGCAAGTGTGTATGGGGAGACTTTCTACCTACCTGCTTGCTCTGTACTGGCATAACCTCTGGGATATAGGGTCATCTCTACAACCACAGTGAATCATAAGACAATTATTTTGGTGAAGGAAGTAACTAGTCACATTTCTATAGTGCTTTAAGATTTACTATGTGCTTTTCCCACTACAACTCTGTGAGGCAGGAATTGTATATATCATTATACCTGTTGTTCAAATGAGAAAACTGAGACTAGAAGAGTTTAAGTGACTTGATCACACAGCTAAGTAATATCAAAACTGCTTCTCATCTGAGTTGACTAAGAGTTTGGAAGCAACTGTCCTTTAATGAATTCTACTTACTCTCAGTGAGCAAAATCAACATTCTAGAAAATAGGTTTTTGCCACATTCTTTTCATAGAATATGATAAGATGTCAGAATTGGAAGTGACCTGGCAGGACATTTAGTCAAGGAGTTCTTAACTTGAGATCCACAGACCTAGTTTGTGGATAGATTTTATGGAGTCCATGAACTTGGATGGGAAATTAAAAAAAAAATTTCATTAACCTCTAACTGAAATTTAGCCTTTCCTTCACTTTTAGGTCAGTTGTTTTTCCAATGAGATATTTCACATTCTCTTCTATTTTTTCATTCTTTTAGTTTTTTTTTTTTTTTTTACAATGTCTTGATTTCTCATAAAGTCACTAGTCCATTTGCTCCATTCTAATTTTTAAGGAAGTATTGTCTTTAATGAGCTTTTGGACTTCCTTTTCCATCTGGCCAATTCTGCTTTTTAAGGCATTCTTCTCCTCATTGGCTCTTTTGACCTCTTTTGCCATTTGGATTAGGCTATTTTTAAGGTGTTATTTTCTTCAGTATTTTTTTGGGTCTCCTTTGGCAAGCTGTTGACTTGTTTTTCATGATTTTCTTGCATTACTCTCATTTCTCTTCCCAGTTTTTCCTTTACTTCTCTTATTTGCTTCTCAAAATCCTTTTTGAGGTCTTCTATGGCCTGGGACCAATTCATATTTTTCTTGAAGGGTTTGAATGTGAGAGCTTTGACTTTGTTGTCTTCTTCTGGTTGTATGTTTTGATCTTCTTTGTCACCAAACAAACGGTCTGACTTATTTTTGCACAGTTTGCTCATGATCCCAGCAAATTACTTCAGTTTTAAACTCTTTGTTAAGGTAGGAGTCTACTTCCAATGTGGAGAATGTACTGTCCCAAGCTTCAGGGGTTTTGTGGAGCTGTTTTCAGAGATACTTCTAGGGACCTGTAAATTTTCAGTTCTTCCAAGATGGCATGATCAAGGGCAACATGTTTACTCCTTTCCTGGCCTGTGCTCTGGTCTCTGAGTGACCACAAGCACTCTTTTCTGCTGTGGAACTGTGAGAAGGATTCTCTCTGTACCGCCACTACAAGCTCTACCATGCCAGTACTCCTCTTTGCCCCAGGATTGCCACCCAGAACTGTAACCCAGATCCAAGCATGGGTAAAGCAAGAGAATCCTGCCTCAATGCCAGCAAAGAGATCCTTGCAATCTCCGTTCTTAAGGGATTCATAGGTTTAGTTATCTCTATGGAGATGATGACCATATGTATATATCCCTATTCTCTCTCTCTCTCTCTCTCTCTCTCTCTCTCCTCTCTCTCTCTCTCTCTCTCTCTCTCTCTCTCTCGTATGACCAATGCTTACCTGACATTTTCAACCATTTGAAAGTGATCTCAAACTCAACATGTCTGAAACAGAATTTTTCTTTGCCCAAAGATCTGCCCTTTTCCCCAACTTCCCTATTTCTCAAAAGGGCACCATGTCCTCATGGTCATCCAGGTTCACAAACTCAGAGCCATCCTTGACTCTTTACTCTCACTTCCTGGCCCAGTTGCCCCCACGTCTAATCTGTTGTCAAGTCTTGCCAGTTCGATCACTGCATCATCTATCTCCTCAGTACCACTCAGATGTTCACCACTAAAATGGAAGCCTGGATTTGTGATTTTATTAGTTTAGAGCTCTCCTCAGTTAGGAAATTCCCTACATCAATGCAGAACAGTACCCTCACCATTACATTTGGACTATTGCAATAGCCTCCTAATTGGCCTCCCTGTCTCAAGTCTCTTACCTCTCCAATCTATCTTCCTCGTACATGCCAAAATGATCCTCCTAAATCACAGATCTGACCGTGCCACTTCCCCTGATCAAGAAGCTGCAGTGCCTCCCAGTTGTCTCTAGGACCAAGTACAAACTCCTCTGTTTGGCATTCAGAGCACCTTCCCCATCTGGCTTCTATACTATACTAACTTCTGTTAGCATACTGATTAAACGCTCCTCTTCACACTCTCTGTTTCAGCTAACCTGGTCTACTTACTGTCCTTCACAAATAAGGTTTCACCTTCCATCTCCATGCCCTCATCTCTTTCAAAGCTTAGTTGAAGCACTCAACTTCTTCTAGGAAGCTTAATCTGATTACCCCAGTAGCCAGTGCCTTCTCCCATTCCAGAAATTACCTTGTATTGACTTGGCATACATTTTGTATCTATTTACATTTGTTCACATTGCTTGTATTGCTAGATATAAGCTCCTTTGAAGGCAGGAACTATTGTTACTGTTCTTCTATCTCCAGAACCTAGCACGGTGCCTATAACATGGTAGTTGCTTAATAAATGTTTATTGATTGATTCAATTCTTTACTCTTAATGACTATAAGGGGCCATGGCACAACTCAATTTTCTGGCACAAATGATTGTAAAGGGTCTTAGCAAATCTATTTTCCCTTACCTTTTTTTTAGGGGGGAGGGAAGCCTGGATTTGTGATTTTATTAGTTTAGAGCTCTCCTCAGTTAGGAAATTCCCTACATCAATGTAGAACAGTACCTGCTTAGCAAGTTACTCTCCTAGAGGCACTTAGAGTTTAAGTGATTTGCCTGAGATCATGCAGCCAAAATGTGGAGGCAAGACTTGAAGCCAGGGCTTCTTGAGGCCCTTCTCCACCCTGACTTTCTTTCTTCCCATTGTAAAGGCCTTTTGTATAAATAGGCTTTCTTTCTTTGATAATTCAGCCAGTTATGAAGTATCTTCTATGTGCCAGGAACCACGGTTGGCACTGGGGATATATCAAATGGAACTGAATGTGTCGTTTGCTTTCAGATGGAGCCTATGAAACAGCTAAAATTCAAAAGTAGATTCAGAAGACCTTTCATGGGTGATGTCAGCATGAGATCAACCAATAATATATCAGCAAAGCAATGTTGAACAAATGCTAAGTTGTGGTGATTTTTTTGGTGATTTTTTTTTGGTGGAAAGGAAAGGGCTAATGTTGGCAGTTCAATATTAGGTCTTTGCCATTAGAAACTACAGAAGGATTATCCTTAAGGGTCCTGGACTTAGTGACCCATCAAGGTTATGCAAGGAAATAGTGGAGAGAGTGCAACACATCACTGCAAGGCTGTAAAAAAGGATACCTAGGAAGACTTGATGTGCTAGAGCATCTCAGCAAGTGCCCTGCAGAATTGACATCTGAACTGGGCTTTGAAGGAGCAGTATTTCAAAGGCCAAGATGAGACAGATATAAAAGAAAGCATACAAATGCTTGCTTTTCTTTTTTGTATCACCAGCACTTGGCACTGTGCCTGATGCTTAGTTAGAAATTAATAAATGCTCGTTGACTTGACTTATTAAAAGAGTTTGAATTTCCCTCTGGGTTCTGAGCATGACAGGACAGTTGTAAGTTACTATGTCCAAGAGGGAACATATCTGGACTAGGCTGTACAAGGCAGACTTTTGAACTCTTTATACTGAAGATGGCCTGTAGTCATGCTTAAAGGGAAACTCAGAAAAATAAAATAAGATGCCCAAGGCTACAAAGAGAGAGTGTCAGAACTAGGATTTGAATGACACTGTGACCTTGGGCAATTTTTTTCCATCTCTGAGTTTCACTTTCCTCATCTGTAACACAGGGATAATTTTTATACCATGTATTTCATTGGGCTGTTGGGGGAAAGTGCTTTTGAAATCATCAGTATGAGTTGTTGTTTTAAACCTATGTAAATGTGAGCTATTTTTTATTATTTGGATATATATGCAAAGCTTACATGGAGTTTAACATAAGCCTGTAGAATCCCATTGGAGATCATACCCTGATAACTTTCAATTAAGCGGGCAAATGTATAATTTAGGTTCTAGACTTCCAATTATTTTGTATTATTGCTCTACATGCTGTCACTCATACATTTAGTAATACAGTTAATTAATTTTTAATTGTTTAATTTAAGTGTTTATGAGTAAATATTTCTGTATTCTGTTTATAAACAAGTAGTAGTCAGTTCTGACTGAGACTACTCTATTTCCAGGTTCACGTAGGAGGGAGCCATACAAGTGTGCAGCGGCTATTTTATTTCTGTTTGTATTCTTTAATGTCTTGCATGTAGTAAGTGCTTACTGAATCGAAAAAAATAAAATGTGTCATGTGTTAAAATAAGCATGACACAAGGAAGAATGGGATGCATGCAATGGAGAGACCTGGCCCAAGTGCTATGACCGATGTGGCGAGGGAGAGCCAACTTTCAACTGGGTAGCAGGACAGTAGGAATCAAGGAAGACTTCTTAATGGAGTTCTGTAAAAGTGTTAGGAAAGTATCAGTGTATGGGAGAAATACCATACACTGCCTATTCCCCGCCATGCCCCCTTCCTCTCCACAGTAGATTTTGGGAGACTGTTCACTTATGTAAAGCACTTTCTCTGCCTGGGAGCATGGGAGGGGAGAGCATTTGCTAGAATGCTCCCTAATCAGTACTGTCCCTGGTACACTCACAACTGAACTTCACACCATTATGTGCAGCAGATCTATCAACTTGGGTTCATCTTCACCCTCCTCTTTGCAACCACAGGGCTACTATTCTCTACAAAGAACATCGACCATTTCCTAAGGACATCTAATCTGCCACCAGCAACCTTGACATCACTCAACTGTCAAGCATGATGGGATGCAAATATACTATATGCCTTACTTTGAAAAGGACAGCTGCCAGTAGTGAATGGTTATTGACTGCCAAGTTGGATTTTTAAGGCAACCATACTGTATTAAACTTCAAATATCACTTTTCCTACTCTTTCCTAAGACCTGGGTTCAAATCTTAGATCTACTGCTTACTAGCTGTGGCAAGTCCTTTCTCTTCTCTGAAACTCAGTTCCCTTATCTATAGAGTGAGAGGATTAGACCAAGGTTCTTTCCAACTACATACACACACACACACACACACACACACACACATAGTCTGTATTATATAACAGAATTCAGGGCACAGCTATATAATATATGATTTTTACATACATACTACAAATTTTGTAGTTGTTCGGTTGTTTCAGTCATGTCTAACTCTTTGTGATCCCATGTGGGGTTTTCTTGGCAAAGGTACTAGAGTGGTTTGCCATTTCCTTTTCCAGCTTATTTTACAGATGAAGAAACTGAGGCAAAGAGAGTCAAGTAACTTGCCCAGGGTCACACAGCTAGTAAATATCTGAGGCCAGACTGAACTCAGATTGAACTGGGTTTTCCTAACTTTAGGCCCTGTACTCTATTCACTGCTTCCATTAAAGAAGAGTGCAAGCAATCCATTGCTTTCTCATCTCATACAACTTGTGTCCATGTTCTCCCATAAATTTTTTCACAGGGGTCCACCCAACACCCAGGGGGCCTTTTGCTAGTTATTTTCATATAAACCTGTGATGCTTTGTGACTATATCATGGTCATGGAACTGACTAACTTGCAGTTCCCTATAGATGACATTCCATTTCTTGCCTTTGTACTTCTATACAAGATGTCCCCTATTCCTGGGACCCTCCTCAGTTCTGACTCTCAGAACTCCTAGTTTCTTCAAGGCTTACATCTTCTAAGAGAACTTTTCTTAATTCCCCAAGTTGTTAGTTTTCCCACCACCACTGAAATAAATTTGTATATATTATGCATATACTTTTATTTACCTTCCTATGAATCTGTTGTATCCATCCCTCTGCCTTCAAAGAATTTAATTTTCTTGAAGGAATTGTCTTACTTTGGTATTTGTGGCCAGCCCAGCACACAGTAGGTACTTAATAAATGGTTGATGATTTACTGATAGATTCAAAAGGTCATCAAGTAAGTAAAGTGGAGGGTCACCTAAAGATAAATGGAGAGGGACACGGCAGGCTTGAGCCAGCTGCGACTCATTACAAATGAAGAATTATGCTAATTATGACATCAGAGAGATATGATTAGAAAAAAAAGGCAGACTAGTCATGGAACAGGACCTAGGGATAGCTGATGTACAGTTTGATATGCTCCACTGGTTCTTATAATCCATAAGTATGACTGGGAAAATAAGTCATGCCCTGTGATTTTTGATAATAGATAATATCTGGTCATTCCTCTTTTTTGAACTCATTTGTACATTTCCTGGGAAGTGTGGATGAGATTTCAACTTGAAAATTAAACCATAATTGGTGAGAACTCCTGAGATAGTTTCTGTCAACACAATGCAAGTGGGATCCATTAGACAGAAAAATGTTACCACTTGAAGGCAATAGCTGCTTGAATTGGAGATGATTCTTGAAGGCCTAAGAACTTAAACCAAAGGCTCCATTTTTCTGATGAAAAGAAGCGAGACAAAACAAAAAAAAATTAAAAAAAACCCCCAAAACAATTGGATAATCTTATTGATTCTATGGGTGCTGGCTATCAGCTTCACACTACAGTGGTCTGCTCAAGTATTACAAGAGGGTCCAAGTGTCTCAGAATTCCAGTTAGAAGCCCATGTAAAGTACCTGGTAGGATTATGGGATTCAAAACTAGAAGGGAACTAAGAGATCATTTAGAATAACGCCTCATTTTTCAGCTGAAAAAAATATAGGAAGTGCATGGAAGTGACTCTTCCAACGTCACATAGGTGAATATGTAGTGGCAGAGCCCTGAAGTGAAGCCAGATCTCCTTATTCTAAACTCAATGTTCTCACTATCCTGTATTGTCTCATATGCCTTTTGACTTGCAACTGTAAAGTATCTTAGAAGAGACAGGTATAGGATTTTTACTCTGCAAGGTATCTTAGATCATCTAGTTCAAACTCTTCATTTTATTGAAATGGGTACTGAGGATAAATGACTCGTCCAGGATCAAAAACTACTTACAGGCAGAGCTAGGAGTAGGACACTGAGGTTCCTATGTTGCTAATGAGATTAGCATTTGGGAATAATCCAGGTAGCAGCCTGGTTTCTACCAGCTATTTCCAAAAATATTCATTGCTAAATTTTCCAAGACAGACATTTCATGTAAAACCCTTCACAATATGGGTCTAGTCTACATTTCTTTCTTTTTCTCCCCCTATGCCCAAATATTTAAGTCTTTTTCTGCACTTTGATTCAATGATCAGCCTTTCAATAGATGGGTAACTTCCTTCATCATAGATCCTGTAGAGATATGACTGGTCACTGCACTGATCAGAGTACTTGAGTCTTTGAAAGTTAATTTTCTTTACAACATTATTATCCTTGTATAACTTATTCTCTGGGTTCTGCTAAATATATCCCATGTCAATTCATAGTACCCAGAAAATTGTCATTATTTTTTCATCATTTCTTGTGGGGGCATTAACATTCCAATATATTCCTATCTCACAGTTTTTTTAGTCATTACACAGTTGGGAATTTAGATCCCAGCTCTATACTTTTTTCCCCAGCCCTTTATAAATCAACTATTCAGAATCAATTCAGAATTTTGCTTGCACTTATTCCATGATAGTATCTTTCCTCTTAAACAGTTGCTTGATTCCTTGTTAAGTTTCACATATTTCTACACTATACTTATTGTGTGTATGTGCATACATGCATTTCTACACTACTGATTGTGTCTGCATGTGTGTGAGCATGCACATGTTCAATCCTTTGTCTGGTTCATGTTAGACTGAGGTTCATTCGATGCCCCTCTGCTTTTGCTGCCTATAAACACAGAGCTTAGATGCCTACTGCTGTCTCTGGCCCACCTCTGGTTGTACTAGGGGCTTGTTTGCTCGTGTTGGCACTGGCTTTGCCAATGATTCTCTCCCTACTGCCTGTGGGTTTCTGGCTGACTTTCCATAAAGTTCTACACAAAAGATGTTACTTATTGTTGGTAGAAGAAGTTACTGTAGTTTTCTAAATGGTTTTCTTGATCCTTATTTGATCTGGTGTAAATTCCAAGTTTTTTCTGGAGTGGTCTGCCTCCTATTCTCTTGACCAAAAACCTCCAGTCTATCTTTTTTGTATTATTAGCACTCACATAAACTATATTCCAATCCAGCTCTCTTACCTGTTATTCCCCATACATGACTTCCTAGCTTCTACCTTCATGTCTTTGCACAAGTGGTCTATAAATACTCTTCTTCCTTTCCTTTACCTCTTAGAATTCTGAGTTTCAGTCAAGGCTCAGCTCAAGTTCTTCCTCTTAAGACAAGGCTTTTCCCCATCCCCCAAGTAGCTGGTGCTCTTCTTTCCCCACCAAGTTACTTTTGCATTTACTTTGTATATTATCTGTATTTGTCTATTGTATATCTGTTGTGAATGAAAGCTCCTTGAGATCAGGGACTTTTCTTTTATCCCCAAGCATCTATCTTCTACACTTCTTTGCCCATAATAGGTACTTAATAAATGTTTATTGAATTGAATTTGATCTTCACAACAACTGAAAATGGGGAAACAGATTTGCAGTACTTACACAGTTAGTAAGGGATGAAACTTGAATTTGAACTTGTGCCTTTTGACTCTGCATATAGGGATTTTTCTACCATGCCACACTGAGAAGTCCAAAATTTCACCCATTCCATGTTGTGCATTCACAAAGCCAAAACAAGCAGTGGACAAAAATCATTGTGACATAGTGGCAAGAGCTCTGGATTTGGAGTTAGCAGCAGTGGGTTCTGGTCTCTGGTCTGTCACTCTGTGACCTTGAGAAAGTCACAACTTGATTTCCTTATTAGAAATCTAGTTGTTGAATGACAGAGCCTTTAAGATCCCTTAAAGCTCTAAAATTCTGATTCTGTTAAGCTACTTGATGCCATCCATGTAGATAAATACCACTTCTGCTATTTTAGTAAATGTTTGACCTTAGAGGAATCACTTCTCTCTTAGCTTCACTTCCTGCATTTGTAAAAGGAAGGGATTGGACAAAGTTCCGTGGGGTCCCTTCCAATTATAAATGCTATGAACCCATAAAAAAACCTCAACAGCTAGTGGACTGTTGCACTGTTGGACAATGGATTGTTTTAGCATCATATAAACATAGCAAGCTTTCCAAGGATATCTGCATGTTGATCTAACACCTCTCTCCTCCAAAGTGTGGTCCCAACGCATGAGATTCATGATTTCATATGCTTTACAAGAACTAATCGTTCATGTTGAAAAAAATGAGAGGAATCAGGAATGGAACTGACAAGGCATTCCTAAGTACATGAAATTCCCTCCCCCCCCCACCTCCCCATACAGTTAGCCAATTTCAACAAATTTATTTGGTAAATCATCTCCAGCTAGAACCAATCACTAAAGAGATAGGTCAGCATAAGGAGTAGCTCCCCAAAAATAGAGCAGTGTCATACTCCTGGAAGAGCTGAGATCTACAAGATGAGAGGAGGCTGATATCTGCTGGTCAGATGCT
Source organism: Phascolarctos cinereus (assembly GCF_003287225.1). Taxonomy (NCBI): domain Eukaryota; kingdom Metazoa; phylum Chordata; class Mammalia; order Diprotodontia; family Phascolarctidae; genus Phascolarctos; species Phascolarctos cinereus. The sequence continues at coordinate 122,391,240 of NW_027555847.1, read as the reverse complement.
CTACCTTCTCAGCCTGCCATGATGCCTGTGAGAGATACCTATTAGAGTCATTCCTTTGAATTAGGGCATAGTGACTAAAAGGGATATTACAATATCTACCTTACATGGTTGTTGTAAGGAAAATGTTTTGTAAAACTTAAATTGTTTTATAATAATAGTAATATCTCATATTTATGATCTATCTTTAAGGTTTACATGTGAGAAAACTGAGGTTTGGAAGTGAAGCAACTTTGCAAAGGACTGCAAGGCAGTTTCTTTACAATACCCTGATGAGACAGGTATTGCAAATTTTCTCACATGTAAAATAAGGATAATAACTACTTACAGGGTAATTTTGAGAAAAGCACTTTACAAAATAAGTCTAAAATGAATAAACAGGAAAAGCTGACTTTTTGGAAAAAAAATAAAAAGCAAACCTGGGAGAGAGAAAGAATCCCAGCACTGATATTTATATGTCTATATAGATACACATATATATGTGCATTACTATCAACGCAGGTTGGCCTTTCTCACTGTGAATTCACCTTTCTTGTCAGTCTCTGTCTCTCTGTATCTAACTCTGTGTCTCTCTGTGTTTGTCTCTGTCTTTCTGTATCTATCCCAAAGTTTTGAACGAATCACAAAATGTACAATTTTCAATATCAGCAAGCAGATAAGGGAATATTTTTTACCTAAGGGATTCTTCTGAGTACCTCAAATTGAGTTATTAGGCAATGCCACATGGGCCTAATAATAGGCCACAATGAATTTTTTTTTAATGCTTTAAGGTTTAGAAAGTATGCTCAGCAATGAAGACATCCATGGTATAGATGAGGAAACTGAGGTTTGAGATGAATGTTCAAGGTCGCACAGCTAATAAAAGACTGGGCTAGGGCTTAAACCCAGATCCATTGATTTAAAAAAAAAATCAAACTATGTTTTTTTCCAATAAACCACTGACTTCCTTACTTGACCCACACCTGAGACTGGCCTTGGATACAGCAAATAAAAAAGTCCCGAAGGAGATCACATTACCAGAAATTTGCTCTGGAGTAGTGTTCATTGTAGAGCTGTTCATCCGAGAAAGGTGCCAAATGAATGTCACTAGATGTTGGGAACATCATCCCTAATGAACAGAAGACAACACACAGAGCCACAGAATTTAGTTTCCCTATTGCTCTAATTGAAGTAAATGTTCACACACAGACTCGCAAACTGCTGCATACTTACTCCCTCTGACAGAGCCTATCCTGTCACTACAACTACTCCATGAACAAACTCCCAGTTTGCTAAAACGTGACTGTGAATCCAAGCAATAAAGAGAATTTTCAGTGTGTGTGTGTGTGTGTGTGTGTGTGTGTGTGTGTGTGTACACGACAGAAACAAGCTACATAGCCATAAGCTGACAAGACATTTATATAGGGTGTCCCAAAAGTCTTAGTGCACCTTAAAGCTCTTCAGGCTACTAAAGCTTAAAACGTTAAAGATATTTAAAAGTTTTTAAGGCTTTAAATTTAAGTTATTAAAAGTTTTAAAAAGTTTAAAACTACTAAGACTTTTGGAGACCCTGAATCAGTCATTTCAGCTGCATCCTTTACCAGTTACCCTTTTATTTGTAGTGCTAGAATCTTCTCTCTCCCTCTCTCTCTCTCTCTCTCTCTCTCTCTCTCTCTCTCTCTCTCTCTCTCTCTCTCTCTCTCTCCTCCCTCCCTCCCTCCCTCCCTCCTCCCTCCCTCTCTCTCTCTCTCTCTCTCTCTCTCTCTCTCTCTCTCTCTCTCTCTCTCTCTCTCTCTCTCTCTCGGCAATTGGGGTTAAGTGACTTGCCCAGGGGCACACAGCTAGTAAGTGTAAAGTGTGTGGTCTAAAACTGGATTTGAACTCAGATCCTCCTGACTCCAGGGCCAGCGCTCTATCCACTGTGCCACCTAGTTGCCCCCCAGAATCTTCTCGTAATTATTGACTTGGATAAACATATTCACAATAAGGTATGAATAGTTAAACATCCAATTCGATTAAACAAATATTTATAAAATGCCTACAATTTGTCAGCTACTCTGTTGGGCACTGAAGATGTGAAGGTTAAAAATGTGAAACAAACCCTGCCCCGAAGAGGCTTACTGGGGGAAATGTATATACAGATAGATAAATATAAAACATATACACACACATATACACATATATGTGTAAAAACACATACCGAAGAATTTTCAAGGGTAAAGGCCCTAGCAAATGGTGGTGAGCAGGAAGGGTGAGAATCAGGATAAGTTTCCTTTAGGAAATACCTCTGAAAGGGCTGAGCTTTGAAGGAAGAGAAGGATTCCATGAGGTAGCTATGAGGAGAGAGTATATTCCAGATATTGGGTGGGAGGAACTGCTTTTACAAAGACCCTGTGACAGGAGATGGAATGTGAGGTATGAGGTCCAGTAAGCTGGGATTATTTTTTTTTTAATCACTGATAGAGAAATTCAAATTTTATCATAAGACAAAGTCTTAAAACAAAGGAATACGGCTCTAAATAGAGCTCCAAAATGGGGAAGACACGTTCATATTTGATAAAAGGTATTTAGTCACCTCAAAGGTATGAGTATATTTTGCTAAAAATGAAAGAAAATAACAACAGCAACAAAATAGAACAAAACAAGAAATCCTACCTGGTTTTGGAGCAAGTGGTTACTCACACCCTCCAATAAAATCATCCAAGAGAAGTAAAAGGGGCACAGCCTGACTTACGGAAAGAGTACCACATCTGGAATCGAAGGTTGGAGCTTGAGCTCTGGTACTGGCTATGGACCTAACAGGCAAGTCACCTTGCCTCTCCAATTTTCTTCTTTAAAGTGGGTGTGATATCCATACAACTTACCTCCCAGGGCTGTTATAAGATTCCAATGAGCTAATATACGCCAGGTATTGGGTAGCTAGAAAGCACAATCTAATTGCCTCTTTGCTAAGGTTCTCTTCCAATGCTTTATCATGGTACTGAGGGACCCCTGGGTTCCCAAGGGCTATGCCTATAGAATGCCAACTCTGGCAGGTTTTGCTAAGCTGGAAAAGCTTTGAGTATGGGCCAAAGATGAACTATGTGTGTCTGCTGTCCCAGAATGGGCCTAAGCTAAAGGTGGAAAATCTAAAGGTAGAGAGGCTCATCACCAGAAGCAATTTGGTCAAGATCTTTTCCAGACACAGCAATCCATCAAGAAGCATTTATTAATCACCTACTATGTGCCAGGGATAGTGTTAAGCGCTGCTATGCCTGAAGACCATCCATTAAGTCCCCAGGAGTTCTTAATTTGGGGTTCGTAAACTTAAAAAGTATTTTGATAATTCTATGTACAGGGTATCCCAAAAGCCTCAGTGCAGTTTTAAGCTACTAAAGCTTTATTATATTAATAATTAATTTAGTGTCACATTAATGTATTAATTAGCAACTAATATATTAAGATTTAAAATTAAAGCTTTAATAGCTTAAAATTGCACTAAGACTTTTGGGTACTCTATTTTATCTCCCGAGAAGACATATATTAGCCTTTATCAGACTGCCAGAAGGTTTCATGGCACACAAAAAAGATAAAGGATCCTTGGAAGCAAACTGAGGAACTACTAAAATCCTCATCATTTCTGAAAGATCACTTCCAACTTCTCAAAAAAAGTTTTTTTAATGGGAAAACATCCTAAATTGCACATGAAAATTTTTTTAATGATGTACCTCTTTTTTTAGAAAGCCAAATGGCAGGAGAAGCTTGGAGCACTCACTGTCTGGAACCCCACCCACTCATTAGTGGTCCTATGATTTCTGGCCTCTGTGGCTCAAGTCTTTTAACTTTCCTGACTCTATTTCTCACATCTTTGTCAACTCTGCATGACCTTTTCAGAGAACTTCAGTTTAAAAGCATCACAGAAATGCCATATTCTTTTCAGATATCCCTAATGTGGAAAAGTTAGCAGAATTTCCAAAGGAGGAAGTGCTTTGTATGGGCCTCCTAGGCAACTCACCATTGGACTTCAACCATTTTTTGGAATGAAGGTAACTCTCCAGCATCCTCTCATTGAATAGCATGTAGCCCATGGGTTCAGAAATAATCACATCTACAGTTTCTGGCAGTGAGATTTCCTCAATTTTTCCTGATAAAACTGTGATCTTGTCTGAGAGGTTATTATTTTTCACTAGAACCTGGAAAAGAAAAAGTGGTATCATTGTATTATACAGGGGTCTAGAAAAAAAAACCAAATAAACCAGGATGTTAAAGTGGATATATATACAAAGGAAGGACATTGGAGAATCTAGCAATCTTGGCGGACTCTGAGATCATTTAGTCCAACATGAACCTGAGCAGAAACCCCCCCTCCAAATGCCCCAGAAACTTGCATTCCAGCTCCTGCTTGCAGACAAACAATGATGAATGATAAAAAGAATCCATAAGTGCAAGGTGATATATTAAGTGCCAGGGATTGAAATGTAAAATCGAGACACCTCCTTCCTGCACAGATGCACATATGAAAGAAACGGAGATAATGCTTAAAGGGGAGTTGTGGTCAGGGAACCGTGCTTTGATTTGATAAGTCATGATGGTAGAACAATAAAACAATTAATTGACATGATCTTTCCAAATGCAAAAGTAGTGCTGACTTGATCATAGTTCTCAGTGGAAGGACTGGGAGAGGTACTCCCAAGACCACTGGACACAGTACCAAAAATGGCACCCAGGGGAAAGAGTGTGGTCAGATTGAGGGGCTGGAAAATGTAAGGGAGCTCTAATAAATCAGAATAGCTTGGCCCCTGGGTGGGAATTTTAAACCTACTCCAAGGAGTAGACTGTGAAGGTCTAGATGGGGAACTCATAATATCCTGAGGCACCATGCTTTAGGTATGTCTGTTCAACTGGTTATACATGTACCTAACCACACTATTATCCAACTCATGCTCTGGGAGGTAGGGGGTTCGCTCTCACTGATGGTCTTCAAGCAATGATAACCAGTTATTGGGTATGCTGGAAAGTGGCTTCTTGTTCAATTACGGGTTGTGATCCTATAATCCATAATACTGTAGCATAATATTCAATTAGCCTAGAATGAACAGTCCAAAAGCCTATGGCCTTAGTTATGGATAGATAGATACCACACATTTTCTATAGCAGCAGGTAAAATACCCAAGGAATTCATTACTGTGATTACTAGATGGTCTTCCCAAAAGGCTAAAGCAATTGGTGATCAGTTGGGTCCTCTGAACATGGATACTGCTAGAGCTTAGAGGGTCAAAGTATGGCATATATACCCTACCAGAATTGGGATCAACCAGATTCAAATGGCTGGGCTAGTGTGTATTTCCAGAAAATGCTGCTTGGTTAGAGTCTAGCATTGGAATGAGTTTCAATATGTAAGTGATAAAGGTTGCACATATATGGTACTCAACATTTTAATACCTGGCAATAGCTTAATGAAAGAATTATTGATCAAAACACAAACCTTAGGAAGGTTTCCTGAAACTTATGTTGGGAGGGAAAAAAACCGCTAACAACCTAAGCAGAGACTGTGAAAGACATCACTGTGGGATGTGTGTGTGTGTGTGTGTGTGTGTGTGTGTGTTTATGAATCTTAAACTCTAAAATCCTAGAACTTAAGGAGATTTTTGTACATAGTCAGTCTGGAATAGCCCTGGGAAAGTTGGATCTGGATGATGCCACTTGAAATGAGTTGCTAAGAGCTATTTTTAAAAGTCCAAATTACTAAGGGAAATAGGATAAATAATAAAACCTCTCTCCTCTATTTGGTCTCAGGACTTGGGTTAAAGCAAAGATCTGGGTTCAGGGATTTACAGGAAGTTGGTATAAACAAGAAAAACTTTATTATTATTTATTATTATGAAATGCAGCAAACATCTCATCAAAAAAGCACGCCACAACATCCACCTACCTCCCCAACCCCCATACATACCAAGCTACATGCTAATGTAGACAAAGGTTCATCCCCATGGATACAAGAAACTTATTGAGAGTGGAAGGAATGCAAGGAGGAGAGTCATCTTGGGGGGAGTACACATACAAAGTTAGTGTTTAGATAGGAAAATTTTATACACTAAAAATGGGCTTGATGGAGAATAGGAAATGTTAGATATGGGAAGGTGAATTCCTAATCAGTCCCAGATTTGGTGAAGTTTTTGGGATTATTTATCCATACCAGGCTTAGGTGAGGGTAGGGAGGGTGAGTTTCTTTATTAGGACTAGAAACTGGGAAAGGGTTTGAACTGGTTAACTTGGGCATCACAAATTAGTGGAGTCAGCCAGGAGTTTTATACATTCAGAAGCTTTGAGCATTAGATGCTTGATACAAGCAATGGAAAAGTAAAACCAACCAACCAACCAACCTGTCTTTGCCTATATGTTTTATGGCCATTAGGACCACTTAGCCTAAGTGACTACATATGATATCAAACATTATAAAAATTACAATGATTATACCCTCTGTACATAGGGAGGATGATTTGAACTCAGAATTTTGTTATTCTGAGTTCCTTCTTGAGTACACTTCCTCTCACAGAACCATAGGCTATAGGATCCCACCTTTCTTTATGCTGAAAGAGAAGAGGTAGAATGGTACAGTTGAAAGAGCTCTAAATCTGGAGTCAGTGGGTTCAAATCTTGACTTTGCTACTACCTATGTGACCTTGGGCAAGCCACAACTTCTCTGAGCCTCAGTTACCTCATTTATAAAAATAAATGATGATCTCTAAAGTTTTTTTCAGCTCTAAAGCTAAGATCTTATGATGTTGTCTCCCAAAGTTTAGGGCAGGGATTAACCTTTGTTATGTCATATATTTAACTGGCAGTTTGGTGCAACCTATAGACCTCTTTTGCAAATACTCCTTTAAATATATAGAATATAATACATAGGATTATAATAGAAATCAATTACACTGAAACCCAATTATTAATATACTTTAAAACAGAATCAACTTCATAGGTCCCAGATTAAGAAGCTTTGGTCTTGGGTACGGCTGGCATTCCCCTCTTTAGGAGGAACTCTATGATGGTGTGGTTGCTTCTTTTCTCTTCTGACGTGATAATCAGTTCTTACTGGACAGGGGCAAGTGCTGAATAGCAGATCCTGTTACTCTTTTAGCTTCTGAAAGATGAGCTCATCATTGACACAAATGGTCTATGAATTTTTGTGTCTATGAATTCTGAACAATTTTCCTTTTGCTATTAAACACACAGCAGGTCATTTCCTAGGATTCTACCTTCAGTGAAGGTGACAAACTGCTCCACTGAACAAGTTTCTAAAATTTTAGACCCTTATTGAATTAGCCTTTGGTATTTTGCTTCCAGAAGAAATATTTCCCAATCCATTAACCTTTCTTCAGAGGTCCAATTTCCAGTTACATGTTCATTTTCATTAATGTCCTCTGCACTCTATTCAATTTCTTGACAGTTTTCTTAAAACAAGGAGCCCAACGTGGATGAAGTCTCCTAATAAATTTCTCATCAATGCCAAATGTAATGGAAGGATTACTTAATTATGTTCCTGTGCCTTCCCCTACCAAAAATATCTGCTAATGAACATCCCTCACATATAAAAGCAGCACAGCAGAGTAAATGGAGTGCTAGGCTTGGATTTTGGAAGGTTTAATCTAACCTCTGGCCCAGATGAAGCCACTAAACTTTTGCCTGCTGCAGGCAACTCTTCTACTAAGTCATAAACAGTTATGGTGGAGAGAGTTCTCATGCTGGGAGTTCCTTATGCTGGTGAAACCATAGATCTTTTCTTTGTGTATCTATAGTTCCATGTAAATGCTGCATAACCATTTTTAGGTTAAAGTCCATTTTGGGTCCTAGGCTTTTTTTCTGTTATGTTGGCACATGATTATTAAGTGTCCTTTAAGGTGTAGCTCTCAACTTCTCCATTTCTACCCTTTCCCTTTGGTTGACATACTTGAACTTCATCATGTTTATTTTTGCTCATTTCTCCAAACAGTAGGGGTATTTTTGGATGCAATTCCATCTTTTATAGTATTTACCATTGCCTAACCCCCTACGTTCTGAATTCTCATAATCTTACTAAGGATGTTTTCCATTTTAATAATAGATAGACTTTTATTTTTGTCTCTCTAGTCCCAGCACCTAGAATGGTGCCTGGCTCATAGTACATGTTTACTAAATGCTTGTTGATTGATTGAATTATACCGCAATTTTCAAAATTAACATTCAAGAAAATATGACCCAAGATAAGAATATGTAGACCACAAATTACAGAATCGTAGTCCTGGAAGGCTGTTCACTAAGTTCCTACTGAGTGCTGAGCATTGTGTTATTCTGAGTGCTATGACCTGGTCTTGATCACTTACCTGAAAGCTCCAACCCATATCTCCAAAAGTTAGACATGTCCAACTTACTATCTGGCCACCATCTCACACTTACCATGTCCCAAACCAAGCTTATTTTCTTTCCAGTTGCTCTTCCTCACCCCCAATCATTCCAGTCATTTTTTTTCACTCTGCAATCTCTTATATCTATGCCTTCCTCTCCATTCCCACTGCAACATGTTAATAAAGGCCCTTGTAATGTCCAAAATGTATAATTGCTATGGACTTCTACTTGATCTTTTTATCTCTAGGCTCTGCTCCCTTCAGTGTATTCTTCACATTACTGCCACACGAATCTTCTCAAGATATAACTTTAATCTTTTCTATCATTTCCCTGCTCAAAGATCTTCAATAAGTATACACTTCTCTTAGGATAAAGATTCCCAGTTCCCAGTGCAAATTTCAAAGCCTTCCATAATCTAGTCCTACACTGTTTTTCTACCATGATTCTTCAAATTCAATCAGATTAGACCCTTCACTGCTTTGGGAATATATAATAATATTTATATAACATTTATATATTATTTCGTGGTTTATAAGGTATCATACGCATTCCTAGATCTATCTTTTTTTCTTAATATTTCCACCAAGTAAGACTCCCTTTGACATAAATCCTACGTATCCTTCAAAATCAGTATCAAATGAAGCCTCACTTGACCACTCTAGTCTACGAAGATGTCACATTATCTGCATCACTCATTTGGGAATTGAATCATATACAATGAACTATTCTATTAATTGTTAACTATTAGAATAGTTAATAGCCAAGCTATTAACTACTAACTTTTTTTCTTAGCATGCTCCTAATCTTTTTAATTAGACTATAAATTCCTAGAGGGCAGGAATCACAAATCTCTCCTCTTTCTTCAGGCCATCGTTCAAACACAGTGTTCTTCATGAAGCTTTTCATAGTTCCATCAGTCAGGATGGGCAGGCATGCATGAGCTACAATCTGCACTGTTGGAGGAAATTCCCAAATCAATGAGACCACAGTTCCATTTGAGTAATTGTTCTCTTCCCTATTGGCATATTAAATTCCATAAAAATAGGGATTGTTCCTTCTTTATATTTGTATTCCCAGTGGCCAGCACAGTGTCTGGCACACAGAAGCATTTAATAAGTAGTTAGTGATGGATTGAATCATGTTTTATAGCTCTTTTATGCCTTGTCTCTTCCTTTGTCCTCCCCTTCACTTTCTTTTCCTGCTCAAAGACTGCCTAAAATAGTGCTAGACACACAGTAAAGGATCCATAAATACCTATTGACTTGAATTAAAAAGCACTACCTCTGGAGTTAGAGAACCTATAGTTATAGTCTGTTTGTGTGACCTTGGGCAAGTCACTCAAACTCCTTTGGTCTCAGTTTCCCCATCTATAAAATGAGGGAATTGTGTTAAATTATAAATTTATGATCCCATACTCCTCTGACTGCTCATTTTAAATGTGTTTACATTACCTTTAGCTCAACAAAATTATGCAGAATTTAAACATATTCTTCCAATCATTTAAGACTTGCTCATTGTGTCTAGCTAGCCATCTGCTTAACTCAACCTGTCTAAAACTGAACTCTTCCCCAAACCTGTTCTAACTTCTCAGTTACTGTTGAAAATACCACCATCCTTCCAGTCTCACACACTAGGTGTCATCCTTGGCTCCTGACTTTCTCTCACTCCCTGTATCTAATTTATCACTAAGGCATGTGGATTTTACCTTTGTAACATCTCTTGAACACATGCTCTTTTTCCTTCTGACACTGCCATGACCCTGGTGCAGTCCCTTATCACTTCATACCTGACTATTGCAGTAGCCTGATGATTAGTGCCAAAAGTCTCTCCCCACTCCAGTTCATTCTCCACTCAACTGTCAAATTATGTAGGTCTGCCCATGTCACTCTGCACCTCCATAAATTCAGTGTCTCCATATTACCCCCAGGATTAAATGTAAACCTGTTTGGCGTTCAAAGTCCTTCACGATCTGGTCTATTTCTCTTTCACTGTCTTCTTACACCTTACAACCCCACTCCCCAAATACTCTGATCTAGTGACCGTGGCCTCTTTGCTCTTCCTCACACAAGACACTCCATCTCTTGGCTCTGGGAGATTTTCACTAATTGTCCCTCATGTCTGGAATACTCTCCATTCTCATCTTTGTCTCCTGGCTTCTCTGATTTCCTTCAAGTTCCAGCTAAAATCCTATTAAAATCCTAATCTACAGGATGACCTTTTTAATTCCGGTGCCTTCCCTCATTTTTAATATTTTTCATTTATGTTATATATAGCTTGTTTGTACATAGTTGTTTGCATGTTGTCTCCCCCATCAGATTATGGGCTCCTTGAGAGCAGGGACTATCTTTTACCTTTCTCTGTATCTTTAGCATTTAGCAGATTGCCTGGCACATAGCAAGTATTTAATAAATGCTTAATTATTAACACACCACATACCTTAAGAATTTGGACATTCTGAAATTTACTCAATTGTTTTTATTTCTTTTTGGGTAGCCAGGCTATTAGTGTCTCCTATTCCTTCCAGTTCTTGTTATCTTGTTAGGGGTATATGGGGCGCTCAGGGAGGAGTAACACTTCTGGTGTGAGGGCTTGCTGAGCCCTTTTCAGGGTTGCTTATCTATCTTTGGTATCCACCTGTCACCCAGCTCTCACCTGTGGCTCCAAGAAGCTGTAGCATGCACAGTGGCTACAACCCTGGTAAAACCGTTTTGGCAGATGAGCTAAAACAAGGTTGAGGATAACCAATAGGCCTTAAATCTGTTGGTGAGTTAGGGGGATGTCTATCCTAAGCACGGGAAAATTTCCCCAAGCGGCACGCATGGATGAGTACAATTTGTTCTAAAGGGCATGAAGAAGGCTAAAGTAAGTGCTGTGGGGTACTTAGAGTTGGTCAGATGTCGAAGATGCCAAGGCCATCCACTGCATCCTGGGCCATTGCCAGTTGTCCTGACTTTTGACTTGCTGCTGGACTTCAATGAAGAGACGGTGAGGCTGACAACTTTGTGCAACCATCTGCCTTACTTAAATTTAGTTCATGCATTAGACAAGGCATCACCTCATGACGTCATTGGTCTTCTTCACAATGAAGGATGAATAACGTCTCTCTGCTTGGAAAAAAACGGATTGAAGTCCATAGTTATCAGAACATTGGGCATCTCACTCATAAGATGAAAATTCCTGCCATGCAAATGTGATGGGTCACAGGTCATTGTAGCCAAAGAGGGGAACATCTTATTTACTTGAAGAAAATCAATCTTGTAGATCACGGTGACTTCTTTTACTTATTCAGCAGAGCTGAGACAGGTGATAGGATCATAGATTACTTCACAAAAGATAAGATCATGGATCAGGCACCATCTAGTCTAACCACCCAGCTTTAGAGAGTAAGAAATTGAGGCCCAGGGAGATTCAGTGCCCAAAGTCACAAGAGTAGTTGGCATCAGAAGCAGGATTTGGAATCATGTCCTCTAACTACAACCCCAGTGTTATTTTCATTGTACATACCATGTTGCCTCTCTGTCTTTGACAGTATAATGAGAAGAAAAAGCAGCTGGCAAGAAAATGGTTATAAGCATACAAGGATTCTTGGAAGAGCTACCCCTAGATATTATACTTCTCACCCCACTTGCTTGCCTTATTTCCAATTCTCTTCTTTACAATATTCCAATGAAATTAGGATATTCTCTTGATATGCTGTCACCTTCTTTAAGTGCCATCATACCTAAAGGAAATTCAGTACAGAGGACCCTTTCCAGGAAGTCTAGATCACTATGTCACTACAAAAATTTGGAAGGACCCCTAATCTGCAATGACTCTAACAGAATCATTGACTGCATTCATTACTGCCCAGTTGCTATCTCTGCAACTCTGCCTAAGAGCACTTAGGGGTACAGAGGAGGTACACAAACTCCTCCCTAAATTAAATTTCTAAATAAACCAATGCCACATACCTGATTTATTCCTGCACACAAAGTCTTGAAGGCTATATGTGTCTCTGGCCTACATTTCCCAATCCTATCCTTTCATAGAGAAGAGAACTATAGGCCAGATGTGGAAAGAGATTTGTGCAAGAGCACACAATATGTAGCAAGAGCTAAGATTCAAACCCTGGTCTTTTGACCCAGGTTTAAAACCTTTAACATAACTTCTAAAGATTTGATCACCCCTAGGTCTATGCTCCTACAAGGCAAACAACAGCCCTTCAACTTTAATTGATAAACCTTGAATTGCTGTGACCAGAAAATGTCATCACCTGGTGGGTGAGGATAAAACTCAAATATAGCTACATTGGTCCTTGAGTAACAAACATAGTTTATTTCTAGGCTTAGGACCTCACATACTTTGCACTTTGCTGGCATAATCTTTAGAAAGAAATCAGGGCACTTTCCATGTCCAACAATGTATCAAAGGAGGATTTTAACTGAGGCTGTGTTGAAATTAAAAAAAACAAACAAACCAGTGAAGATAAGTTATGTATAGTCCTCAAAACAGGATTCTTTTTTCCATCCCACATTCCAGTTCCATGTTGAGTAATACTGAAAATCTGGTTAGAAGTCTATAAAATGTGACATTAACTTAGGCACTGAAGAGATTTTCACTGGTTTCACTTAACTTGAAAACTAGGCTCCTCAAGTTCCTTATCTTTTCCATCCATGTTATTTGGCTGCTCTATATATGCCAATGAAGGTCTAATTTATTTAAGTGCACAACTGTAACATGGGCAAGTTAATAAAAAACTTTGCTTAAGGATGCTGAAATTTAGAAGGGGCTCGGAGGGCTTGTATTCCTTCATGGGGCAGAATCTTGTTAGCAAGAATTAGTTAAAAGAGGAAGGCACTGTGTAGCCAGGTTCCTCCCATTCCTGGAATGGATTTTTCTTTCCGGCTCACTATGCCCTGCTATAGTCTCTTTCTTGAAAATGGTCTCACGGTATCTTGGGATCTTTGCCCATGTTGGTATCCTGATATCTCTCCTAATCCAAAACCTTATATTCTGGGATCTAAGGTCCTTCCTTGTTGTCTCTGTTCCCTGATCAAATGAACTTGATTTGAGGTTTTCATTTGCTTTGTCCTGGGAACCAGAATCTATAGTTACAGCTATACTTGATGGTATGAGAAATAAAGAAATCAAAGAACCCTCTCAGATGTAACATGTCCTCTATATTTAAATATTAAGCAGCAATGAATTGGTGCTTTTTAAAGAATCTTTATTTCATGAGCATCCATGGAAAATCCATCATCTACTCAGGCCCCACCCTAAAACATCCCTCTGCTATACCAACCTCCTTCTTCCATTGCCAAATTCCTCCTGGAGTCTCCATTTTGTGACTGGGATCAGACTGGCCAAACTCCATCCTCCACTTTGCCTACTCTGGTTGAACTTCTGACTTTTTGGACATCAATACCATGCACCATATCAGGCACCTTCATGCCTCACTCCCCCACTCATGCTCCCTTTCCAGCTCTTTTTTATACATCTTTTTCCTTCATTAGCTTGTAAACTCAATGAGCGCAGCAATCTTCTTTTTGCTTGTATCTGTATCCCCAGTGCTTAGCATAATGCCTAGCATATCGGGAGTAAATGCTCATTGCCCTTGTATGCGAAGTATGAAAAAAAATCAAACTGAGCATTTCTCAAATTCAGATCCTTTAGGAGGAAAATATGAATTAGATTTAATTACTTTATAAAAGTTATTTAAATAATTTAAAACCATTAATTCCCAGAAATGATATTAGAGACAATGACACTGTGCCTTTGGGTTCGTTTCTGAAGAGCAGGGAATGAAAGAGAAAGTCAATGTCACTTGGGGCCTATTTTAATTATAAAGAGCCTCATTCTCCCCAGGGAAGTCCTTGACAGTCAGGAAGTTACAGAGGTTTTTAGAAAGGCATGTCAACACAGTTAATTAACCAGGGTTAATTCATTACCATGTGGAGGGGAGGGGTCTCTAAGCCCACTGGAGGAAAAGAGTTACTAGGCCAATAATAATAATACCTAAGGTAATGCTTGATGTGATGTAAGCACTAGGAACACTCTACTTACAGTTTTAAATGTTTATTTACTGTATGTACCTTATTAAAGTGCAGGAACAGTGCCTTGGGAGAGGAGAAAAGGGAAGCAGGGAGATGGGAAAAAACAAGGAAATGGAAAGGAAGGAGGGAGAAAGGGAAGGGCCTAGAAAAAGCATAAGAGTGAAGAAAAAGGAGAGAGGATAGAGAAAGGAAAGGAAAGGAAAGGGAAAGCAAAATCTATTAATTTTTATTCTCTATTTTTCTTCAGACGTTAAGAGTTTGAGAAGGCGGGGGGGGTGGGCCCTCCCCTTCCCTCTTCAGAGCCCAAACTTCTTTAGAACACTAAGATCTTTAAGGGGGGACAGAAGGGAAGTCACAAGAAGGATATATTCCAAGTGAAATGTTGCCAATCCCACTGTATTAGCTAGCACTGCATGGTCCCAAGCAATCAACTCTCCTGGCAATACTCAGCAACAGAGTTCTTGTCTCCGAAAGGATCCAAAAGTACTTTACACCCTAGACACACACAACCTGCTTCTGAAATCCAGTCCTTCATGGGAAGAAGTGCAGTAAGCAAGGAAAAAAAACCTGTGTGAGCTGGAGAGGGACATCCTGGCCAAACTGCCAAGCAAGTTCCAGGAACTGTTGGATGTAGACGGAAGTGGGCATCTGTGTTTAAGTTCATTTTCTTTTGATACAGACTTCCATTTGAAGAAATTTGATGTACTACAGCAAATCAATAACTTCTCTGCAACTTACAGTCTTCTCGAGTTGCACTGAGAGGCTGATAGAGCTATTATAATGTCAGAGGTGGGATCTGAACCTAGGTATTCCTGACTCCATAGCCAGCTCTCTAATTACTTTGCCTTGTTGTTTCTCTATAAATGTATTTAACATATATTTATAAATGTAGCATGCACACTTGAATAAATGTATTTACTAGATTTAAATGCATGGTATTTGGGAGATAAATATATGTATTTGCTAAGGCAGTGTGACTAGTAGAATGACCATTTTATTTGTAGGCACAAGATCTGAATTCAAATTGGCATCTGTACCACTTACTGGGCAAATCACAAACCTCTCTGTGCATCAGTTTCTTCATTTGTGAAATGAGGGTAATAATAATAATAACAACAACAACAACAACAACAACAACAACAACAACAATAATAATAATAATAATAATAGTATCATTAACCTCATAGGTTTGTTGTGAATGAAAGACCTTACAAATTTTAAGGCACTACAGAAATTGGAATTATTTTTCCCCAATAGCAAAGGACATTTAATAAATGCCTCTCACCAGGTGCCTCACACTGTCACAATGACAAGATAATTCTAGGGTCTCTGTTTTCCCCTTTGGGTCTAGAGAGGTATTAGTAGAAAGCTGATCTGATTTCAGATATCCAAGGGCTTTCTTTTCTCTTCCCTATTCCCCACACTAATGTTCTGGTGGCATGGTGACTGTTAGGAGAGTCTGGGATAAATGAGGATATATAAAGCCATGATCTAGGGGTCAGAGAGGGGATGGGAGGGATGAGCTGTGATACTATTGTGTACCAATTTTATAATAGCCCAAATCCATTTTGCCACTTTGTGTTGTGGTCTCCAAAACACCCTATGATAATACTTTTGTTCTTTTATTCCTCCTTGAGGCACCACAGCATAGCAGATTTGATGTCAGGGGACTTGGGTTCAAATGTTGCCCCTGCTACTTACTAGTTATATGATCTTTAACAAATTATTTATCTCCCTGAGTCTCAGTTTCTCCTCCATGAAATAATGAAGTTGGACTGTCTCAAAAATATTTTCTAGCTATAAATTCCATGTTTTCTTTTTGCTTCTTTATTTTGTTTTCTTTTCCTAAATTATCACCATTTTCTGTGTAAATTTAATCAACACAAAAGTAGTTGCAACAATGGGGAGAATAATAAATGCCAGAAAAACCTTACCAGCAAATACTTTATTTTCTTGCTAAATAGAGAAAATGTGGCCAGTAAAAGGCAGTGACAGTTTGGAATACAAACTCAATTCTAAAACACTATGGGGGTGGGGTGGGGAGACGATGGCATAAAATCCAACTAAACCGTACCATCCCAAGAACATTTATAGATGAAACTGGCAGGCCAACAAATAGAAAATGCAACAGATATGCCAGCATTTCTGCAACTATAATTCTCATTACCAGTGACAATGAAACCATTACATTTTAAAATCCAATGCTTCTGACATTTGAGGAAGGAGAAATAGTATCTGCAAAGATGAAGTTGGGAAATGATGCTGGTATAAAACACAAAAGGCATTAAACTTTTTAAAAACGTGATTAGCCTAACAATCCATGTAGGGAAAAGTCAAATTAATGAAAACTATCTTTTGTCCGTATTATGGCCAATATAGAACATCAGTATGTATATCTAGAATAAGTAGGGCTAATAGACAAAGAACTAAGCACACAACTGAATAACAGCAGGCTGAGAAACTATTAAGTGTTTCAATAATCTCAAACTTTTTCATGACGTGGATGTCCATGACATAGATGGTGATGCTATCTAAATGTGGATTCTGGAACACTATCTTTTCTGAAGAGTCAAAAACCTGAGTGACTCAAAATGCAATGGACTGAAACATGGCGGACATAAGTAGGATGTAACGTATTTGCAATGGTGCTCAATACCTCACATGAAGAGATGGCCCTTCTCTTTGCAAATGCAAGCCACTCTATATGCCCAAGCAATTCTATTCCATTTTGACTTTTCCAATAGATTACCTCCTCTATCTTCCCTATTCTCTTGTTTATCTTCACTTTCTCCCTGTTTACTGGCTGCTGCTTCCTTATTGCCCACAAACATGTCCATGTCTCTCCCATCCTCAAAAAGCCCCTTATGTCATTT
This sequence comes from Phascolarctos cinereus, assembly GCF_003287225.1. NCBI lineage: Eukaryota > Metazoa > Chordata > Mammalia > Diprotodontia > Phascolarctidae > Phascolarctos > Phascolarctos cinereus. Next base: position 122,373,998 of record NW_027555847.1, on the reverse strand, counting down.
TACCGTCCTAGATAGCTATTATCTCATAGCTCTCCTCCCTTTTGTGTTTAAACTGCTTGAGAAGGTGATCTACTGTAGATGCCTCTATTTCCTTTCCTCTATCATGTTTCTAAACTCTTTGTAATCTGATTCCCAATCTTGTAATTCAATTGTAACTGCTCTCTCCAAAGTTACCAATGTCTTTTAATTTCCAAATGTCATGGTCCTTTCACAATCTGTGAAATCTTTCTTAACCTCTGTGTAGCCTTTGATACTGCTGATCACCCCTTCCTCCTGCTTCCTTTCATGTTTCTATTTTTCTTTTGTGACATCTGTTGGTTCTCCTCTTACTTATATGACTACTCTTTCTCAGTCTGCTTTGCTGGACCTTCATCTAGGTTACACCCACTAACCGTGAGTGTCCCCCAAGGGTATATATCCTGTGTCCTCTACTCCTCTTGTTCTACACTATTTCACCTGGTAGTGTCATTAGGTCCTATGGGTTCAGTTATTCCTATGCAGATGATTCCCAAAGTTATTTATTCAGCTCTAGTCTCACTCTTGAGCTCCACTCTTAAATCACTATTTGCCTTTTGAACCTATCAAATTCTGTGTATCCTAGGCATTTCAAACTCAAGACATCCAAAACCAGAACTCATTATGTTTTCCCTAATCCCTCCAATATTCCCACCTTCCCAATAATAGTAAGGGGCAACACCAATCTTCAAGTCAATCATCCTCAACTCCTCACTCACATTCACCCCACATATCCAACTTGTTGTCAAGTCTTTCCATTTCTACCTTATACATCTTTTTCTTATGTCTCTTTTTCGCTCACACATTGGTTCAGACCCTCATGACCTCTTGAATGGATTCTTGCAATAGCATTCTGGTTGGACTTCCTTTCTACATTCCTGCCAAAATTATTTTCCTAACCTCTCCTCCCCCAACTCAGAAAACTCCCTTTTACTTCAAGGATCAAATATAAAATGGGTTCTCTTCGACATTTAAAACCCTTCACAACCTGGCCATTTACCACTTTTCCATTTTTCTTACATTTTTCTCCTATTTTCTTATGCTTTACTCCTTCCCATGTATAACATGGTTCAGCTACACTGGCCTACATGCTGCTCCTTGCACTCCACATTTTATCTTGGATTCTTCACATCTTCCCTAGCTGACCCTCATGCTGAGTATGCTTTCACTTTCCCTTCTGGCTTCCCTGACCCTCCTTCTAGACTCAGTTTAAATCCCATTATCTGCAATAGGTCTTTCCCTGCTCTTTCCTCTCCCACCCCTCAACTACTACTGCCTTGTTTTGGAGATTACCTTCCATTTACACAATATATATCTTGTATATAAATAGTTAGTTGTATAATGTCACCCCCCACACACACACCTCCTATCATTAGAAAGTGAACTCCTTGAGGGCAGGTATCATGTTTTGGCCACTCTTTGTATCCACTCTACTCAGCAAAGTGACTGGCATATAACACATGCTTAATAAATGTTAGTTGACTAACATTCATGCATCTTGCTGTAAATCATGGACCATCATGTCAGAAGAATAAAAATTGTGAGTGAAACAATGGCAATGGAAAGACAGATGGTAAGCATGAGTAGGGTAAAGTATGCCTGGACCTTTTGTGTCCTGAGAGTCCATGACTTCAAATTTAGGCCTCTTTTAATTGTACCTCATTGTTATTGTGGTTGTTGTTATCATTATTATTATTGTTATTATTATTCTAGCAGATGGGGTGCCACAGTTAGAATCACAGAACATTTAGCAGTGGCAGCACTAAAAGACCACAGGTCTTGAAACACTATATAGTGAAGAGCAAAAGAATTGAGCAAAAGAACCAAAAATATCATACCCAGCAAAGCTAAGCATAATTCTGAATTAAAAAAAATGGACATTTAATGAATTGTCAGACTTTTAGGACTTCATTTTTTTAAAAAAACTGAATTTAATAAAAGATTTGATGTATAAGAGCCAAGAGAAACATAAGGTACATAACAAAGACCAATTACAAGGAACTCAATAAGGACAGACTGTTTACCTATTGTGTATATAAAATGTAAAACATATGTCTAAGATTGTTATCAGTAATTGGGTAGTTCTTCCCCTACTCTTATTTATTTTCACTACTCTATGTTTGCCCTGAGGTACTTTTTTATCTCTTTTGTGGAGGAAAATCTTGAGAGAATGGAATTTTCTGACGCACTCTGTCATCTTCCCAGAATCCTTTCTAATATATAGCATCTTAAAATTATTCATTCAACAATTACTTCACAATGCCCATCGTGGTCAAAGTATCGCATGGTGACTGACAATTAGAAAATGCTTGATGAGTGCTTCCTTAATTGCGCTAAGCATAGTTTCTATCCTCTTGCAGCAAGCTGACAGTAGGGATACATGGTGCAGAGTCAAAAGGAACAAGGTTTCAAAGATGGGAGCTGGAGAGAATGGTGCTTGCTGATATAAATGGAAACAATATTTACTGAATTGAGTTGAATGATGGTGCCATTTGCAGAAAGAGTAAAATCAGAAAAAGGAGAAGATTTAAAGGAAACTTAGTTTGGGGCTACTGGACATCCAGAATATGCAATTGCTTACGTGGGTCTGGAGATTAAAAGTCATGGCTAGATTTACAGATTTAAAAGTCATTCATATAGGTTATAGTAGAAGCCATGGTAGAGAATATGACTGTCAAAAGTCAGGGTATTATGAGAGGCAAGAAGACGACTAAAGACAGATATCTCGAGAAAACTCAGCTTAAGGAGTACAGAAGAAGATGCTAGAGGAGATAGAGAAAGAACAATTAAAGAAACAGGGGGGCTAGGGGAGTGTGGTCACTTTGAAGCAAAGGAAGGAGAGTGGTTTTTAGCACAAGCAGATAGACAACCATGTTAAAAGTTCCCAAGAAGTCAGAGAGAATGTGTAATAAGGAAAGATTGCCTTTAATGAGTGAGGTCACTGGTGATATTTGTGAGAAGAATTTCAGAGAATGGTGGGACTGAAGGCCAGGAGGTAAGAAGCTGAGTAAATAGTTAGGAAGAGAAAACCTTAGATATAGAAAACATTCAAAAAGTCTATCAGTGAAGGGGAGGAGAAATGATAGTTGGATGGAGCAGAACAGTCAAGGAAACACTTTGGAAATGCTGGAAATTTATAGATGGAGGGGGAAGAAAAGAGTAGGAAAGAAAGACTCAAAGATAATGAAAGAAGATATGATTGCTGGAGCAAAGTCTTTTAAAAAAATTTTTTTTTGGCTAAGCAATGGAGTTAAGGGACTTGCCCAGGGTCACATAGCTAGTGAGTGTTATGTGTTTGAGGACGAATTTGAACTCAGATACTCCTGACTCCAGGGCCAGTACTCTATCCACTGCAACCCAGCTCCCTCTGGAGCAAAGTCTTAATGGAGGCAAGAGGCAGGTGGGATTAAGTAAAAGTACAGGGATTAGTTTCATTTTTATTTATTTTTATTTTATTTTTAGACAATTGGGGTTAAGTGACTTGCCCAGGGTCACACAGCTAGTAAGTGTCAAGTGTTTGGTCTGAGTCCTTGATTTGAACTCAGGTCCTCCTGACTTCAGGGCCAGTGCTCTATCCACTGCACCACCTAGCTGCCCCCAGCAATTTGTTTCAACAAGGACTAAGGAAGGAGGTCTTTTTTCCTCTGGGATATTATGGAAGGAAGAGCAAATGGGTGGTGATGATGAGAAATGGAAGAACTGAGTTCAAGGATAGACTCATTCTTCTTAGTGAAGTAGGGGTCTGTCATTAGTTGTGAATGTAACAAGTTTGGTGGGAGATGAGAAGAATAATAATTTGGAACAATAAATTAGGGAGTCTATAAGATTGGGAAGATTACTGAGAAGTAGTGAAGGTCCACCATGTTTCAAGTGGAAAAAGGTTATTTTTCAGATCTTTCCAGGTTATAACAACCAAATAGACTCTCAGAGCTGGGAGGGACTTAAGAATCATCTAGATCACCCTTATCATTTTAAAGATGAGGAAATTGGTTTAAGGAAGTACACTTGTCCAGGATCAGATAGTAGCAGAGTCTGCACCAGAACTTGTAACTCCTGACTCTAGATTTGATGTTCTTTTTTTATACCATACTCCCACACTCCTTGAAGTCAACAAACATGTATTTAACAATTACTGTATGCCAAGTAATGGGATAGGTACTAGTTATATAAAGACAAAAATGAAAGCATCTTATACTCTAAAGTTGGATAGAATATGAACACAGATGAATACAAAATAAATTCAGTGGGAGGGGAAACCACTAAGGGAATCAGGAAAGTGCTTGATCCTCTCAAAGCTCTTGATCCAAATGCTTGATTCTCTTAAAGCACCTCTCCTTTTTTTTCACTTTAAAAAAATAATTTATTTATTTTTAGTTTTCAACATTTACTTCCATAAGAATTTGAATTTGAATTTTTCTCCCCCTCCCCAAGATGGAATACATTCTGATATAGGCTCTAATTATATATTCATATTAAGCATACTTTCCCATTAGTCATGATGTAAATAACAATTAGAACTAATGGGAGGAACCACAAGAATGAAGCAATAAAACAAAACAACAAAGGAAAAGGAGAGCAAATAGTATGCTTCCATCTGCATTCAGACTCCATATTTCTTTCTCTGAGTGTGGATAGCAATTTCCATCATGAATCTTTTGGAGTTGTCTTAGATTCTTGCGTTGCTATAAAAAGCCAAGTCCAAGTGTACAATGTTCCCCTGGTTCTGCTCATTTCACTCTGCATCAGTTCATTAAGTTTTTTTGAAGTCTGCCTGCTTATCATTTCTTATAGCACAATAGTATTCCATTATGTTCATATACCACAACTTGTTCAGCCATTCTCTAATTGATGGGCATCCCCTCAATTTCCAATTCTTTGCCACCACAAAAAGAGCTGCTATAAATATTTTTGCACATGTGGGTCCTTTTCCCATTTTTATGATCTCTTTGGTATATAGACCTAGAAGTGCTATTTCTGGGTCAAAGAGTATGCACAATTTTATAGCCCTTTGGGCACAGTTCCAAATTGCTCTCCAAAATGGTTGGATCATTTCACAACTCCACAATAATCTATTAGTGTTTCAATTTGCCCACATCTTCTCCAACATTTATTATTATTGTCCTGTCTCCAATCACTTCTCATCAAACAAATGTAGGAGGCAGTACCTAAGCTCAGCCTTAGGCTTATCTGGAATTCTAATAGGTGGAGGTGAGGAGAGAGAGAATTCCAGACATGGCAGGTAGTGGGGATGGATGGCCTGTACAAGTGCAGAGAGGTGGGAAATGCATTGTTGTATAAAGGAAACAATTAGGCCTATTTGGCTGAAATCTAGAAGCCATAATGGATAGCAATGCAAAACAGCACTTCAATGCTAAAAAAAGGTCTGTATTTTATTCTAGAGGCACTAGGGAACCACTGACACTTCCTAAGCAGAGGAGTTATAAAATTAGATCTGCATTTTAGGGTACACCAATATTGATTGCTGAGGATAAAGTGGTGGAGAAATCCTATGAAAAACTTAAGATTCTCTAAATCCATATTCACTTTGATACTTGGTAAGTTCTATTCAAAGGTAGAAGAAGGTGAAGGTGAGGAAAATAAATGGGAAAACATGGTTCAGGAAGAAGAAATAAGAGAGGTCAAAGACTTGTCAATTACATCAAAGCCTTATGTCATCAAAGCCTCATAAAGAATGCAGTAGATTATATTTTAACAGGAAATGACTTGCTATTGACATGGGGTTGTCTGAGTACAGTCAAATTCTTCATTGCTAAGTTCAGAATTAGTAAAACAAAACAGGAAGACAGAATAAGAATGAGAAACACAATTTAAACCATTTAGCCCTGAGCTATTTAAACTAGTAATTGAAAAACAAATTTGGAAAATGGTAACAGAAATAACATCAACACTTACTATAATTATTTTTCTAGGAATTTAACCAATGTAAATTAATTGCCATAATAGGAAGGCCAAAATAACCCAGGAAAAACTTTAGTCAGAAAACATTTGATTTATTTGCCAAATGGAGCTATATGTCTACTAAAGGCAATATTGTGTTAGAATATAAGATTATGAGAAGCATTGTTTCATAAAGTAGAGTGGCAGTAGAGAATAAAACCAGTTTAAAGAAAATCTGCCAACATATCACCTAAATAAAGTCATCCCAAGTATATTCAAAGCTGAAGGGCTAAAAACAGAAGGAAAACTGAAAAGATTTGCAAAAACTACTTTAACAAACTTCTCTCCAATAAGGACAGTGGAACTACCTCCTTGGAACCTTAACGTCATAGCCTGGCATGTACTTATAAAGGATGTAGAAATGGTATTGAAGAGGAAAAAAATGGGTAAAGCAACTGGATTGGATCAAGAATGTATAGAAGATATCCATGTTAGTAGCAATGCACTTGTGAAGGAATGATATAATTCATTTATTGTTGTCCTATGTAATCAAAGAGGACCAAAATGATACCACCATGTCAGGGTCAATGTATAGTGAATCTGATTGTGGCTGATCAAACCAATAAGAGGTCCAAGGCTCTAACCTATGTTGTACACAAATAGCTGTATGAAAATTTGGGAAGGAGATGTCTCTAAATTTGCACATCTCACACTTCTTTTAGGTTAATGCAATTCTGCTTTGCTCAAAAAATACAGCGCCTTCTTTGATGAAGACATGCCATGCTGGGTGGTCCTGTGATAGTGTCTCCAAATTGATACTAAAGTTCTTCAGAGAGACCTTGAGAGTGTCCTTGTATTACTTCTTCTGACCTCCATGTGAATGCTTGCCTTATGTGAGTTCATAAAATAGTCTTTTAGGCAAATGTACATTTGGCATTTGAACAATGTGGCCAGCCCATCAGAGCTGAGTTCTCTGCAGTAGAGTCTGAATGCCTGGCAGTGCAGCTTGAGAAAGGACCTCAGTATCTGGTACTTTATCCTGCCAGGTGATCTTCAGAATCTTCCTAAAAATTCAAATGGAAGTGATTTAATTTTCTAGCATGGCACTGATAGACTGTCCAGGTTTTAGAGGCATAAAACAATGAAGTCAGCACAACAGCTCTGTAGGTCTTCCATTTGGTAGGCAGCCTAATACCTTTGCTCCCCTACACTTTCCTTCAGGGGCTCCCAAACACTGAGCTAGCTCTGACAATGCTTATTTCAACCTCATCATCTATGCGTACATCCCTGGAAAGTCTTCTAGCAAGGTAAGTGAACTTATTCACAGCATTCAAAATTTCTCCACTTGCTATAACTGATGCTTCCACATGTGGATGGTGTGGGGCTAGCTGGTGGAGAACCTGTTTTCTTGGTGTTAATTGTCAGGCCAAAATTAACACAAGCAGCCAAGAATTGATCCATATTCTGTTGCATCTCAGCCTCAGAGGCTTCATTGAGTGCACAATCATCTGTGAACAAAAAGTCATCTGCCAGTTCTCCCTCCACTTTAGTCTTGGTTTGTACCTCTTTATGATAAATAATTTACTGTCAGTGTGAAAGCTGATGTTGATGCTGTTTTTATTCTTGTTAAAGACATCTGACAGTATCAAAGGAAGCATCACGCTAAAAAGCATGAGAGCAAGCACAGAGCCCTGCTTCATGCCATTGGTGACTGGGAAAGAGCAACAGCTTCATCCATTTTCCAGAATCTGAGCATGCTGTCATGAAACTGGTATACAATACTGATTAACCTCTCCAGGCAACCAAATTTCGCCACAAGCCCTTAAAACTGACAATATCAAAGGCCTTGGTCAGATTGATGAAGATAGTGAATAGTACTCTGCTCTGCTCCTGGCAATTCTTCTGGAGTTGTCAGGCAGTAAACACCATGTTGGCCATTCCTTGGCCCTTTCTGCTGGTTTTCAGGTAGATGACCATCTTCCAGGTTAAGGATCAGCTGATTAAAGAGAATTCTGACAAGAATCTTGCCAGCAATGACTAAGAGAGAGAGAGAGATCCCCCTGTGATTGTCACAGGATAGACTATTTCCTTATCCAGGAATGATACATAAGGTTTGTGAAGGAGGGGGAAATGTCTTGCCTTATTAATACCCAAAAAAGGTTATTAAGAAAATATCAATAACTACTAATTTATGTGCCTAATGTCCTATCTGCACAATCATACATAAATTGAGGGCATCTTTCATGGGGTTATTAGTAAGGGAATGCTCAGGCTTTTGCAAGTGATATTTAGCAATGGACCATGTCTTTGCCATTTAATAATGAACTAAAAGATGCAGAGAATCTAAGATCTATTGTACTTATTGTTTGTGAGCTATAAAAAGTCCTTGGTTCAGTAGAGCTAAACATCACCTCATAGGGCTTCTCCCATCAATACATCAACATCGTTTAAGATCCCCTGAAGATTTAATAACAGAAATAACCTATTTCAAGGACCATCTAATAATCAGCATCAGGTAAAGCATAACATAGGAAGATGTAAGTTTGTCTAGGCAAGCTCTTTTTTTTGATCATGGCTTCCAAATAGCCCAATAATTTTTAAATTCTCTCTCCTGGATCTATTTTCCAGTCAGTTGTTTTTCCAACGAGATATTTCACTTTGTTTTCTATTTTTTCATTCTTTTAGATTTGTTTTACAGTGTCTTGATTTCTCATAAAGGCACTATCTTCCAATTGCTCCATTCTAATTTTTAAGGAAGTATTTTCTTCAGTAAGCTTTTGGACTTCCTTTTCCATTTGGCCAGTTTTGCTTTTTAGGGCATTCTTCTCCTCATTGGCTTTTTGGATCTCTTTTGCCATTTGGGTTAGGCTATTTTTTAAGGTGTTATTTTCTTCAGTATTGTTTTTGGGTCTCCTTTAGCAAGCTGTTGACTTGTTTTTCATGATTTTCTTGTATCACTCTCATTTTTCTTCCCAGTTTTTCCTCTACTTCTTTTACTTGTTTCTCAAAATCCTTTTTGAGCTCTTCCATGGCCTAGGACTGATTCATATTTTTCTTGAAGGGTTTGAATGTGAGAGCTTTGACTTTGTTGTCTTCTTCTGGTTGTATGTTTTGATCTTCTTTGTTACCAAAGAAAGATTCTATGGCCTAGCTTTTTTTAGACCTTTGTTTATTCATGATCCCAGCCAATTACTTGAGTTCTAAACTCTTTATTAAGGTAGGGGTCTGCTTCCAGTGTGGAGAATGTACTGTCCCAAGCTTCAGGGGTTTTGTGCATCTGTTTTCAGAGATACTTCTAGGGACCTGTAAATTTTCAGTTCTTCCAAGGTGGTATGATAAGGGGCGAGGTGTTTATTCCTTTTTGGGCCTGTGCTCTGGTCTGTGAGTGACCACGAGCATTCCTTTTCTGCCTTGGAACTGTGAGGAGGATTTCTTCTGCACAACCATTACAAGCTCTACCACACCAGCACTCCACCTCACCCCAGGATTGCCACCCAGAACTGTGACCCAGATCCAAGCACAGGCAAAGTAAGAGAATCCTGCACCAGCAGAGAGATCCCTGCAATCCTCCTCCTCTGGTCAGCCACTCGATTCCCCCTCAGTCTGTGTGCTGGAAGCACCAGGAGCAGCCACTCAGGGACTGGGGATGGGACTGCTCTTCTCTCTCTCACCACAGACACAGACTTTTCCCACTGACCTTCTAAGTTGTCTTTGGTGTTTGTGGGTTGAGAAGTCAGGAAACTGCCACAGCTGCCAGCCATTCAGTCCTCCAAGGCCTGCTCCAGGTTCACTGAGGCCTGCCTTGCCTGTGTGCCCATGCCAAACTGCTCCTCTCCTGCTTGGCACATTATACCTTTCTGATCAACCATCCAGGGTGTCTTGGGCTGGAAATTTGTTTCACTCTGTCTTTTTGTGGGTTCTGCTGCTTTAGAATTTGTTTAGAGCCATTTTTATAGGTATTTGGAGGGGTTTGGGGGAGAGCTCAAGCAAGTCACTGCTTTTACTCCAACCTGTAAGATGTATGTATGACAAAGGTGTTTGCTACTGTGACAGAAGAGACTCAACATAGATTTTCTGTGAATGGTGAGATCCTCCAGATCTCCTATTTGTTGATGACATCATGCTGACTGCATCAAGCCCCAGAATGGAGATGAACATCTTGAAAGAGATTGCTCCTAGCTCTCTTCCTTACTATCCAATGAGGTTCATCTTTTCAATACTAAAATTCTAGTCATGTTGACAAATCAGTCATTACATGCCTACTATGTGTCAGGCACTGTGCTAACCATTAGGGATACAAATATTGAAAAAAGGTAGTTCCCGTCCTAAAGGAGCTTACAATCTAATGAGACAAGACAAACATGCAAGGAAGCTGAAAAGCAAGTTTAGGGGTAGGGTAGTGGCTAGAGAAGGTACCTGATGTAGAGATGTGGTGCAACAGTCAGAGAAGTCCCAAAGTAGAGCAGTCAGATGAGAAATGAAGAGATGTTCTGAGCTGAGTTCCCTCCTTCAATGGAAGTTTGCAGTTCGTGGCTCCACTGTAAAATCAAGGGGCTGTGGGTGTTGATGAGGTGAAGTACCAAGGCTGATGGGATTTAGTAGGGTGATGAGGTTTTCCAAATAATGAGCTTCTTGGGACATACTGGAAAAGTCATTCCATAGCAGTAAGACATGGAATATGTGCTCTGAAGAACTAAAAAAAAATCTCACACAGAAGGCATACAAGAGGCATATAGTAGCAGTAAAATGTATCATCGAGGAATTATATGACTGGAAGAAAAGATAGGCTAGTTAAATGCTCTGGGACTCCTCTGATTGGAGGGTGGGGCATAGAGCTCTTCCAAAAACCTTCATTTAAGGATACCCAGGTTAGCCATCTTTTCATTTCCCACCTTGTTTCACTGCATTGGATTTCTTCATTATGCCCCTTGTGCTGGGTACTTTCTCCTTTTCAGCTTCCTTTTGTATGTTGTCTTCCCCTAGTAGACTGTAAGCTCCTTAAGGGCAGGGACTGTCTTTCTTTTTCATATTTGTATCTGCAGCTCTTAGCACAGTTCCTGGCACATAGAAGGCACTTAATAAATGTTTCCTGACATGGCAAGAATGAGGGGTGATGTGGACAGCCAGAAAAAAAGCAAAGAAGGTCCCTAACATTTCAGGGATTTTGGCCATATCCCTGGGGTCGACTTTCAGTAGAACATGGTCTAAAAGGATGGACAAGAATGGATGCATTGTGATATGTGTCTTTGATGGAAATTCCAATATTGATGAAGTCATAGATACATTTGAATAAATGATTATTATTTACAACTATGTCCTATCTTATGGAACATACACAGGGATTCTGGAAAATAATGATGCATATTCACTCACAGTGCTCTCACTAAAATACTGTTACAAATACTTTCATTAAGCATTTTTTCTACCATTAATACTTCAAAATAGTTATTTTTATCATTATTTCATCCTTTTATTTTAAAAAATGTTTTATAATGTATATAGTTAGCACAATAGTATGGACGTATACTTTCAAAATAGATTTTTATTTGGGGTGGGGTGCTCAATCTTTTTACTGATAGGGTTGACCGATCAAAAAAAAGGTTTGGAAACCACTGGTTTATATCTTGCTGTTTTTCTTCCACAGAAGATCTACCCAGTGAAGTGCAGGCCTATTTCTAGTACTTATATTATTGGAGGAGGGGAAAAAATTGCTGTCTGGGTAGGGCACAGACTATCTGCCTGTTATCCCTCATTCTCACTTTATGACCTCCCTATTCCATTTCTGGTCAAATATATCCTTGATGAGATCACTTTTTTAACTTCTTCTGTTATATAAGTCATTGTTAGTAATAACACTGAAGCCTGCTTATACCTACCATAATTTTTCAACTTTTTTTCCCATCACAACTGTCGCTCAGAGCAGTAGATGAAATCACATGCTGATTTATTGGTCTCTGATGGGCTATGTTCCATGCTATTGTTAAATTTCGGAGAGAGCTGTCCATCAATTTGCAAGTTTTGTGAAGCTGTGAGGTTAAAACAACATTCCTCCTGTATGACAATCTCTAAAAAGTAATTCAAAGTATGTTATTTAATCTGGCATACATACTGTATATGTATGTTAAAGACTGCCAGATGGCCCACCCAGGCCTTGGAGGAGAAAAATATCCCATTCCCCCTTTCCACTCTTTCCTGCCTTTTACTGATAACATCACAATTGAGAATAGGACCACAGCCCTGAAGCATTGAATTAGACTGATATCTATGGGTAAGGCTTCTATTAGGATACTTGTTCTACGTCTGAAGACAAAGACCCATTTGCATATTTAATAGGAAAGTTTATTAAGCATTTGTTAAAAACAAAATCACTCAAAACTCAAAGAAGGTCAGAGAAAGGGATGATGGATTTAATTTTTCATGGTGGTGTTTTTTTTGTGAATGGTCCAGTAAATATGGTCTTAAAAAATCACAGAATCTCAGTCCTGTATGGGCCCTCAGAGATTATTTAGTTCAACTTGCACCTACCTGTGCTTCCTCTAGAAGAGCCCCCAAAGCTTCCCGAATGAAGACAGGGAAGCTATCAAGGCAGTCTATTCTACTCTGTCCAAAAGCAGGCTGCCTTTCAAATGCATCTCAGGGCTCCCCACTCAGTATTCTCTGTCTCATACTTAAGTCATAGCTGTGTAACAGTGAAAGAATCAAGCATAATTAAAAGCCCTGGTTAATTATATTTATTCTGGGTACCAGAAACATCCTATTGGCAACATTGGCAAAGCTAGGTAGACAGATCATGGCAAAATAGGATTCCTTAAGTCTTCTGAATAGAAAGGCTTCCTCTAATAATGGCTCATTGTTTCCTGAGGTACCTGTGGATTCTCCAAGGCTGAAGTCATGGAGCAAAAGCTCAGACAGGATCTGTCAACCTGGAGATTCTTTAAGTAGGGGCCCAGTGATATCTGTTGGTCATTTGAGGATCCGTTCTTCTAGACTTCATCATCTCTAGAAACTCATCATTCTGCAAGATGAAATCAACTCTGTAATTCACAACTCCTCAGATAATTTCCAACTGTGGCTTCAGGACTTTGTAATGTCTTCCCTTCTCACATTCCTTTCCAGCTTCTTTTTATGTGTTGCCTTCACCCGTTAGGTTTTGAGCTCCTTGAGAGCAGAACCTGTCTTATGCCTTTCTTTGTATCTCCAGTGCTTAGCAGTGTCTGGTAGAGAGGATGTGCTTAATAAATATTTATTGACTCTGATTTCCTCATTAGAATGTAAGCTTCTTGAGGTAAGGGACTGTTTTTTCTTTTTCTTTATATCTCCACTGCTCAGCATGGAGTAACCATGTATGAATTATTAGTGATTATTGATTGAAGGTAGGAAGCAACCCATCTCCCAACACCTGATTTCGTGATCCATAATCCCTTGGAGTTAGACCTCTGCTTTGCAGACCACTGTTGTCAATCATTGGTTGTTCCCTGAAAACTTGTGATAACATTTAAGCAATGAATTATAACTCTTTAATTCTGATTTTTTTGCCTGATGATACTTGCATTAAAAAAAGTTCCTGAGGTCTTTAAATGATTCTTTTATCTTTGGAATTTGGGGAGAGTGTTTTAAGGAATCTGATTTTTTTTTGTTTTCTTCAAAAAAAGAAAATCATATGATGACATTAAATACATTATATAAAGTGTCTTACATGCAGTTGGTACTTATTAAATGTTTTATAAGTTGAACTGTAAATTCCTGGGTGCTTTATTGTCAGCAGTATGAAAAGATAAAAAAAAAGTATGTTACTTGTTCATTGGTCCAATAGCAGTGACAGGAAAATTAATGTTTTTATACACATGTTCAGTTTGGAAGATGCTTCACTGTACTTACGATGTTTCAGAATGGGAGTATGCAGCTTAATTGGTGCTGACCACAAATTACCTTCTTCTCCCCATCCTACACTATTCCTATCCATATTCTTCCCTAGATGCTCCATAGGGAATTTACCCAATATGTTGAGTGTTTTCCTATAGGTCTTTTATATTTCATGGCTACAAATACAATAATCAAGCTGTCCATCTCTTATTTTTCATTCTTTCTCTGTATCTGACACATCTCCTTTTCTAATCATTAATTTCCTTGATATTATCTTTAATGCTACTTTTTGCATGATTTTGGTAGTATACTGCATAATACTTGCACCTACTATGCATCTCTTCTGTTGTCCTTTGAGCTGTACACAACTTTTATTCTTTGGAAATTGGTGAGTTCCAAGATTCACAATAGTACATAATCACTGGGAGAACACATATGAAAAAGATGTGTTTTCATACTAGGGAACAGCATGGGATAGATTTAGAGCTAGGAAAGATCTTACAGGCCCTCAAGTCCAAACTTCTTATTTTACAGTTGAGGAAACTAAGGTCCAGAGAGGCTAAATATCTTGCCTATGGCCACACAGGTAGTAAGCAGAACGGCTGGTATTTGAACCCATGCCCTCCAACACCAAATCCAGTGCTGTGATCATACTATCTTTTGGGCTGACCTCTTTTGGAGTAATCATGGATCTCATTGAAGAGAGATGATAATGTCCTGGGTCTTAATGAGACCTGTTAAAGACCTTAGCTTAAAAAGGCCAAGGCTTCCCACTGCATCCAGGGACATCTCTAGTCATCTTAATCTATATCTCACCCCTGGACCCAGATAGCTCTGGAGGAGAAAGCGAAACAGCCCTCCCTCACTTAAATTCAATTCACTCACATGTCATAGCATCACTTCCCTGATGTCATGGTCCTCTTCAAGAATGAAGGACAAGTAACAACAACGATTCTAGTTCCTCTTTCTCTTGCACTATACCATCTGCTTTAGCAGTTTTGCTTCTAGAAAACACAGTTTTCTCCCTTGATGGTGGTACTGGAGAAAACAGTCTCCTATTTTTTTTATCTGAGTCATACTCTTATGAAGGAGAGGCTTTGCGTCTAGGGAAGGGTCAAGAAGTAAGCAAACTTTAACTAAAAAGTTGTATGTAACTTACTGCTTGTTGCGATTTCTACTGAAGATTAAAGTCCAGGCATTAGGGGAGGGCATCTCTAGCAGCCTCAAGCTGGGATGTCATGCCCTTATTTCTAAATCAACCTAAAGGGAAGTTTGTGTCAACTTACAAGTCATTTTACTGCCTGCCATGTGAACTCTCTCACTGATACTAAGAAACCACAGTAGTAAGTCAGCTTTAAGCCATCACAACACCCAGGGAACACAAGCAGCATGAGAACTTCGTCAGAGAACTGGCCAAGCTTGTTACAGCTGCCTGAGGGGAAGAGATTTTTTTCTTTGCAAGACAGTCTTCATAGGTAGCTGTTAGATTGGCTGAAGAATGGTGTGTATTTGAACTTGCGTGCATGCACACGCTCACACACACACACACACACACACACACACACACACACACACCCATACCCAGGCTTTTCTGGGTTTCTCAGATCATTAAAAAGTAACCCAGGTGAGAAAAATCAATGGATGTTTTCTGATAAAAGGACAGAACTGGAGACCACTCAGAACAATTGGTAAAATAACCAGCTTGATTCAGCAAAAAAAAAAAAGAGTTAAAATCCATTGATTCATCTCCAAAGAAACATCTTTAAATGGGCTGTTAGGCATTGCATGGATGAATCAACTAGCTCTTTGGGTATTGTGCAGCTTTACCCCAAGTAACATATTCCACTTGGTTTTCCTCCTTGTGAAATTGAGCTAAGAGAAACACTTTCTTTACCACACACAGGCTAAAGAAGTGAACATTGAGGGAGGGCAGGCAAAGATAATGTTAGGATCAAGAGAACTGAAGCATTTTAAAAGAGATTAGGAATCAACCATATCCATACTGTTTAGTATTTCTCACTAAGAGAGCACAACCAGGGCTTTCCTTGTCTTGCATCTTCAAATCACAGTCTTCTTCAACTACTAGCCTGTCTCGCCAAGAAAACTTGCAGCAATGTCCTACACAGACTGAAGTGGAACAAGCCTCAAGGCACGGCTCTATGTATGCAACTTCCCTGCCCTCCGTTTTGCCCCAGCAGGGACTGAATGTAGTCCTGGAAAGTCTCTAGAGGCATGTGGTTTAAGGGAAGGCTCTATCTTATTCAGTGAAATGATAAAATAAGAGTTGAGTGATTATGGGTAGAAGTATCAGGATCAAGAAATTCTTTTGATTATAAGGATAGATACTGTAAAATAATGATAATTCACATTTCTATAACACTGTTACATAAATTATTCTGCTCACAACACTCAATATTTTTCTATCTAAACATTCCTCTGTCCTCCAATTTCCCTATTTGTGTCAAGGACACCCACTATTCCCTTTACCCAGGTTTTTTTTAAAAAATCTTAATGTTATCCTTAACTCTTTCTTCTCTTCCTCCCATATCCAAAGAGTTGTCAAGTTTTGTCAATTCTGCCTCCACAACAACTTTTGCATTCTTCCCCTTCTCTCCACTCACTCAGCCACCATTCTATGTCAGGCCCCCATCATCCCTTGACTGGACTACTACAATAACATTCTAATTGGTCTCCCTGCCTCCAGTTTTTCCTCTCTCCTCTCCAGGTCCCATAAGCTGCCAAACTGATAGACTTATAACACAGATCTGCCTTTGTGTCTCCTTTGCTCAAGACACTTCAATGGCTCTAAGATAAAATAAAAACTCCTCTATATTTGTTATTTAGAGCCCTTGATAATATGGCTCAAAACTATATTTCCAGATTGATTTCATGTTACACCCACTAGCCCAACTGGTGTACTTCTGGTTCCTTGTCACCACCATTCTATCTCTCATCTCTGTGCCTTTGCAGTCAGCCCCCATGTCTGGAATATTCTCCCTCCCTCATCTACACCTCTTAGAATCTCTAGCTCGCTTCAATATACACAGCTCAAGTGACCTTCCTTGAGCTTGAGGAAGGCAGGAGTAGGAAGGGAGAAGTGGTCATTGTGTAAGAAGGGGCCCTCCCTGAGCCAGCTCCACTAATAAGCAGAGTTCGTGGGCTCTCAGTTTCTCCTCTTTCTAGTTGAGACTGATAATGAGTTGGCTCAGAGTGAGTGTAAATAGAAATTGTTTCTGTTTTGGCCAGAAACCTTGAGCGTCTTCCTTTCCCAGATCTTTTTTTTGAGTAGGTAAAAGAGGCCATTTGTTGCCTCATTTCTTACCTAGTCTTCACTGAATGGGTGTTGCTCCAGTCAAACTGAGACCTGGGAAAGACCTTAGCTTAAAAAGGCCAAAATCTCCCATTGCATCTGGGGCCATCTCCAGTCATCCTGATCTATGTCTTGCCACTGACCCAGATGGCTCTCAAAAAGAAATGAGACTGGCAACTTTGCACAGACCTGTCTCACTTAAATCCAATTCACTTGCAAGTCAAGACATCATCTTTCTGATGTCATTTGTCTTCTTTGAGAATAAAGGACAAAACAAACAAAAACACAGCTCAAGTATCCCTTCTTACCCAAGTCTTTCCTGATTTTCTCAGTGCTTTATTCTTAGAAATTACTTTGCATTTACTTTGTAGATAACTTGAATTTACTTATTTGTGCAAATGTTGGGGTTCCCCAGTAGTGATTTCTCACTTTTGTCTTTATATCCTCAATACCCAATCCTTACTACCTAGCACATGCTAGGCAGTTAGTAAATATTTACTGAATTGAATTTTACAGGTGAGGAATCTGACTCAGGCAACTGACTTGCTCCAGATTTTAGAGCTAGTTTGCAGTCAGAGTTGGAATTTGGACTAAGGTTTCCTATTTCAAATTAAGCACTATTCTAAGCAAAACTATCCAGGTTATAGATCAGCCAGTTTCCATGGTAAGGGGGTGGGCAAAATGGTCAAGTCCCTTCAGAACATTTATCAGTGCAGTTGTAAGGTTGAAGCTGCCAGATGGGAGTCCCTTGTTTCATTTTTGTCTTCCCATCCCTAGTATCTCACATACTGCACTGTAGATGGTGGATGATTCATATTTGTTGTTTCATTATAGGGGTTAGAGTTTGGCAGTTCAGTTTTGAAAGCTGGGTAAAGTCAGCCAGAATGTTGACCATGGCCAGAGATGAGAAGATCAACTATGAAATTCCTTTGGGAAATAGAAACTTAAGAATATGCTTGAAAGGTGCTGTTTCATTTTATTTTATTTTTTTGTAGGCAATGGGGTTAAGTGACTTGCCCAAGGTCACACAGCTAGTATGTGCCAAGTGTCAGAGGCTAGTTTTGAACTCAGGTCCTCCTGACTCCAGAGCCAGTGCTCTATCCACCAAGGAGGTATTTTAACTTTAAATCCTGGAGGGGAAAGGAGGTAGTGTGTCCCCACCAGAAAGGTGTCCTTTTATCTTGGCTGGTATTCACATAACTCCTCCTCTAACTGGGACAATGAAATACTGGACTTCCCACTTAATGGTTAAAGTAAACTATGCTGGGAATGGGATCCCAAAAGAAGGAGGAGAAATTAGAAGAAAAAAGGGTGGGATAAAAGTTTTATAACAATAGCTAGCATTTACAGGGCCCTTTAAGATTTACAACCCACTTTATTGTATGATATCATTTGCTTTTCATAACAACTGTGAGGAAAGTATGATTTTTGTCTCCAAATTTAGAGATGAACAGACTTAAAAAGGTTTGGTGACTTGTTCAGAGCAACACAACCACTAAGTATCCAATGCAGGTTTGAACCTAGGCTTTCTGGCTCCCAGTCCAGTATTCTATCCACTACACCACAAGGGAAGAAGTCACAGTGTAGGTATTGGTGAGGGATTTCAATGCAGCTTGACAGAATATTTTAGGGAAACCATTATGCAAGGGAGATTAGGAATCAAAATAAAATACAGTTTTCAGGTCACCTTAATTACAGCAACTCAGCAGGCAGTTAAAGATCATGTTAGGACTGTTTCCTAATTTAAGGAGAGGAAAAGACCGGAGAAAGGAGAATGTTTTGGCATCAGCATCCAGCCACACTTGAGTGGTGATCTAAAGTGTCCTCTGTTGCTCTCCTAGTATACAACCTCTCACTGTGAGGCAGCCTAGTATAGTAGAAGAGCACTGAATTTAGAGTCATGGTATCTGAATTGGAATACTGGCTTGGGCAACATTCAATACCTTGGGCAAGCCACTGAACTTTTCTCCTTTGATCTTATGACTTCTGAGCTGCTCTAAGAGCCTCTTCACACTTTACACCAGGCAACAATTGAGATAGGTAAAGAAAGGATCACAATGTCTACTTCCAGCACGATTTAGGGTTCAAGGAAAAGTTATCTACAGGAATCTCCAAAAAGACCTTCTCTATAGGTGATCTAATTGCAATGTGCCCTTAGAAATGGTGTCACTTTGGGACCAGCTGCTAGGTACTCATCACTGGTGCTCAACTTGATAGGACACCCAAGCTGTATCTTTCTATAATTCATCTTCTGTTGTTATATATAGAATGAAATGAATGAGGCCTCCCTGTGCCTCTCTAGAAGATGAACTGGGTGCTAAATAGAAGCAATAAGAATGCTGAATTTTACATTCTTCTCCAAAACAGCTTTCCCTCAACATTAATCATGGTGCCATATCCCTGAAGGGATTTTCTCCCTGTAATGGACTATGCACAAATGAACCCATATATTCCGCTTGGCCTATTTTAAATAACGCCTCCGACAATCCCACCACCGGCTGGATTCTCCAATGTAGGCAGGCTTTCCTCATGCATGGCAGGCTTGTCTTCCTGTTTATTCAAGTGCTTTACATAAATTTCCTGGAGCACAGGAGGGCTGCTTTGCTCCTTATTCCTTGATGAACTGTCTAGAGGAACTGGTATTTCAATTTGAAGATTCAGTTCTGCATAAAGCAATTGTTTACTCCAGGCCCTATTTCATAAATGCTATGAATGCTTAGCTTGCCAGAATTCTAGATTGCTTCCTTAAATTCATTCACCTACCAGGGATGGGCAGATGGTGGTGGCCCTGGCTCCTTCTCCCTGTTTCCTCACCATTTTGTTCTGTTAGAACCTTAGCTTCACTGTCAGCAGCTGACATGAAGGTTAAGGGCATGCATGTGCCAGATGCTAACAGCTGCTCAGCAGAAGCCTATGGAATACGGGAGAAGGGCAGTGGGAGAAAGGAACAAGGGATATATGTAGAGGAGAAAAACTGGCACAGTGATATCAACTTTGACCATGATTCCATGAGCTCTTGCTGAAAATTTGTATAATTGCAAATTAGTGAACTCAGGTCTCCAAAACCATTAGGCCAAGACTATGAGCTGCTGGGTTTCTGGCCAAGAAAGAACCCCCACCAAAAACATGCAAATATGACCTCATCTCTCAAATGCATTTGCCCTGTAAAACTCTCAAGTGTGTTTTTCAAGTAATACGTGTTATCTGTGCTCACCTTATCTCCCTTTGAGTCTGTGAGCTCTAATTACAGGAATCTATTCTTACCAAAGCTTTGTATTACTCCACTAATACACAGTACTGGCTTTACAAATGCATGTTTTATAGTGTTACCCAAGTATTACATGCTTTTGGGTGCTGTTATTTTCTGTCATCAATACCTGTTACATATCACCTTAATTTAAGGAGAGGAAAAGAGCAGAGAAGGGAGAATGTTTTGGCATCAGCATCCATGCTGTATTTGAGTGGTGATCTAAAGCATCTTCTCTCTGTTGCTCTCAGGAGGCAGCCTGGTGTAGTAAAAATTCACTGAATTTAGTCTTAGAACTTGAATTGGAATCCTGGCTTTCAGAGGACTTAATACCTTGGGCAAGCCACTTCACTTGTCTCCTTTGATCTTCTGACTTATGACTTGTGTGGTGAATAATATGGAATGTAAGCTTCTTAAGGACAGGAGTTATTTTTCAGTTTGCTCCTAGTATCTAGCATAGCCCCTTGACCATGGTTGGTGTTTAAAAGGTGTCTGACAGGTTGTACTGGATTGGACTGGGAGAGAACATGAGCTGATAAAAAAAAATTCTTTAGGTAATTAATAAGATTATTTAAGCCTTCCTGAAAGGTATCAAATAGTATTTGATGGTAAATTAATTGTTAGTTTAGCACAGTGAAAAGAGCACTGGGTTTGGAGTTAGATAAGTAGGACTGGAGTTCAGGAGAGAAGTTAGGACTGGATATATAAATTAGATCTAGGAATTATCTGCAAAGAAATAGTAATTGGACCCATGGAGGCTGCCAAGATCAAGAGGGGGAGAAAATATATAGAGAAAAGAGTGGAGGGCTCTTACTCAAATAATAATAATAATAATAATAACAACAACAACAACAACCACAATAATGATTACTAGCATTTATATAGTGCCTATAATGTGCCAGGCACCATGTTAAACGCTTTAAAAATATCTCATTTGATCCTCACAACAACTCTGAAAAGGAGGTGCTTTTATTATTCTTATTTTGCAGTTGAGGAAACTGAATCCATTAGAAGTCAATGACTTGCTCAGAGTCACACAGTTAGTAAGTGTCTGAGGCCAAATTTGAACTCAGGTCTTCCTGAATCCAGGCCTAGCACTCTATTCACTGAACTATCTAGGGGCACACCCACTTACTACCTTTTCCTGCCTTATGTTATTACAATATAATCATGCAGAACAAGTCATTTCATCTTTTTAGGCCTCAGTTTCTTTATAAAATAAAGAAAACAGGTTGTATGGTATCTATAGCTCCCTTCCAGAGCTAATGTAAAATGTTACGTATGTTAAAGGAATGGATATAAAAAAAAGGCAACCTCAGAGAACGAGAGGGACAGCAGCAATAACAGAGATGGGAGAAGGTGCATTTCAGTGCGAACAGAGCTAAAACAGACCAGACTGCAGAGGACAAAACCCAACATGGAGCAACAGTACGTCTAGGTAGAAAATACAGTTCCAAAAAACCTAACCATCCTTTGTTCTCCAACTTTATCAAACATGTATTAAATTTGTAGCTGCTGCAAATAGTATTCAGGTCAAAAGTGGCAGTGTTTTCCCAATGAAGGAATCAATGGGACTGTGCAGAGACTGTGCAGAGAATAGCTACGCATTAGAGAGAAAAAGCCTGGGATTCCAAAAGCTGGAAAGAGGCCACACTCATTTCCTACCCAAACTCTGAGGCTCAGTTCAAGTGCCACTCCTACCTCCTCTATGCTGCTTCCCCTGGTCAATGAGAGCACACATTAAAAGGCTGGGCTATAGTCCACAAGAAAAGTTGAATTTGGTATAATTTGAAGATATTCGTATTCAGTTTCATTAGCACACATGAGACTGGTATAAGAAGGAGAATTCAGATGATAAGTTTTGATTAGAATCCAGAGACTGTATATCATTGCTAAATTGGCCTGTTTCTTTCCTGTTGTAATTTTATCTTTTTTTTTTTTTAATGAAGCCTCCAGGGGAAAAAATTAAATGTCTACTGGTTCAATTTCCACCTAAAAATACACAGTATCTATCATGGTGGTGCCTGCAGATCCAAGATGGCATCCTTTGAGGGGACAACTTCTCACCCCCCCCCCCACTTTGTTGGGCTCTGGGTCAGCTCTCCCTTCATACCTGATAGTTTTAGGAATTTCTAGACTTTTTTTTCTGGCAATAAACTCAAAATACCTATAAAATAGATGTTGTTGGAGGAAAGTGGGCAAGTACATGGGTACACCATGAACAGATCCCTGACCCTAAAAATAATATTAATGCAAACTAAAAAATGCTTCAGATTAAGCTCTAGAGGCATCAGCTTATTGTCAACTTTCCTCTCTGCAAATTCAACTGATCTCTATTGAGTACCTGTTCTAGGTAAAATACTGTATTAATGAAGGTCCTGAGGCAAGACAGCACATGGCATATTAATGAGTAAGGGAGGAGGTTTACAGGATCACAAGATCATAGATTAGCAGCTGGAAGGGACCTCAGAGTTCATCTAATCCAAGTCCTTTATTTTACAGAGTAGAAAATTGAGGCCCACAGTAGTTCAGTCTGGCTGAAGCATCATGGCCTTCCCCTGGGAGAGGGAAGGTCTGTGCCCTTTCATCTTGTTTTAGGCTTCGTGACCTCAAGAAATAAGCTTGAGGTTTTGGCCTGTTTCATTTGCCCTTTTCAGTTTTAGGAAGAGGCAGAGACAATGGAGTCCTCAGACCTGGCAGCTTCAGCCATGGTGACTTTGGAGGCACAATTCCAGGCCCTGACAAGCACCAGTGCTTCTGTGCCAGTACAAGGGGGCTTTGGAATTTGAATTTGATGGAACCATGCTATATAGAAACTGAGTTAATCTGTGAACCTAATTGCCCTCCATATCCCAGAGTCTCAGGCGTTTTAAGGTACAAGGGGGAGATTATTCTTCTGTGCCTCCTCCCCAATGTTTTTATGTTTGTTCTCACTATACCTTTGAAGTAAACATTCTTTTGTAAAAGCTAATTTGACTGTTAAATAAAACTGGGGCACAAGGGATGCCTAAAATTAGGGGAGCAGAATTGGTAGGGGCTTAAGTCAATGGCAGAGAAACTGGATGTTTTCTCCCAATGCCATTAAGGGCACTGAAGACCAGAATAAATCAAAGAGAGCAAGAGAACTCACAACTTGGGGAATGAGGGACAGCTTCGTAAGGAAGTGGTATCTGAACTGAGGCTGAAGAAACACAAAGTCTCTGTGAGGCTGAAACGAAGGAGGAGGGCATTCCAGGTATGGGGGTTCATTTGTACCAGTGCTTAGTGAAGAGAGATAAGATTCTGGGCTTAGGGACAGTGACATCAGCCAGTCAAATAATAATAATAATAATAATAATAATAATATTAATAATAATAGCACCTAACTCCCAGGGTTGTTGTAAGAATTAAATGAGATAATGTTTGTAAAGTGCTTAGTACAATGCCTGGCACATAGTCGTGCTTAATACTTGTTTTCTTCTGGCTTTTTTTGACTTGTACTGCATGGCTGATGACAATATTGAGATGGGATGGGGTTCATGGTCAGTTACCTTTTCCTACCCCTCCCTTTCTGATAGCATTCTGGGCCTTTAATTCTTTTTTTTCCCCTTTTTTATATAAATTTATTTATTTTTAGTTTTCAACATTTACTTCCACAAGATTTTGAATTCCATATTTTCACCCCATCTTGCCCCTCCCCCCACCCCGAGATGGCATGCATTCTGAATACCCCTTCTCCTAGTCTGCCCTCCCTTCTATCTTCCCCCCACCCTTCTCTTATCCCCTTCCCCTTCTATTTTCCTGTAGGGCAGGATAGATTTCTGTACCTCACTTCCTGTATTTCTTATTTCCCAGTTGTATGTGGAAACATTTTTTTAAAATATGTGTTTTTTAAAACTTTGGGTTCCAAATTTTCTCCCTTCCTCCCACCTCACCCACCCTCATTGAAAACGCAAGCAAGTCAATACAGCCCATACATGTGCAGTTATGCAAAACACTTCCATAGTAGACATGTTGTGAAAAACTAACTCTATTTCCCTTAATCCTATACTGCCCCACCATTTATTCTATTCTTTCTTTTGACCCTGTTCCTCCTCAGAATTATTTCCTTCTGATTACCCCCTTTCCCAATCTGCCCTTCTCTCTATCATCCCCCTGCTTTCTTGTCCCCTTCCTCCCCTGTTTTCCTGTAGGGTAAGACAGATTTCCATACCCGATTGAGTGTGTATATTATTCCCTCCTTAAGCCAAATCCTACGAGAATAAAATTCCCTCATTTCCTCTCACCTTCCCCTGTTTCCCCTCCACTGTAATAACCTTTCCTTGTCTGTTTTGTGCAAGATAATGTACCCCATGGGCCTTTAATTCAATTCAATTCAATTCAACAAACATTTATTAAGTGCCTACTATTCTTAGGAACTATGCCAAGTGCTAGGCGCACAAAGGCAAAAAAATATGGCAATCCCTTACCTTAATATGTTTATATCCTACTTGGGTATGAGAGAATATACTGAGATAAGAAAATATAAAATTTACACAAAATAAACTTTTATTTTTTTGGTTAAGGAGATGGAGGAGAGCATTAACAACTAGAGAAACCAGGAAAGTCTCCTCATAGGAGGTGGTACTTGAACTGATCTATGAAAGGAGCTAGGGATTATAGAAGGCAGGTGTGAGGAGGAAAAGCATTCTCTAGGCATGGGCACAGCCTGCACAAAGGCATGACAGACAGAACTAAACATTGTATTTGTGGAATATCTATTTTCCAATCAAATGGATCTCTATTTGAGCATGCAAAGAGAAAGGCAGAGTCTCAAAAGGTAAGCTGAAGACAGATTGTGATAGGTTTTCAGTGTTAAATAGAAAAGTTTGTGCTTTATGCTAGAGGAAAAAGAAAGCCATGGAAGTTCCTTGAGCAGCAGTGACATTCAGATTATGCTTTGGGAAGACTGCTTTGGCAGTTGTATTGAGGATGGGAGTGAGTGACTGGACACAATTTGGAATCTGTTGATACAGTCTAGGTGAGAGGTGATGAGGGCCTGAATGAGACTGGTGGGCATGTGAGCAAAGAGAAGAGGATGTCGGACTGGTAGAATCAGTAAGATTTGTTGACTGACTATCTATGGGACTTTCAAGGGGAAGTATATTAAGTAAAGGTAATAGGTAGACTGTAGAAATAAATTGTCTGAGAATTGCATGTTTGCAGGCAAACTGAAGGAGAGCTTGAAAACGATGATATGACTAAGTAGTATGTACTTATTCACCACTCTTCCAAAAGAACTTGACCCTAATATCATTATAATAAAAACTGTATCTGGTCAGGGCTAAAGGGGATAGGGCAGAGGAAGGGATAAAGAGGCACCTGTGCTAGTGGGCAACGTTGAATGGTTTTAGGGGTCTGCACAAGGATCAATGTGAGTTGAGCTCAGAGATCTCAAAGACCCATTGCCTCGGTGACTGGCACACTGAGCGGAAAATGCCAAGAGGGTAAGAAAAGATGACATGGTTAAGCATTCTGGTTATGGCATGTTTTGGGGGCCATGATCACAGGAGGCAGTGAGGACTAACAATTCTGTATTGAAAACAAAGCATCTTCTATTGGGCTTTGAAATCTGAAAGGCATCTTCAAGCATGAAAACTGGCTTTTTACTCAGTTACAGTGTCAGACAAATTAAGTCCCTATGAGTAGACTGAGCATGAATGATCCTTAAATGAATTAGAATATCAAATCAATGATGCACTTGAGTGAGAGGTAATCTATCCTTGTGAGTCAGGAAGGCTTGAGTTCTAGTCCTGTTACTGACACATCTTAGCTGTGTGATCCCAGGCGTGTGGCTTAACTTGACACTACCCTCAAGTACCTTTCTAAGACTATCAATGTTACAGAGCAGGTGTTAACTTTTACCTTACACAAACCTTATAGTATAGTGGATAGAATGCTAAACTCGATGTCAGGAAGACCTGGGTTCAGAGTCTACCTTAAATATTGCGTTGGTAGAGGGAGCTTTCTCATGGGAAGTCCCCTACACCCATCAAATCACAAACTCAGATGAATACCAAACCAAACATACTGTAGAGCACAACTGTGAGAAATGAAAGTATTTAGGATTGTCATCCTGTTTTATTATTTAAAGAATGAGAAGGAACTCTTTCATTAGTTGAATTAGAAAAGGGTTTCTTTATAATTTTGTTGCATTTATTTTGTAACCATGGATAAATGATTTTTATGTTCATTGTACAAATGAAACAGAGATGCCTACTGGAAAAGGGCCAGCTGGAAGCCTCAGGGCTTAGTGTCCAAGTCCTTTGTTATTCTAGCTACTAGGTGGCTGTTAGAACTAGATACCCTGCACAAGGCACTCTAGAACCTTCAAAGCCTTGGTCCCAAAGTGAATGAATGCACTTACCTCGGCATATTGGGCTACGGCACTGGCTTCAACAGCATATACTTTCTTGGCTCCGGCTTGGACAGCAAAGAAGGAAAGAATTCCAGATCCACAGCCAACATCTAGAACCACCTTAAATAAAAGGGGAAGACAGAGGGAAATAGGGGGAAGGAAGATGTAATAAAATACCTACAAGTAAATAATTACGTCTTAAAGCCATTTTTATATTTGGTTTCTTTTCAGGATTTCCATAGCACAACAACAATCACAACTCACATTTATAAGCTTTGAAAGTTTATTAAGTATTTTCTTATAGAAACTTCACGCTTTAGTAAACAGAACACTAGGCTTGATATCAGGAATAATGATAATAATAATAATGGCTAGCATTTATATAGCATTTTGAAATTAACAAAAGCACTTTGCAAATATTCTCATTTTATCCTTATAACAACATTGGGAGCAGGTGTGATGATTATCTCCATTTTACAGATGGGGAAACTAAGGCTGAGTGAGGTTAAATGACTTGCTCAAGGTCACAGAGCTAGAGGTTGGATTTGAACTTGAATCTTCTTGACTGCTGGTCCAGCGCTCTATCCATTTTACCACCTAGCTGTCAGGAAGACCTGGGATCAAATCCTACCTTAGATACTTTATTAGTTGTGTTACTATAGGTAAGCCACGTAACTTCTCTGTGACTCAGTTTCTTCGTCAATAAAATGAGGAGTTTGGATTTCATGGGTTCTAAGGTCCCTTCCAGGTCTAAATATGTGATCCCATGAGATTAGTAGAATATTACCTCCATAACACAAATGAGGAAAGCAAGGCCCTTAGGATTAAGTAACTAATCCAAGAAAAGTAAGGGCTCTTTGAAGAGCTAATCTTTTCCCCTCAAATGTATTGGCTTCAATAATAAGCAAATTCCTGAATAATCTACAGGAAAAGAAAATCAAGATCCCCTTTCTTTTTCTTCCTTCAGAAAGCTCTACTGCTGGTAGGTACTAACCTCCACCTGGAGGGAGGGGGCTGGCTTATCTTTATGCCACATCCCTTCTTTTTTTTTTTTAGGTGCTTCACAAACTTGTATTGATAGATTTTATATTATGATTTGTGCATGAGTCATATACATAGGTCATGAGCTCCTAGAGAGAAGGGATTAGTCTTACCCAAACTTTCTATCTCCTATTTTTTTCTTAACATAAATTTATTTATTTTTAGTTTTCAACATTCACTTCCGCAAGTTTTTGGGTTCCATATTTTCACCCTATCTCCCCCCTCCCCCACCCCAAGATGTCATGCATTCTGACTATCCCTTCCCCTACTCTGTCCTCTCTTCTAACTCTCTCCCCTTCTCTTATCCCCTTCCCCTTCTATTTTCCTATAGGGCAGGATAGACTTCTGCACCCCATTTCCTATATTATTTCCCAGTAGCATGTGAAAACATTTTTTTAAACGTATGTTTTTAAAACTTTAGGTTTCAAATTTTCTCTCTTCCTCTCTCCCCATCCACCCTCATTGAAAAGGCAGGCAACTCAATATAAGTTGTACATGTGCAGTTATGCAAAACACGCCCACTGTAGACATGCTGTGAAAAACTAACTCTATTTCCCTTAATCCTATCTTGCCCTCCCATTTATTCTATTCTTTCTTTTGACTCTGTCCCTCCTCAGAAATATTTACTTCTGATTAACCCCTTACCCAATCTGCCCTCCTTTCTATCATCCCCCTGCTCTCTTGTCCCCTTTCCCCCCTATTTTCCTGTAGGGTAATACAGATTTCCATACCCAATTGAATGTGTATGTTATTCCCTCCTTAAGCCAAATCCTATGAGAATAAGATTCACTCATTCCCTCTCACCTTCCCCCATTTCCCCTTCCACTGTAAGAGACTTTTCTTTTCTGTTTTTTTTTTTGAGATAATTTACCCCATTCTACCTCTTTCTTCTCCTAGTATAATCCTCTCTCACCCCTTAATTTTATTCTCCAGATATGACCCCTTCATCTTCAGCTCACCCTGTGCCCTCTGTCTATCTGTCATACATATATATACCTATAATTTGTTTTCCTCCAACTACCCTGATACTGACAAAGGTCTCATGAGTTATAAATATCATCTTTCCATGAAAGAATGTGAACAGTTCAATCTTAATAAGTCTCTTATGATTTCTCTTTCCTGTTTACCTCTTCATGTTCCACTTGAGTCCTGTATTTGAAAGTCAAATTTTCTATTCAGCTCTGATCTTTTCATCAAGAATGCTTGAAAGTCCTCTATTTCACTGAATGACCATTTTTCCCCCTGAAGGATTATACTCAGTTTTTCTGGGTAGGTGATTCTTGGTTGTAATCCTATCTCTTTTGCCCTCTGGAATATTATATTCCATGCCCTGCGGTTCTTTAATGTAGAAGCTGCTAAATCTTGTGTTAGCCTGATTGTGTTCCCACAGTGCTTGAACTGTTTCCTTCTGGCAGCTTGTAATACTTTCTCTTTGACCTGGGAACTCTGGAATTTGGCTACAATATTCCTAGGAGTTTTCCTTTGGGGATCTCTTTCAGGAGGAGATCTGTGGATTCTTTCCATTTCTATTTTGCCCTCTGGTTCTAATATATCAGGGCAGTTTTCCTTGATAATTTCTTGAAAGATGATGTCTAGGCTCTTTTTTTGATCATGGCTTTCAGACAGTCCAATAATTTTTAAATTCTCTCTCCTGGATCTATTTTCCAGGTCCATTGTTTTTCCAATGAGATATTTCACATTGTTTTCTAATTTTTCATTCTTTTGGATTTGTTCTACTGTGTCTTGATTTCTCATAAAGTCACTATCTTCCAATTGCTCTATTCTAATTTTTAAGGAAGTATTTTCTTCAGTAAGCTTTTGGACTTCCTTTT
Organism: Phascolarctos cinereus; assembly: GCF_003287225.1. Taxonomy (NCBI): domain Eukaryota; kingdom Metazoa; phylum Chordata; class Mammalia; order Diprotodontia; family Phascolarctidae; genus Phascolarctos; species Phascolarctos cinereus. The sequence goes on along the minus strand of NW_027555847.1, from coordinate 122,344,416 downwards.
CCATCTGGCCCATTTTGCTTTTTAGGGCATTTTTCTCCTCATTGGCTTTTTGGACCTCTTTTGCCATTTGGGTTAGGCCATTTTTTAAGGTGTTATTTTCTTCAGTATTTTTTTGAGTCTTCTTTAGCATCACTCTCAGTTTTCCTCTATTTCCCTTACTTGCTTCTCAAAATTGTTTTTGAGCTCTTCCATGGCCTGGGACCAATTCATATTTTTCTTGGAGGCTTTGGATGTAGGGGCTTTGACTTTGTTGTCTTCTTCTGGTTGTATATTTTGGTCTTCTTCTTCACCAAAGTAAGATAATATAGTCTGACTCTTTTTGTGCTGCCTGCTCATGATCCTGGCCAATTACTTGAGTTTTAAACTCTTTGTTAAGGTATGAATCTGCTTCCAATGTGGAGAATGTACTGTCCCAAGCTTCAGGGGTTTGTACAGCTGTTTTCAGAGATACTTGTAGGGACCTGTAAATTTTCAGTTCTTGCAAGGTGGTATGATAAGGGGCGAGGTGTTTACTCCTTTCCTGGCCTGTGACCACAAGTATTCCTTTCTGCCCTGTAACTGTGAGGAGGGGTTTCTCTCCACAGCCACTACAAGCTCCCACAGGCCAGCACTCCTCCTCACCCACCACTGCCGCCCAGAACTGTGACCCAGATCCACACACAGGCAAAGCAAGAGATTCCTGCCTCAGCACTGGCAAACAGATCCCTGCAGTCCCTCTCTGATCAGCCACTGGATTCCCCCTCAGTCTGTGGGCCGGAAGCTCGGGAAGCAGCTGCCCCCGCCCCAGGCCAGGCTCTTGGGGAATGGAGTTGAAACCCTGCCTTCCTCTCTGACCACTGACAGAAACATACTTTTCCCACTGACCTTCTGAGTTGTCTTTGGCATTGGTGGATTGAGGAGCCTGGAAATCTCCACAGCTGCCCGAGATTCAGTCCTCTGAGGCCTGCTCCACGTTCCTGCAGCCTGCGGGTCCACGCTGCAGCCTGTGCACCCACGTTGCGGCCCACACACCCACACTGTGCTGCGCTCCCAGCCTGGCACGATATACCTTTCTGATCAATCATCCAGGTTGTATTGGGCTGGAAATTTGTTTCACTCTGTCTTTTTGTGGGTCCTGCTGCTTCAGAATTTGTTTAGAGCCATTTTTTATGAGTATTTGGAGGGGTTTGGAGGAGAGCTCAAGCAAGTCACTGCTTTCACCTGCCACATCCCTTTTCCTTCCCCCTACCCCCATTAGGACTATAGCAAAATCTCTCCACTTCTGTGCAAAGTCAAGGACGCCTTACAATTCTCGCTCTGAAATGGGTGTATACTTACATGTGGCCATGAAACCTCAACCACTTTGATGTTCTTATTCACCCCTTAGATTTCTAACATGGAATGCACCATTTTATAACTATAAGAACTACACATATGCAAGAAACATAAGTAAGCAGAATTGATGATGATGTGAACAGAGCCCTATGGAGTTTTAGTTGAATTAAAAAAAATAAAATGAAAGTTTTCTCATGTTTGTAATATCCCTATTTTCCTCTGTTCTCCCTGTATGTATGCTACCAATCTAAGAAAAGCCTTTTTAATTTTCCTTCTCAAAATAGCATTAAATAATTCTTTGCCCTCTTTCCTATTAAAAATATTAACTAATGGTCATGAGGAGTCAACTTGGTTAAATGGAAAATATGCTAGATTTGAAGACTGAGTTGTAATCCTGAGCATGCCATTTACTATCTGGGTGACCTTGGACGAGGTATTTAACATTTGTGGGCCTTAGTTTCCTCATCCATAAAACAAGGAGGTTGGACCAGACCAGGGATCAGCAAACTAGTGGAGGGCCAAACACAGGTACCTTTGCCTGGTGCTAAGAATAGTTTTTATATTATTAAATGCAATTAAACTTGATTTAAAAGATGTAAAAACCATTCTTAGTTCATGGGGCGGTAGGAATTTGCAAATCTCTGGCCTAGATAATCAAATAAGCTCCCTTTCCTTAGTCTATGATGATCTAAAGTCTATGATGATCTGAAGTAGATATGTTTCGCAGCATTAAAATTTTAGAAATTGTTTAGATGAAAGAATGAATATAACTTATGCATCTATAAATTATAATAGAATACAGCTCAGATTGAGATTCTGTTTCAGCAGCAATTTAGGAGCTTTGGTCCATTAACCATAGGACTCAGAGCATGAAGGAAGCTTACAGATCATACAGTCCAACTCTTTCATCTACAGGTTAGAAAACTAAGGCACAGAGAAGATAAGCAATTTGCTAAAGTTTCAGTGGCTGGTCTAGACTATGTCTACTTTCAGGGCTCATTTGGTTATTTTATTTCACTTCTTGGACTATTTCCTCTTTTGAGATGGCTGTTTTGATGTTTCTAGGACTGATAGTGGGCACAGTGTACTACTCTGGCATTCATTTCTTTGGACTGAAAAGTTCTTGTTTCAGGATAAAAAGTTAACCACAAAGGGAGTGATTTGTTTGGGAGAAATGGCTAAAATTTTTCAAGTTTGTTGACCCCAGGAAACACTCTCTGTCTCTGTCTCTCTGTCTCTGTCTCTGTCTCTCTCTCTCTCTCTCTCTCTCTCTCTCTCTCTCTCTCTCTCTCTCTCCCTCCCTCCCTCCCTCCCTCTCTCTCTCCTTTTCTCTCCCTCCACCCCACCTTGGGTCAGTGTCACAGTCAGAGAGCAATGGATTTCAATAGTGACTTAGAGCACTTTTTATATGACTATAGACAGCTTTGATTTCCTCTTCTGAAAATTGCCTGTTCATATCTTTGACCATTCCCCATCACACTCTTTTAATAAAGCTTTTGGTTATCTGGGTTAGATTATATTTATAGTTACTGTAGTAGAAATTAAAACTGATAATTAAAAAATATTAATTCATTTAAAATGTTGATAATAAACCCATTGTGTTAATAGAACATAATATGAAAAATGACAAAATTTTCCACAGAAGATTTTAGTGAGAAGAAGCATTATTTTATATATTTTTGCAAATCACTTCAAAGTCTGGCTTAGTAGAAGAGAGATGGATTCTTATATTTGCTGTTGCAATCTATTGCAATATGTTATTTTGGTTGAAGTATATGAAGAAAATCTGGCCTCACATAGATATGTAGTAGGAAAAAGGAGGAGTATTTAGTATTATTATGAAAATAGTTTTGACCTTGCAGACTCTCTGAAAGGGTTTAGGGGATCCAGAGATCCTTGGACCACACTTTGGGAACTACTATACTAAGACTTTGCTCTGGTTCTTTTAATATTTTGTGAATACCAATGAAATATTTACATGGCCCTGATATCCTTCACTCTTATTATACAACTGGTATACCTACTTTCCTAAAACATGTGTCCCTGATGATGTCTTTTATTATTTTATACCACTTTTCATACACAAATCATTGGTAAAAATATGGTACAGCCTTTTTATTCATATACCATTTCCTTTGGGATCCTATGAAATTTGTGTTCTTAAAAGTGTGTGACATTCTATGAATTATACTCATATAGCATTACAGGGAGAATATTGACATTGAAAAGATGAGCTTTAGTGTCAGGAAGCTGCTTGCTTCACCAGTTCTACAAATGGATTCCATACCACCCCTCTTATTCTGTTCTAGATATATTGAATCTAGCAATTCTGTGAGTCAGAGTTTATTCAAGCCAGAGCTCATAAGCGCCTACCAATGTGTGATCTTCTAGTTGGCAAGACATTTAGTAAAATAGCATAGTAAGAAAAGTAGCAATAGAAAACTTTCCTCATAAGCCCGGACCACTTCCCCTCCCAATTGTCAGTAGAAGGAGTAGACACACAAAGGAATCATAAGTACAATATGTGGCCAGGTCTCACACATGGAGATACCAGCAACATAATGCTACAGGCCAGCCAATGTGTTCTGTTAAAAATCATTGCATTGCTCTTATGGGACCTGCTTCCCACTAGAATTCTCATCTCACCCTGTTGGGTTTTTCATTACCTTGGTTCCCTCTCTTTTCTTTCCTACATGAGCTGATTTTGCTGCTGCCATTTGTTGAATGTCAGCTAGAGTCCTCAGCTAAGGTGCTAGCCTTTCTCCACAAAAGGAGGTAGGTTCTGTCATCTGTACATTTTAAAAATAAGTTTTTACTGTTTTTTTTAACATCACCAATGTATTCCCCATTATCCTTTCTCTTTTCTCTCCCAGAGAGCCATTCCATATAATAAATAGTATTTTTTAAAGACAAAAAAAGAAAGAGGAAAATTTCAGCATAACTGACAAATACATTTAAAAAGGTATAATGTATGATAATTGCGGACTTCTCACCTCTATAAAGGGGTGGGCATGAGAGTACTTTCTCATATCTCTTCTTTTGTTTGAGGCATGCTTATTCATTAAAGTTTTGCAACAGTCACTTTTTTGTTGTATAACTATTCTTTTAATTTATATTGTTGTACACCAATGTTTATATTTATTTCTTAGGTTTACTTACTTTACTCTGTATCAATTCATGTAATCTTTCCTTGCTTCTCTGTATTTATCACATTCATCATTTCTTATAGCACAATAATATTTTATTATCTTCATGTACTACAACTTTTTAGCCATTCCCCAATCAATGTATCATTTCTGTTTTTAAACTTATTGTTCAGAGGTTAATATTTTAGAAAGGCAAGGTCCTTACATGTCTACTTAATAGACTAGAGAAAGAGGTATTTCTCTCCTTAAGGGGAGAAAGAGGTTTGTTTAGATTCAAGAGTTGTATCCCCAAAGTCAAAGTTCTTTTGGAGGATAGGCAAGTCAGACAAGTATCTAATCTGTCTTCTGAATTTGCTTTCGTCTGCTAGCAGCAGTGGCACTTGTCCCAAGCCTCTATCTAACAGAGTTAGAAATTTCTTATAATTCTCATTTAACCCACAGTGGGAATCATATGCCTACAAAATCCATTTCAGGGAGTTCTGCCAAAGAAATCCCAGAGGAGCTATATGGAAGCTAAGGTATGAAGCCCTCTTTGATCCCCAAAAGCCAACCAATATAGATAGCAAGGTCTTTTTTCTCCAACTCTTAGTCCATGCTGGTGCCTTTAACATGCAAATGTGCTAGCAAGACATCTTTAGAATTTGAGTGCTTTATATTACATGATGAGGAAAATAGTGAAAATGTGAGCTGTAGTGTCTGCGAACAGCTTGGGATTAGTGGGACTGCCTGCTTCTCCCAATAAAATCCAGTCCACTTTCCTACTCCTATTCAATTCATAGTTCAAACCAAGATATATGTATTGATGAATTAACTCAATAGGTTCATAATCCAATAGCATATTATAATCTGGACAATATACACTTTCACCCATTTAGTTTTGAGTACCCAAGAAAGGCCTTTATGGTCCTGGGGTTTCACGCAATACGCACACTGTCCTACACAAAAGGAATGCTTGGAAAACCTCACCATCTGTGGGCAATTTTACCTTTAGACTTTATGCATGAAATCTTCCAAAACAATTAGAAACAACTATAATAAGCAAGACTCATTGTTTTGTGATGCTTTCATTGATATTCAGAAAATAATGGAAAAAAGTTACCTCTGGCTGCATATGTTAGGGAATCACCTATATTTTTATATGCATGAGAGACACCTTGTAAAAGGAGACTCTTTTAAGTATGTGTTCTGCCTTCCAAAATCAACTGTTTTGTTGTAATCAACAAATAATAAACACAGTGGGATCTTTTACATTCTATATCAGAGGTATCAAACATGTGGCCCTGAGTACACTCAAACCATATTAAAACGGAATTGGGAAATACTTAACAAAATAAATAGAAATACAATAAAACATAGGTAATATTACATTTTAAAACTAATATGTGACCTGCAGGGATCCTTATGTATGGTTTCCCTGTTTCTATTTAAGTTTGACTCCACTGCTCTACACCACTCAATCAACTGTGTAACTGGATATATCAACTGTGGTTGGAAATTGTCTGTGAAAGTCTACCTGTTTCCTTCTCATTATTATTTCCACATTTAACTAAGAAGAGACTTTTCCTTTTTTAGAGATGTCTTGAAAACTGATTCCAAAGGAAAGACACTGACTCTCATTATCACTATTGCTTAGTGAAATTTAACCCACATGTGCTGAGAAAGTGGGCATGGTCCTTAAGAAGACAGAAATTGGGAGCAAACACATTGAGAAAATATCAAACTGAAGGTATCACAGTTTAAGGGCCTTCATGAGGATGATTATAATATCTGACATTTACATAGTGTTTTTAGGTTTGCAAAGCACTTTATATCCATTATCTCACTATCCCCCCTCACAAGAAAGAAGCTCAGGGAGGATGTAGTACAGATGGAGAAATTGAGGCTCAAAGATGTTTAAGTGATTTCCCCAAGGCTACATGACTAGGAAGTAGCAGAGCTAGGGTATAATGACTACCTTCCTTTGGAGCCATTAACATACCCAAAGGGGATTAAGGTAGTTCCAGTATCTGTTGATTATCCGATTAAAGCTTCATTTTTAGTACCCCAGAATCAAGACAGGGTCTGATTAATAGTGGAGGAGAGAATCCTCTGAGCTCCTTTCCAGTTCCAGACAGATGAACCAAGAGCTAGTTTTGCCTCCAATCCATGCCCGTTACATGATTTGTATTCGCCAATTTTCTTTAAGTCTAAAACTACAACTATTGAAGCCAATGAAGTTTCGAATAGTAGAGAAGCAAAGAATTATTTTGTAAACATTTTCCCAGGCAAATGAAGGAAAGTTTTTTTGACTCTTTTAGCACATAAAACCAAGCCAACCACAGATAGGAACCATCCAGGGTCCTTACATCAGGATCATGCAGTGTTGACATAGATACAGTGCCATTCGTTTTGGAGAACATGCTGTGAGTAATGTGCCCACAGTACTCTGTTACATTAATTCTACAGCTGTCGCCTTATCCCTTACTGTTACTCAGGGCTTTGGGTGATTAGCAGCATGGCCAAGTAAAAATGCCACCCCATCCTAGTAATTTGCTGTGAAGCTGGCCGTGCTCATAAAAATATCAACAAATAGCTCTCTACCACCTACCCGGTGGAAATCATTATTCATGCAGCCATGGTCCATTGCAAGATCACACATGACTGCATCTCAGGGGGGCAAAGCATGATACATGGACTGTAACAAATAGCTTTGAGAAAAGATGGAACACCCATTGCCTTTCCCAAAATACCCCTCAGCACAAAATGAAATATTTTGGAAGCTATCTTTCTAGACACTTTTGAGTGCCCCTGCATTTAAAGCACAGGATTTAGAACCAAAAGGGCCCTTAAAGGACATCTAGTCCATCTCCCTCACCGTATGGAGGAGGAAGTGGAGGTGCACAGTGATGTACTGATTGCTCTAGGTCACACAGGTAGCTAGTGTTTGAACCATATCTTTTAGGTCACATCGGGGAAGCTTAGTTTAATCTTGGTACAATCACAAAAAAGTACTTGTCCAATTTATGACCAGGAATGAGATGCCTCCACTGTCTTTTTTTTTTTTAAAAAAAATTTAGATTATACTGGTATCACTTGCATTTTTGAATATGTATATGTATGTGTGTGTGTGTGTGTGTGTGTGTGTGTGTATGTGTGTTTTCATTTAGCTATCTAGAAAACAGAAAGGGTCAGAAGATCTGAATTCAAGTCCAAGTTCTAAAGTTTAATAGTTATGTGAGTAAGATGAAACCATTTAACTAAACTTCATAAACTTATTTCTTCATCTGTAAAATGGGGCTAATAATAATACTTGCACTATCTATCTCCTAAATGGTGAAGAAAACACTTTTTAAATCTCAAAGTGTCATAGAAACGTGAGCCATCATTATTATTACTTTACTTCACTTGACACATATAACTTAAATACTTGGAAATAGTCATGAAACTTAGACAGAATGGAATGAGAGTCCTGAGAGTCACTGTGCATGTGAAATCAATGTAATACTTTCAATGTGATACCTTTGATGGCTCAGTTGTATCCAGACTCCACAGAGAAAAAAAAAACCCAAACAATCATTCATGATAAATGTGGGCTCTAATGAAAGCCCACAGTTTCAAATGTAGATAGACTAGATTTTTAGGACTACAGGAGGCAAGTGGCTATTAAGATAGCTAACACTGTCATGCTCTTTCACATAGCAGCAGAAGAGAGCTTGGGGCCATCACAAGTGCCCCTAATCTCATTTCTTTATCCCAGCCCCATATTTTATTGAGTCCATTTTTCATTTTGCCACTGGAAAGTTGTCAAAAGGCTGGTTATGTTGGAGGACTCTGGGGACACAGGATAGGGAAGCTCATGCTGTGGGGGAAGATTATCCTCCAAAAACAGAAACCAAATGAGATCTCCAGGGAGTCAGGCCTCTGAAGAGATGACCCGAAATGGCATTCACATTTTAACTGAGGAATCACTGAAGATATATTTTTGGCCTTTTCCCAGGCATAGGCTGTTAGTGATATCACCCCTGCACCATCAGGGAATACTTCCAACATACTAGCTGTTTTCCTAGCCACAGTAGATGCTGAGTAAGCATCATAAAACTATGAACCCCTAAAGCTGTGGTGTCTAGTGGTCAGTGCAAATTTGATGAAGTTCTAGTTGGATCATAAATTTAAGCAGTACTTTCCGATATGGCTTTAAACACCCCCTCCTCCAGATATGAAAGAACATTGGTATGAGTTTAAATTCACAGAGCCAGAGAGCTAGAGCTAAAAGGGACCTCAGATACCACCTACTTCAACTCCCTCATTTTACAGATGAGGACACTGAGGCCCATGAAGGTTAGTTAAGTCACTCAAGTAATTAAGTAGTTAAGGTCACTCAAGTAATAAGTGTTAGAGGTGGGATCTGAACCCATGTCTTCTTACTAAAACTTCAGCACACTTTCCACAGTATCACATGCCATTAAGAATTTACATGAGGAGGAAAAATCCACACTAACTTAGGCAAGCTAGGCAAGTAGCCCTGGGTCAGACTTTGGGGATTCCTTGCTTAAATAGAAGGCAGCTGGGTGTGGTTGTCAGCGGAGACCTACAGCCGCCTCAAACTGTTAAGTCATGTCCTAAGCTATACAGGCAGTTATAGAAATGAACCTTCTCATTCATTGAGTAATGCTATGATCTATACGTGCTAAGTGCCAGGGATACAAATTTTTAAAAAAATGGAAACAATGCCTGCTCTCAAGGAACTTACACAATTATAACAGGGCAGACAACATACACATATATTGTATACATACATTTGACATGAGTGTTGTTGCAGAGGACATATGAGGCCAAAGAATTAAGGAAGGTGTATATTAAGAGTAGCAAGTCAAGAAAAGGGGGGAGAGGGAGAGAGGGAGAGAGAGAGAGAGAGAGAGAGAGAGAGAGAGAGAGAGAGAGAGAGAGAGAGAGAGAGAGAGAGAGAGAGAGAGAGAGAGAGAGAGAGGAGAGAATGGTAGGGGAGTGGAGGGGAAAGGAGAGGGGAGGAAATGAATGTATGTCTAGAGGTGAATGAGGTATGAATCATGGACTGGTTTGGCTGGAGTGAATGAACTGATCTGTGGATGTGTGATTAAAGGTTAGAGAGAAAATGTGTACTGCAACTGTGTCAGTTTAGTGTGTGTGCGTGTGTGTGTGTGCACATGTGTGCGTGTGTGTAAAATCAGAGTATTTCTGGATGTGAAAAGCAACAGGTCTGAATGTTGGAACTCAGAAATTTGGGTTGAACTCAGAAGATCACAACTTTAGCCAGAAATTGTGTAAATGTGGGCAGAGTGAGTGCTTACTGTGGGAAATAGAGGCTGGTATGCCTCATAAGCAGTTTAAGCCCTGAGATTGTTTAGGGTTCTCCCTGTAGGGCCTACCTCAAGGTTATTTGTAAGACCAAAGGACTTAATGTATGTAAAGTGCATCATATAAATAGCAGCAACTAGAATTATTCTTAATAATAGTAGAAAGGCAATATGGTAGAGTGGAGAAAGAGGTAGCCTCAGCATCCAGAAGACCAAGCACAGACCTGGTACATAATAGGTGCCTAGCAAATATTTAGTGACTGCCTCTGACATGTATTGGCTGTATGTAAGTCTTAACTCTGACATGTCTTAGCTATGAGACCCTGGGCAAGTAGTCTCCGCACATCAAGTCAACTCTCTAAGATGACAGGTTGTTGAACAGTTGCAGATTTTAATTGGTAGAAGTTGCTTCCTCACAAATAGTGTCTCACAGCAATGCAGACAGAGGGCTAACCACTCCCCAATTCCCTCAAAACAAAATAAAAAATACCACCCCAAGCCATAACATTTATAACACCATATTAATAAAACAAAGTTATACAGAAACAAGTTATTGAGAAATTGGGCAGTGTAATGGAAAGAGATTTGGATTTGAAATAAAAGGAACTGGATTTGAATACTGACTGACTGGTATTTACATAGCTGTGTGACCATGGGAAGGTGACTTACCCTTAGTGTACCTCAGCTTTCTCCTGTATAAAATGACAGAGTTGGACTAGATCAGGATTTCTTAACCTGGGGTCCATGAACTTGCTTTAAAATAGTTTGATAAGTGTAATTCCATATATTTGGTTTCCTTTGTAATTCTTCATAATTTATTTTATGCATTGAAAAATGTTACTTTGAGAAGGGGTCCATAGGTTTCACCAGCAACTGTTAAAAGGGGTCATGACCACAAAAGAGGTTAAGAACCTTTGGACTAAATCTCTAAGGTCCCTCCCTCTCTTCCAGCTCTAGATTCTATGACACTTACCAAATGTTACCATTATCCTTATTATTATCCTTAGACAAAGGAAATTAGTATGATCAATTTCTTGAAAAAAAAGGAGAAAATCTGCACACCCCTAAAATCAACAGGAGGAAAAGGGCCAGATTTATCTTTTCTTTCTAATTCTCTTTCCAGATATGTATCCTCTCAAACATTTTTGAATGTCTTTCCAGGTTTAGTTCTTTCAATTGTCATTCAAATGGTCCTTAATGCTTTAGCATATTAATGTCTCCCCTGAATTCCCTCTAGTGTTGGCCCTATATTTAAATGTTATTTTTGTCTATCATGTACCTCACATATGGCTACCCCTCCACTGCCCTGTTTTCCAAACATCATCGTACAGCTGTCTTCTGATACGCTTAGACGTGTCTGGGTCTACTATGCCCACCACAACACCAAGGCTCAATAGTTAGCTATACTTTTTACTTCTTACAGATTTCTGATGATGGCTGATTCCCTTTTTATCTTTCCCCTGACCTGCCAATCTATTTGACATGACTCCCAAATTCTTGACTGACTGAAAAACGCTTAGCAACTGAATAAACACGAGACAGGTGGAACTGCTGGGTCTCCAGCATCTGTCAGGTTCTTACTTTTTCCAGTTTATTTTTCTAAAAAAAATTCTCTAACATTCTCAGGGATTTCAAGATTACTTTCTCTTTTAGTCCTTCACAGCTGGGACCTAAATCTCCTGGGCTCTTTCACATAATTACTTTCCTCCCACTTTAATTATTGCAAGGAAGTTCTGCAGCAAGAGTTCCTCAGATAGAACTCAACATCTGTTACACAATGAAACATATTTTCAATCAAAGAGGAGCTATCAGTCAAATATTGCCAGGTTGATGCTTCTGAGTTTCTGGTTCTTCATTCTGCTTTGGGCCAACAAATAATGATCAATGATAGGGGTAGGGAGGGAACAGGGGAAGGACAGATAAAACCAAAGTTGGAGATTAAATACCCATCTAGCCAATTTTCTAACTCCTGAGGTTGTTTTCTCTTCTGTGAAATGGGAATAATAATACTTAAACTATCTGCCTCACAGGGTGGTAAGGAAAGAACTATTGAAATGTGAGTTAGTGTTAGTATTATTCTTTCAGCTCATCTGTTCATGATAAATTATTCCATCACAAATTATTTTTTAAACATTTTTACTACACAATAAAGAATACAACAATACTTGAATCATACTTTAAATATTCACAGGTTAACAGACCATATATTACAGTCCAACTAAGGAAAAAAGGATAAACAAGAAACCACAGCTCAGACATTGTAGAGTATGCAGACAAAAGCATGATGCTCAGACCCTGCCCCAGCTGGTGTTAGTCTACCATTAACTTGTGGTACATGTCTGAATTAAGTATTGTGTAACAACTTTTTTTTTCACAATAATGTCACAGAATCCATAATAATAAGAATGATAATAATAATGATAATAATAATAACTTTAAAAATTGCTTCAAATCTGCATTTCAACAGTTTCCAATTTTTTTTTCTGTCCCTTGAGGAATTTGGACAACATGGAGTTACTTTCTTTCCCTAAATATTCCAGATGTAGGCATGCTTTGCATAAGAAAACCAGCATTGTAATTTTTAAATCCCCAAGACCTGCACCTACACAAAAATGTTTTTAAAAAATTTAAAAAAAGATAGGTGGCCCTGTCCCACACAGTCTCATGACATAGAAAGAGAGAAAAGAGAAGAATAAGAGAGGGAAAAGAGACAGAGGATACTCTATTCCTATCAGCAACCACCATTCAATTATATCCAGGGAAGTTAAGTTTTTAAAAAAAATGTGTTATACCTACAAATTATATTCTCACAAAGCCTGTATACAAGTTACAAGCAAAAAAGGAAAGTAACTAAAGTTTTTTTCTTCTTTCTCGTCTTCAAGTTTATGAGGTCTGCATTGTTACCAAGAAGTGATATGGTTTGCAGCTGTATGAGCTTTACTTTTGATATCCTGGTTCTTTTGTGCCCATTTAGTTTTAACCAGTTTTTGTTCACTACTGGTGCAAAAATACATATTGTCAGAGGCAGAGTGAAAGTTTTTGCCACTGAGGACACTGTAGCAAAACAGGAGGAGAGAAGGAGAAGGAAGAGGATGAGAGAGGAAGGAGAAGGGGTCACCACATAGTTTGAATGGCTTCCTCCAATTACAAAGCCCTTCTGGGAAGGACCCAGAAATGGAAGACTCTGAGATTATTGATAGCAAAGTGGAAAGATTACTGGACATAGAGTCAGGAGCACTGGGTCACAAAATTCCAGTTTAGGCTAGAACATAGCCTGCACACCTAAAATCAACAGGATGAGAAAGGCGAGATTTAACTTTTCTTTCTAATTCCCTTTCCAGATAGATTTTTTCCTGTACCCTGTCAAATGCCTTTGAATGCCTCCCAGGGTTCACTGGGAAGGCATTCATGTGACCATGGGGCCTTAGGCATATCATTTCATCTCTAAGAGCCATAGTTTCTCCATATTTAAAATGGAAATAATAATATTTATATTACTACATAATATATGTGAAATGCTTCTTATACATTAAATTGCAATAGGTGTCTTCTATGATTATTATCTATCTCACAAGGTTGGGAGGAAAGTGGGTTTGAAAGTACTTATATATATTGTATGTCTTGTAGATTGCACACATTTCCCCCAACGTATTGATCAGTTGTGCTCATTTTTCCTCTTTTTTATCTTAAAAATTTTATATAGGATGAGTGTTTGGTGGTGGTGGGAGCTCAGGAGGGATACTGGGGGAAAATAAGGTGATTTTTTTTCAGATTCCCTTGCTAAGATAGAATCTTAGCATTTTATTTTTTAAAATTTATTTTATTTTCAATTCAGGGAACAAAATAAGCATTTCCACAACACAGTACAATAAAAAAGAAGATTGCACATGAAACTGAAAATATACCATGTACAACTAGAAATTCCCTCCAAATATACAACAAAGATATCATGTAAATTTCTTTTTTTCTTTTTTATCTTCCCCCACTCCCTATAGATGGCTATCATTAGACACAAATAAGTATATATATGTAAAATTATTATATACATACTTCTATTTATCAGGTTTTTCTCTGGATGAAGACAGTGTCTCTCTTCATATGATCCTTTATTTTTCATTGCAGATTTATAATAGTCAAAATGACTTAGTCTCTCAAAATCATCCTTAAAACAATATTGCTGTATATAATGTTCTCTTGGTTCTGCTCACTTCATTCTACTTCATTTTGTGCAAGTGTTTCTATGCCTAAGATCGATAAGCTCATCATTTCTTATAGCACAACCATGCATCACAACTCGTTCAGCCATTTTCCAATTGATGGGGATCTCTGTGATTTCCACATCTTTGCCACCACAAAGATTGCTGCTACAGACATTTCATTTACATTCAAAGTCATAATTACTATTTGTGAATTTCCTTCTATCTTATTTTTACTAATTATTTTCCTTCTCAGCCTCTCTTTTTACCCTATCCCTATTACCTTATCTTCTCCCCCTACCCTCCCACCCCCTCTTCACCCCCTCCAAGAGTCCCTTCATTCCCTCCCTCATTCCCAATCCCAATCTCCACACCCCTTCAAAAGTCCTTCCCTTCTCTCCCCCAACCTGCCTAAATCACAATCTATATACCCCTCTAAAAGTCCCTCCCCTACCCTGTCCTTCAGTTTTCTCACATCTCTACACGTTCAGATTATTTCTACACCCTTCCAGATGTACAAGTTGTTTTCTCTTTAACCCAGATGAGAGTAACGTTCCAACATTATCAGCCCTCCAACTCCATCTGCTTCCTCTGTATTAATTCTTCCTTTCATCCTCCATTCTTATGATTGCTCCCTTTTACCTTTTCCTACCTAATTGTTGGACTGCCTGAAAGTTATGATAAAAAAGAATCTGGATATAGTAATAGAAGAAATTATTAAGAAAAATTACCCTAAAGTTCTAGAACAAGAGAGTAAAGTAGAAATAGAAAAAAATCTACTGTTCACCAACTGAAAGAGATCCCAGGAGGAAAACATACAGGAATGTCATAGCCAAGTTAAAAAACTCCCAGGTTAAGGAGAAAATATTACAAGCAATAAGAAAAAAAATTAAATGCTTTGGAAATGCAGTCAGGATTTCACAAGACCTAGCAGAGTCTACTCTAAAAGGTCTTGGAAAATTATATTTCAAAGAGCAAAGAGCTGGGACTGCATCCAAAAATAGCTTACCCAGCAAAGTTGAGTATAATCCTGAATGAAAAAAAAATTGGACATTTGATGACCTGAAAGACTTTCTGATATTTGTAACAAAAAGACCAGGACTCACTGGAAAATTTGAGGTAAAAGATCCAGAAAAAAATGTAAGGAAAACATTAAAAACTAATTATAAGGCATTCATTAAGGTCAAATGGTTTACTTATTACAAATATGGAAATGTTATCCATATTCTTAAAACTATCATCATTACTAAGGTAGTTTGAAAGAAAGGTTGGGACTGAGTTGTGTATGATGGGGTGATTCTAAGAAACTAAGGTGATATTAAAAATTATAAAAACTTATTTACAAAAAAAGAAAGTATTTGTAAACATAAAATTGCTATAGAAATGTAGGGCTATAATTGTTGAGCTCTCCTTCTTGGACTGCTAACTACGTCTAGGACCTCAGCCTAGGTATAGGACACAAGTAAAATCAGGTCCTTGTGACAAAAAGTGATGTTTGAGAATTTTAAGGAAGAGAGAGAGAGATCCAGTTTGGCTCTTATTTTTTAAGTCTTTCCTTTCTATAAATGATAAACACAGCTCAGCTCTTGCTTTGAGATAAGGCTAGAAAGGGAAGGTGGTGCTAGATAGTGGATAGCCTTGATTGTCAGGTCAAAGAAAACAAACTATACACATGAACTACTACTAAAGATATTTTTTCATAAGAAGAGAGACACAATCAGATTTATGTGTAAGAATGATTATTTTGGGGTTTTTTTTGCAATTGTAATTTATTTATTTTTAGTTTTGAACATTCACTTCCACAAGATTTTGAGTTCCAAATTTTCTCTCCATCTCATGCCTCCCTCACCCCAAGATGGCATGCATTCTGTATACCCCTTTCCCTAATCTGCCCTCCCTTCTATCTTTCCCTCCTTTCTCTTATCCCCTTCCCCTTCTAAATTCCTGTCGGGCAGCACAGATTTCTATACCCCATTTCCTGTACTTCTTATTTCTCAGGTGCATGTGAAAACATTTTTTTAACGTGTTTTTAAAACTTTGGGTTCCAAATTTTCTCCCTTCCTCCCTCCCCACCCACCCTCATTGGGAAGGCAACCAACTCAATACAGGTTATATATGCGTACTCATACAAAACATTTCCATAGTAGTCATGTTGTGAAAAACTAACTCTATTTCCCTTAATCCTATTGCCCCCATTTATTCTATTCTTTCTTTTGACCCTGTCCCTCCTAGAAGTATTTTGCTTTGATTACCCCTCCCAATCTGCCCTCCCTTTATCATCCCCTGCTCTCTTGTCCCCTTCCCCCTATTTTCCTGTAGGGTAAGACAGATTTCCATACCCAATTGAGTGTGTATGTTATTCTCCTTAAGCCAAATCCTATGAGAATAAGATTCACTCATTCCTCTCACCTTCCCCATTTCCCCTCCACTGTAAAACCTTTTCTTGTCTGTTTTGAGATAATTTACCCCATTCTACCTCTCCCTCTTTCTTCTCCAGTATAATCCTCTCTCACCCTTAATTTTATTCTAGATTATCCCCTTCATCTTCAATCACCCTGTGCCCTCTATCTATCTATATATATACATACATATATTTTTCCCTCCAACTACCCTAATACTGACAAAGGTCTCATGAGTTATAAATATCATCTTTCCATGCAGGAATGTAAACAGTTCAACCTTAATAAGTCTCTTATGATTTCTCTTTCCTGTTTACCTCTTCATGTTCCTTGAGTCTTGTATTTGAAAGTCAAATTTTCTATTCAGCTCTGGTCTTTTCATCAAAATGCTTGAAAGTCCTCTATTTCACTGAATGACCATTTTTCCCCTGAAGGATTATACTCAGTTTTGCTGGGTAGGTGATTCTTGGTTGTAATCCTATCTCCTTTGCCCTCTGGAATATTATATTCCATGCCCTGCGGTCCTTAATGTAGAAGCTGCTAAATCTTGTGTTATCCTGATTGTGTTTCCACAATACTTGAATTGTTTCTTTCTGGCTGCTTGCAATATTTTCTCCTTGACCTGGGAACTCTGGAATTTGGCTACAATATTCCTAGGAGTTTTCCTTTGGGGATCTCTTTCAGGAGGGATTGTGGATTCTTTCAATTTCTATTTTGCCCTCTGGTTCTAAATATCAGGGCAGTTTTCCTTGATAATTTCTTGAAAGATGATGTCTAGGCTCTTTTTTTGATCATGGCTTTCAGATAGTCCAATAATTTTTAAATTCTCTCTCCTGGATCTATTTTCCAGGTCAGTTGTTTTTCCAATGAGATATTTCACATTGTTTTCTAATTTTTCATTCTTTTGGATTTGTTTTACAGTGTCTTGATTTCTCATAAAGTCACTATCTTCCAATTGCTCCATTCTAATTTTTAAGGAAGTATTTTCTTCAGTAGTCTTTTGGACTTCCTTTTCCATTTGGCCAATTTTGCTTTTTAGGGCATTTTTCTCCTCATTGGCTTTTTGGACCTCTTTTGCCATTTGGGTGAGGCTATTTTTTAAGGTGTTATTTTCTTCAGTATTTTTTTGGGTCTCCTTTGGCAAGCTGTTGACTTGTTTTTCATGATTTTCTTATCACTCTCATTTCTCTTCCCAGTTTTTCCTCTACTTCTTACTTGCTTCTCAAAATCCTTTTTGAGCTTTTCTATGGCCTGGGACTGATTCATATTTTTCTTGGAGGCTTTGGATATAGGAGCTTTGACTTTGTTGTCTACTTCTGGTTGTATGTTTTGATCTTCTTTGTCACCAAAGTAATATTCTATGGGTCTGACTCTTTTTGCGCTGCTTGCTTATGATCCCAGCCAATTACTTGCGTTATAAACTCTTTGTTAAGGTAGGGGTCTGTTTCCAGTGTGCAGAATGTACTGTCCCAAACTTCAGGGGTTTTGTGGAGCTGTTTTCAGAGATACTTCTAGGGACCTGTAAATTTTCAGTTCTTCCATGGCAGTATGATCAAGGGTGAGGTATTTACTCCTTTCCTGGCCTGTGCTCTGGTCTTTGAGTGACCACAAGCACTTTTTCTGTCTTGGAACTGTGAGGAGGATTCTCTCTCTACAGCCACTACAAGCTCCCACAGGCCAGCACTCCTCCTCACCCCAAGACTACCACCCAGAACTGTGACCCAGATCCAAGCATGGGAAAAGCAAGAGAATCCTGCACCAGCAAAGAGATCCCTCCAATCCCCCTCTGATGAGCCACTTGATTCCCCCTCAGTCTGTGGGCTGGAAGCTGTGAAAGCAGCCACTGCCCTGCGACAGAACTTGGGAACTGGGTTTGGGACAGGCTTCTCTCTCACCACAGACACAGACCTTTCCTACTGACCTTCTAAGTTGTCTTTGGCATTCATGGGTTGAGAAGTCTGGAAACCGCCAGAACTTCCTGCAATTCAGTCCTCTGAGGCCTGCTCCAGTTTTGCTGAGGCTGCTTTGCCTGTGTGCCCACGCCCAACTGCGCTCCTATGCCAAACTGCGCTCCTCTCCTGCTTGGCGTGATATACCTTTCTGATCAACCATCCAGGTTGTCTTGGGCTGGAAATTTGTTTTACTCTGTCTTTTTGTGGGTTCTGCTGCTTTAGAATTTGTTTAGAGCCATTTTTATAGGTATTTGGAGGGATTTGGGGGAGAGCTCAAGCAAGTCACTGCTTTTACTCCACCATCTTGGCTCCGCCCTTAAAATGGCAAGAATGATTATTTTGACAGCACTAAGAAGGACAGATTGGAAAGCGGAGGGAGAGAAAGTAGGAAGATTTGTTCAGAAGCTATTTTAAGAGTCCAAGTAGGTAGTAATGAATGCTAGTACTTGGGTAGTAATAGGATGAATAATAAGGAAAGGTCACATTCAAGGGTCAGATACTGTGGAGGTAAGAATTGATGGGACCTAGTTGACAATTGGACATGGGTGGCAAAGAATGAAGAGGCAAAGAAAACCTTGTTTTACTTCAACCAAGTTTCCCCTTTTACACAAAAGTTTCCCCCTCTGGTGCACATCAATAATGTTTCAATTTTCTAGTTCACAGGGATTCTTGGAGAGTTACTGGGAAGGGTAAGTACAAAAGAATCATTTCTCTTATTTCCCTTAGAAAACAAAATCTGTTATCTATGGGAATTAGATGTTATGAAAAACTATTTTACTTGGTAAAGCTGAGCAATATTACAATTTTGGAAACAGGAATGGTTATTCCCAACAGCTTAGGGGTATGAGACAAAATAGAGGGATTGCAATAAATTACATTGGTAAGTAGAAAAGAAATCATCAAATTATCCACAATGTTTTCTTTATTTTATAAATAACTTTTCCATTGCTAAGAGAAATGGCCTTGAGGATTGCTCCTTGGGAGAGAAAAAAAGAGTCTTTGCCCCAAAGGGGCAAATTTCCTTGGGATTTTATATATGAATTTTGATGCTGGGGAGAGGTGACCCCTAGGTTTCTAATAAAAGGTCAAGTCTCCAGCATTTACATTCACAGAAGTATGTCACTTGCAATGACAAAAATCCCAAATAACAAATACATCCTTATCTATTTTATAAAAAGGAATATAGACTTACAAACCAAACATTATGAACAAGTATTGTGGCAATTACAGTATTGTTGACACCAAATGCAGGGAGTGATGGTTATGGTATGAGCAGAGAGAACAGGACAGAGGAAAGAGATGGTATGGAGGAAGAATTGATAAGACTTCTCAATTGATGGAGTATGTGGGCTGAAAATGAAAAACTGAGGATGATCCCTAGGTTTCAAAAACCATTAGTGGTACAAAAACCTCATGTACCAAACAGAATCCTTAAATCAGCTTCTAATATACTTATTTAGAGAGCTCAGCCTCAGTTTTATTTTTCTTAGGGCCCTTCAGATTTTTTTTTGAGCCTTTCAAATTCTACCTTGTAGTAGAGAAACAGTGTTGTTGTGCTAGATAGTATTGAACCTGGAGTTAGGAAGACTGGGGTTCAAATCTACCTGGCATTAAAAATTTAATAGCTGTGTGAATGTGGGCAAGTTATTTAACTCCTTTGAGGCTTCACTTTCTCATCCATAAACTGAGGATAATAACAGCACTTAAGTCACATGGTCATTGTGGGGATCAAGTGAGATAAAGGTTTGTGCTTCCCAAACCCTAGAATATTATAGAAATATCTGTTAATATCATTTATACTTAGTTGTATGTGTGTTACACCCTTCCCATCCCTTACTAGATTAAAAGGTTCTATTTTAAAGTAAAATTGAAAAAAATTATCCCCAAAATATGAATATGCATTACATTTTAAAATGTAATCATCTCCTAACATGTTTACTCCAAAGATTGATTTGTTTTGTGCTACATTACAGAAGAAAAAAGATTTGGGATTTATCTTTCACTCTAATTCCCCCTTTAAAATATTTAATTGATGCATTTTTTCTGTGATTTCCTGCTGATTATCTTCCTCCACATCCCACCTTCCTCAACAAATAACAGTCTAGTAAAACACACCCATACATTGGCCGTGTCTGAAAATATATACCTCATTCTGCACCTATGTCACCTACCAAAAGGTGGGAGGCATGCTTCACTACCAGGCCTGTGACATCATGATTTACCATTGAACTAAGCAGAGTTCTTAAGTCTTACTGTGGTCCCTGCACAAGCTGTTTCCCAGGTTTTATGTGTTTTGCTTGGCATTAGTTTAGATAAGTCTTCCCACAGTTCTCTATCAATGGACATCCACTTTGTTTCCAGTTCTTTACTCAAATACTCAAAGACATCTGTGATCCCATCAATTTGGATATTCCTTCCAATGAAGAAGATTGCAAGCCATCTATGCCTGCCCCTCCTGAGTGACTCCTGTCCAAATCCTCCCAAAGGTTGGCTGGTTTACTGATACTATAATTAGTACTTAAGCTGATACACACATGGAAGTATGTATGTGGAATATTGTCTTCTGTTTTCGACCTACTTTGGATATATGCTAGTAGTGTATTGCTGCATCTAGAGGTATACATAGTGACCTTTTTAGTAAAATTGCTAATTATTTTCCAGAACATTTAGACCAGTTCACAGCTCCACCAACAGTGCATTAGGGTAACAACAAGCATTCTTCATATCCTTTTTTTTTTTTCCTGTGTGGAATGTTAGGCTAGTTATAGCTCTTAGCCAGGAGGTCCTGCAATGTTTTGGGGCTTGACAATGATATCATTTGCAAATGGAAGTAGTAAGTACTTTTGGGAAGCATACATGTCCTCTTTTGTGCCTTGCCTGGTTTTTGTGATCAGAATAGCAAACAAATTTATCTCTGTTGCCATATCATTGTAAGAATTCTCTATAATTTTAATGCATTTTTGGGGGGATACCTTGTTGAAAGACAGCATTTAAGATGCAATTATGCTCTATTGAATTAAAAGGGGTTTTTTTAGTGCTTAACACACAGAAAGTAAAACGGAACGTTGCATTTTCTACATTTTTCAGTCAATGTGCGATGGAAAAGATGTTATATCTTGTGGAATGCCACTTGTGAAAGTCTACCTGTTACTAATACATCAAGGCTGACTATGATGGGCATAATTACTCTCATAAAAACTTTCATAGATGAAAAGCTGGCACATTGTTAGTTATTGATAGGCAGATTTAAAAATAGATTAATAAGATCTGACACTTTCTCCCTGCCTTTGGTATCATCCCTTCCTTTTAAATATCCTGAGATCAATTCCTGATATCTTCATGTTGTGTTTTCTCCTCAACAGATTCCCCTCTACGTACCCTTGGTCTGATAATGATGCTTTTCCTGTCTTTGTTTTCTTTGGTGCCACTTTCATCTCCTTTATATGCCCATCTGAGACTATGATAGGAGAATCTGTGTTGCTCCACTTTCCCTGATATAGAAAAGAGATTGTTTTAAAAAATCCCTGCAGATCTTTTCTATGTTTCTTTTTTAATCCTTCCAGTTTTGTCAATAAATGTTATTGGTATGGTTTTGCTTTGATGGATCTCTCACCATGATTTCTTTAAGTTAGTTTAACTTTCCACTGCTTCTCTGCTTTATGAGGAGATAACAGCTCATAATCTTCTGTTGTTCTTCTTCGTAAAGTTTTACAACAAAGTTTATGTTCTACTCTGATATTGCCCTTTGCTGCCATATATCTCTGCTGGGCAAGCAATTCAAATATTTGTGGAATAAGTAGATTTTTAGGCTCTTTTGGTCTCATTGATATACATTAAACATCTTTATAAAATTATTGTAATTGGTGTTCATATATTTTTCTGTTGAGATCCCATTCTAAATGATGAATAACTTTTTTTTAAATAGGTGAATTTGAAGCTAAAAATGCATACCTTATCTTTTTTTCTTTCCTTTTAGCTTTGTACCAACCTTTGCTCTAATTAGTTTATAGTCTGAGCAAATATAAATAGCTGATTCAGGAATGTTTGCTGTGTGTGTGTGTGTGTGTGTGCGCGCGCGCATGTGAAGTTGTTTTTCAGTCATGTCTAACTCTCAGTGACCCCATTTGAATCTTTCTTGGCAAAAATACTGCAGTGGTTTGCCATTTCCTTTTCCAGCTTATTTGACAGATGAGGAACCTAAGGCAAATAGGGTTAAGTGACTTGCCCAGGGTCACAAAACTAGTAGGTGTCTGAGGCCAGATTTGAACTCAGAAAGATGAATCTTCTTGACTCCAGGTCCAGACTTCTATCCACTGTGCCACCTAACTGCCCTCATGTTTTCCATATCAGTTAACAAATAAGTCATTTCTTGACTTAAAATATTATGGATTTCACTTTTCAGTGATCTTATATGGTTCTTACCATGTGCAGTGCTTTTTTGGGTTTTTCTTTAAAAAATACTAGAGAGTGAAGGCCTCAAACAGAACATCAAATATCAATATTTGATATGAGATATCAAACAGAACAAGATGTGGTATATGATTGTGATAGAATACTGTGCTATAAGAAATGATAAGCTCAATTATTTTAGAAAAACATGGAAAGACCTGCATGAAATAATGAAAAGTGAAATGAACAGAACCAAGAGAACTTCGTATATAGTGATAGCAATATTGTTTTAAGAACAACATTGAACTATCAAGTCATTTTGACTATTATAAATATCCAAATTAACTATAAAGGACATGTGAAGAAAGATGCTATCTATATCTAGAGGAAGAACTAACAAATATAATTTTGTGTAGAATAATTTTACACACATATACCTATTTGTGCCTAATTGTAGCCATCTCTAGGGTGGGGGATGGGAAAATTTACATAATAACCTTTTTCTATATTTAAAAGGAATAGCAAGTACATAATAGATTTGCAATTTCATGTGTCATCATATTCTTATTATGCTATGTCATGGAAATGCTTGTTTTATTCCATAAATTAAAAATAAAATAAATATGAAAAAATATCACTCTTTGCAGATGATATGAGTGTATACTTAAAGATTCCTAGAGAATCAACTAAAAAACTTGTTGAAATAATTAACATCTGTAGCAAAATTTCAGGATATAAAATAAACCCACATAAGTCATCAGCATTTCTATATATTACCAGCAAAGTCCAGCAACAAGAGATAGAAAGAGAAATTCTACTTAAAATAACTGTAGAAAATATAAAATACTTGGGAGCGTACCTGCCACGACAAACCCAGAAACTATATGAACACAATTACAAAACACTTTTCAGATGAATAAAGTCAGATCTAAACAACTGGAAAAAAAATCAGTTGTTCATGGTTAGGCTGAGCCAATGTAATAAAGATGATGATTCTACCCTAAATTAATTTACTCACTTGGTGCCATACCAATCAAACTACCAAAAATTATTTTATAGAGCTAGAAAAAATAATAAGAAAATTTATCTGAAAGAGCAAAAAGTCAAGAAAATCAAGGGAATTATTTTTTAAAATGAAGGAAGGTGGCCTACTTGTACCAGATTTCAAATTTTATTATAAAGTGATAATCATTAAACTGGCTAAGAAGTAGAGTTGTGGAGCAGTAGAATAGATTAGGTAAACAAGATACAACAGCAAATGACCATAGTAATCCAGTGTTTGATAAGCCAAAAGACCCCAATTTTTGAGACAAGAACTCACTATTTGACAAAAACTGCTGGGAAACCTGGAAAACAGTATGACAGAAACTGGGTATAGACCAACATCTCACACTGTATACCAAGATACTGTCAAAATGAGTAAATGCTTTAGACATAAAGGGTGATACCATAAAAGGAAAGCAAGGAATAGTTTACCTCTCAGATCTCTGGAGAAGGGGAAAATTTATGACCAAAGAAGAGATAAGAGAGTATTACAAGATATTAAATGGACATTTTGATTATATTAAATCAAAAAGTTTTTGCACAAACAAAACCAATGCAACCAAGATTAGAAGGAAAACTGAAAGCTGGGAAGCAATTTTTACAACCAGTGTCTCTGATAAAGGCCTCATTTCTCAAACATATAAAGAACTAAGTCAAATTTATAATATGAGTCATTCACCAATTGATAAGGATATAAGCAGGCAAGCAATTTTCAGATGAAAAAATAAAAGTACTATATATATATACATATATATACATATATATACATATATATATACATATATATGTATATATATATACATACACACACATATGAAAAAATGCTCTAAATCATTATTGATTAGAGAAACGCAAATTAAAACAACTCCGAGATACCACCTCACACCTATCAGACTGGCAAATATGAAAGAAAAGAAAAATGATAAATGTTAGAGGGGGTGGAAAAATTGGGAAACTAATGTACTGTTGGTAAAGTTGTAAACTGATCCAACCATTCTAGAGAGCAATTTGGAACTGTGCCAAATAGCTATAAAATTGTGCATACCCTCTAATCTAGCAATACCTCTACTAGACCTGTACCTCAAATTGATAAAAAAAAAAAAAAGGTGGAGGGGAAGGACCTATTTGTCAAAAAACATTTATAGTAGCTCTTTTTGTAGTGGCAAAGAATTGGAAATTGAGGGGACGTCCATCAATTGGAGAATGGCTGATCAAGTTGTGGTAAATGATTGTAATGAATACTATTGTGCTGTAAGAAATGATGATCAGGATGGTGTCAGAAAGACCTAGCAGGACTTAATGTGAACTGATGCAGAGTGAAGTGAGAAAAACCAGGAGAACATTGTATATAGTGACAGCAATATTATATGATGATCAACTGTGGATAACAACTATTCTCAGCAATATAATGATTGAAGATAATTTCAAAGGACTCATGATGAAAAATGCTATTCATCTCCAGAGAAAGAACTGATGGAGTATGAATGCAAATTGAAGCATACTATTTTTCACTTGCCTTATTTTTTTGTGTTTTTTTTTCCTGTGTCTTCTTTAACAACATGACTTATATGGAAATATGTTTTGCATGACTGCCCATATATAACCTGTATCAAATTGTTTACTGTCTCAGGGACGGGGGAAGGGATTTGGGGGGGAAAATTGGGAACTCAAAATTTTTAAAAAATGAATATTAGAAATTTTTTTTATATGTAACTGGTGAAAAATAAAATATTTAAAATTCTGTTATGCAAACATGAAACTTCTGTGTAACCTTTATACTTTTGGTTTTTCTCATTACTTACTTCTGATCTATATTCTCCAATTTTTGTTATTCTCACCTACTGCTAACTTTGTACTGAAATAATCTATTGGCAAAGTATATGTTAATTCAATATAGAGGGTATCATTAAATTCTTTGTAGCATTTTTCTATCTTTTCCTCTGCAACAGATATTGGGGCATAGCCTGCAATTGTGTTCGTGATGGTCTTTTTGCAAATATGTACTATTATTATACTTAACTTGAAGCCTATCCCATAAAATAATGTTTCTTGTTGCCTTTGGACATATCATAAAATTACCTCTGTCAAGTTCTTTATTTGTCTTCCCAAAGAAAATCAGTGATTCTGTTTTCCATTTAGTTCAGACTTTCTTCTCTATTTATAGTGAGAATATTGATTAATAAGACTTAGTTTCTTTACCAATATGTCCATTTGCTCACTAGATGAATATCTCACATTTAGAATAACATTCACTAGGTAAGATTTTAAAGACAGTCTAAAAACTGCATCTGCTTCATTGATGAAAAAGCAATTAAGGGCTGCAGAAGACCACGCAGACATTTTGTATTTTTTTTGCTACTTAGGGCCAAAAAATACATTACCATGTGGCTAGCACCCTGGTAATGAGACTCTTCTCTGTACTTAGCTAGGGGTCTTCAGAAAAAACAGACTGTAGCTAGAACTGTCCTCAAAGGCTTTTCAACCTGCTAAAACCTGTCAGAGCTTATATTCTGCTGATGAAACCTCAGGGGACCCAGGGTCATCTCTGTAGTACACTTAGACTGGGATTTTGTGCAGTACCACATTATTTTTTTTAATACTGTTAGTTAAACACATTATATTTGAAAAAGGTAAGAGAATTGAAAGAGGCCTGAAAAATTTTAGGGGATCCATGAACCTGGATGGGAAAAAGTGACATTTTTATGTTTACTAACCTCTAATGTTACAAGTAATTATATTATAATTACATTGTATAATTATACAATATATCATATTACATAATAATATAATACTATGTTGTATCATTATATGTTATATAATTATTTAGCATTTCCTTCATGTATGATTTTAAAAAAAACTCAAAAAATTATTCTGATAAGGGGCTCATAGGCTTCACCAGATTGCCAAATAGGTCTACGACAAAAATAAGGGCTAAGAACTTTTGATCTAATCCAATTCCCTTTATCCACAGCTGAGGAAACTGACCAGAGAGAAAGGAAGTGGCTTATCCAAAGTAATATAGCTAGTAAGTAGAAAAAGCCAAGATTTGAACCCAGGGCTCTCTGGCTCTAAATCCAGAACTTTTCCTGCTATATCAGTGTGACTTCAAAATCTAAAGCACATTAGGTATGGCATATTCCAATCCCAGAATAGCCCTGCAACATGGGCATCATCAAGGTATTCACTGGCATGATATTAACAGTGAAAGTCATGCCAAGTAGGTTGAAAGAAAAAGAAAGAAATCCAGTATTCTCTTCCACAGAGTTTACAGCCAATTTTAAATAGATGTGTGCCATGGCACTTAATCCAAACAGTTAACAATCTGGGGCAGACTTTATCAGTGAGCAGATGACTAGTTCTAACAGCCCTACTTAAACTGTTATCAGCAGTGCCTGGAGGTTTATGGAGAATTTTATGGCAGGATTAAAAAGAGATGCCCTGGCCTTATAGCAAAAACATTATGATACCCTGCCAAAGACAAATCACATATCATGGATTGAAGCAAGGCTCTCTAATTCTGAATATTGCTTGATAATTTGAGCAGGTAAACGTTGTGTTGTTTTGGGGGGCGTGTGTGTGTGTGTGTGTGTGTGTGTGTGTGTGTGTGTGTTTAAAGCTGTTAAATCCCTAAATCCCCTTCTGCTAAGCCAATATTACATCAGGAAGCACTAAGTAGCTGCTGCACTAGGGATTCTCTCCTTTGCTAAAATGCTGATTTTTAAAATACGCTTTCAGCCGGTGCCCACTGTTGCAAGTTCTTGCTTCCAGAAACCAGTGCCTTAACAAACATGTCAAAACATTTCCGAATTAAAACTCTACAGCCCAGCACCTTCAGGTTGATGGACTTTCCCCAGTGTACACTTTGCAAGAAGCTAAAAATAGGCAGACCGCAATTAAGGCAAGCTCTGACCAATGGGGTCAGTCCCCTGGATGCAGGCCAGGCACAATTCTCAGCCAGAAATGTTCTGGCAAAGCCAAAATTTTCATTGAAATTGCTGGGATAAGGCAGAATGAGAACTCAGGCTTTCTGAGGTTAAAAAATAGCTTTGGACAAACCATGGATGTCTAAGAAAACAGTCCAAATTCTTGCTCATGTTTAAGGGACAAAACTAGTTTCTTCACCAGCCCTTAGATCTTGAGGAGTTTGGGGATGTTGGTGGAGGGAGAGACTCTCATGAAGGATTTCTACACAGCCATTTTCTTCTTAATTAAAAAAATTCCTTTGGGAAGAGTGGGAAAAGACAGCTTCCTAAAAGACATCTCAGTATAATTTTCATCTGACTTCCAATAAAAATTCAAGCAAAAACCAAATCACTGAAGCCTCTGCACATCTCTTCTGTTCCATTAGAGGACAAGCATCTAGGAGGAAGCCAGAGTTTTCACAAATATCATGGAGCAGAAAAGAGACTTAGGGCTCTATCAGAGAATCGGAGGAGTATAGATCTAGAACTAGGAGGCACCTCAGAGGCCTCTGAGTCCTGCCTCCTCATTTTCCATAGAAAATGAGGCAAAGAGGTTAAGTGACTTAAGTCACACAGTGACTGAGCCAGGATTCCAACCCAACTTGTCTGATTCTTTAAATGCATTCCTAGTCTACCTGATGGTGACTTTTTCTAATGCCCACATTTTACTACCGAAGAAAATGAAGTCCATGAAGGGGAAGTGATTTACTCAAGGTCACACAGTGTTTCAAGAGAGGAAGCTGGAACTAAGAACCCAAGCCTCTGGGCTCCTGGTCCTATACTCTCCCAGGCTATCTTATCTTGCCTTCCCATCAGAGGTATTCTGTATGCTACTCTATACACTGAAAGGGGAATCATGGAACACTGATGCCAAAAATGTTGCAATCTATTTAAGGTAATACTCATACCAGTTCCATGAGGGAAATAGACACATTGAAGCAGCTAAAGGTGGAGTGTCCCCTGCAGGGCTACTCACTATCTACAATAACAGAAATCTCTTTGTGTGTGTATGATCCTAGGCAAGTCATTTAACCCTGTTTGCTTCAGTTTCCTATTCTGTAAAATGAAGTGGAAAAGGAAATGGCAAACCATTTCAGTATCTTTGCCAAGGAAACCCCAAATAAGGTCACGAATATCGGACGTGACTGAAACAACTCAATAACAACAACAAATTGCTCAATAGAAGGCAAACCCAGGAAACATTAAAACCCAACTGCATCTAATCCAGCCCACTAAGCTTTTATTAAGCAACTACTGGGTACAAAGCAATGTTCTAGGCAGCAAAGATATGAAGACAAAATGAAAAACAGTTCCTACCCTCACAGAGCTTATGATTTACTGGAGAAATATATAAACACATAAGCCTCCCCCACATACTTCAGTGTTGGCCTGCTTTTCAAGGCCATTGAACAGTTCCTAGAGATTCAGGCTTGGCTTCTAATATTGCTGTGTCAAATTTATATTTAATTAACAATCAGCTTAGAGGACTTACCTTGTCTTTAAAGTCTGTGTGGTTCTGAAGAATGGCTCTGTGGTAGGTAGCTGTCCTCACAAAGTCCTGTAGCATATTCTGCTGTTGGGATATACACCCATAAAACTAAAAGGAAAAGACAAGTTGTTGAATCATACAACTGTAAGGACCCTTAAAGACAAGTGAGTCCAATCTTTTCATTCTACAGATGGGGAAACTGAGGTCCAGAATGGGGATATACTGCATTCAGGGTCACATGCCTGGTAAGCACCAGAGACAGAATTCAAAGCCTAATTATCTGGTTCCTCCATGATTGATGGAGGATATATATTTCTAACTCACAAAATGCACATATCTTCAGTTTAATTCAATGTAACTCAATTCCACAACACATTTTCAAAACACCTTCTATGCATAAGTCTTGAAATGTTCAGAGGATTGATAAGGAATCTCCACTAAAAAACAGACAGGATCACAGAACAGGCAGAGGGTGGGAGCTGGAAAATACCAAAGAGAGGGAAGACAAGGAGCATCTGCCTTGCCCTTGCCTCTATCACAACATCATACAAGATGCATGCACCATAACATTTTGCTGAATCCCTGACACCCTACGTATCCTCCCTTTCCACTGTGGGATTTTGCCTGGGAGGATGGAAAACAGGTGGTGGTCAAAAGATCCTAGCTCTAGAACTCATTTTACAGATGAGGAAGCTGAGTCCCAGAGACATTAAGTGACTTGCCCAAAGACACAGGTAGTACGAGGGGTGAGATCTGAACACAAAAGTCCCAGCTGTTCAGTACTGACCTACCTCTCAGGCTCCACACTAAAGGCTAAAATAAAGCACGTACTTCTTAAAACTACTGTACTTAATGTAGAAATGCTCTTTTGTTAAACAAGAAAAGTGCCAACAACCTTAAATCCTTCCCAAGTTTTGAAAACTTGATTCAGTATTTACACTAATAGGAAAATCTCTCTTCAAGTGTGTACAACTGTTACAGTTTTCCTATGAAATCTTAAAAGTAATAACTCTTTCTCACAGAGATAAGACCCTCACACCCATAACGATCAAGCGGAACCATGTCAATGCTCTTCTCCAAGTTATCGAATTGAATATAGCTGTGGCTAAGCAGTAGTAAACCCAAGAAGTTAGGAATTCATTATCACCAAAAACCCAATGAAGGGTATGTACACATATATGTACATGTGTGTATATATATGCATGTCATAGGAATCATAGAAAGTTGAGCTGGAGAAAAGCTTAGAGATAATGTTCAGCTCAATAAGCACTTATTATCACGTGAGGGGTACCAAGACAAAAATGAAATAATCCCTGCCCTCAAGAAACTTACATTCTACTTGGTGAAAAGCACAAACTCAGAGAAATACAGACAAGCTAAATACAAAGTAATTTCAGCGGGAGCCACACTAACACCTGAAATGAACACGAAAGGTGTCTTGTGTGGGAGGAAGCACTTCAGCTGAGTCTAAAAGGGAGCTAGTAGTTTCAAAAAGTGGAGGTGAGGAAGGAGACCATTTCAGACATGGGGGACAGCCTATTCAAAGGTACAGAGACAGGAGAATAAATACCACATACAGAAAATGGCAACTAGGTCTGTTTGGTTGGGGCATAGGATGCATGAGGAAGAATAATTTGTAGTCAGTTTGGAAAGATAGGTTGGAGCAAGATTGTTAAGGGTTTAAAGTACCAAAACAAGGAGTTAGTATTTTATCCTAATAAGAAGCTAAATACTTATCCTAAGGCTAAGTAGCCACTGATGAGGCAAATAGGTGGTATATCAGATAAAATGATGGGCCTGGAGTTAGGACAATTTGAATTCAGATCTAGCCTCAGCTGTGTGTGACCCTGGACAAGTCACTTAAGCTGTCTGCTTCAGTTTCTTCAATTATAAAATGGTGATCATAATAGCATCCATTTCATAGAGTTGTTGCGAAGATCAAGTGAGATATTATTTGTAAAGTGCCTCACATGTGATAGGCACCTAGTAATGCCTTGCTTTGCTTTCGCTTTCCTTTTTCCTTCCTTTCCCTTCCCTCCTTTCTTATTTTCCTTCCCTTCCCTTCTCCCCTCTTCAGTAGGGAAGTGACATGGTTAGATATAAGTTTTAGGGATATTGGTTTGGCAGGTGTGAGAAGGGCAGATAAGAGATGGGAGTGACTGAATACAGTCTGGTAGAGACCAATAGAATACAAAAATACAGATCAATTAAGAAGTGAATGAGACTGTCCAGGTCAGAGGTGATAAGGGCCTGAATTAAGAGTGGTGGTGGTATGAAGGAAAATATAAGACAGAAGAAAGAGATTTTATGGAGAAAGGACTGACAATACTTGGCAATTGATGGACTATATGAGGTGAAAATGAAGAATTGAGGATGACCCCTAGGTTTCTGACTTGAGGATTAAAAGGATGGTGTATGTCAACCTGGGTGACTGGAAAGATGGTGAGGCTCTTGAGACTCTTGATAGAAACAAAGAAGTAAGGAGGACATGTGGATTTAGGAGTGAAAAGATAATTCAGGTTTCTCTATTCATGTGTCTCTGCTAGGTTTCTCTAAGTTCATTACTGTTCCTCCCTCAGAAATCATGTGCATTGCTAAGAGAGTTTGACCCAGGTTAATGGATGGACTGCGCTATTTCAATGATTCCCGACTTTACCTTCTATTGAGCAATTCATTGTTGTTCAGTCATTTCAGTCGTGTCCAACTCTTCACAACCCCATTTGGG
This sequence comes from Phascolarctos cinereus, assembly GCF_003287225.1. Taxonomy (NCBI): domain Eukaryota; kingdom Metazoa; phylum Chordata; class Mammalia; order Diprotodontia; family Phascolarctidae; genus Phascolarctos; species Phascolarctos cinereus. Next base: position 122,312,488 of record NW_027555847.1, on the reverse strand, counting down.
GTTTTCTTGGCCAAGATGCTAGAGTGGTTTGCCATTTTCTTCTTCAGCTCATTTTACAGATGAGGAAACTAAGGCAAACAGGGTTAAGTGCCTTGCCAAAGATCACATAGCTAATAAGTATCAGAGGCCAGATTTGAACTTGGGAAGATGAGTCTTCCTGACTCCAGGCCAGGCACTCTAGCTGCCTTCTCTACTAAGTAAAGGTTATGATTATTCTTATTTTCATTTTCTTGTTGCATAAATGCTTTTTAAGAGTTAATATTGTGACTTATTTCATATTTTAAAAAAGTACATTAGTGAGGGCTCAGGAACCCTAGGAGTAGGAGAAATGTATCTCCTCTACAACAGGGTTTTCCCTAGGACCCTGAGAGTAAGTAGTTGCTTCCCCTCCTGAGATGCCACTCCAACACCTAGTGAGTGAGGTGAGTGAGCCAGTGTTAGTCCAGGAAAAGAAAAAAAAAATAAAGAGTTGGGGTATATACAGATGGGGATACTGGGGCCCATAGAGAAGTGACTTGCCCAGGGTTACACAGCTGAAGAGTACCTGAGGTGGTTTCAAGTTAACATCTTCTGATTATACACCAGATTCAGGGCTTTAGCCTTCCCCACCAAAGATAGGAAATAGCATGGTGTCATATTATATATTCTTCAGGAATTACTGAGAATATCACTTCACATGGGATCAGTCCTTGAGACCAATACTCATCAGTGAGAATGTTAAGTAAACTATGGTACAAGTGGAGAGACTTGCTAGCCTCTAGACAATTAGGGAGAGATGCCCAACCCTATTACTGAGAGGTAAGAAGGGCTGCAGGTTTGGAATGAGGCTATCATCATCCTTTTTACAAATAGAATCCGGGTTACAGGTGATTTTTTTCTGGCCCAAAACAAGAGAGCTCTCCAAAAGCAGCTAGAGTGTCACTAATGGGTGAGTATATATGAATGCAGAGGCATTGTCAACAGAAAGGATAAGTGTCAAGAGGACAGTATTCCTGATCAATGCTAAAGTTCTATTTTCTGCTAAAACAGCATAATCATGGGTCATCATTTTGACCATTAATAATTTTGGTAATTTAATCACTCTCTGAGGAGAAAACATGGGGGGAGCGGGAAGAGTAATGGATTTGGAGAAGATCAGGGTTTGAGGTCCAGTTGCCACTTGGTAATTGTGTGGTTTGGGCATGTAATTCTCTTCTCTGGGCCTCAATTTGCTCATCTGTGAAATGAAGGGACTAGATATGAGGTTGAACTAGATCTCCAAGGTCCCTGCCAGCTCCAATATTCTGTGAATCTATAAATTCACAGTTAAATTGGCACTTCAGAGTTTGTAAAGTGCTTCCAACACCAACCTGTGAGGAAGGTGGTAATATAATTATACCATTTTACAGATGAAGAAACAGGCTTGCAGAGATTGAATTATCTCTCCATGGTGATACAAGTAAAGAGAGTCAAAGTTTAAATCCAAATTCTCTGGTTCAGCATTGGTCCAATACTTTTTCTGCAACAGCAGGCTACCTCTCTATCATCCCTCTATCAGAGAGAGGACCCTCAGGGTTTTCCCAGCTAATATCCATAGTGCAGAGGTGGAGCCATGAGTATGATGACTGGTTAGAAGACCCTTCTCATAGAAGATGGGCAACTAAAGCCACACAGAGTTCATATACAAAAGCACTGCTGGCCATTAAGTTACTATGACTTGTCTGTTGCAGAAGATACTAACACCACTGGATTTAAAGCTGGAAGAGACTTTAGAGATTACATAGTCCAACCTCCTTAATTTGCAAATGAAGAAACTGAGCCCCAGAGTGGCAAAATGACTTTCCTAAAGTTAAATATACATGTAGTAAGGGGCAGAACCAGGATTTATATCTAGGTCTTCTTTCTCTAAACACAGTGCTCTTTTACCACACCAATCTCTTATTAATTGATTTTCATTTCCATAATGATTGCTTTGGAACAATGTAGCTAACATACTTGCAAGTTGAAGAAAGAATGTTGGAATATGTGGCTGTCCAGAGAAGAGACTTTTTTCCTGTGTTTCTTAGTGGAAGATTGAGTTAAGAGATATTCATGACAACCTGCCATGGAATTTGAGAGATCCTTCTGCCTTGGGGCTCTCTGCCAAATGGGTTACACAAGGATATAGAAATATTTACTGCTGCTGCCCTCCACTGCTGCCATAACAGATCTTCATAGGACTTCAAGCTTTCAAAAAACACTTTCTTCACAATAACACTATGAGATAGGTAGTGCTGATGGACATTGGGGTATGATGGTTAATATGATGACTGCATGTAGGGGCTGAAGGGAGTCCCTGAGTAAAGAAACGTTGCTTTAGGTATTTCTCAAACTAAAGACCCAAATCTTAGGCTATATGGAATTATAGATAGAATACAGAACCCAAGAAGACCTGGGTTCAAATCTAGGTTAAGTCTATCATTTACTAGAACATGGGGAAATAATTTTAACTATCTGAGCCTCAGCTTCCTCATCTGTAAAATGGGCTAGTAATACTTGTAGCACCTACCTCACAGGATGGTTGAGGAGTTCAAATGAGAATATACATCTCAAATCACCACATCAGTGTTAGCCACTATTATTTTCCTTCATACCTGAAAATACTGTGCAGCAGAGGCCGCCTCTGTCCGCTGACTGAACACTGAGTATTCCTTCTTCTGCTTCCGATATCTCTCTAAGGCATTTGAAAATGTACTGTATTCTGAAAGGGAAAAGTACAGGTAAAAGTCCACATACTTGAAATAGCAGGACCTACTAAGCGACCTGCTCTCAAGGACAACTGAGAAAATAGTAGTGGAAGGACAGTTCATTTACCTCTTTCTAATATCTTGGGGAAGACTGGGGAAGTGGTAGAGAGGCAGCCATGTTTTGCTTTGTCCATTCAGAAAGAACACATTTTTATGTACATTACTTTCACATGCCTTCCTTGGTGCTAATTTCCTATGTGACCTTGGACAAGTTGTTAACTTTGCTGAGCTGCCATTTCTTCACATATAAAATGAGACAGTAGGACCAGAGATGGCCTCTGAAGTCTCTTCTAGCCCTATGTCTATGATTCAAAATTATCCTTATTAAAACTTATCTGTTCTTGCTTTCTCAATTGAGAGGGAGGGAATAATAGGCATTTACATAGTTCCCACTACATAACAGGTACTGTGCTAAGTGCTTGACAAATATGGGGGCAAGGAGATAGGAGACAGGGAAGGAGGATCTTTGCTTGAAAAAAATTACTTAATAAAACTTGTATGCTCTACTGGCATCATTAAACTTTAAGGTGAGGCATTTCAGAGATACGGACAGATAATGCTCAGATAAGTATCTCTGGCTGGCTGGTATGGATCCAGCACAAAGGCAGGCTTTAAGGTAGTTCAATGACAAATTCCAAAATTCAATTCAACTAGAATTTATCAAGCACCTGAGTATAGAGGGTGGGGTAAAGAGAGAAATTTCAGAGAAGACATTGTCCTGGGCTTAAATGAACTCACCATCTGATAGGGGATAACACAAACCCAGGTAACTAACACATTAGGGAGATATGGACATGATGATCTTAGGGGTGAAATGATTTTATCCATAATTTTATGAAACCTACTTCCCTGTGATTTGGCCATTAAGAAATTGAGCTCCAGAAAGGAAAAGTGATTTGTCTAAGGTCACAGACCCACTAAATGGCAAGTCTAAGATGTAAAATGAAGTGTTAAATTGGGGGTGGCGGCAGGTGGCCAGTGAAAGAAAAAATGGACAATGATCATTACAGAAAAGTTAACAAAGGTGCCAAAACACTGAACTCAACAATTAATAGGATTTATAGATTTAGAATTGGGAGGTTATCTGGCATAACCCCTTCCTTGTGCTCTATCTACTATACTGGGCTGACTTATTCATTAACTGCCTACTACATTCACGACACTGTGTTCCCTGACTTTAAAGCTTAAAGTCTGACAGGAGGGATTGGGGCACAATATGCAGAAATTAAATCCAGTACAGGATAGGATCATATATTTAGAATTGGAAGGAACCTTAGGGGTCATCTAGTTCAATGTCCTCATTTTAGAGAAAACAGCATCCAGAGACATTACGATTTGCCTAATAGCACACAAGAAGTATGCAGCAGAACTGAGAGTTGAACACAGGTTCTTTGACTTCATTTTCAGTATAATTTTCACTTTTGCCCTGACAGATCCAGTTAAGGCACTCTAGGGAAATCTGAGGAGGGAGAGATCATTAGAGAGGTAGTGTCCCATTATAGATCTGGAGTTAAAGACATGGGCTAAAATCCTCAGTATCTCTGCTATTGACTATGGGGTACTGGGCAAAGTCATTTAATTATTCTGAGCCTTAGTTTTCTTCTATGGAAAAAGAGAAGTTAGATCTAAATGACTTCTAAAGTCTCCCTAAGTTCTAAATTCTATGTTCCTTTGACTATCTCATTTCTAAGGGACTCTTTCAATTTTAATGAACTATGACTGTGTTTCAGCTGCTGGGATCAGGGATAGTTTTATGAAGAAGCTAACCTATGAGTGAGACCTTGGAAAAAGGGGATAGTAACGGGTTAAGTGAGTGAAGGAAAATGTTCCAGGCAGGAGGAAGGAGGGTAAAGGAAAAGAACAGTCCACAGTTTGGCTGAAATGTAGATTTCATGAAAGGAAGTAAATGGGAAATAAGCCTGGAAGTGCAGGTTGTAGCCAGACTATAGAGGGCCTAAAATGTTAGGCCAATTTGCTGCTATTTTATCCCAGAGGCAATAGGGAAAACTGCTGGCTTTTGAGCTCGTAGGTGACAGTGCATTAGGAAGTAGAAGATAGAATGGAAGCTCCTTGTGGGCAGGGACCATTTTATTTTTGAACACCTTCACAGCAGGCACTCAAGTGTTTGTCAAATAAACACTCACTTAATGAAAGAGGGAGATTATTTTGATGTCTTTGAGAATGCTGGACTGGTAAGGAGAGCTAGATCTGCAACATTATTACAATATTTCAGGTAAAGGGAAGCAGCAAGGTGAGTGGAAGTAAGGGCAGAGGTAAGATGCCATGAAGATGGAATTGGGAGGACTTTACAAATTATTGAATCCGGAGGGGAAGATGAAGGAGACATAAGAGCCAAAGATTATGCTTAGGTTTTAAGTCTGGGTGACAGGGAACATGGCTACACCATAATAGAAATAGAGAGGCTAGGTGGAGAGGTAAGAGGATGCTTTCTTTTGGGGATATTTTGAATTTTGGATGCTGGTAGGATAATCAGGTGAAGATGTCCTGCAGGCACTTTTAGATGTGGAACCAGAGCTTAGAGGACGTATTGAGGCTGAATCAATATAGTTGCCAGAGCCGTGGGGGTGTGACTTTTGAGTTGGGCTTTAAAGGATGAGTAGAAATTGATAATGAGTAAAATTAAGAGTTTCAGTTGTTTCCTCACTGGTGGTTTCATCTAAGTAAAGATTTAGGGCTTGGAAACCTTATGAGGTCCATCTGTCTCTATTCTCAATTAGTTCCTGCACAAAGAGTATATCCTAGATGCAAATCGAAGAGCTAAAGTGAGAAGGAAAATGTGGGTAGAAAATCATAATTAAAATGAGAAAAAAAAGGCAGAAGATTTTGAAAATGTTTTCGAAACAGAGATTCTTAGGCTTTCTAAACTTTAAAGCACTCTACACCTTAAAACACCATATCATTTCCTGGTATTTAAATGTTTCCACAGTCTGCCTCCATCCCTTCTTTCCAGCTTTATTTCACATTATTAAAGTTTTCCCAAGTAGATCACTAGCTGTTCTCTGGACTTAACATATCATCTACGATTTCAGTGCAGCTACACAGGCAGTCTCTAAGCCTAAAATGCTCTCTCGCCTCATCTCTGACTTACAGAACTTACCTTGTAATAGATGCTTAGTTTCTATATCCCCCTCCTTTGCGAAGCCTTCCCTGACCCACACGCTCCCAGCTGAAAGTGCTCATTTTAACTTCAGATGTTCCTAAAACACTTCATCTGAACCCTTCCTTTGCCCCGACCATTGTATCCTACAACTTATTATATTTATCTCTGCATGTTCAATCATTTTCCAGTCATGTCCAACTCTGTTGAAATATTGGAGTGGTTTGCCATTGCCTTCTCCAGATCATTAAGATGAGGAAACGGAGACACAGCTAAGTGACTTGCCCACAGTCACACAGATAGTAAGGGTCTGAGGCCAGATTTGAACTCAGGAAAATGAGTATTCCTGGTGCTAAGCATGGTGTTCTATCCACTGGGCCACTTAGCTGCCTTATCTCTGCACATTTACTATATTTCCCCAGCAGAATGTTAGATCCTTGAGGGCAGAGACTCTCATTGTTTATATTTTTATCCTTGGCACCTGGTATAGTTTCATGACTGTAGCAGACAGTTAATAGATGGTTTACTTTTTTAAATACAGGAGCAACTATAAAATAATGAAGCTGATTTTTTGCATATTTCTTAAACAATTACTTGAGGCAATTTGATCCTCAAGCATCTCTCTAGGGGTAGTGAGCATATTATTATCTCCATTTTATTCTCTAACTCATTCTTCACAAAGTTGCCAAGTTAATATTACTGAAACTCCCCCAGGTCTGCAGTAGCTCTGCCTTATCCCTAGCATAAAGTATATCTTTAGCCTGGCATTTAAGCATTTCAAGTTCTCTATAGACTGGTTACCACTTACCTTCTCAGTCTCATTTCATATTACTCTCCTTCACATGCTCTCTCTTCATGTGCTCTTTAGAAGCAGCTAGGTAACCCAAAGGATAGGGTGTTGGACCTGTAGTCAGGAAGACCTGAGTTCAAATATGGCCTCAGACACTTCCTAGCAGGCAAGTCAGTTAACCTCTCTGAACTTCAGCTTACTCAACAGTAAAATAGTAAAAACAAAAACAAAAAAAACCTTACCTCCTTGAGTTGTTGTGTGGATCAGCACAGTGTCTGACATATAGTAGATACTTAATAAATGTTTGTTCTCTTCCAGTCAAACTAGCCTGGTGGCTGTTCTTGCTTCCGCGTCTTTGCCCAGGTGGGTCCCCTCTTCTCAAATATTTTCTCATCTCTGCCAGTCCCTAGCTTCCTGCAAAGGACAATTCAGGTGCCACGCCCCATGCAAACTTTGCCTAGTTCCTCTGGTTGTTGGTTAGCACTCTATCCCCTTCTTGAAATTTCTTGAATATTTTTTCTACATTTCTATGTTCTTCTGTGTGTAAATTTAGTCTCCCCATTAATAAGTGTTTACCTAAATTAAAAAGAGGCCTGGAGAGATAAATTGAATTACCCAAAGCCATACAACTGGTAATTAGCAGACTGAAGCCACAAATAAGTTTACAAGGCATAAAACTTTCTTTGCAGGCATCTGAGTGGCAACTTCTTATGTAGAGGTGGGCATGTCCACTGGGTATATTGCTGAGAGTATACAAAATTCCTGTTTTATTTCAAGTGATCAGAGCTGTCTCCAAAATGATTGGCTGGATGGGACTCAAAAGGATGGACTCTCTTGTCTTAGCTGCCTTCCCTGTGGTCCATAAAAGCTGAGAAACCAGTTTTCTCTCTTTGACTTACTTCCTTTTTACCTTCTCTTACTGAGAAAACAGACTATGAAAACAGAGTACACCTGCTTCAGAGAGAAGGGAAGCCTATGTTCTATCTGCCCTTTTTTCCTCCTGAGAACTGGAAATGGCTGCTCTGAGGTAGGGACACATGGGATGTTTTTGCTGAGAGAAGGTATCCTGAGAGTAGATTTTTTCCATAGAGGAGATAGTTGAAGAGATGGTAGCAGCCAGGGAATTAATAGATTTCTACAGAAGCACGTGATGGAAGCAGACTACATCCAGAAAGAGTCACAGCCTCGAGAGTTACCTCATGGGTGACTCCAACTTATAGAGTTCCAACTTCAAGAATCTGGGGACTGTACCTTCTGTCAGAAAGGGGAGATTTCCTATTGCTGAACGTAATTATCCCACATAGTTACTGAGCAGCATTTTTCTTGGAGGGCAAAGCCTGTGAGTTATTCAGATAGTGCTGATCTGATGAATAAGGCAATATTTATTCATCAGTCCCAAAATATGTTTGCCTTTAGTAAGAAGAGTATCCAACTCAACAGGGTGACTTTACAGGTCTAGGAGGGAGTAGGAAGGATCTTATAGAAGAGCTAAAGATCTACTAGAATGTCAAAGTTTGCTCCAACAGCAACCTCAAGTTCAGTTCTTCCCGAGGGTAACTGATGGACTTAGTGAGTGCTTTATCTGTTTCTATTTCTGGGCCCTTTAGAGTCCTTTGTGTCTTCATTTTCTGTGAAGTGAAATAAAGACTGTACTACCCATATTCATTGCTTCCTTAAGTATGTCTATGGGAGATGGTACCTTGTAATCAGGTCAATGTTTAACAACTGGGTCTCCAGAAAAAAATGTACATATGACATACTTTCTAGTTTAATCTGCATTATTAGCACTTCTCCACTATTATCTTAAGTCTAGAAGACAATAAACAAAGCAACAAATTAAGCCCTAATTTGTAGCATCTGTTGATGTCTAGGATGTAAATGTTCACAATGAAAATTTAACCAGCTGGTACAAATCAACTCCAACACACCTCTGTGTATACCTCATACTTAGGGAAACCCAAACATAAGATAAATGTAAGCTATATTTAGAGATTTTCCTGGAGTAACTAACTCTAAGTGGGGAAAATGGACCAATAAAGAAGATGACTTTTGTGGTCAGCCCCCAGGATTGGACTTGACTGGTGTAAACCCAGAGTACTGAGCCACAGGCTATGTAGGGAGTGACAGAAAAAAATTATTCTAATTTCTTAAATAGCATAACGGAACATCATTATAACATTATTCTGTTACAAATAGGAATGCAGTATAAGACAATTCTTTCTTAGATTTAATCTAATGGCATTTAATTAATGAATTACCATAGGGTCTTCTTCTAGGGCAGTCTGTGCCCCAAGCAGTCTAACAGACATGTAAGAGTTAATTAAATAAGACTGTGGTTCTACAGATTAAGGATCCAAGAAAAGAATCATAATTCCAGAAGCAGGAACTTAGCAAGAATCAGGATTCTGAGCCACATGAGGCACAGCCTATAAAAGCTACGAGCAGAGATGGTGGCAAAGATATTGGGATGAGACTAAATGGATCAAAAAAATCTGAGAACAAAAACATGCAATGAGAGGGATGGAGCCAAACTGTATGATGATCTGCCATACCCCTGCTAGTAGAGGCACTGCGTGTACCCAAGAACCTTAGGAATATCAGTGCCCTCTAGGCTAATAACCTGTTTACAGCACAGTCCCTACAGCCATCATGTAAGAGAACAACTCTTGGAGAGATGAGACCTAGCAGCTGCTACTACTGGTATTACAGTCTACCTAATTAGTACCCATAGCCACTAAAGACCAACAAACAAGGCTTTTGACCCCAAAATTCTTGGCCCTATCAAATGGCTCAACATCAGAAACAAATATGATTTTATCAATGCAGATGATAATGAAGAATGCATTACGATGTCCCTTAATACTGCACTGTAAGGAGCACTGGTCCTTCCCATCCACCTTGCAGCTGAATCAGCCTATATGTGTTGGCTTCCCTTTATTACAAGGGTTCTTCAGTGTTGGTGTTGTTTTTTGTATCATGTAACGGTCTAGTAACACTTATGGATCCCTTTTCAGAATAGTGTTAGTAAATGTATAAAATTAAATGAATAGGATCATAAAGGAAATCAATTACACTACAATATCAGCCAGTAGACAGGAAGACTGTGACCACTTGCAGTCTGGTAACAACTCTAACGACTGGAGTAATTCTGAAACAGTGATGAACACAAGTGATATTTTGAGATACCTGCAATAATTATAACATGATATGAAAATATCTGTGATTTCTATTGGTGGCAAAATCACAGGTACTGCTAATTTTACTGTTGTTTATGTTGATAACTGAAAGAAATGCTAAATTGCAGTTAATAGTTATTGAAAATAAAAATGTAGTTTTTTCCCATCCCCAAGTTCACAGACCCCCAGAAATCTATCCTCATACTAGCATAAGAACCCCTGTCCTATTAGAATATGAACTCCTCAAGGACAAGTGCTATCTGTATCCCCAGCACTTAAAACAGTGCTTGGCAACAGTAAATGCTTAAAAATATTTCCTTTTTCATCCATCTATCCATCAATCCACCTATTTATTCAACCATTCATGCATCAGCCATGTTCCTTGAGGGCAAAGGGCTACCAGGCACTTGGGACTGTAGGATTTTACCTTTAAAAGGTTCTCAAAGTATAGATTTAGCTGAATGTCATTTCCCTTCTGTTTTAGATTATAAACAAATTGAGGGTAAGAATTATATAATTTTTAATTTCTCTCTCTCTAGTGTCCAGCATAGTGCTTTGCATATGTTAAGAACTAAATAAAGGTTTATTAAATTCAACAAAGCAAGCATTCATTAAGAACTTGCCATATGCCAGGTACTGTTAGAACCCTATGGATACAAAATCAAAAATGAAACCTACTCCCAAGAAGCTTAAATTCCATTTAGGGGAACAATCTATACTTGGGTAAATTAATACAAAACATATACAAAGTAGATTCAGGGGAAGGGTTCTACTGATATGTGCGTGTGAGTATAAACTGGAGGTAGCCTTATTTGGAAGATAGTACTCAAGCTAAATCTTGAAGGACTGGATTGAACTGAATAAGAGATAGCTCATTCTAAGTTCAGGTTGACTTTTCCCTATCACAAATCTTTTACTCTTGGAATAGGACTAGTCAAAATCCCTGGAAAGTACTTGCAGAATAAATTCCTTTTGGACCAAGGAAGAAACTTTTCAAGTATAGATCTTAGTTTCTTCATATGTAAAATAAGGAGGTGTGGATCTCTATAAAGTTCCATCCACTTTCATTTAACATTCTTAGAACTAAGAAACTAAAATGTATCGACTCAGCCTCTCTTATGGAATCTCTCCAATTAACAACTAAATATTTGATCGCTTTCCTTAACACACAGCATCAAAGGTTTTGGAATAATTCAAGTTATATAAAAAATACTGGGTTGTGGGATTCAAGGAAAAGCAGCTCAGGATCACATATGGATATATCATATACGGTTATATTACAAGGCTCATAGATAGAAATGAACCTGATCTAACCCACCTGCAAATGGTCAGGCAAAATTTAATTTGTTATTATTATTGGTACCATCATCATCATCATCTCTCACAGCCTGTTACCTCATCTTGGGAATAATAACTAATCCCTCAAGATCATTAATGTGCATAAAATACTTTATAATCTTAAAATGGTATAGAAATTTCTATCATCATCATCATCATCATCATCATCTGCACCATAGTTGAGGAGCATCTCCTTTGGCCAGAAGCTCATCTTACCCTATGATGCTTCTCATTGAAAGGCCTGAATGCTAGCATAGTCCTACCATCTTAATAGCACCCAAAAGCTCTACTTAAACATTCTTTCCTGCCTTCCCTCCTCCCCTCCCTTGCTGATAATTTTTCACCATTATGGATGGCTTTCCATGTGATGACTAACCCTGCTCTGAACAGCCAACATGAAAACATTCTATTCAACAGCCTTGGGCCCATATGCTGAGCACAGATGGGAGCGGCACTATCTTCACAGTAGCAGCTGCCCAGAAGCCACAGTGAAGAGGAAGAAGCTAGGAAGAAAAAAAAAATAAAAGCCAAGGAACACAAGGGAAGAGGAGAAAAAGTGAGCAATCATGAGCAAAAAATGAAAAAAACTCACTATTCTCAACCAGTGAGCCTAGTGGATAAAAGGTAAATGCTTTCATTATTCATTTCTCAGCAACTAGTCATTCTGTAAAGCCTGAATACTTATAGCAAGGGAATGCCTTGAAGGGGCACGTCTTACCTTGGACAAAATAATAAAGGTAATAATCTGATATTTGTGGTTGTGGCTGTTGTGTCTGACTCTTCGCAACACCTTTTTGAGGTTTTCCTGGCAAAGATACCAGAGTGGTTTTCCATTTCCTTCCCCAGCTCATTTTACAGATAATGAAAGTGAGGCAGACAGGGTTAAGTGACATGCCTAGGATCACACAGCTTGTAAGTGTCTAGGCCAGATTTGAACTCAGGAAGATGAGTCTTCCTAACTCCAGGCCATGTGCTCTATGCACTATGGCACCACCTAGCTGCCCAATAGCACCTTAAAAATTATAAAGCACGTTTACCCTAGGCAGTAGTCAAGGATGCTCATTTCTGCTTTACAGCTTTTACCACATAACATCAGTCCCAGGGATAAGAGAGTCAAAGAGAATATGGACTCTGTCCCTCCCAGCTGGACTTCCAGCTGCAGGAAATTCCTGTAGATTCAGGAGAGCTTAATAATATTGAGCTAGCCCCAAGCATCCTATCATGACATTTTTGCTTGCATGCTACCTAGTGTTGCTACTTTTACCACTACCCTCTCCCAACAGGACTTCCAGTTTCCTCCCTGGGGCCGTGTTGATCGGTGGGAGCTTATTACTTCTAGATGGCCTCACCTGCTTGACCATGCCATCTTCCTGCCTTGCCATTCTAATTGACTGCTTCCTTGCTGTCTACTGCTTGCTCTGGGCATAGTAGTCAAATCAACCCTACCACTGCTGCTGGAAAGGGCTTGGCAATAACTTTCCTATGGATCTACCCAACATCCTTGTGACTTCATTATCTGCTGGAGACCACCCCACCACCCAGATGTGTTGTCTCCCCATATTGGTATATAAGCTCCTTGAAGATAATGATTGTTTCTCTTTTGTATTTGTACCCCTGGTGTCTGGCATATAATAAGTGCTTAATTGATGCTCATTTGTTTCTTCACTTTTATCTATTTTTAAGGCTATGGATAAAGGTATGTGAATTCTGTCCAGGGATACTCTATACCAGGGGTAGGGAACCTGTGGCCTCAATGCCATATGTGGCCCTCTAGGTCCTCAAGTGCGGCCCTTTGACTGAATTCAAACTTCACAGTACAACTACTCTTAATAAAATGATTTGTTCTGCAAAACTTGGGCTCAGTCAAAAGGCAGCACCCAAGGACCTAGAAGGCCACATGTGGCCTTGAGGCCACAGATTCTCCACCCCTGCTCTACACTGCTCATAAATTTATTTTTTAGTTAACTGAATAATATGTCACTTCTCTGAAATTTTTCCATTCCTTGTAGTCTAGTAGAAAGAGTACTGGCACTGGAGTCAGGGACTGTGGTTCAAATCCTGCTTCAAATACTTACCAAATGGCCTTGGGCAAGTCATAACCTCTCTGGACCTTAGTATGTCCATATATAAAATGAGGGGGTTGAACTAGATGACCTTTGAGGATCCCCTCCAGTTCTAGATCTATAAATAAATGAATGGAAAAAAAGCATTTATTAGGTGCTATGCTAAGCACTAAATAAATATAATAAATATAAAATGAGGCACAAAGCGCTAGGCTAAGTGTTGAGGATAGAAATAGAAAAAGTAAGACAGCCCCTATGGGCAGCTAGGTGGCACTAGCTAGTGCTGGGCCTGGAGTCAGAAAGAGTCACCTCACTGAGTTCAAATCTGGCCTTAGACACTTACTAGCTGTGTGACCCTGGGCAAGTGACTTAACCCTGTTTGTCTTAGCTCCTCCTCTGTAAAATGAGCTGGAGAAGGAAATGGCAAACCATTCTAGTATCTTCACCAAGAAAACCCCAATGGGGTCATAAAGAGTCAGACATGACTGAAATGACTGAATAAGACAGCTCTTGCTCTCAAGGGGTTCACCTTCTAACGGGGGAAATGACATATATGGAAGATTTTAGCTTCAAATCAGATGAAAAAGTCCCAGGGTCCTTACAGTATGGTGGCAAATTAGGTCTTTGCCAAAGAGATCCCTCTTCTTTACTGTGATTCCCATTGATAAAATCATATCAGAGTTTGGTGATGAACCATTTGACAATGCCAAGGACTTCAGCAAAAATAAATCTTTTCTGGGTCTTTGGTGGCTGTGACTGTAGTCCCCGCAGGAGCAGTTGCCAGACTGCATTGCTTCCCAAGGTGATGGCTGCAGGCACTGGCATTCCCAAGATTTCTGGGTTCAGCATCCCATCCATCAGGGTCTGAAGGGAGATGATGGCAAAGATGGTGGTGATTGTTTGATTTCCCTGATACATGCTGCATCCTGTCTCTCCCCCAGGTGCCTCACTGCCTCAGCTAGGCTGGCTTGACTGTTCTGTGGGTGGCAGTTAGTGGCGGTTCATCCCTAGACAATGACAGCCAGTTGGACAGACAATTTAGTTGATAATACTATGATCCTACAAATTTAAACTTAAACCACTACTCACCTAGAGGAGGTAGAGTTTTCTGACATGTCTTAAAAGAATAGTGTGATTGTGGTAGAAAAGAACATTGAGATTTGAAGTCTAAAAACCTGGTTTCAAATCTCAGCTCTGGCACTTAACTTACTACAGGCTTTTAGACAACTCATTTAATTTCTGTGGGAGGAAATTTCCTTATCTACAGGAGTTGGATTTACATTATTCTTTCAACTCTAAATCCTATGATCATGTGAAGTGGATTGGAGGTATAGATAGAAGAGAGAATGTTAGGTGGAAGCAGTGGTCTGAGAAAAGGCACTGAGATGTGAATTATCAAGTATTTATAGGGTATTGGCAAGGAAACTAGCCTGATCAGAGTAGAGAAAGTAAGGTATAAAATAACAAAACTGCATAAGTCACTTAACCCTGTTTGCCTCAGTTTCTTCATTTGTAAAGTGAGCTAGAGAAGGAAATGGCAAACCATTCTAGTATCTCTGCCAAGAAAACCCCAAATGGGGTTGGAAAGAACTGAAAAACGACTGGACATGAACACGATGACACATAGTTGTACATGTTTTCACACTTCTTGGTCCTACTCACCTTATAGGCACATGGATATCCAGAAAATCTCTACTTCAACTGTATAACCTTGAACAGACCACATATGTTGGCTCAATTTAAATTCACGTCTCAAACATTTTTACACCTCCAATGTTTTTCATTATCTAACACTTTTACATGACATCTGTCATTCTCACAGCATGGTAGATTTTAAAAGTCTATATTTTATGTTAGAGGATCTCTAAAGTCCCTTCCAGCTCCAATGTTGCAGGACCTTGATACCATTTTATGGGCTCACTATTGCTAGTGAATTAGGGGCCTTGTAAATCACTCATCCCAGGATAGAATTTAATAATTTAAAGATGGAAAGGTCATAGAGATCATCAAGTCAAACCTGCTCATTTTATAGAGAAGGAAACAAAAACCCTGAGAAGAAATGACTTATCTAAGGTCACACAGAAAACAACAGTGTTGGGACCTGAAACCATGACTTTCAGCATTCTCTTTCCACTTAACCATAGAGACTATTCAAATGTAGCTTAAAAAAATCTTGTACAATTCCAACAATTTTTCTATATGTAAAATCTGCACAGTCAGTCATTCGGTCAACTGCTATTTATTACTACTATGTGCCAGGCGCTATGCTAAGCACTGGGAATATAAAGAAGGGCAAAAACTAGTCCCTGCTCTTAAGGAGCTCAGAGCAGGTAGTTAGGCGGCACAGTGGATGAAGAGCTAAGCCTGAAGATGGGAAAATGTGAGTTCAAACTAGCCTCAGCCTCTTATTGGCTGTGTGACCCTGGGCGTGTCACTTAACCTCTTTCTTCCTCAGTTTCCTCAACTATAAAAGGAGGATAATAATAGCTCCTGCCTTGCAGAGGTGTTGTAAGGATTAACTGAGATAATATTGTAAAGCTTTCAGCACAGTGATTGGGACATACATGGATACTTTAAAGGCCAACTTTATATGATGGAACATAGCTGTGAAATGCTAGAGGCTAAGGGCAGCACAGCTCAAATGCTTATGTCTGAGAAAGACTGGTTCTTTTTCTCAAGAAAGGTATTTGTAGTCCTGGAGGCTAAGAGGCAGAGCTATATTATTACATTTTTCTTGGTATGATTCACCACACATCATTAAATTAACCATTATTGATTTTCCCTTAAGCATCAGTTTCTTCACCTGAAAAATGGGAATAATAACACTTGCATTATCTACTTCATAGGGCTGTAAGAAAGCTTTTTTTGTTAAGTACCCTACAAACATTAGTTTTAATCAGTAATAGAAATAATATTTTAAAATTATTCGATAGGTCATGCTTAGTCAGTTATTTGGGGAGAAGGAAGGAGGCCAAGGTGTCTTTGATATAAGGAGTTAAAGAGAAACACATGCCACATTTGGATTTGTAACTGAGAAATGGTCCCATTTCTAACATGAAGTGTAACAGCTGGCACAATGGCCCAAAGGAACATTGGAGTGACAGAAATGTCATGTGCATCAAGAGAGAGTGAGGACCCAAATTTGTGGCAGGGCCTGAAGGTAGTTGGGAGAAGCCAGGTGACACTTGCATGGAGCGATAGACACTGTGACGTGGGGGATAATTCCATTCACTCTTAGGAAATACTCATTACTAATTAATAATAATAATAATGATAGCTAACATTTATATAGTGTTTACTATATGTAGATACTGTGCTAAGTGCTTTGTGATTATTGTCTTATTTTAATTCTCACAATAAACCTATGAGGTGGGTGCTATTATTATCCCTATTTTACAGATGAAGAAACTGAGGCAAACAGAAGTTAAGTGATTTACCCAGAATTACCCAGCTCATATAAGTATCTGAGGAAAGATTTGGACTTAGGTTTTCCAGACTCTAGGTCTGCTGCTTTATCTGCTGTGCCACCTAGCTGCAGGTCAGAGTGGTTGTTTTATAAATAATTGTTGACTGTGACCAACCTGTAGACTGAGGGATAGAAGATGAAGATGGTCTCTGTATAAGACCAGAGCCTGAGTCTACTGGGACCCAGGATTCCTCATGACTGAAGTCTATAGAGATTATACTAGCCTCATGTGGCTGCCTTTCCCACTGACCTTTTTTTGAGTTTTGCAAAATTAGCTGATTTTGCAGTATCACCACTCTGATGGAGATGTTAATGAAAAGTCAAATAGCCAGGAGGCATGCAGCAGAGATAGGGGAAGGGAGAAGCATTTATGAAATTCAGATCAGTGGTCTCCAAACTTTTGACTGTATAATCCTATCAATAAAACATTTTTGAGTATGCATTCCAAACGTATGTATTTACTTATTTAAAAAGAATGAGATAATGATGAAGTAACATTTGACTCTAGAGGCAACAGAGAACCACCATAATTTATTGAGTAGGAGAGTGACATGGTCAGACTATGTTAGGAAAATCACTTTGGCAGCTGATTTGAGTTGGATGGACTGGAGACAGGGAAACCAATTGGCAGGATACTGCAATAGTCTAGGTGAGAGGTGATAAAGGCCTGAATTTGTTTGGGGCGGGGGAAGGGTAGATGAAAGCTTTCATGGAGGTAGAAATGACATGATTTGGTAACTGATTGTATATACAGGGTGAGGGAGAGTGAGATAAGGATG
This sequence comes from Phascolarctos cinereus, assembly GCF_003287225.1. Classification (NCBI taxonomy): domain Eukaryota; kingdom Metazoa; phylum Chordata; class Mammalia; order Diprotodontia; family Phascolarctidae; genus Phascolarctos; species Phascolarctos cinereus. Next base: position 122,294,993 of record NW_027555847.1, on the reverse strand, counting down.
GCATTGAAGTTGTTAATTGGAAAGATGGTGGTACCTTCAACAGAAATAGGGAGGTTTGGAAGAGAGGCAGGGTTTAAGGAAAACAGTGCAATGAGACAGGCAACTCATATCACAATCCCTCTATGTCTATGTATTCTGGGAAACTGTCTCACTCAAAATGAAAAGTGGGTGCGTGTGCATGGTTCTTCCTTATTGGTCACTGCTGCAAGCATAGTGTCCTCCAAGGACTGCCTGCTACTGCACCCCAGGTGATCTGAGGGTGAGGGCAGGTATGGGGTGAGGTAAAAAGTAAATTTTTCATTAGCACCTTGCAGCTGCTACTGTGGGTTACAGGATCTCAGTAACCTGAGATCTGCCCTGAAGAGCCAGTGAATGACTCAGAAGGTATTGGATTTGCGGGAGAGGATCAAAATTCCCAAAGCAGAAGGAGAAGGCAGAGTGGGGGAGTATCAGGGATTTAGGGTAGCTATGAGATGTGGTGGTGTTGGAGATAAGTCCTATAATTGGCTAGAGCTAAGGATGGGAGGATGAAATACGTCTTCTACCCCTGAATGATTGACCGTACATTCACCAGCAGGAATAAAACCACAGCCACAAGCTCTTCACTGGTCTAGATAACCATGAGAATCTGAAGATAGAGAACTGGCTTTCTGCTCTTGTTCTTTCTTGATCATGTGAGCAGCCAGAGGAAGTCCTCTTGGTTATAACTTAGCAGGAGAATGAAGAATGCTCATCCATTTGCCCCCCCCATCCTCCAGAGCATATATTAGATTCAGAAGACCTGCCTTCTAGTCCCAGCTTTGACCCCTTACCTATTTGACTTTGGGCCAATGACTTCACCTGCCTGAGTCATAGGCTAAAGGTAATTTTCCTTGGCAAAGAAAAATAGCAGTAAAATTAGAATTGACTGGATTTTCCCTCTTTCTGTTATCATCACATTTACCCTAATAGTCCTGACTAACTCTTTTTGGACCCTCTTCTTTTTCCTCATAGAACTACCCCCTCCCTTTTTTGTCCCCAGCTTTCCTTGCCAGAGTCAGCTCATCCTGAACTTTAACACTCAACACTATTTTTATGGAACCATGTCACACTTGAATATGTTTACTTGCCTTGCTCCCATCTTTTATAGCAGCCCTTTAAAGTCAGAGCTGGTCAATGATTCTCTCAGTATATATATATATATATATATATATATATATATATATATATATATATATATATATATATATATATATATATATATATATGCAGGTCTCCCTAGAGAAAACTCCTTTTCTTCCTCCTCTGAATTACATCTTTTTACAATTTCAGAATTTCATTCTCGAGAGCTCTTCCATTCATCCTAGGCTGATTTTATTTCCCCTGTAGAATTTTAAGCCATGGGATCCTACCTATCCCTATGTCGAATTCTTTAAAATCCATTCTCCTAAAATCTGGAGCACATATCAGACTACATCTATTTTATCAATCCTGGAGGAAACCTGATAGTGCAGTAGATAGAGTGCTGGGCCTGGAGTCAGAAAGACCTGAGTTCAAACTTGGTCTCAGACACTGACTAACTATGTGAGGCTGGGCAAGTTACTTAATCTCTCCAAGATTTAGTCTCCTTGACTGTAAAATGGGAATTATAATAGCACCTGCCTCCCAGGATTGTTGTGAGGATCAAATGAGATATTTGTAAAGTGCTTACCACAGGGCCTGACACATAGTAGGTACATAATAAATGCTTGTTTCCTTCCTCTCTTATCACAAATTATAAGACATGCTAAACCCTCATCTATAAAGGCTGTAATAATTTCTACCTTAACAACCAGTAGTAACTTTAGCAACTAATCCTAGTTAATGAGAATCAAATCCAGAACAGATGTCAACAAGTAAATAAGTATTTATCAAGTCCTACTATGTGCCAGTCACCACGCTAAGTGCTGGGGATACAAAGGCACAAACAGTCCCTGCCCTCAAGGGGCTCACAATCTAATGAGGGAGACAACAGGGGAACAATTTCATATTCATGAGACATATACAGGATAAGCTGGAGATAATCTCCCAGGGAAAGCAAGTTCCTCTTGCTTATATCTCTATCTTCTGAAGCATCAAGTCATCATGAAGGCAAGTCAAGGAATTACTCACTGTTCTTCCTGGGACAGAGACAGAGAGTTCCCGAAGATGTGTAGATAACTGAACTTTTTTTCATTACAACTCTATTGTGGCCACACATGTTGGTTATCTGTTCCCCAAATGCATCATTTATTTCCTTTTTCTGTCCATAAAATGGAGTCCAAAGAAAAGAACAATAACAACCAAACATCAGCAGATGACAATCATCATTAAGTGATTTTCCTGCTATCTATTAAAATAATCATTTTAATTTCACATGACAGAAATAATGAGATGGCAGATGGTAGAAAAACATTGCCCATTCTGATGATAATGAATTATAATGGTTAAATGTAAATGCCATTGTTTTCATTCCTGTTCATTTTTGCAGAACAGCTAAACTCTGAGTAGTGAAAAAAAAAATCTAAGCTGCCTCAAATCACTGAGGCTACAGTGCAATATTTTCAGGCCTGAAAATTCCATACCTAGGATGCCATTAACACCCAAACACTCACCATTGCTGAATTTACAATGGTAATTTAAAAAGCCATCCAGTGGCCTCAGTTCACATCCTGGTCTGAGAACCTCCAAAGTTTTCAAAGATTCTCTTACCCCCTTATTGACTTCCCCCATCTCTGGTAGAGAACACACCCAGAGGTCATACTCAAGGAAAGTGAGTGGTAAGGACTCCATTCACACCTGGTATAATGGGGGACTGAGACTGGGCAGTGAGAGTCCAGTTCTTCTGAGCACATGCAGTACACGCTGACAAAATCTCCATCAGACACCAGAGCATGCACGGATGTTGCTCTTTTTTTTTCTGCTTATCTCCTGAAGATGAGGAGATTTTTGACTGGGTGCTGAGCTAAAACTGGCAATGCTTACAAAAGGCACTAAGCAGGGGATTCAGCCCCTCTTTGTTTCTCAGTTGTGTTCGAGTAAGGAGTGTTAAAAGCCTCCAGGTGAATAGAGAAGTCTTGGTTCTTTACCTCTCTAACCAAGCCATTGCCATGTGGTCTGTAAAGAGCATGGCCATGCTGTCCCATCTTTCTTGGTTGTGTCTGTTCTCTCCTGCTCAGAGGTGGAACATTGGACCAGGCTGTGTTCTGGTGAGCTTGGGGAGACTGGGAGAGTAAATTGGAAGAGGTCCAAGGACTATGTTCCATGCCAAAATTTCTAGACAGCCAAGCCTAGTGAGGTGAGGCAAAGTCTAAAGCCACCTGCTTGATCTAGCACAGGAGTGGACTGAAGGTAACCAAGAGGAAGTGACAGTGAAATAGAGACTCGTCCATCACTTAAACCAAATTCAGAAAATGAACTTGGTGGGTCAAATGTTTTGTAAAAACTACTTTAAAGCTGAGCCCACTCTCCACAGACTAAGACAGTATATAGTACCCCAAGGCATTAAAAGGAAGTGTTTGTATCTCTCTCCACTCTTGCTATATCTTCTCAGTACATCTCCCCTTGTAAGTGGCATAGTAGATAGAGCTCTGGCACTGGAATCAGGAAGACCTGAGTTCAAATCTGCATTAAAACAGTTTCTGGTTGTGTGACCCTAGGCAAGTCATAACCTCTGTTATACTCAATTTCCTCAACTGTAAAATGGAGATAATAGCACCAACCTCTCAAGGTTGTTGTGAGGAACTGAAATAATATATGTAAAAGCTCCTAGTGCAGTGCCTGGCATGCAGCAGGTACTATATAAATGCTTATTCCCTTCCCTCCTATTCCTTTAAGTGGTTAGATGGTGTAGGTGATACTAATCACTGGTAGTTGATATTGGGGAGGACACACCAGAACGGAGTCTCAAGCTGATAGCATTGGAGAGTCATCCCACCCCTCAGGACTACACTTAGAGTCCTGAGGAGGAGATAGAGCCATTCTCAGGGAAAAATTCACTTGTAAGAATGGGCATTGGGATAAGGATCCTCAGAATTTATGAAAGATACCCAGTATAGGGGAGAAGTCAGGTATTGAAGCTTATTTCTCACTACCTTTGATGCTATTGTACCCTGGTTAGATTAGCCCATTTTGTTGAGAGTCACAGGTGTCACATGACAGTCATGGTAGAGGAAGTAGGGGAAGTGAATATCAGAGTAAAGTTCTGAGCTCCCCCTAATTCTTCTCAGTGCTTCTGCAGGTGGCTTTGATTGCTATACCTTAGGAAAAAGGACTTCATGTCAGTCAATAAAAATTTATTCAGTGCCTGTTATGTGCCAGGCATTGATGTGCTAAGTGCTGGGGACACATTATTTCTCTCAGATACCTCATCTGGCCTGTGATCAGGGCCTGTGTGGCTCAGCATACATTAGGCATCTAAGAGTGGATGTGAGTAGTGATTAGTCCTGCAGATTCAGCCCCCTAACTGCATATTTGACCTCTGTACCTAACCTTAATCTGTGATATTGGGTAAGACTATCTATGAAAGGTTTTACAGGACATTGTCCTCCTCTGCTCCAGCAACTACTCTGATCGTTCCATTAGGTTGTTAAATGAATAGAATGAATTAGGTTGAAATGTAGTAAATACATTAAAATGTAGGAATTATTTATTGTTGGAACGTAGAGTTACTGATGATATAAATCACAGATGAGAAATCATTAGAACTGGAAGGGATTTGGGGATTACTTATCACCCCTCCCCCATCACATGAGATAATTCAGGCTAGAGAGGTTTCAGTGATTCCAATGAGCAAAAGGCCACTTTTTTAATACTAGCATTCCCCCAGCGATCCTACATTTCTGTGAATTATAAAACACCACCATCTCAGAAATATCACATTTGCAGGTGACCCTAAGGGCAATGGAAATATGCATCGTGGGTGTAAGCAGACTGTATCATTTTATCAACAGTGACTGGAATGCAAGAAGTGGCACAAAATACATTATCAAGGACATATAAGATGGGAAAAGGAGGAAGATCAGTCATGGAGGAACAATAGCAGACAACAAATGGCCAGGCTGAAGGCTTTGTATGTATGCACCCTTGCAATAAGAACAAGAGGAAACCCTATGGCACATTGAACAGGCTCTCTATAATAAAAATCATAGCTGACATTTAAGGTTTGCAAATTGCTTTACACACATCATCTCATTTGAGGCCTCATAGAAGGACAAAGCCCAGAATTATTTAGGACAGGAAGAGATAGAAGGACTGTGATCTGCATTGGTAGGAGGTATGCCTAAAGCTAACAGGTGCATCAACATGTCCAAATAAGTGGTTGGAAGGCTAATATTTGTGTTTCCTGGGATTCCCAGCACATTTTCCACATTTCTTATTTTCCACTATTAGTAGACAGAAATACCTAAAATCCTATTTAACATAAGAGCAAAGCAAAATTATGATTGCTGGTCTAAAGCAGTTTTTCATCTTGAAACTTTTATTTAAAAAAAGACAACTCCATTGATAGAGAACTTGCATTCAGATGGCTGAATAAGTGGTGATATAGGATTGTGATGGAATACTATTATGCTATAAGAAATGATGAAAGGGATAGCTTCCGAAAAACCTGGGAGACCTATATGAATTGCAGAGTGAAGAGAGCCGAACCAGGAGATCTTTGTACACAGTAACAACAATACTACAACAAAGACTTAGCTACTTTGATCAATACGAATTCTGAAGAATTCGTGATGAAAAATACTATCCACCTCCAGAGAGAGAACTAATCAACTCTGAGTGCAAACTGAAGTATAATTTTTTACTTTTTAATTTTTTCTTGCTCTTTTTGTTGCAACATGGTTAATATGGAAATATGTTTTGCATGATTTCAAATGTATAATTCATATTATATTGCTTGCCTTCTCAATGGGGTAGAGAGGGCCCAGAGAGAATTTGGAACTCAAAATTAAAAAAAAAAAGAACTTGCATTCAGAAAAGACAATGTTTGGGGCATGCTGTATTTCCTTTTAAATTCATAGATTTTGCTAAAAATCATTTGAAGCAATCAATCATACCTATGATGAGAACAAAAAAGACTATAAAAGATGATGAGTAAGTAGCTCAATCAACAAACATTTTTAAAGTACCTCCATGGTTAGATGTAAAGGTTAGCTGAGACATAATGTCTTACTTACAATCTAGGAGGGACAGAAGACAGAAACCCATAATTGTAATACATTATATAATATGTAAAAAGTTCATTAGATAGGGAACAAACTGAGTACCCACTGATTGAGAAATGGCTAGACAAATTACGGCATATGAATGTAATGGAATATTAGCGTACTTTAAGAAATGATGATTATGAAAAATTTAGAGAAACATGATACTTGCATGATCTAACACTGGGTTCTTAGAGCCAGAAGAATGATATACACAATGATTACAATCATGTAAATGAAAACAGCACTAAAAAGCAACCAAACTTGTATTAATTGCAATGACCAATCAATCCTAGAGACAGATGGTAAGACTCCTAGAGAGAAGTGGGGGACTTTGGGTACAGAATGTTGCAAATGCTGGCAAATACAATCATTTTATCATTGGTTTTACTTGCTTTTTCTTCGTTATAAGAGAGGGGCTTATGGGAAAGGAAAATGTATTAAGAAAGGGTTATGGCATAGAAAGCAAAAACTATCATTAAAACTTAATTTTTTTTTAATACATTAGAGTTACAAAACAAAGTAACCTGTGAAATCCAAGGAGAAAGGGAATTAACAATTAGGAGAATCAGGGAAGAATTTATAAAGGGAGTGGTATTTGAATTGGGTTTTTAAAGAGGAGTAAGAATTCAGCATCAAGAACAGCAGGAGCGAGGTCTGAGATAAGCAAATAACACCTGGGTAGTTCAGTTTAGTTAGAGCACTGGATATATGGATGAGAGAAATCAATGAGAAGTCTCGAATGCTTGGGTGGTACAGAATTATGGAAGTCTCTGAACACTAAACAGAGAAGTATGAACTTTTCTTCTGAGGTAAGAAGTCACTGAAGATTTTTTACCAGCAGAGTGACATCATGCCAGCAGCTAATCTCCCAACAACTGACTCGATTCTGACTCGGGTTCATGCCCATCACAATTACTCTCAGGAATTCTTTATCCTCCAAGTGGGGCTTCTCGTTTATCTCAACTGGACATGAGCATAATTGCTTAAGATACCCTAAACACTTGGGTACCCACCAAATGAGATATGCTCTCACCCTGGTCAACTCTTGATTTAATTCAAAGATCTAAAAAGTGTTCAAGAGAAAAAAATAGACATGATATAATCATGGAAAGGACCATGAGAGTTTTTTTTCCCATTACTTATTTCAACACCGTAATTAAAGAACAAGATGGAAGAAACTTTTCTTTAAGCCAAAATGTTTTTCTGTGTTAAATCAAATGTAGATTCAACTTAGAAGAATGTAAAATGAATTTATTTAAGTGGTCTGGTTTCTTCCAAACAGTCTAGGTTCCCTCTCTTTTTTTTTTCCATAGTCCCTGCTCTCAGGGAGTTTACATTCTAGTGGTATAACTGGCAAAATGAAATAACTAGGTGTATATATATATATATATATATTATATATATTATATATATATATTATATATATATATATATATATATATATATATATTTAATTGTATGTAAAACATTTTTGACATTTGGTTTTTAAAATCTTGAGTTCCAAATTCTCTCCCTTCTTCCTCTCTCCCCTCATTAAGAAGATGAGCAATTTGGTATAGGTTATATATGTGCAGCCATACAAAACATATTTCCATATCAGTCATGTTGTGAAAGAAAACAGACAAAAAAAACCCCAAGAAAAGTAAAGGTTTTGTTTTTTTTAAGTATGCACTCAGACTACATAAGTACTTTGTTTGAAGGTGGATAGCCATTTTTCATCACGAATTTTTTGGAATTGTCTTGAATCATCATATTGCTGAGAATAGCTAGGTCATTCACAGTTCTTCATCATACAGTATGGCTGTTACTGTGTACAATGTTCTCCTGGTTCTGCTCACTTTACTTTGCATCAGTCCACATAAGTCTTCCCATGTTTTTCTGAAAGTATCCTGCTCATCACTTCTTACAACCCAATAATATTCCACCACAATAATACACCACAACTTGCTCAGCCATTCCCCAATTGATGGGCATCCCCTCAATTTCCAATTCTTTGCCACCACTAAAAGAGCTGCTATCCATATTTTTGTATATATAGATCCTTTTCCTTTTTTTTTTTAAATTTAAATTTTTTTTATTTTTTCCATACGCTTTTGAGTTGAAAATTTTTCTCCCTTTTCCTCCCCCCCACCCTCCCCAAGATGGTGCACAATCTGATATAGGCTTTACATTTACATACCCATTAAACATATTTTCACATTAGCGAAGTTGTAAGTAAAAATTAAAACCAACACGAGGAACCATCAGAAAGATGAAACAAAACTCAACAGAAGGTAAACATAAGTGATAGCGATTCGACTTCCATAGTTCTTTCTTTGGATGTGGACAGCATTTTCCATCCCGAGGCCTCTGGAGATGTCTTAGATCCTTGATGCTGAGAAGGTTCAGTTTAACAATCTTAGTCATTGCATAACGTGGCTGTTATTGTGTACAAAGTCCTCTTGGTTCTCCTCACTTCACTCAGCATCAGACCATATAAGTCTTTCCAGGTTTTTCTGAAGTCAGACTGTTCATCATTTCTTATAGCACAATAGTATTCCATTACATTCATATACCACAACTTGCTCAGCCATTCCCCAATTGATGGGCATCCTCTCAATTTCCAATTCTTTGCCACCACAAAAAGAGCTGCTATGAATATTTTTGTACATGTGGGTCCTTTTCCCATTTGTTTGATCTCTTTGGGATATAGCCCTAGAAGTGCTATTGCTGGATCAAAGGGTATGCACATTTTTGTAGCCCTTTGGGCATAGTTCCAAATTGTTCTCCAAAATGGTTGGATCATTTCACAACTCCACCAACAATGTATTAGTGTTCCAATTTTCCCACATCTCTCCAACATTTATCATTTTCCTGTTTTGTCATGTTGGCCAATCTGATAGGTGTGATGTGGTACCTCAGAGTTGTTTTGATTTGCATTTCTCTAATCAGTAACGATTTAGAGCATTTTTTCATATGACTATAGATGGCTTTAATTTCTTCATCTGAGAACTGTCTGTTCATATCCTTTGACCATTTATCAATTGGGGAATGGCTTGTGTTCTTATAAATTTGTCTTAATTCTCTATATATTTTAGAAATGAGGCCTTTATCAGAGAGACTGGTTGTAAAAATTCTTTCCCAATTTTCTACCTTCCTTCTAATCTTAGTTGCATTGGCTTTGTTTGTGCAAAAACTTTTCAATTTAATGTAATCAAAATTATCCATTTTGCTTTTCATAATGTTCTCTATCTCCTGTTTGGTCATGAATTCTTCTGTTCTCCATAGATCTGATAGGTAAACTATTCCTTGTTCTCCCAGTTTACTTATGGTATCAGCCTTTATATCTAAGTCATGAACCCATTTTGACTTTATTTTGGTATATGGTGTGAGATTTGGGTCTATGCCTAGTTTCTGCCATACTCTTTTCCAGTTTTCCCAGCAGTTTTTTTCAAAGAGTGGGTTCTTATCCCAGAAGCTGGGGTCTTTGGGTTTATCAAATAATAGATTACTATAGTCATTGACTACTACTGTGTCTTGCATATTTAACCTATTCCACTGATCCACCTCCCTATTTCTTAGCCAGTACCAAGCAGTTTTGATGATTGCTGCTTTATAATACAATTTAAGATCTGGAATTGCTAGGCCACCTTCCCCTGCATTTCTTTTCATTAGTTCCTTTGATATTCTGGACCTTTTGTTTTTCCAAATGAATCTTGTTATTATTTTTTCTAACTCTATAAAATAATTTTTTGGTAGTTTGATTGGTATGGCACTGAATAAGTAAATTAGCTTAGGTAGGATTGTCATTTTTATTATATTAGCTCGCCTACCCATGAGCAACTGATGTTTTTCCAATTATTTAGATCTGATTTTATTTGTGTGAAAAGTGTTTTGTAATTGTGTTCATAGAGTTCCTGGGTTTGTTTTGGGAGGTAGACTCCTAAATATTTTATAATGTCTACAGTAAGTTTAAATGGGATTTCTCTTTCTATCTCTTGCTGTTGGGCTTTGTTGGTAATATATAGAAATGCTGATGATTTATGTGGGTTTATTTTATAGCCTGCAACTTTGCTAAAGTTGTTTATTATTTCAAGTAGTTTTTTACTTGATTCTCTAGGATTGTCTAAGTATATCATCATGTCATCTGCAAAGAGTGATAGCTTTGTTTCTTCTTTGCCTATTCTAATGCCTTCAATTTCTTTTTCTTCTCTTATTGCTAAAGCTAAGGTTTCCAGTACAATATTGAATAACAGTGGTGATAATGGACATCCTTGTTTCACCCCCATCTTATTGGAAATGCTTCTAGCCTGTCCCCATTACATATAATGCTTGCTGAAGGTTTTAGATATATGCTATTTATTATTTTAAGGAAGACTCCATTTATACCTATGCTTTCTAGTGTTTTTAATAGGAATGGGTGTTGTATTTTATCAAAAGCTTTTTCTGCATCTATTGAGATGATCATGTGGTTTCTGTTGGTTTTGTTGTTGATATGCTCAATGATGCTGATAGTTTTCCTAATATTGAACCAACCCTGCATTCCTGGTATAGTGTATTATTCTTGTGATAAGTTGCTGCAATCTACTTGCTAGTATTTTGTTTAAAATTTTTGCATCTATATTCATTAGAGAAATTGGTCTATAATTTTCTTTCTCTATTTGACTCTTCCTGGTTTAGGTATCAACACCATATTTGTATCATAAAAAGAATTTGGTAAGACTCCTTCTTCACCTGTTTTCCCAAATAGTCTATATAGTATTGGAATTAATTGTTCTTTAAATGTTTGATAGAATTGCATGTAAATCCATCTGGCCCTGGAGATTTTTCCTAGGGAGTTCATCAATGGCTTGTTCAATTTCTTTTTCTGAGATGGGGTTATTTAAGTATTTTACTTCCTCTTCGGTTAATCTGGGCAATTTATATTTTTGTAAATATGTATCCATTTCACTAAGATTGTCAAATTTGTTGGCATATAGTTGGGCAAAATAATTCCTAATTATTGTTTTAATTTCCTCTTCCTTGGTGGTAGCTTCGCCCTTTTCATTCTTGATACTAGTAATTTGGTTTTCTTCTTTCTTTTTTTTAATTAAATTAACCAAAGGCTTATCTATTTTATTGTTTTTTCATAAAACCAGCTCTTAGTTTTATTTATTAGTTCAATAGTTTTCTTAATTTCAATTTTATTAATTTTTCCTTTGGTTTTCAATATTTCTAATTTGGTGTTTAGTTGAGGATTTTTAATTTGTTCTTTTTCTAGTTTTTTTAGTTGTATGCCCAATTCATTAATCTCCTCTTTTTCTATTTTATTTATGTAAGCATTTAGAGATATAAAACTTCCCCTAAGAACTGCTTTCGCTGCATCCCATAGGTTTTGGTATGTTGTCTCATTATTGTCATTCTCTTGAATGAAATTATTGATTGTTTCTATGATTTGTTGTTTGACCCAATCATTTTTTAGGATTAGATTATTTAGTTTCCAATTATTTTTTAGTCTATCTTTCCATGGCCCTTTATTACATATAATTTTTATTGCATCATGATCTGAAAAGGATGCATTTAATATTTCTGCCTTTCTGCATTGGATTGTGAGGTTTTTATGCCCTAGTACATGGTCAATTTTTGTGTATGTGCCATGTACTGACGAGAAAAAAGTATATTCCTTTCTATCCCCATTCAGTTTTCTCCAGAGGTCTATCATACCTAACTTTTCTAATGTTCTATTCACCTCCTTAACTTCTTTCTTGTTTATTTTGTGGTTAGACTTATCTAGTGCCGAGAGGGGGAGGTTCAGGTCCCCCACTAGTATAGTTTTGCTGTCTATTAGGTTCCCTCTCTTAAAAATATTAATCGCTTTTGTTTTTATATTGCCTAAATTTCCATCTATATCTTTCCCCAACCCAGAGACCACTGCTTATAATGAAGAATAAGAGGACTATAAAAAGCAGCTCAGCAAACTAACAAATGTACGAACTGAGTCTGACAATATAAGTACTCTTTCACATCTGTAGTCCCCCACAGCTGCAAAGAAGAGAGGAAGGGAAGGTACATTTTCTTCTTTCTTCTTCAGGACCAGGCTTAGTCATTATATGTTATCTGATGTTCAGTTTCAGTGTTTTTTTCTTTCCATTTACATTACTGCAGGAATTGGGTATAATATTTTCCTGATTGTGTTTTCTTCACTCTGCAACAGTTCAGATAAGATTTCTCCTGCTTCTCTGTTTTTTTTTTCATATTCATCATTTTTTATAGCACTGTAACATTCCATTACATTTATGTTATGCAGTCAGTTCCCAAGTGATGGACTTTGATTTGTTTCCAGTTCTCTGCTTTTAAAAACATCTTGTGACGTGTAAGGCCTTTATGTTGTTGTTCTCCTTGGAGTATACATCTAGCATTGCAATTTCTGGTTCAAAGGGTATGGACTGTCCCAGCGTCTAACACAGAGAAAATTTTATGAAACATGCTACTTTCCTTTTCACTTAAGCCAATCTAAAAGAAACAGCTTTACTGACACTGGTCTCAATCCAGTCCCTTTATTCATTCACTCATTCATATAATATTTATCAAATGCTTATTATGCGTACGACATTGTGTCAAGCCCAGAGGAAGATACAGAGTTTAGGTAAGAGATGGTCCCTGCTGTCATGGAGCATGTGGTATGCTAACAGATACAACCAGCACTTCTCTATCTCTTTCCTGGTCTCTGCACTCCTGATAGTCCCTACCCCAGGAGACATTAGCCAAATATTCTAAGATCAGGACGATGAGTCATGAATGTGACCACTTCATTCCCCTCCCATGCCCACTCTTTGTGTTAAATGAGGTATTTCAGAGGACAGGCTCCTCTCTTGTCCATACCTATCACACATGGCCTACACACTGATCACCTCATTATAAATAAATAATCTTTTGTTTCCTAAAGAAAAGTCAGTGGCCCCTTCTATTACTTTCCTATCCATGCCTTGCTTTTCAGAGATTGCACACACATGGTCAGCAGGACGCAGGTGCTGCAGTATCTGGTGTAGTGCCATAAATACTAGAAGCCGGAAAGCACAGGACAGCCTGCTCACCAGTGAGGCATGACTTTTCCCTCTTAAAAATGATTGAGAACAGGCACTTTTCAAATATAGAGGCTTTAGAGTTATCATTTCTGCTCAAACCTTTCCAAGTTAGGATAAGTAAATATACACAGTGGAAAACAGATTTAGCTATACTACATGTGAACTTAACAGATCGAAAGCAGAGGAGGAAAAAAAAATTTCATAACTCACAAGTACTAAGCAGAGAGAGTCCTGGAGCTAGTCAGCCAACAGGCATTTAATAAACACTTACTACGTACCAGGCACTTTGCAAAGCACTGACTGGATAAGAAGGTCTAGAGAGGAAGGGAACCTTGCGAATCACACAGTCCAATTTATGTATAGGGAAACTGAGGTCCAGAGACATCTAGTGACTTCCCTCTGATCACACAAATAGTAAGTGGCTGAGCTGGGTTCTGAACACAGGTATGCTGACCTCAGACCTGGTAATACTCTTCCCATTACTCCCCAGGGCTACCCAGAACACCATTTCTTGGTTTCCAAATGAAGACTTTTTAAGGTTGGATTTCCACACTAGCTATCCCATTTAGTGATTAAGGAAAAGGACTTACTTGATAGACCACATTTTGTTAGCAGAGTTTTTTCTTTTACATTATATATCTTACCTTTTAGGAATCTGTTATTGTTTCTTCCATTTCACACTCTTCCACTTTCCACCCAATTCCTCAAAAGCTTGCATAAGATATATTTATGTTTTTTATTAGAAAAAAAATTAAACTAATTTTGATTTTGAGGACAATAAGGTAGGACTTGATCTCTAAGGTCCTAATTCTAATGATATTATTATTATTATTATTTTTGCTTTTTTTGATGAGGTGATTGGGGTTAAGTGACTTGCCCAGGGTCACACAGCTAGTAAGTGTTAAGTATCTGAGGCTGAATTTGAACTCAGGTCCTCCTGACTCTAAGGCCAGAGCTCTATTCACTGCACCACCTAGTTACCCCATCTAATGATATTATTACAACTACATATTTCCTTTCAACCCAGGTAAACTTAGAGACACAATTAACAATATTTCTTTTCCCAGTGGTGCTATCAAGTAAACAGTCAGCATTTATTAAATGTCTACTATGGGCCAAGCATTATACTAGGCCCTGAGTATACAAAGACAAAAATGACAATTTCTACTCTCAAGGTTCTTACATTCTATCAAAGAAGACAAGATAAATATACAAAAAAAAATAAATTCAGTAATTTAGGATGGAAGACACTAAGAGCTAAGGGTTTGAAGAGGTATCAGGGAAGACCTCATAAAGGAAGAGGTTTGAGCTGAGCATGAGCAGATAGCCTATACTCTCCTAGTTAGCAATGTGTGTGTATGTCATATATACACATACACATGTGTCAATGTCAATGATAGGGTATTTGGCAGCTATTTAATTATTTCTGAATACAAAAGAACAGCCTCAAATTTCAAGATGCATCTTTGCCCACCAGAAAACTGGTTCGCATCTGAAAATTTCCTGTGTGAAAATTCCATTCAAGTAAGTAGTTCACCTGTATGTCTGAGAGGTGGTAACTAAAGTGGGCCCCATCTAATCAGCTAAGTCAGACCAAGAGCAATTAAGGTCCTCTGCCCCTTTGGCATAGTGGGACTCCATCCTACCATTAACCTACTTTTCTACTTATAGCCACCTTTCCTTAGCTGTTGATGCCTACCCTTCACCAACCCTACAAGACATACTAAACTGAAAATGAGCTACCTAAGAAGACTTCTGTCTTCAACTGTGTTTTCTTCTTTTTTTCCTTTCTATTTGTCTTTGAAAAACTATACCCTCCACTTATGTCCTTTTTCTCATCCCTTACCATCTCCTTCTGGCCCTTGTTCCAATTATCCTCTCTCTTACGTCTTCAATTACTTTCTTCTTCTCTGGCTCACTTTCTCTCTCTCTCTCCCTCTCACTCTCTCTCTCTCTCTCTCTCTCTCTCTCTCTCTCTCTCTCTCTCTCTCTCTCTCTCACACACACACACACACACACACACACACACACACACGCCTACGTCTCTCTAATTCTAAGGAGACCTTCACTTAAGAGACTTATCACATGAAAAGGAATGGTCTATTTTGAAGTTCTCATGTTCCTTGACCTTTCTGCAGCATTCGATACTGTGGCCATTACTTCACTTGGAACATTCATTCTGGGACTTCATGACACCACATTTTGTTGGTCTTCCTACCTCTCTTAGGGCTTTTTCTCTATATCCACTAACTCTTCTTCATTTCAGTTCCTTACACGTACTTATTTCCTAAGGCTCCATCCTGGTCTTCTCTCTCACAACCTCTAAGTGATTTTTATCAATTCCCATGGCTTCAAAAATCACCTAAATTGCTAGATCCAGTCCTGATTTCTTTCCCAAGTTTCTGACTCTACATTTCCACCCACTGGTTGGACAGTTCTTCCCAGATGTCTCACTCCAAGCTCAGTGTGCACCAAGCCAAACTCATCTTCCCCACAAAACCTCTTTTCCCAATTTTCCTGTTTCTATTAATGGCAATAAAATATTTATAATAATCCAGGCTCAAAACCTTTGAGTTTCTTTGGTACCTCTCTCTTCCTTAACCCCCCAACACAGAATTGGTCATCAAGTTCTCCCAATTCTACCCATATAATGTCTCTTAAATCCTTTCTTTTCCATTCCCCAGTGCTACTACTGTATTTCAGGCTCTTTATTAACTCCCACTTGCGTTATTATTACAGTAACCTCCTAACCAGTTTTCCACTATCAAGTTTCTCTAATATCCAATCCATCTTATGCACTTCTAGCCATAGTTATCTTCCTAATGCATTGTTCCAATCACATCACTCTACTTGTCACATCCCATCATTTGGTGAAAAAAATTAAATGGATAACTGTGGTCTCTAACTAGGTATTATTACCATTTTTCTATTCATGTACCCCTTTGGCAGTCTGGTGAATCCTATGAGTCCCTTCTCAGAATAAGTTTTTTAATTGAATACAATAAAATACATAGGCTTACAAAGGAAATTAAGTATATTGAAATAGTTACAAAATATGTGTGTATATATAAACATAAACATATATGCATGTGTATATGTACATATGTATATATGTATATATATAGATATTATATATATTTCTTTATCTACCTATCTAGTTTGCAAACACCAAGTTAATAATCCCAACTCTAAGCCAAGGTGAATGGGAATTTGCCTCTCACAACTGTTCAGGGAGGGAACTGTAGGACCAGGACTGGGAATACAGATAGAACAGGAGGCTATAGCATCAGAATCAGGGATTCTGCAGGAGCCCTTTCCTATTGTCCCCAGAGGACATGGGACCCCAGCAGTCCAAAATTGACAGGCCTTGACAAAATAAACAACTGACACCGAAAAGTTCTTTGGCACAAGGATTAGCCATCTGAGAGATGTACAAGATAGTACAAGAAATTCTCTCCAGGGTTTGAATATTCTTTCTTCTTTTAGTTTTTCTTCAACTGTGAACATTATATTAAGTTTATAACATTTCATGTCAATATGCATTTCTTTTCTAAATTATCTGTTTATATCTCCTGGTTTGGTGAATGTGTCAAATTCAAAGAAAACTCTTCTGCTCTGCTGTACAATTGTGGTATTAATTTGTCCTTCATTCTCTAGGAGTTTTATTTTTTTCTTTCTGAGAAAAAAATCATTTTAGTTGCAAATTTTCAGAATTCAAAGGTGCCCTTGGTACAATCTGTTAAAAGAAGGTACTTTTAATATAGAAACCATTTTGAACTTTTAGATGGAAAATGAATGTATAAATGCAGAGAATTACTGGAATGACAGAATAACTAGAATGATACAATAGAGAAGCAGAAAAATAATGGACTCTATCCCTGAAACAGTGACATACACAATCTGAGATCATGTTAAGACTGCTCACAACATCCATGAGTAGTCTATTTGATTAGGCTAAATAACTGAATACTACATGAACTCCCCTCCCTACCCCCCATCTCAGCACAGGGATCAGTACAAAGTGGGTGAAAGTTCAATAAATTCTGGTGACTGAAAATATCTATCCTATTACATGGACTGTAATATACTGCAAATAATTGTTCTGTAAATAATTGGCTGACTCTTCCAGAAGGAAAAGAATTATTATCTTTGGAATAAGGACCTCTTAAGTAAAAGGTTCTCAAAAATTTATTAAAATAGACACCGAAGTTCCTTACACACTCTTTTAGAAGCACAAATAGGAATTAGAGCAATTTTCTGACTTGGATGATGGCCAATATGACTCTTCCCTGCCCTTACCCTGTCAGCCATCTTAGAAAATTTTAAAGTCACATCACAAGTCTTCATTTTCAGCAGAGAAGAGAATTTAGGGACAAAGTGGAGGGTGCTTTCTCTTCCCTCTTCAGAACCATCTCCCCAAAGCGGATAATTAGGTTGAAGGGAGCACATCTGTATTCCTGGGCAGGCTTGAGCAAGACACATTATCTTTAGTAAAACCTCTAAATATCCTGATTTTAATATCTTGTTGAGTTCTCTGTTTAAATGTTGTCTTAAAATGGTTCATTTGGGAATGACTGAACAAATTATGATATGCAAATGTTACAGAATATTAAGCCACAAATAATGAATAAAGAGGAGGTCTCTGAAACATAGGAAGGTACATTAACTTATACAGAGTTAAGAAAACAGAACCAGGAGAACAATATATACAATGACTACAATAATGCAAATGCAAATGAAGATAACGTTAACAGACAATAGAATCTGAATTAAATGACCAGTGTTGGCTCCAGCAGAATGATGTTAAAATATTCTTCTTGGCAGAGAGGTGAGGGGCTACAGAGGCATGGAACGATTCTTCCTTGGTCAACTGAATTTGCACTTGCTGGTTTGGGTGGTTTTGCTTGACTATTTTATAAAATTGTTATTTTTTAGAGAGAGGGAACTATGGAAAAGTTAATCAGAAATAACTGTAACATAAGGATATGGACCAGACCTGTGATTTCATTGGGATAGAGAGCACCCAGGCAAGGAAACTCCCTCCACCAATGCATCTTCTTTGCAGTTTATAATTTTAGAGAGTTACCTAGAGAACTGAGTGTAATTTTCCCAGGGATGTGGCAAGGTATGTGTCAGAGGTGGGACTTTAATCCAAATCTTTCTAGCTATGAAGTTTTCTCTCTATCCACCTTACCATACTACTTCTCAATTTTGGTCTACAAACAAAAAAAAATTATCATCAAAATATATTGTCAGGGAAGAAATGCTGTCCTTTTAGAATAAAGTTTATTTTACTAGTGGTAAGACCTATAAATTGCATTGACCCAATGCCATGGGCAAGTTTCTGGTTATTAATATGATCACCATATACAAATGGCTAGTAAACAATACAAATAGCAGCTAAATCCCCATTATTTGAGGTGGGAATAGTTTCTTCCTCCCTCAAGAAATGCTGAAGAATATATAGCACCCAATTTATCCTAGTCACTGATTACCTATTGGTGTTATATAAAATAAGAGTAGGACGTGGCAAAAAGAACCTTATAAAGGGACGGATTCTATTAGCTAGAAATCAGCCCTGCCCTACTTAGTCGATGGGCATACTAATGACCTTGAGGCATAAACATATACTGAAGCCAATCAATCCCCATTTATCAAGCAACTTTTGTGTTCAGAGAGTTTTCTTTGGTGTTAAGTGCCTTAAGAATTATCAAAGGGAGACTCATTTTTAATCATTTTAGGTTTAGTGTTGTATCAACATAGTTTACACAATATTTCCAAAAGGCACCTTGTTCATTCTCATTTCTGTACTTTCTGTTTATGTTGAACAACTCCCTCTCCCCTTAACCCAGAAACATCCCCCTTTTCCTCCCCCAGACCTCTCTGCCTCTCCAAATTATATCAGTCCTTCAAGGCCCAGTTAAATTTCCCCTTCTCCATAAAGCCTTTCCTGACGTCTCCCTCTTCATTCCTTGGACACTTGCTGCCTGTATTACTCACTTGTCCAATGGAGCCTCACATGGCTACTTAATTTTTCACATATGGTTGTTCTGCCTCAAGGTCAGGGATCACATTTTAAACCCTTTTATATGCCTCAACAGCACTCAATGCAATGCTATATACAAAGCAAGCATTCAAGAAGCATGAGTTTCTCTCATCAATAAATTAAAATAATTTTGTTTTATTCATGGCAATGTAAATTGACAGCATGGTGTAGTCAATAGAGTGCTGGACTTGAATTCTGGGTTCAAATCCTACCATGGATACCTACTAGCTGTGTGATCACGAATAAATCATCTGGTCTTGGTCATCCTTGGGCAATTCTCCAAAGCTATTAAGGTACTGATGGATAAGGGTTTGTGTTGGTAAAAGCAGCTCCCATGCTAATAAGATCATGGGTCCTGGACAAGTTGACTGATCATTAATGATAATTCACTTTTCCATAGTGCTTTTAAGGTTTGCCAAGTGTCATCCTTATAATGACTGTATGAGAAAAAATAATCTCAGTCGTATTATCTCATTCTACAGATCATAGAGGTAAAAGGATATGTCCAGGGTCTCAGTAAGTCCAAAGACCACTTTTCATAGGATCAGCGACCTCAAGCTAGAATAGATCTCATAGGTCATCTAGTCCAATTTGCTAATTTTACAATTGAGAAATTGATGCTAAGAGGATAAGGGACCAAGAGGATAGGTAAGTGCTATCAGTAGAATTTGAACACAGATCCTTTGATTCCAGGGTCAGCGCTCTTTCCACTGTACCCTGCTGCCTTTATATCTCTGTTCTTTGCTAGAAAACAGAGAGTTAAATGACTTCTCCAATGAGAAAGACACAGCAGGACTATTCTACATGGACCACACCTGATAAAGTTCAATAACTGATCTACCTGTAAAAGTCACCATCACTTGCATTTATCCAATGGGGGAGGGGATTAACATCCCATGTTTGTTTGTAATTATACCTACAGGTTAAGCAGCAAACCATTCCAGAACTCTTATGATCTTAATTTTCATGAGATTTAGAGCTCTGAGGGAGCCCTAAAGATCATTTAAATCTCACTCACCATCACCTTCCTCCCTCCATTTTTAGAGGTGTTGGAGGGTAAGAGGGAGTGAAGGGGGGAGAAGGGAGGAGAAGGGGAGAGAGGGAGAGAGAGTGAGAGTGAGAGAGTGAGAGAGACAGAGACAGAGACAGAGAGACAGACAGAGACATAGAGACAGAGAGAGAGAAGAGAAGATGAGAGGAGAGGAGAGGAGAAGAGAGGAGAGAAGAGAAGAGATTCAAATTTTGGTTCCTTCATCCCCAATCCAATGTCTCCTCCAACCCAGCTAGACATTACAATAACATGGACAGAATAAGGCACACTCCTGAGTTTCTGCCAGTTTAGCTACTATGTAGACAAAAAGCACTTAGCAGAGCCATCCCTCAGAAACATTAAGCATGCCACGTTTGTTTATGAATACCTTACTAACTGCCTTCTAGTTGTCTTTGCCCATTTCACACACTGCCAGGCTTCTAATACCCTCCAGTTCTCCCCTGCCCACCATGGCCATCACTCCCCACATCTTTCCTGCATCCTCAACCTTTTGGAGCCTTCCATGTCTGCCTATCAAAACTTTCTTATTCTCTTTGTCATACTCTCAGTGCCTTTTTTTTTGCTGGGCTAGTTACTAGGATAAACTAATGCATTGTGATATAGTTTATGCACTACAGAGAGCCAGCATGGCATCTTACAAATAGCAATAGGTGTAAGAGTCCAAAGACCTGGGTTAAAATCCCAGCTCAGACCCTTATGAACAGCTTGATCCCAAACAGCAGTCAAGTAAAATAGGGATAATAATATACTACCCACCAGTCTTTCTTTAATGAGGAAATGTGCTTTGTAAACATCTATGAAAGTGTGAGTTATTTTTATTTGTAGTGTTGTATACCGGACAGAAGACCAGACTAGAGGCAGGAGTCTTGAATACTTGTTTCAGTTCTTTCACAGGAGTCAGTGTGGGGCAGTGGAAAGAGCTCTGAACTTGAGTCATAGAAGCTGAGGTGTTTTCTCAGCTTTGCCCATTACTATCTTTATGACCCTGGGCAATTCGGCTTCTCTGAGCTCAGTTTCCTTATCTGTAAAGAGAAGATTGGACTAGATGATCTCTATGGTCCCTTCCAGCTTAGATCTATGATCCCACGACTGACTAGCATGGAGAATGTAAGCAAGACACTAAACTCTTTGGGTCTTAGTTTCCTCATCTGTAACTAGAAGAGTTGCAGCAGAAAAGTGAATGCTAGAATTCTCCAGTTTTTAGGAAAGCATTTGATAAAATCTTTCATGCTATCTTTATGAAAAAAAGGAGGAGAGATGTGAACTACACAATAGTGTATGGATGCAGGATTGGTCAAATAGCTGGTTGGTTCAGAAATGGATGAATGGATCTAAGAAGCAGTTATTCATTAATAATTCCATGTCAGCTCAGAAGGGAATTTATAGAGGAGTGCCACAGGAGTATGTCCAGTGATTAACATGTTTATCAGTCTCTTAGCTAAAGTCAAAGACAAATCAAATTAGCAGACATCAGATTGTAAGAGTAGCCAGCACTTTGGATAAAGGAATCAGGATTGAAAAAGATCCTGATTGGCTGGAACACAGGGCTAAATCTAAAAAGACTAAATTCAATCAGGATAAATATAAAGTCTTAGACTTGGATTCAAAAAGTCAATTTCACCTGGACAAGATAATGGGTGCCACACAGCAAAGTCACTGAAAAGCTAGGGTATGTCCAGCAGAGATCAGCTTGGCTAGTGAAAGGTCTCAAGGTCATGTCATGAGGTCAGATAACCATTTGATAAGGATGTTTTCTAGGAGTTTTTTGTTTAGGATTGGATTGGCCTTAGGGGTCACTTCTATCTCTGTGATTTGGCGATTCTATAATAAAGTCTCTCAGGTTACCTTCTAGCACATGATTTTAATGTGTCTCGAAAATAAGAAAGTAAAAATGCTCCTCCCTTTTAGTTAGCAGCTGCATTTTCATAACCTTGTGGAAATGAAGCCTTAATCCAAAGGAATGAAAGTGACAGTTGGAATTTCAGTCTGAGGGGACAAAGAAGACTGGGGGTAGTAGCATGATACAGTAGAAAGAATACTGGATTTGGAATCAGAAAACCCAAGTTTAAGTCCTCCACTTTAACTGTTATTAACTTACTAGCCCTGGGCAAATCCTTTCACCTTTTTGGGTCTGTTTCATTTGTGAAATGAGAAGGTTGGGCTATGTGAACTCTAAGTCCCTTACAGTTTAATATTTTTTGCCCCATGCCTCTTCATCATTCTTCAAGTTTTCTCTTTGAGAGCAGCCACCTCTGGGAGAGCATTCCCAGAATCATTCTGTAACAGAGTGACAAATGAAACCTTTGTTCACCTCTCCCAGAGTTGTTCCTGGAGATGGTGGGTAGCTATCTAGTGATCAGAAGGCCAGAGCACTTACCAGAATGAGACTGGAACCACAGCAAAGCACTGTTATACCCCAAAGTAATTAAGATGGACTCTCTTCCCACTCGGCAGCATTCCGTATCTCCATTGACCAGGCACTTAAAGACACAGACACCATCAGCTGTAAAGGCGAAGGGGAGAAAGAGAGTAAGAAAATATTTCTTTTTGGACTGCTAATAATATATCAGTTAAAAACTTTTCTACATTTTCATACTGGTCAAATGAGGAATATTTAATTCTGTTTCAACATGCCTTCACCTTGTCCCCCATTTCAGTCCTTTGGCTATAATGATCAAGGTAAGACATTTCTTCTGTGGTATATGCAAGTTGATAAATGCATAATAAAATAGAAGAATATGAGTACATACATGTGTGATGATCATATTTATGTGGATTTATGGGGAGACCCAGAGCAGTCTATAGCCTGAGGCTTCGTCCTTCCTAAAAGGAAAGCACTGTGAAAAGATGGAAGGGAAATATGGACACAAGACCTGGGTTCAAATCTAAGCTCTGCTATTTACTGCCTGCGTTACCTCAGGCAAGCAGCTTCAGTTCTCTGGTCTTGGTTTCCCCATTTATTCATGAGGAATACTTCATTCACTTATAAAATGAGGGAAATAACTGGTGTGCTCCCTGTTTACACAGTTAAAGTGCTTTGTAAACCTAAAAGCATCACAGATAGACAAAAGGCCTCATTGTTATTCTTACAACCTTGAAGCAAGTCAATATCCCTGAGCTTCAGATTCTTCCTTTGTAAAATTTGTTGCACTAAATAATCTATTACTAGGGTCTCTTCCAGCCCTATGATACCCCGTAAAACAATACATTCCCAAAGCCAACAATTTCAGTCATAAATAGTGGAAAAAACATTGCTATTAGAAAAGGTAGTGAGCTTAAGGAGTAGGGAGAGAGGTTCCAGGAAAGGGTTAGTGGTGGGGCATCGAGTCTTATGTATGCTGGTATCTCACGATTTACTCCCTCATCAGTGCTTTTCTCTCTGGGTTGATAACTGTCCATTCATACAACAAACTCTTTCCACTGACTCTAGTATTTGAGAACTGAATGAATTCCTTCTTTGAGGAAGGCAGGTAGTACAGTGTACATAAAGCACAGGACACAGAGTCAGGAAGATCTGAGTTCAAATCCTGTTTCAAACACTTACTAGTTGTGTGACTCTGAGCAAGTCACTTAACCTCTGTTTGCATCAGTTTCCTCAACTATAAAATGGGAATAATAGTAGTATCTACTTCCAAGGGTTACTGTGAGGATCAAGTGAAATTTGGAAATTTGGAAAGCACTTTGCAAATCTCTAAGTGTTCTATAAATGTTAGCTATTATCTTTGACCTGTTAGAGCTCTATTATGTGGCTGTCAGTTACCATTCCTAACTTCCTCCAACCTCCCTTAAAAGTACAAATGTGATGTGGCTTTAATTTAATTTAGAAAATCAATTATATATGGAACCACCCTCTGTTACAAAACTCACACACTATTAAAACAAGAAAACGATTTTAAAAATGTTTCCAGCCATTACTTTCCACTGGAAGAGTTATTCTTGATTTTCACAAACTATTTTGGCTATTTCAACAGCACAGATGTTTTGTAAACCCTTGTTGCATGTTTTGGTTACGGGTCTCCCCAGTCAGAGGCCATCAAAGGCAAGGGTGCAATAAGAAATTGTGAATCAAAGCATTAAGTGAGAAAATCTGGGTCTTCTTAGTAGTAGCACAGTTAAGTCTCCTTCCTTAAGGTTGCTTTTCTCCCTCGGCTCGCTTACAAAAGTTTTCCAAGTGAAGTGATTTTACCATGTACTGCCCCCTCTACATGGGTTTGCTTTCTTTGAATGCAGATAATGGATAATTGGATTTTATAACATCATCAGGTTGAAAAAAAATCTCAGTGGTCAGATAATGGGCACTTCTATATCCAGGTAAGATTATACTTATATAGCCAGTGTTGAAATATTGGCCCCTTGTTCCTTCCTTTCCCATTTGAACAATGACGCTGGGGTAGAAGTTGGGGGTGGGGGAAATGAAGTGCTTTTCCCACGATGTATGACATGGCAGTGAGAAGGGGTGAGAACAAAAGAGACTAAACGAGGCAGGAAGAAGAGATGGACCAGCGGTGAGACAGTGGAGGAAACCAGAAGCGACAGAAAATTTGTTTATCCTACACCCTTCCTTCTCATACCATTTTTTCACTGGGAAAATGCTATTAAAGGATTAGAGGATTATATAGATATTACCAGAAAAAACTTGTGGAATGTGTGCTATGGAACCACAAAACTGTTAGAGTGTTAAGGGGACCATACCTTGTTCTTTGAATAGCAAAGAACTACAGGTCAAGGCAGGATTATTGTGTATGTGCGTGTGTACGTGGGGGGTGGCTTCTGCCTGGGGAGACCCAATACCTATACTAGAAATTATTCTGAGCATCTATATATCTACCTAGGAGACAACGTGATACATGGGGAAGAATAACAGGAGTCAGAGGAGCCACGTTCAAATTCTAGACCTGCTACTTCCTACCTATGTGACTTTGGGAAAGTCACTTCTGCATCACACTTCTTATCTATAAAATGAAGGGATTGTACTTGGTGACCTAGATTGTCCGTTCTGGCTCTAAATCCCATGACTGATGGCCATTCATTCTAGGATCTGTATTGGACTTCTCTCTTTCTAACACAACTCTCTTTTGTAATATAAACTATATACCTGAAAGTGGGAAGCTAGTCTCTTCTGGGAGTGGAGGGTACAATGTCAAAAAATTCCATAAGGAGTAGAAGCTATAAATCAAGAGTAAGAAAATCTCCCCAAGTGTGTCCATGTTCTTTTTGTCTTTAAGTGTCTCTCCAGTGCTTCACTTTAATTACCACAAAATTGGAGTAACAACTCCCTTCTCATTACACTCTGTTCTAATGTTCTAATTCAAGTCAATAAATATTTATTAGGTGTGAAAGGTCCTTGTACCGGCTCAGGCAGAGATGGTACAGCAGGCTTGAGATCAGAACAAAATGAGACACTTGCAGTTGATCTCATAATAAAGAAAATTTTCCTAGCCATAGCAGGGGAATGACATTCATAACAGGGAAAAGATGTTCAGTGAGGATATCCTTTTGACTCAGTTAAACATAGCTTCTCTGCCTCTATGTTGCCCAGGGTGGTCTACTGGTCAAACCTAAGGAAATAGCAAGTGCTCCTCAGGCACTAGGAAGCTACATCAAAGCCTGAGCCTTCAGTCCTCTGAACTAATCCAGTATCAAGGATGGATCCAATACCTTTTTTTAGGCAATCAGGGTTAAGTGACTTGTCTAGAGTTACACAGCTAGTAAATGTCTGAGGTTGGAGTTGAACTCAGGTCCTCCTGACTCTGTGGCCAGTGCTCTATCCACTATGCCACCTCCCTTTTAAAGAGCACAAACTATCCCAGCCCATTTGTCAGGAGACTCTGATAGATATTACTCTTCTAGTACTTGGCACAGTGCCTGCATATCGTAGGCACTTAATAAATGCTAGTTGACTGACTACTAAAATTCTCCTCTTTATCCACTCTGGTTCTCTGTGACCTCATCATTATGTGGAGGCCATCCTGGGTTCTTGAAGACTATAGCCAGTGAAGCATAAGCTCTGGTAGGTCCTGCTAAACTAGAAAGACTTCAAGTAAAGGTCTAGCTACCGACTCTGTAGTTTATATCCAACAAAGACTAAGTCTAGTTCAGAGAGCTGACCATGATGTGATGAATTTTTTCAGCTATTGAAATTATGTCCTGGGGTTTTCTTGGCAAAGATACTGGACACATGTGACCTCTAGCTCTTGTCAGGCAGTGCCCCCCCCCCCCAAATGGACTTAGTTGAAGCCATGAGGAGAGATGATCTCATCTCTTGCAGGTGGACAGTCTGGAAAGGAAAGAGTTGCTGGCAAAGACAAATATGGGGCAGAGGAAAGAAGAGGTGCAGGTAGGAAACAGAAAAAAAAGCAATCAGAGAGGTAGGAGATAAACCAAGGTAATGTGGCAGAGGCTGGGAAGAAGAGAGTTTTGAGAAGCACAGGGTGGCCTAATGCAGCAGGGAATTGAAAGAGAATAAAGATTTGGCTGGAACTCTATTGGCCACCTCAGAGAGTACAATTCCAGTATGGTGGTGGGGGCAAAATCCACGCTACTGCCAGTTATGGAGGAGAGGAAATGGAGGTGATAAGTATAGAAAACTCTTTCAGAAGTTTGCCTTTGAAAGGAAAGAGAAATTAGGTTGTAGTTAGAAGGGACTCTAGGGTCAAAAGGAGGTTTTTCTCTAGAAGGAGATATACATTTGTTGTATCCCCTCTTTATAGTCCTATGCCTGCAGAATTCATAGTAGGTGCTTAATAAATGCCTGTTTATTTATTGATGTATTCAAGACAGATGATCTGAAAGAGCCCACAGACAAAAAATTAAGGATACTGATTATGAAAAGATAAGTGTGGGGAGCAAAATCTCTTGGAAATTTGGACAGATGGATAAAGCTATAAGGGACCTCGTCCAATTTTTTTGCTTTATAGATGAGGAAATTGAGGCCAATTACTTCTCTCAGGACATAAGGTTTCAGGGTAATCACTTCTCTTCTCAGGTCACATTCTTTTCTATGGTTACATCACAAGTGACAGAGCCAGGATTTTTTTTTAAAATTTTTTAATTTTTAGGCAATTGAGGTTAAGTAACTTGTCCAGGGTTACACAACTAACGAGTATCAAGTTTTTCATCTGAGGCCAGATTTGAACTCAGGTCCTCTGGACTTCAGGGCTAGTAGTGCTCTATCCACTGTGCCACCTAGCTGTCCCCAGAGCCAGGATTTGAACCCAGATCTTCTGATTTCATGTCCAGTGATTTTGCAACTAGGCACAGAGGAAACTGTTATTTGATAGGAAGATTGATCATAAATCTAGAACTTGAATAATTGATAATAACAACAACAGCTAGAATTTACACAGCACTTACTATGTGCCTGGCTTAGTGCCTTATAATTATTATCTCATTCCATCCTCAGAACAACCCTGGGAGGCAAATGCTATTATCATGCCCATTTTACAGATAAGGAAGGTTGAAGCAGACTGAGGGTAAGTGACTTGCCCAGAGTCATATGGCTAGTATCTGAGGCCAGATGTGAACTCAGGTCTTCCTAACTCTAGGCCTAGTGCTCTATCCACTGTACTACCTTGCTACCTGCTTGAAGAGACTTAGAAGTCTTCTAATCCAATTGTTTCATTTTACAGATGAGGAAACTGAGGCTAAACAAAATTAAAGGTATTAAATATGGTATTAAAAAGTATTAAAGGTATTAAAGTTGGTATTTAAGCCCAGGCCTTCTGACCTCATATCTAGTGTTCTTATTCTGCTATACCAACACACTCCTTCTTTGAGATTTCAGGGGAGAAAGAGGGAGAAAGGGGGAGAGAGAGAGAGAGAGAGAGAGAGAGAGAGAGAGAGAGAGAGAGAGAGAGAGAGAGAGAGAGAGAGAGAGAGAGAGAGAGAAAACACATAGTGACATCGACATGATTTTTGTACCTCCAAATACAAAGATAAAGAGGAAGAGGTGCCTTTTAAATTTCCATTGTAGTAGTTGCTGTTCAGTAATGTCTGACTCTTCATGACCCCATTTGGGGTTTTCTTGGCAAAGATACTGGAGTGGTTTGCCATTTCCTTCTCTAGCTTATTTTTACAGATGAGAAAACCAAGGCAAACACGGTTGAGCGACTTGGCCAAGGTCACACAGCTAGTAAGCATCTGAGGCCAGATTTTAACTCAAGTCTTCCTGATTCTAGGCCTGGCCCTATCCACTGAGCCACCTAGCTGTCCTCCTAAAATCATCCATAATAAAGCAAAATAATAAGCATACAAATTCAATACAACTTTGTTCTAATAAGAAGCAACACATTTTAGTTTTAAGAATCTCACAATCTTGAACTTCCATGGCCCCATCAACAAAGACCAAGTAATCTGGGGTTGTAATTAGGGAATCCCCCAAGAACCACTGCCTCTAGCAGGGCAATTGTTGGCATCTGGTATCATGTGCTGAGGAAATGTCCTAAGCCTCTCCTAATGAATCTATCCATTCTCCAACCTCCTTGCACATTCTATGACCCCTCATCCACATGCTTCAACAATCACTGTAATTACCACACTCCACTGCACAGAAGGAAGTGACCCAGAGCATAACCAAGTATAGACATCTAAAGTGCAGACATCATTTCTAAATTAGCATCATTTTGTTTCTTTTAAATTTGTTCCCTATTCAACTGCTGTGACCCAAGAGATCTGTCACCTGGTGGCCAACCTTCTGATGACGGCTATCTGAATTCTTAACTGGGTTGTTCCTTGGAAGACAGGAACAGTCAGTCTGTTTTTGGCCTTGTGCCAGAAACCTTTCCAGCTTGGTAAGAACAAGTAGGTTCTACTGGTAGTACTTTTGAAAACTCAGGGTCATCCCCACACCATAGTAAGGCATCAAATAAAGACTGACTTGTAGCAAAAAATAACTAGTATTTACACAGCACAATCAAGTCTGCAAAGTGATTTACATATGTTTTCTCATTTGATCCTCACAATAAATCAGGGAATTAGGTGCTAGTTTTTTCTCATAGATGAGAAAACTGATCATTTCATAAATGTGAAAACTGAGATTGATAGAGGCTAAGTAACTTGCTCAGGGACAAACTGTTAAGTGTCTGAAGCAGGATTCAAACTCCAAACTTCCAGACTTCCAAATCTAGAACTATCCAGTGTCCCAGTACGCTGTCTAACGAATATCAGGGCAAAGAAATTACTGGTAGGATTTGATAATTCCTGAAAAAGCTATGGGTTTTTCAGGACTTATTTAGTTCTGTGTGTGTGTGTGTGTGTGTGTGTGTGTGTGTGTGTGTGTGTGTGTGTAAAATAAGAAATTTATTATTTCTCTTTAATAAAAAAATCAGTTTTGGAATTATGTATTTAAAAAATTAGCAACTGAAAAGAAAAAGGAAATAGAAGGAGCATATTAAACCTTTTAGGCCAATCAATCAATCAATCAATAAACATTTATTTTATTTATTATTTTGATTTAGAATTTTATTTTTCCCCAATCACATGTAAAAACATTCATTTTTAAAATTCTGAGGTCCAAATTCTCTCCTTTCCTCCCTCCCCACCTGCCCCATTGATAAGGCAAGAATTTGGTTATACATGTGTAGTCAACACAAGGACCTACCATAATTCTAAAGGACTCATGATGAAACATACTAGCCACCTCCAGCTAGAGAAATGATGGACTCAGGGTATAGATTGAAGCCTATTTCTTTCTTTCTTTTTCTTGTTTTATGTTTTTGATTTAGGAAATTTGTTTTGCATGGCTCCATATTTGTAATGGGTTTTGTTCTTATATTCTCAATGGATAGGGGAGGGACAGAATTTTTTTAATATTAAACATTTATTAATTAATTTATTTTTAGTTATCAATGTTCACTTCCACAAGATTTTGAGTTCCAAATTTTCTTCCCATCATGCCTCTCCCCCACCCCAAGATGATGTGCATTATGAATACCCCTTCCCTAATCTCTCCTCCCTTCTATCACCCCCCCCATTCTCTTACCCCTTCTCTTTCTATTTTCCTATAGGGCAGGATAGATTTCTATACCCCATTGCTTGTAAATTTTATTTTCCAGTTGCATGTGAAAATAATTTTTTAACATTTGTTTTTAAAACTTTTGAGTTCTAAATTTTCTCCCTTCCTCCCTCCCTACACACACCTTCACTGACAAGGCAAGAAATTTGACACCTGCTATATATATGTGTAGTCATGCAAAACTAACTATATTTCCCTTTATCCTATCCTGACCCCTGTTTATTTTATTCTCTCTTTATCCTTGTCACTCCTCAGAAGTGTTTGCTTCTGACTACCCCCTCCTCTAATCTGACCTCCTCTTAATCATCTCCCCTCTCTCTTATCCCCTTACCCCTATTTTCCTGTAGGGCAAGATAGATTTCCATACCCAACTGAGTGTGTATGTTATTCCTTCATTGAGCCAAATCAGATGAGAATAAGATTCACTCATTCCCTCTCACCTTCCCCCATTTCCCCTCCACTGTAAAAGCCTTTTCTTATCTGTTTTATGTGAGATAATTTACCCCATTCTACCTCTCCCTTTCTCCTTTTCCCAGTATAAGCCTCTCTCACCCCTTGATTTTATTCTCCAGATATCACCCCTTCATCTTCAACTCACCCTGTGCCCTCTATCTATCTATATCTACACACATATATACACATATATGTATATATAATACATTATACGTGTACATATAATTTTTCCCTCCAACTACTCTAATACTGACAAAGAACTCATGAGTTACAAATATCATTTTTCCATGCAGAATGTAAGCAGTTCAACCTTAATAAGTCTCTCATGATTTCTCTTTCCTATTTACCTCTTCATGTTCCACTTGAGTCTTGTATGTGAAACTCAAATTTTCTATTCAGCTCTGGTCTTTTCATCAAGAATACTTGAAAGTCCTCTATTTCACTGAATTACCATTATTTCCCCTGAAGGATTATACTCAGTTTTGCTGGGTAGGTGATTCTTGGTTGTAATCCTATCTCCTTTGACCTCTGGATATTATATACCAAGCCCTCTGGTCCCTTAATGTAGAAGCTGCTAAATCTTGTGTTATCCTGATTGTGTTTCCATAACACTTGAATTATTTTTTTCTGGCTGCTTGCAACATTTTCTCCTTGACCTGGGAACTCTGGAATTTGGCTACAATATTCCTAGGAGTTTTCCTTTGGGGATCTCTTTCTGGAGGTGATTGGTGGATTCTTTCCATTTCTACTTTACCCTCTGGTTCTAGAATATCAGGGCAGTTTTCCTTGCTAATTTCTTGAAAGATGATGTCTAGGCTCTTTTTTTTGATCATGGCTTTCAGATAACCAATAATTTTTGAATTCTGTCTCCTGGCTCTATTTTCCAGGTCAGTTGTTTTTCCAATGAGATATTTCACATTGTCTTGTTTTTCTTCATTCTTTTGGTTTTGTTTTACAATTTCTTGATTTCTCCTAAAGTCATTAGCTTCCATTTGCTTCATTCTAATTTTTAAGGAAATACTTTTTTCAGTGACCTTTTGGACTTCCTTTTCCATTTGGCCAATTCTGCTTTTTAAGCCATTCTTCTCGTTGGCTTTTTGGACTTCTTTTGCCATTTGGATTAGTCTATTTTTTGAGGTGTTATTTTCTTCAGTATTTTTTTTGGGTCTCCTTTGGCAAGCTGTTGACTTGTTTTTCATGATTTTTTTGCATCACTCTCATTTCTCTTCCCAGTTTTTCCTCTACTTCTCTTACTTGCTTCTCAAAATCCTTTTTGAGCTTTTCTACGGCCTGGGAC
The DNA here is from genome assembly GCF_003287225.1 of Phascolarctos cinereus. NCBI lineage: Eukaryota > Metazoa > Chordata > Mammalia > Diprotodontia > Phascolarctidae > Phascolarctos > Phascolarctos cinereus. The sequence goes on along the minus strand of NW_027555847.1, from coordinate 122,262,888 downwards.
TGATTCATATTGTTCTTGGAGGCTTTGGATGTAGGAGCTTTGACTTTGTTGTCTTCTTCTGGTTGTGTTTTGATCTTCTTTGTCACCAAAGAAAGATTTTATGGTCTGACATTTCTTGTGCAGTTTGGTCATGATCCCAGCCAATTACTTGAATTTTAAACTCTTTGTTAAGGTAGAGGTCTGCTTCCAGTGTGGAGAATGTACTGTTCCAAGCTTCAGGGGTTTTGTGCAGCTGTTTTCAGAGATACTTCTAGGGACCTGTAAATTTTCAGTTCTTCCAAGATGGTATAATAAAGAGCGAGGTGTTTACTCCTTTCCTGTCCTGTACTCAGGTCTATGCAAAGTGACCACAACCACTCTTTTCTACCTTGGAACTGTGAGGAGGATTCTCTCTCCACAGCCACTACAAGTTCCACCAGGCTAGAGCTCCTATTTGTTCCAGGATTGCTACCCAGAACTGTGACCCAGATCCAAGCATTGGCAAAGCAAGAGAATCCTGCCTCAGCACCAGCAAAGAGATCCCTGCAATTCCCCTCTGATCAGCCACTCGATTCCCCCTCAGTCTGTGCGCCAAGGGCTCCAGAAGCAGCCACCACCCCCGGGACTGTGCCAGAACTGGGGCTAGGATTGAGCTTCTCTCTTACAGTGGTCCAACATATCTTTCCTACTGACCTTCTAAGTTGTCTTTGGTGTTTGTGGGTTGAGAAGTCCTCTGAGGCCTGCTCCAGGTTTGCTGAGGCCTGGTCTTTGCATGCATGCCCATGCTGAACTGTGCTTCTCTCCCAGCCCAGTGCAACAGACCTTTCTGATCAACCATCCAGGTTTTCTTGGGCTGGAAATTTGTTTCACTCTGTCTTTTTGTGGGTTCTGCTGCTCTAGAATTTGCTTAGAAGCCATTTTTTACAGGTATTTGGAGGACTTTGGGGGAGAGCTCAAGCAAGTCACTGCTTTTACTCTGCCATCTTGGCCCCACCTCCTGGAAGGAGAGAATTCGGAACTGAAAATAAAAGTGAATAAGAAAAGCAATTTAGACAGAGTGTGTGAATGTTGGGGGAAGAGAATATATGAAGCCTATAGATAATTAAGAAGGACAAGAGGAAGACTGAACAAGAGGCCACTTGAGCAGGGCCATTCAGGGGGACAGGGACAACAAGCTTGTGTTGAGAATTACAGTTTCCTTAGTAGTCCTGAAGTTCTGATTTTGATTGTTGATGCAAAAAATCCACCTTGCACATGTGAATTTGTGCCCATCACCAGATATTTTTGTCAACTATAATTACTCAAATAATAACCAAGCATTAAATAATAAAAAAAAAACCTCTAGGATACCAACAGCAGATAACATCTTAAGTCATAAACAAGTAACACATAGCTTTCTTTTGTACTCATGGAAAGAAGTTATCATCCAGAGGTAGTAAAATACTCTAAGACTATATTTATATGGACAGGTGTTTCTGTTAAGGTAATTGTTTTTCTGGGTTCCATCCGCAATGACAAGAAAATCTTGAGGATGGGTGCACCCACATACTGAAAATTTTCATCTTTTGTTCTGTATCTCTAATCTGAATAAGCTGGGAGACAACACAAGTGAAATGGAAAGAAGACTAGATTTGGAGTTAAAGGACCTCATTTCAAACCTCAGTTCTGTCACTTATTATCCCTGTAACAACAGACAAGTTACTTCACCTGGCTTGTTTTCATCATCTGTAAAAAGATGAGGTTGGATTAGAACACCCCAGGTCTATGGTCCTATGAGTCTATCATTTACAGAGACAGAATGCCTGAAGAAAGAGGACAGAGCTGAAAGGTAGCTAAAACTGAGCCTTTCAAGAGCTATTAATTTCCTTAACATACTGAATATTTAAATCTACTCAGTAGGAGTTTGCTTTAATCTATTGATCAGTATTTATTGTTGTTCAGTCGTTTCAGTTGTTTTTGACTCTGTGACCCCATTTGGGATATTCTTGTAAAAAATACTGGAATGGTTGCCATTGCCTTCTCCGATTGATCAGCTTAGCCACTTGCTATTAGCCATCAATGCAGCAAAGCAGGGGAATCTACAGTATTTAGAAAGGGGTGTGTGTGTGTGTGTGTGTGTGTGTGTGTGTGTGTATGATGAAACAAAACTTGGCAAATGGGTAAGGCTTGTCATAATATACTGAAAACATTGGGGAATTTTGTCTGGTCTGAACCTGAACATTTGGGCATCTTAAGGATGAGTTGAATAACTGTGACTTTCCCTCCCAACTGCTCTCCTCCCTTGGCTTGTCATACTAATAATATTATATAGGATCATAGGCTCATAGCTTTAGAGCTGAAAGGGACCTCCGAGGCCATCTAATCCAATCCTCTCATTTTACAGACCAGGACACTGGAACCAAAGGGTTTTTAGTCCTGTGTTATTTCACCATAGACAATAAGATAAGGCTGAACTCTCAGTCAAAAGAGGCCTCTCATCAAGTTCTCAAATCCTTTAGTACAAATTTAAAACTACGCCTAAATGAATGGAGGAAATAAAACATTTATCTCACAGCTCAACCAGCGTATGATGCAATGCAATCCAACAATGATTAAGCACTTACTGTTTACAGAACACAGGTCAGAGGAATTTTGTTAGAACAAGATTCCTGCTCTCAAAGAGCCTGAAGTCTAATATGGGGAGAAGATGTCAGCATGTTTCACCAATTAGAAAACAAGCACCTCAGGGGCAGCTAGGTGGCAAGTGGATAGAGCTCTGGCCTTAGAGTCAGGAGGATCTGAGTTCAAATCCAGCCTCAGACATATAACACTTACAAGCTGTGACTCTGGGCAAGTCACTTAACCTTGATTGCCTCACCGCCCCCCCCCAAAAAAAAAGTACCTTGTGAGTAGGGACTATTTCATTCTTGGTACTTTTATCCCCAGAGCCTAGCAGACTGCCTGCCACACAGTAGGCATTTGATAAATGCTTGTTGTTTGAATGATATATATCATTACCTACTAAATGCATTGGAGATACATACAACAAAGGACGATTCCCAATTCATCTCAAACATACCTCTGAAACTTGAAGCCATTTTGAACAAAATGGTCCTCCTAACAGTCTGTTCTCAGAATTTTCTCCTATTACAACCATCTCTTCCTTCTGGTTAGACTATGTGTTGTTGTTGTTAAGTCATTTTTCATTCATGTCTGACTCTCTGTGATGCCATGTGGGGTTTTCTTGCCAAAGATACTGGAATGGTTTGCCATTTCCTTCTCCAGCTCATTTTACAGTTGAGGAAACCGAGGCAAAGAGGGTTATATGACTTGCCCAGGGTCACACAACTAGGAAGTGTCTGGGGCCAGATTTGAATTCATGAAGGTGATTCTTCCTGACTTTAGCACTAGCTGCCCAGTAAGGTCATTAGGTACTTACTAAAATAATATAAGAAAATATATAATCTACACATCTAGGAGGCATTAGGGCAGAGGGGAATATTTGGATCATAGCATCTAATATTTAAAACTAGAAAGGACCTTAGAAGCTATTTAACCTACTCTCCCTAACTTTGTAGATGAAGAAGCTGCTTTTTGCTCAATGAATTTTTAAAAACAGAAGGCTTTTTAAAACAGAAAACTTAAGATATATATGTATATGTGTCTATATATACATAGACACATATACATATACATATATACATATATATAAACAGAGCTCCAAAGTAATTTCATCATAACAATTTGAAATATATGATTTAGACTGCATTACATTATTTTTTATGTGGTAGATCTACTTCCCTGATTATAATGCGCTTAGATAAATGTCATCATTAATTTCCATTCCTGGAGCCCATCAGCTAAGTGGTTCCCCTGGCCCTGGGGGTACGCTCAATGGAAAGGTAAGAACTAGTCTAAAAACAGTCAGATGATACCTTTGACTGTACTGTTCTTATTACAGTGACAGGAATAAAAGATTTTTAGGGAAAGTAAAGTTTCCCTTAGTAGCTTTCTAACCAAACAGTTATCCTTCCCCTCCCCCAAATCTCATTCATTCATTCAACAAGTATTGATTAAGTTTTCTGCCAGTCACTGTGCTAGGTTTTGTGGATAGCCAAATAAAAAAAGGATGTTTCTACTCTCAAGGAGTTTACCTTCTTCTGGGGGAAAACAATATGGTGGTGTGAGGCAGTTTGGCTGGAATGTATATTTCGTGTAAATATTTCATGTAATAAGACTGGAAAGCATGATCTTAGGACCACAGAGCTAGAGTTGGAAGGAATTTCAAAGGCTGGCTCATCCAACCTCCTCACTTTATAGAGGAGATATCTAGTGACTTGTCCAAGGTCACTTAGACTCAGATTGTAAAGGACTTTAAATGCCAAACAGAAGAGCTTACTTTTTATTTTAGAGACATTGGTGTTCATTCGGCAAGGGAATAGCATGGCTAGTTTAGGGATGTCTATTTGGCAGCTATTTCTGGGATAGATTCCAATGTTGGAGAGCAATTAGCCACACAGTTCAGCTTCTTTCTACCTTTCCAGACTAATTCCACAGTATTTCCTTTGATGAATTCTATATTTTAGCCAAAATGACTCATAATCTGTTCCTTATTTGTCCTGAACTCTTCTACTTTCATGACTGTATAGGATATGCCACCATGCCTAGAACACACTCTTCTATTTCCACCTGTTGAAATTCTCTTGTTTCAAGGCTCAGTTCAAGCAATAGCTACTCCAGGAAGTATTCCCTCATTCCCAGAGCTGAAAATGATGTCTCACTCGTCAAGTTTTCTTGACAAACTTGGTATCTCTTGTTGGCTCTATCGCATACCACCTAGTGGATTCATCTGTAGATGTCTACCTCTTCTTGCCAACCCCTGGAAGATTATAAATTTTCCAGGGCAAGGACCACGTCCCTTTCCATGTCTAGTGCTTAGCATAGTGCCTTGCACAAAGTAGGTACTTAATAAATGCTTGATGAGTTCATGATATTTCACAATGCTTAACCACATTAAGTACAGAGTGGTTGCTTAATAAATGTGTCGAATTGAATTTTTGAATTAAACCTTTGGAGATTGGGTTAGATTGCCTTTGGGAAATCACACAGTACTTTTAATGATCCCTCCCCCCTCCCCCGCCTTTTCCTGAAAGAAAGGCTCATCTTTTTCACATCAATATTCTTTTTAGTGATGCTGCCTGGCTATGAGTCATAGAGTACCACAGTCTCCAAAGAATTAAATTTGCAGGTCACCCAAAGGACAACAGAGAGTTAGAAAGTGTGTGTGAGCAGGCTGCAACACATTACTAAGGAGGAATTATGTGAGAGAAGCAGTGCAAAGGGTGTCAGAGAAATGTATAACAGGAAAAGAAGGTGGGCAGGTTATGCAGCAGAAAGCAAGAGACAACCAGTGCACAGTCCATTACTCCATTGGTAACCAAGCAACCCCAAGAAAATTAGAAGTTTTCTATCATGTCAGGTGGAACTGCTGTGGAGGATTTATGGAAAGCCTAGGACAAGGCTCATACAGGTTAAGAAAGCATTAATGGGTTGCAATCTGTACCACTGGAGTGAGAATCTTTATTGACAAGACCAGAAATCCATCTTACTGGAATAATGAATTCTTGTCATAAAGAAGAATAAAAGAAAAAAGGACCTTGAGGATTTTACTGGGTGATGAAACTGATCCAAATTCTAGGAAGAGACTCAATCAATACTTCTTGGCTCTCTTCATCTGGCATTTGTGCAGCTTAGGTCAATCATTTTTGACTCTCCAGTCCATCAAATTGGCTACCAAATTACAGGATGGGGATAAGAGAGCTTTTATGAATTATGATGTCCCTTTCCCTATATTCTACAATTATCTTCATACAGAATTTGAGTGTAATTTAAGCCAAACTACATCCTAGAGGGATATAGTTATTTTTCCCTCTTAGTTTTGAAACTCTATAAGTTATCCTCTTGTAGTCACTCAGTTTCATGTGTTGAAGGCTGGGCTCATCATGTGACAAGGATAACAGATGATCAGCCCAATCTAGAGGAAATTCTGAGGCAACTTGGATGATTTCTCTCTGGAGAAATCTTCTCTTAAAAAGATAAGACTTCCATGGGATGAGAAGGCATGGAAGTTGTGATCTGCACTGCTACAGTAACTAGTCAGTCAATAAGTATTTATAAAGTGCTTGCTATGTGCCAGCATGGTACTAAGCACTGAGAATACAAATACAAGTAAAGAGAGACAGTCCCTATCTTTCTAATGAGGCAGACAACACATAAAAGGAAGTTGAAAAGGGGAAGGGGGAGGAGGCACCTGCCATGGAGGCATGATGAAATATGAAGGAGTGAATCATTGCGGGAAATTAAGACATGGCTGGCCTGGAGCCCTCCTCAAATGGAAGTTCTTCGAGGAGCCATCCAATTAGAGGGAGAGACCCCAAGAGCAGAGAGTACTTCAGAGGTGTGAGTTTCAGCACTGAAGTGATCTAGGATGAAGAGGTTTCTGGAATATGGTGGAGGGATCCAGAGGAGGGCAGCCTGGTGGGAAATGAAGAGGAGTCATGCAGACATTCAAGAGTTGGGATAACTGTCCAGGAAGGGATTTATCTAGTGCTACAAGAAAGTAACTTGCTAACTTTGCTATGAAAGGATACCTTATAATAGTGTTAGAGGGGTGTTTTTTATTGCTCTGCAGAAGGTATGATAGCAGAAGGCATACGGGTGTGCTTCAGTGATGGAGCAAAGTTCCCTGGCTTAAAGAAGCCAATAACTCTGACATTTCTAAAGGTCAACTCGATCTTCCTTTCCTCCTCCCCCACCTTTTCGTCTTCCAACTTAGTTTTGCACAGCCTGAAGGCATTTATTTTATAGAACAACAAGCATCTGCTGGGATGTAAGTTCTCACCAGTTTTTTGTTTTTTTTTTTCCAGGATGGATGGAGCCCTTCGCCAGTCCCAACCCAGAATGAGAAGCCTTTAAGAACAGACTCCAGTGATTTCACCAAGTGATAAATCAGAATAGAGACAGAAACACTCAGGCAGCTCTTGCCCTTTTGTGGAACAGAAGAGGTTCACTGGCAATCTGCATTCTAAATGCATACAAGGTATTCTATGGTGATACATGCTTTAAGCCAGGTTGTGTTAACTAAGTCCCAGTATCACCCATCCATCAATATTTTATTACTTTCCAGTTATTTGGAATAGAAGTAGAATAATGTATTCTCCTTCTCCTCCCACCACCTCCACTCTGCTCTAATCAGGACAACTGACCTTTGAAAAAGGTTGGGTGATGAATTGAGGAGGCAGCTTTGGTTTCTCCCGGTAGCAAGACTGGGCCTTCTTCATTCAAAACTGAACAGTTCTTTAAAAATATACAGCACTGACACAAATTCAGAATTGCCATTTTGCCTCTCACCCTCAGGAGAATTGAAGAGCAAATTATAGGGATTTCAGTAAGAGGGATCCTAGGTGACCTAACTAGATCAGAAAATGGGATGGATATATAGGGATCTCTTTGTTGATTCTTTTTTCTGAAGGGCAGAGCAATATCTTGGATGGTGAAGTTCCTTTCCTTTTCTCTTTGGCTTTCTGTTAAAGACTGCCTCTCTCTCTTCCTCAAACCCTCTCTTATGAATCTAAAGTTGGTAGATGACTCCAAGTCAATAAACCCAGAAGAATTCTAAAAATACTGATTGATAGAATCCCTTTTTATTTGCAGGAATGCTTGTGTTTATAGCTTTTAGAGTTACTGTTATGATTATAGTTCCAGTTTCTAGAAGTCATTTTCTGTATGATCAATCAGTTAACAAGCATTTATTAAGTGCTTACTTTGTTTCAGGCACTGTGCTCAGTTCTTGGGATACAAAGATAGGCAAAGACAAAATTCTTTCCCTTGAAGAATTCACATTTTATTTTATTTTATTTTTTGTTGTTGTTGTTATTTTAGGCAATGGGGTTAAGTGACTTGCCCAGGGTCACACAGCTAGTAAGTGTTATGTGTCTGAGGCCAGATTTGAACTCAGGTCCTCCTGAATCCAGGGCCGGTGCTCTATCCACTGCCCCAGCTAGCTGCCCCAAGAATTCACATTTTAAAAGAGGAAATGAGACCACATGCAAACAAATACATACATATAGGATGTGTACAGAGTAGATAGAAGGTAAAAACAAAACTGAACTGGGGGTGAGGGTAGAATGGGAAAAGCCTCCTGTAGAAGGTGATATTTGTGCTGTGTTTTGAATGAAGTCAGGGAAGCCACAAAGCAGAGATGAGAAGTGAGAGCATTCCAGGCAAGGGGGACAGCCAGTGAAAAGGTATGGAGTAGGGAAAAGAAGAGTTAGGAGATGAGTATCATGTGCAAAGAACAGCAAGAAGATCAGTGTCACTGGATCAGAGAATAAATGGGCCAAATAGATGCTAATGGCTTCATGAGACAACAATAAATATTTTAAAAATTCAAGATTGAAAAAAAGTGAAAGAAAAATTCTGCCATCTCACAGCAAAAATTAATGATCTGGAAAACAGATCAAGGGGAGAAAATTTAAGGATCACTGGATTGCCTGAAACCATGCTCTTCCAAAATAGCCTAGGTATCATATTCAAGAAATTATAACAGAAAACTGCCCAGATATCTTAGAACCAGAAAGCAAACTGGAAATAGAAAGAATGTACCAATTGCCTCTTGGGGAAAAAAAAAGACTCCAAATAAAAACTCCCAGCAACATTATTGCCAAAATCCAGAGCTTCCAGGATAAGGAAAAAAATATTGCAAGTAGCCAGAAGGATATTCAAGTACCAAGAAGAAATAGTATCATACCTAATTTAGTAATCAATGAAACAATAATACTATTGTTCTGGAATAATATTCCACAATGCAAAAGATATAGGCTTACTATCAAGAAGAACTTACCAACAAAACTGAATATAATCCTATAGTGGGAAAACGGACCTTAAATGAGAGAAGACTTTCAAGCATTCCTGATCAAAAGACCAGAGCTATGTGGAAACTTCAAAATACATAACACAGGAGTCAGGAGAAATATAAGAGTAAACATAAGCAAATTTCCTAAGGGACTAAATAAAGATAAACTGTTTACATTTTAAATTAGGAAAATGAGGGTCCCCTCAGAATTCTCTCATCAGGGGTCAGAAAGGAAGTTTAATTAGAGAGCCTAGGAGTGGGTCTGTTATGTTTTGATGATTTTAAAAGAATAATGGAGAGGTAAAAGAATAAAATAGAGATATAAGGGAGAGGAAATCTAGGAAGAACTCTCACATGACTGGGGAACATGAAAAGTCTATACAAACAAGAAGAAATGTGTGGATGAAGTGTGACACTTGAACTGATCACCCATCTCAACTGATCAAAAGAGGAAAAAATACATACACAAGTATAGAAATACATTTCACTCAACAGGGAAACAGGAGGGAAAGGGAAAAAGGGAAAAGAACGAATAAGAGGGAGAGTACACTACGGGAGGTATTGGGTCTATGCAAAACAAACTCTAAGAATAAATATTGAATGAGGGCTTAAAAGAAAAGAAAGGACTCATGATGAAACATGCTACCCACCTCCAGATAGAGAGGTGATGGACTAAGAATACACAATTTTTTTGGACATAGCCAATGTGGGAATTTGTTCTGCTTGACTACACACACACACACACACACACACACACACACACACACACACACACACACATTTGTAGCAGGAGTCTTGTTTTTGTTGCTTTCTCAATAGGGTCAGGGGAGACGAGAAGAGAAGGCAAATTTTCATTGACCAAACAAAGTTTTTTAGAGAATTAGCTTTGACTCAGCTATACCACTGCTAGGGTTATAACATAAAGGCATCAAAGAAAGAGGAAATAGTTCTATCTTCCCAGTAGTTCTGTGGTTCCAAAGAACTTGAAATTAAGGGAATGGTTCTCATTGGTGGAATGGCTGAACAAATTGTGGTATATGAATCAATGAAATGTTATTGTGGTATAAGAAATGAGGCAAGTCTGATTTCAAAATGACATGGAAAAACTCACATGCACTGGTGTACAAATGAAATGCATACCACTAGAAGAACAATTTATATGATCACATCAACATTATAAAACTAAACAATTTTGAAGACTTGCATGAACTGATAAGCAGAACCAGGAGGACATTTTATACAACAAGAGTGTAAAGACAAGCAACTTTGAAAGCTTTAAGAACTATGATCAGTGAAATAACCAACCATGGTTTTTTTTGTTTTTTTGTTTTAGGCAATTGGGGTTAAGTGACTTGCCCAGGGTCACACAGCTAGTAAGTGTCAAGTGTTTGGTTTGAGGCCGGATTTGAACTCAGGTCCTGTATTCTGCATCACCTAGCTGCCCCTATTGACCAACCATGATTGCAAAGGACCACTGAAACATGCTACCTCCTGACAGAGACAGAATGAACGAAGGGTACAAAATGAGACATATATCTTTGAGATGGTCAATGAGGGAATTTGTTTTGCTTGACTATATGTATTTATTATAGGTATTTGGTTCTTCTTTTTCTAATGGAGTTGGGGTATAAGGGATTGAAAATGGTTTTCTGTTTATTAAAATAAAATAAAAAATTTTAAAAGGGCAAGCATTATGTGTAATGCGGATAAGCTAGAAGTCTTCCAAATAAAATCAGAGGTGATGGCAAAAAGTCCCTTATCACCATTATGATTCAATACTGTACTAGAAATGCTAGCCATAGCAATAAGAGAAGAAAAAGAAATTAAGAAATTGTAGTAATTAGAATGGGAAATGAGGAAACAGAACTATCAATCTTTGTAGATGATATGATGGTATACTTAGAGAATCAACTAAAAAAACCTGTTTAAATAATTAACAACTTCAGCAAAGTTGCAGGATATAAAATAAATCCACATAAATCAATGGCATTTCTATATAGTATCAATAAAACTCAGCAGGAAAAGATAGAAGAGAGAAATTCCATTTAAAATAGCAGCAGACAATATAAAATATTTGTGAGACTACCTGCCAAGACAATCCCCCCAAGAACAGTATAAACACAATTATAAAACACTTCTCACAGAAACAAAGACAGAACTGAACAACTGGAGAAATATTAATTGCTCATGGGTAGGCTGAGTCAATATAATAAAAATGACAATTCTAACTAAATTAATTTACTTATTCAGTGCCATAACAATCAAACTAACAAACAATTATTTTATAGAGCTAGAAAAAATAGTAACAAAATTCCTCTGGAGGAACAAAAAGTCAAGAATATCAAGGGAATTAATGAAAAAAATATGAAGAAGGTGATTGAGTAGTACCAGATTTCAAACTATATTTCAAAGCAGTAATCTTAAAAACAATCTAGTACTGGCTAAGAAATAGAGTGTGTATCAGTGGAATAGATTATATACATAATACACAGCAGTAAATTATCATAGTAAACTATTGTTTGATAAAGCCAAAGACTCAAGCTTTGGGGTCAAGAGCTCACTATTTGACAAAAATTGCTGGGAAAACTGGAGAATAGCTTGGCAGAAATGAAGCATAAACCAATATCTAACAATGTATACCAAGATAGGGTCAAGATTGGTGCAAAATTTAGACATAAAGAGTAATATAAGCAAATCAGGGGAGCATGGAAAATTTTACCTGTTAGATTTATGGATAAGGAAAGAGTTTATAACCAAACAGGAGAGAGAGAAGATTGTAGAAAGTAAAATGGATAATTTTGATTACATGAAATTTACAAAGTTTTTACACAAACAAAACCAATGCAGCCAAGATCAGAAGGAAAGCAGAAAACCAGGAAATTTTTTTACAAGTTTCTCAGATAAAGGTCTCGTTTCTCAAATATATATGGAACTGAGCCAAATTCATGAAAAATAAGAGCTATTCCCTAATGGATAAATAGTCAAAGGGTATGAACAGGTAGTTTTCAAAAGAAGAAATCAAATCTACCTATGATCATATGAAAAAATGTTCTAAATCATTACTGATTAGAATAATACAAATTAAAATAACTCTGAGTTACCAACTAACACCTATCAGATTGGCTAACATGATAGAAAAGGAAAATGATACATGCTAGAAGGGATATGGAAAACTACAGACAACAATTTGGAATTATGCTCAAAGAGCTACAAACTATGCATACTCTATGCCCAACAATACCACTAATAGGTGTTTATTCCTAAAAGATCAAAGAAAAAGAAAAAGGACATCTATAGTTTCCTCTTTTTTATTTTTCTGGGGCACAGAGAGGTGAACCTCTGCATGAACAAACAGAGAATTGTGTGACTGTGTGTGGATGGGGAGAGGGAAGGAGTAAGCAGGGGTTTGTCCAGCAGTAGGAGTGCTAAAGGAAAACCCAATAGGAAGAAAAAGAAGACCTCCACCCCATCCCTGCCTTAATTTTACTTAATGATGTGTTTAAAACTGTTTGAAGACTACATTTGCCAGATTTTGAATATTAATTTTATAAATGCTTGTGACTGCCCAGGGAAACACCATGGCAATAAACTATTCACATTGCAGAATTCCTTTATTATTCCTGTCTCCCATTTAACATGACCCTGTTGCTTTCCATTATTCCAACCTGTTTAGCTTTGGATACCACCTTCATCTACTCCTTCCTGACCACTGAGGCTTTAGAGGTCATATAACACAAACTTCTCATTTGATGATGAAACAAAGGCTCATAAAAAGGAGCTGACTTTCACCAGGTTGCTCACATATCATTCCTCAGCTTGAAATCATTCACTGTTGTTCCCTGTTGTCAATCACAAAGTAGAAATTCAGTCTGACATTTAACGTCCTCTACCATTTAGTCCCATAAGATATTCCAGCCAAACTCAGTTACTAGATATATATGAAGCTTTCCTTATACTGTGACTTTTGTTTACATCATCCCATGATTTCTCTTCTGCCCCACACTCACTCTCATTCTGTCTATTGAAACCAGTTCAAATTCTACTAATTAAGCATTCCTTGAAGCCCACCCCATGTCTCTAGGTAGAATTTTTTTTTCTCAGTTCACCCTTTTGTGCACTTATGATCTATTTTTACATTATAATTACTCATATACACATCTTACCTTCATTGCCGGATTATAAACTACTTGAGGGCAAAGAATATTTTTTTTATCCTCTCCCCTCTCTTACCTTGCACACTTCTCTATACCTAGCAGAATTTAAGTACGTGTATACTTATACAATTAGTCGGTAAATAAATATTTTTAGAATTGAAATACATTTATTGAATGACTCCCTGTTTTCCAACCCACATTTAGTGTGGACCTCAACAGCTGTTAAAAATATCATGATTCTCTGGCCTATGTGACCCATGGCATCACCATTAGAGCTGGAATAAATTTTAGAAATCTCTTAATAACTCATATTTCTAATGCACGCCAAGACTTACAAAGCACTTTCCTCATGACAACCATGTAAGGTAGGTAGATAAGATGATGATAATTATCATTTATATAGTTCCTTCAGGCTTGCAAAGCACTTTACAAATATTATCTCATTTTACCCTCACAACTACTCTTAGGACAGATGCAATTATTAGCCCCACTTTACAGATGAGGAAACTGAGGAAGAAAAAGGTTATGTGACTTGCCTGGGATCACAAAGCTAGTGTCTAAGAGTAGATTTGAACTCAGTTCTTCTGGACTCCACTCAGCATTCTGTCCACTGTGTTATCTAGCTGCCTTGTACAAATATTTTGAATTCACTCTTCACTTTATTAATGAAGAGATGGAGACACAGAGAAGTTAAGTAATCAGAGCTGAAGCCTGAATGCAATTTGACTTCAGGTCCAGTATTCTTTGCATTGCACTGTTCTTCTTCCCTAGTCAAGTTCCTTCTACAGATGAAATAATAAGGTTCTGAAAGGCAAATGGACCTGCCAGTGGTTACTTGGCTGGTTTTGGGCAGACAGCAGTAGGACCCACAGGTCCTGACTCCTGGGACTGTGCTTACTCCATTCCACCACCTGTCTTTTCTTAGACCTTGTCTACAACATGTAGCCAACTCTGCTTCTGATCATGCAGGCATTCTCCTGCCTTGGATGATCCAAACCAATTCAGTCAGTTTCTGTCCTTGGTTCAAGTAGCCACCCATTACTAGGTAAAGACTCTATCCTGTCCTTTCCTCTAAGGGTTTGAAGAGGTGTGAACTCCATTCAGGAAATCTATCATCTCTATGCCCTTTCACTCTTCTCTGAACCTAGAGACCATAATTTGACTGTGTCCCTTCTTACGTGCTCCTCAGCCCACTGTCAGCTATCTTTTTTATGAACAAGTTTCATCTCACAAGCTAGCCTTAAGATACTTAAGACAAAAAACACTCTCTTAAAGCCCCTTCTATCTACTACATTTAGCAGCATCTTGTGTGCAGAGGGTCTCAGGAAATGTTTGTTGACCGATTCTAAAAGTTTGATCAACATCTATTAAGTACTTAATATTATGAATTGTTCTAGGTGCTAGAGATATAAAGACTAAAAATAAAAATAAAAAGGATAGTCCTTACCCTCAAAGTACCTCCATTATACTGAAGGACAGATAAATTTTGCATAGATACATAAATATGACTCTATCTGAGGAGGGGGGGAGTATTAATAACTTGGGAGGTAGGTGGTCTGAAAAGAAGATAATGTCTGAGCTGAGCCCTGAAAGAGGATAAGAAAGATAAATGGGTTTCCCTGGCCTGATTCAGGATGTAGAGCTTCGCCTAACCCCTCCTCATATTCAGAATAACTCCAGGGCAAAGTGAGTTGGACTTCATCTTCAATGTACTATCCAAATCAGGGTCCTGGGATTGTGTGGCTCATGTCTTCCTACTCTGTCCCATCCCTGCCAATCTGCCTTTCTCTGTACAGCCTGGTTGTCTTTAACCCAACCATGATAAATTAATCAGAAAATAACAGAAGAAGTACAGAATAAACCAATTTGTACATAGGATTAGCATAATCATGATCTCCTGAAACTGTCACCAAAGATAAAACTAATTACAGGAATTAGAAACGAAGAGACTAAAAGAAGAGTAGTGTGATCTCAAAATGCAAAAGATTCATAGGTTGTTAGAGCTGGAAGGAAACTTGAATCCCATCATCTCTGAGTTGGAAGAGAACCTGGTGGCTAACTAGTCCATTGTGGGCCTGAGGGAGAATTTCTCCATCCCATACCTTATACATGGCTACCTTACTTTTTTTTTAAGAACCTGAAGCCCACACTATTTTTAGAATAGTCTGACCATCCAAAAAAGTTTGTCCTTAATTGCAATCCTAAATTTGCCTCTTTGCCACCTCCACCCATGGTTCATTTTGTCCTGAAGTCTCATCAATCAAGCAGTTAGGGCCTAGAGCCTTGCCCAAGGTCACACAACTAGTTAATGAGAGAAGAGGAACTTCACTCTTTAAAGAGAAACATATTCTGTCCATGAGGAAACTAGCATGTTTTCTGTCTATGTCTGCGGGTATTTTAATGATGTCTAAATATTAGCTTGACCAACTGGGATCAACAGCCAACAGGGCAGTACAGAAAGGAAAATAACTTGACCAGCCTCTAGATAAATGACCCAATTTTAAAAAAATGCTGATGAAAAGAATCTGCTAGAAGAACATTTTCCATGCAACCTAACCACAGCCCACTTCCTGAGCTGGAGCAAGTCCTGAGTTCAAAGCTGAACCATGACCTCAGTATATCAAAGATCTAGGATGTTATCAGCAGGTATGAGGTGATCTCTCTCAATTGACAGCCTTCTTCTGAAGTTGCTGTGCTTGAAGAATTCATCATAAGATGATAGAAGTAGATCTAGAAAGGACCTAAGAAATTGTCTCACCCAGCCCCCTTATCTTACAATTGAGGAAAACAGCACTCAGAAAGGTTAAGTGATTGCCTGAGGACATACAGGAATTAAAAGGCAAAGCTGAATTTTGAACTTGGGTTCTGTGATACCAAGTTCATCACTCTTTCTTTGATACCGCATGGGCTCCAAAACATTGGAACCAACCCAGTGATGAGCCTCTCAACATTTATCTGGCCTGCTCCTCAGAAAGAAGTAACAAAGTCCATTCATGACTGGACCTTTATTCAAATTCCTTCCAGCTTGATAGGACCTAACAGCTTCTGGGCTCCATTGATGTGGCCTTAAGAAATCCACAGTCATACCTCCTTCTACAGTAAGGTACCAGAAGAGAACTTTCTGGTGCACTGGAAAGGGCTGCATTTGGAGTTCAAATCCTGGCTCTGGACCTTTGGCCATCTCACTCAACTTCTCTGGGCCTCAGTTTCTTCATTTGTCAAATGAAGGTTTGGACAAGAACATTTTTCAAGCCCCTACCAGCCCCAAATCTGTGATCCTATCATTTAGAAGCAGTACTGTTATTAATAGAAATAAACTAAGATCAGTGTGACAGAAAGAAAAGAAAATTACCAGAGGCGAAACTCAAGAACGGAACTAAAAGCACAGACTCCAGCTAGGTGAGGCCTGAAAGCACCTCAGGCTGCAGCAACCTCAGTCTTTCAATGAGTGCTCCCCACTCCTTGATGGGAGGGTGGCAGCAGTTAGCGATGGAGAGTTGGGCCCGGCTGGAGTAAGGGCAAGCTAGCTGTCAGAGAAACAGATGCCAGCTGTGCAGCAAAGCAGGGTTGGCAAAAGCTTGGCCCTCAAGGGAAGACTGGAGACGGACTGAAAGTAAACACCAGCTTCTGTGACTGTATTAACTTCTCTCTACTGGCATAACAGCTCTAATGTGTTATAAACCTAAGGGTGGCCTCTGCAGGCTCAGAAGCAATTAAACTCTACAGGCACAGGAAGGAGGAAAATCAAGAAGGGGGGTGACACAGGACTCAGATATGTCAAAGGTTAAAGGAGTTAACTCATTCTGCCTTTACTAAACTTGCTGATTGCATTAAGTCTGGTTTCTTCACTTCCTAACACTGGAAGAAACTGCTCCAGCCAACTGGACTATCCCTGTTTCCCTGGTATCTTCTGGATATCTTCTGTCCTCCATGACTTGATGACACAGACCACTCCCCATGCTTACAATGTGCTCACTTCCTCATCTCTGTTTCTTAAATCCTTCCCTTCCTATGTGGTGAAGCGGATAGAGTGCTGGCTCTGGAGTCAGGAAAACCTGAGTTCAAATCTGGCTTCAGACACTTGCTAGCTGTGTAACCCTGGGCAAATCACTTAACCCTCAGTTCCTCATCTGTAAAATGAGCTGAAAAAGGAAGTAGCAAACCACTCTAGCATCTTTGCCAAGAAAACCTCAAATGGGGTCATGGAGAGTCAGACACAACCGAAACAACTCAAAAATAAACTTCCTCGAAGGCTTAGTCCAGGTGACACCTCTTCCAAAAAGCATGCCCTGATTTACCCTACCACCTCCTCTCCTGCACTGGAACATATCTCCCTGCTTAATTTTCATAAGGCAATGTATTTGGATAGCGTCTTTATCCCTATCAAGCTATTTCTCACTTAATACTTTGTGTATGTATGTGTTTGTATGCACATATGTGTGTATTTCTATATCTTCCCATCCCCCAAGAATCTAAGTTGAGTAT
Source organism: Phascolarctos cinereus (assembly GCF_003287225.1). NCBI lineage: Eukaryota > Metazoa > Chordata > Mammalia > Diprotodontia > Phascolarctidae > Phascolarctos > Phascolarctos cinereus. The sequence continues at coordinate 122,245,377 of NW_027555847.1, read as the reverse complement.
AAGAACTGTTAGTTTAATTTTTTGCACCAAAAACCCCACATATATATATGTGTAGGCTCGGTGCCTGTGCATGCTAAATGCTTAAGAAATATTAAGTGATACTGAAAGACTATTAGGGCAAGCAGAAAAGAGACATTGTCAGCAAGGCTGAGGAGTGAAAAGGGCACCCACTCACTACATTTGGAACCAGAAAGTCTGAGCTAAAATCCTAGTCCTGCTACTTGTAAGATTTACAGTTGGGAGCAATCATCTACTTCAACCACACTGCCTTTTGCAGATGAAGAAACTGAGGCCCAGAGAAGGGAAATTATTTGGTTGAGGACAAATAGGCAGTAAATGACGGGCTGGAATTTGAACCTGGTTCCTTTGATTTCAAACCCAGCTTTCTTTGCATTAATACCACAGTACTTCAGCAAATAACTTCTCCTTTCTGGCTCTAATTTTGCTCAAATGTAAAATGATGAGATTAAACCAGCATTTCTGTGATCCCAGAAAAGGAATACTTTATATTTTTTAAACATAAATCACACACAGAAACACGAAGAAAAATGTAGAATGGCCACTAGATGGCCTACAAAGTCTAGGTGGTGGTGATTGCCACACCCCTTTGAAAATACAGTTACTTGATTTAGCAGACTACATATATGCTTAGAAAAGCAAAAGCCTTGAAACTTGTTTTTTTAAACTGCTTCCAAAATTCGACATGAGTCATCTTATCTATTAATCTTTATATTTGGAGAAGCACAGCTTTTCTGAGATTAATATGAGTCAACTTCAAGTTGAACACTGTCCAGGAAGAACAGACTTACTTCCATGCATTTAATCAATCAGCCCAATAATCTTATTCTCAAGTCTACATGATACCCTGGTGTAGTGGGAAGAGCTAATAGATCTGGAGATAGGGAACTTGAATTCATATCCCAATTCTGCTATTCATTACTTGGACGAACATCAGCAAATTGCTTCTCAATTCTCTGGAACTCAGTTGCCTCAATTACAAAATGAAAGGATTGGGCTACCTGGTGTATAAGGTGTCTTTGCAGCCCTAAATCACACAATGTATTTAGCTGTAGTCAAGCAAGTTTCCTTAGATGCTCCTTGACCATTCTTAGACATGTATTACTGTGTCATTCTTATACATGTATTCCAAGGATCTAGCATAAAGTTCTTCACATTGCAGACTCTTAATAAATATTTGTTGACTTGAATTAAAGCATCATAAGTGGAAGCAGCTTCAAAACTCCTAGTAGGTCAGTTAATACTGAGGATGTGTAAGTAGTTACACAATGGTTACTTGAGTAAATAAGCTTTTAAATCTAATATCAATGGTTAATGGTTAAGAGTCTTTTAAACCGGATATTATTTCCTTTCTTTTTTTTTCCTTCTGAGTTAAAGGTTTGTTTCTTTTAAAAGAGACACTCTATACTGAACTGACAAATAAATGAAGCCATGTGGCTCCACTGGACTCAAAAGCCTGGTCTGTGAAAGGACATCCAGGTGTCTCTTCCAACTCATTAGTTTTTCTGAGTACTTTAAAGACAAGCCTGCCTACTGTGCCTGCTTTAACACCCAATACCCATGAGGTCAATGAAAATTTTTAGTAAAATAAGAATAATGGCATAAGCATAAGTACTAGAAAAGTGAAAAATCTATCTAACTGTATGTGTGTGGTATGTATACATGCACATATATATTTAATACTTCAAAAGAGTCATGATTTCATTACCAAGGGTAATCCCTTCATTGGTAGACAATATAACTCATTCATGCTTTTTGATCCTGATAATTCTTGTCCATGTTCTTCTATAAATCCTCCACAGAAAATCTTTCCAGCACCTGGAGAACTTCCTCTGGGACTTTAATATTTCAATCGATCATTTATTAAATGTCTCCTATGGGTCAGGCATTGTGCTAGGTGCTGAGGACATAAGCACAAAGAATGTAACAATCCTTACTCATGATGAGCTTATGTTCTAATGGAGGAGACAAGCACATATAAAATATATTCAGCATAAATATAAAGTTAATATATATGTTTATATATGGACATAATACACATATATGGACACATATGCATGCATATACAAAGTAGTGAAATACGAGGTAGTGGGGGAGGGGGAACTAGAATTTGGGTGGGGATCAGGAGCAGCTTCATGTAGAAGATGGTGGCTGAGTGGCATCTTAAAGTAAGAGAGGAACTCTAAGGTGGAATTAAGTATGGAGTGTATTCTAGACTGATGGATGGCCAGTACAAAGGCACAGGGAAAAGAGATGGAGTGTTATTAATAAGGAACAGAGTGAAGGTCTGTTGTCTGGTCTGCAATTCCTCCTCATCTCCACCTCTACCTTTCTTCAAGGAACAACTGAGGTGCTACTTAATTACATGAGGTCTTTCCAGAGCTCCCTAGCTTCTACCATTCTATCTTGGGCAATTACATTGGATTTTCTTATCTGTATACAGTATCTAAAATAATGCATGATATGACTCCAACTTTCCTTTCTAGCCTTATTTGACATTATTCCCTTTCACACAGTATGTACCAGCCAAACTGAACTACCAGACGTTTGCCAAACTTAGCGTGTCATTTCTTGTTTTCATCATTCTCACACAAAGACATTTCCATGTGGCCTTCCCCCATTGACTGGACTAGATGGCATTAGTGCTTTATGAACACTTGGTCAGAAGCTCTTTTTGCCCTAATACTAGAAGGGACCTCAGATGCCATCTAGTCCAATCCCTTCATTTTACAGGTCAAGAACAGCCAGGGAAGTTAAGCAACTTGCCCAGTTACACAGATAGCAAGCACTGGAGACAGGATTTTGACTGAAGTCATCTGACTGCAGAAGCAGTGCTCTTTCTACTGAGCAACAGCCTGTCTCTGCCCACACTGCTGCTGAAGAGGTAGTGTGGCATAGTAGAAAACTGACCTCAGAACCCCAAACACCGGGCTTCAAGTTCTGCCTTCAATACCCATTAGCTAGTCAGCTAAACTCTCAGTTCTTCAGGCAATTCTCTAAGGCTCTCATGCAGAGAAGTTTCAAACCTGCATTAGTAGAGGGAGTTTCCCCATCTAGGAATTTTCCTATAGCATTCAAATCACCCAATCCTTGACTCTATGGTCATGTATCTAATAAGTGCCCAAGTAGGATTTGAACCCATCTTCTTGACTCGGAGTCCAGAACTCAAGCCACTACACCACAATGACTGAGAACAAAGTCAGCTTTTAGTTAGCATCAGGGTATGGGATGGAGTCTAATAGGGAGAGGCTGAGGATTAGGAGACTTAATTCTTAGAGAGGAATGAGTGTTCCTGAATGTAAGGGGATAATTGAATTGTATTGGAATGAGAGGACAGGGGAAAGTTCTAGGGGACAGACTTGTGGGCAGGTGTTGGATCTGAGTCAAAGGGTTGAGGGAATAGTTGGATTAGATGGAGAATAAGCTGTGCCCTATTCATTTAGGCACAACCACATATTGCCTAGTTTTGTTATGTAATAATTTCAGTGTAAGTTTCAGGAAGCAGGGATTAAATTTTGTTTCTTTTGTATCCCACTTTTTCTATCTCATCTTTTGCTTCAACACCTGCAACATCACTGTGCCTATGGTGACCACTAGACAAATGCATATTAAAATGCATGCTCTCTGCCATTCTCTGGTAAGCATTTTAAACTCTGAGGATGAGACTGAACCAGTAGTTTTCAAACTTTTTCATCTCAGGACCCCTTTACAAGTCTTAAAAATTACTGAGGACCCCAAAGAGCTTTTGTTCATGGATGTTTTGCCTATCAATATGTTCTGTGTCAGAAATTACAACTGATAAAAATTTAAAATATTTTGTTATTTTAAAAACAATTTTATTAAACATTTTATTTTAAAATAATTTCATCAAAATATTTAAAATATTTTTATTAATTTTATTTTATTTAAAAATAATAAAAATCCATTACAAATGGACATAAATAACACTTTAAAGAAACATGACTTTCTAAAATAAAAATTAATGAGAAGAGTGACATTGTTTTACATATTTTTGCCAATCTCTTTAATTTCTGGCTTAATAGAAGACAATTTAATTCTCACATCTGCTTCTGCATTCAATCTGTTGTCATATGTTGCTTTCTTGAAGAAAATAAAGGAAATCCACCTCACACAGATATGTAGTTGGAAAAAAGACAAGTATTTTAATATGCAAATATAAGTATTATTATGAAAATAGTTTTGACTTCATTGACCCCCTGATAGGATCTCAGGGATCCCCAGGGTTCTGTGGACCATACTTCCAGAACATCTGAATAAAACCAAATTTGAATATTCAAATCACAGCAATTTGCAAAACAAATTTCCTTTAAAAAAAAAAACAAACCAGCATATACGAAATGGGATATATAACCTCAGTTATCCCAAACTAAGGCCTACTCCACTTTAAGCCAGTGTGGCTTAGGGTATTATATTTTGGGTAGGAGATACTACGGTATAGTAAAAACAACATTGGGCAGCTAGATGGTGCAGCAGACAGAGGCGCCTGGCCCACAGTCAGGAAGACCTGAGTTTAAATCTGGCCTCAGACACTTACTAGCTGCCTGATCCTGGTCAAGTCACTTAACCCTGTTTGCCTCAGTTTCCTTATCTGCCAAATGAATCGGAGAAGTAAATGGTAAACCACCCAAGTATCTTTGCCAAGAAAACTCCAAAAGGGGTCATGAAGAGTCAGATACTACTGAAAATGACTAAATAACAACAAAAGAAACAGCATTGGTCTAAGAATCAGGAATGTGGGCTCCAGTCCCAGCCCTGCCACTAATGGGCTGTGTGACTTCAAGCAAAATAATTATAATAATAACAATAACAGTATATTAATAACAATAACAAATATAATAATAATAACAATTTGATTTTCCTTCAACAAGCTCTGACCTGAGTACAAGTAGTAGCATCTGCCTTGCATACTGGAGCACAGAGAGGTGTCAGTGAACCATTCAGTATTAGGAGTGAAATTCCAGTCCAGGTCTATTGATTCTCAGTTCTCTGCTCTTCCTGTTTATACCATGAGACACTTCCCCTCTCTGGATCTCGGTTTCCTTGGCTGGCCTAGGTCATGAGATCATAGATTGGGAGTTGGAAGAGGCCTTGGAGGTAACAGCTATTTTTCTTTCCAGCTCTGTCTCTGTATCCCTAGCACCTTGGCATTTGGCACAGCACCTGCCCTACAGAATTTTAATAACTGCTCATTGACTGATATAATCTTTAATATGAAAATTCAAAAACATAAACCAAATTAGGATGGGAAGCTTTTTTTTCCTTAAACAGAAGGATTCCCCATATAGTTTCTTTAATATTGAACCTTTTAATATAGTTAAAATGAAATTTAAGTCCTTGAAAGTCAATCTGCAAACTCTTCAGTAAGCTTCTATTTTACAAAGCAAGGTATACTACTGTTCCCCAAGGCAACGCACTCTAAATGTGTCTAGACAACAATGTAGGTACTAAAGTCAGTTGTGGGCAGTTCCATTAGGCAAAAAGAAGAGCCATGTCCCAGTAATTTAATAATGTAAACAACTTTTCAAAAAGAGCCCTAAGGTTATCACAGGGCAGTGCAAAGAACCCTGGATTTGGAATTATGGAAGCTGAGTTCCAGTCCTTCTGTGCCACTTAACTATCTATATGGCCTAGGCAAGAATGGGCTTCCATTTTCCCATTCGTAAAATAGGGTGTGCTCCTGAGATAACCTTTAAGGTCTCTTCCCAGTCTAAATCTATTATGTCATTGGGTTATTTAACCCACATTTGAACAAGAGTTTCCTCCTGAACATATCTGACTCCTACTTGAAGACCTATAGTTGTAGGGAAGCCACTTGTAATGCAAAGCATTCTACTTTCACCAAGGTGATCATTGGCTAGGAGGATGATGGAGTCACCATATTAATGTCAAACAAGTGCAGACACCTGATTGGCTTAGCCCTCCACAGCTCAGACCTCCTCAGTTCAGCTGATACATGTTTCAGCCTCCCTGGAAGCTGGAATTATAGGTGAATAGAGTGCCAGGCCTGAAGCTGGGAACACTTATCTTCCTGAGTTCATATCTGGCTTCAGACATTTACCAGCTGTGTGACCCTGGGCAAGTCACTTAACCCAATTTGCCTCAGTTCCCTCATCTGTAAAATGAGCTGGAGATGGAAATGGCAAACCACTCCAGTATCTCTGCCAAGAAAACCCCAAATGGGGTCACAAAGAGTTGGACATGACTGAAATGACCAAACCACAACCACCGTACCCAACTCAACAGCTCTCATAGTTAGTAATTTTTTCTTTAAATCTACCTGAAATATGCCTTTCTACAATTTGTACTACTGTTCTTCATCCTGCCCTTTGGGACAATACTCAACAAACCCAATCCCTCTCCAAGTGTTCCCAGATACTTAAAGACTATACTAACTGCCTCTTAGTCTTCTCCAGACTAAATACCTGCCTCCGATTCCTTTACCTAATGCTTAAATGTTCTTTTACTCCAATCTCCTCACCATTTCTAACATATTCCATTCCTTGAACTAAATTCATTGCCAAGTCAAAGCAGACAAACATTCTCTCATCTCTCCTATCATAAGTCTCCCCCTCCAAATAGAGGTCACATTGAAAGAATCAAACAGGATTCAATTCATCTGAATCAATACGCCATAGACATGTATAGTAGAAAAATACGTACACTGGAGGAAATAGACACCTGGGTTTGAATCTTGCCCCTGACCCTTATTTGATCAAAGAGTCATCATGTCCCCCTGGGTGCAAAATGAGACTGATGAAAACACCTGGAATATTTACTCAAGATTGATGTGAGGTTCAAATACAATAATGTATGTAAAACTTATGTTTATACGTTTAAAATATATGTTTATAAAATAAACATTAAAGTGTTACACAAGGGTCAGATCTGATTCTTTTTTTTTTTCCAGAGACAGTCAAGGTTAAGTCACTTGCCCAGGGTCACACAACTATTAAGTGTCTTAGGCTAGATTTGAACTCAGTTCCTTCCTGACTCTAGGACCAATGCTCTATCCACTGTACCACCTAGCTGCCCCTCAGCTCTGATTCTTCCCAGAGATTCTAGAAGTAAAAAAGATTGCCACCGTTTGAGGATACAAGCTAATAGGCAGCACCTCATTTGAATAGTGGCTATATAGTATGTTCCACATGTATCATATTGGAACGCTGACTTCAGCCTCTCAGTCTCAGCTTCCACATCTATGAAATGAAGAAATAAAACTAGATTTGGGGTTAACAATTTTTATGTCATGAACCCCTTTGGCAGTCTAATGAAGCTCAAGGACCCCTTTTCAGAATAACTGTTGCTGCTTACAGTCAGAACAGAAGAAAATGCCAAATTTCAGTTATGGAGCAGTGAAAATGAAGATATACTTTTCCCTCATGCAATTTCATGGACCCCAGGTTAAAAACCTCTGATCTACAGGGTCACCTATAAGTGAGTTTTACTTAGAACTGAAGGAATTAGTATTCCTTTTACAAACAGATCCTTCCAAAGACTCTTTAATTGTAACTTCCTGGGGACAAAAAAAGTTGAATTGACTTATTCAATGTCAGACAGCTAAGTCAATAGCAGAACTTTACTTTTAGAGCCCAGGTCTCCTGGGTTGACAACTCAATGAACTTCCTGTAGATGAAAACAAATGAAAATTTAAATTACTCATCTTTTGGGCTTCTCTCTATTAAAAAGAAACAAAGAAAAATATTTCAAAAAAATATTTTTGGAGGGTGATCCACTGGCCAAATTTGCATTGGTTCTATTGTTTACAGATGTAGCTCTTTTTATTAAAATGGACTAAGAGAGCATGCCACCGCATCCTCTTGCCCCAACTTCTCTCCTCAACCCTGCCTCTGTCCAAGGTCTCCGGAAAATCCTCACAATCCACTGCAAAGAAGGGTAGACTTTCTCATCTCTTGTGGAAGTCAGATTCCCCTTATTTCTATCAGGAATTTCCTGATTGCTTTTAGATTTGAAACAGGTCCTGCTCTCCACAGGCAGATTAGCTAAACAAAACAAAACAAAACAAAACAAAAAAAAACCAGACACATTTGCAAGAACCTCAACCAACAAGAGCATTCCTTAGTTAGGTTAGTGGAAAATTTTGCTGGTAAAAAATCCTAGGCCTGCACAAAACTCAAGGAACCCTGTGGTACAGCTTCCTGCATGGATGCAGGTGAGCACTTAAGCCATCCCAGTCAGTTATCCATTCTATTTTTAAAGGTCTCCAGGGATGGCAATTTTCAACCATACCACATTTTCCTTTTTTTCTTTTATTTCCTTTCCTTTTATTTTGGTCCATTCTTTAAGAACACACATATATTAATCCCCAGGTGGGGTCATTCAGACTGTTCTTTCTTCTTTTAAAGGAAAATGCAGTGGAACATGGAAGAAACAATTCAAACTACCACAGGATATCCTAACAAATTTCTGTATTCCAGAAAAAAATTTCTGCTTTTTGAATAGGATTTAGTGTGAGAAGTGGCTTTGGAGATTAGCCCATCACCTTTATAGAGAAGGGTGCATGGACTGGGCTCAAATCAGGGTCTTCTAGGTCAAAATCTAGAGACTCTTCTACTGAACCAAGTCACCATCCAATCTCACAGAGCTGAGTTTAAGGACACTATAGTTTTGATTGCTATAAGAGAGAGGGGGAACAGTAGCTTTGTGATGTGAAGAACTTCTTAAAATGGGCCTGTACAGTTGTTTATTAAAAATATTTTGGTAACTGTATTTCAATGATTAGGGGTTTCTTTTATATTTTATCTTCTGCATTTAAAAATATCATTCTAAGTTGTCCATAGGCTTCACTTGACTGCCAAAGGGGTTAATGATACAAAAAAAGGTTTAAGAACCCTTGGCTTAGCAGATAAAGATTATTCTTGGAGTCTGGGAGACCTGGATTCAAGTCTTAAATCTGACACATGTCAATTAATAAGCAATTATTAAGTGGCTCCTATGTGCCAGGCACCATGCCAAGCATTGATGATACAAATAAAGGTAAAGGTGGTCCCTGCACTCAAGCAGCTCACAATCCAATGGGTAAGTCACTTAACCTCTCATTGCCCCTACAACTCTCTGAGAACTTCAAGTTACATGGATTGCTGATAAGCTGAGCTGATGTGGTAGAAGAAAAAGTCTACTGTGCAATTTCCTGGTGTTCTTTAAGGACACAAGTACATTAATCCCCCAGGTGAAGTCAGACTGTTCTTTCTTCTTACACAGGAAAATACACTAGAACATGAAAGAAAGAATTCAAACTACCTATAGGATATCCTAATAAATTTCTGTTTTCCAGAAACAATTTCTGGTATTAGAAAAGGATTTAGTGTGAGAAGGGACTTTGGAGATGATCTAATTCAAACTAGTGAAACAGAGGCAGGGAATCATGGAGATGACTCTGGGTTCTTGAAATCTATGTTAGTTAATGCTCACTCCACTAAAATAACAGGACCGTGGGGTATTTAAATGAAAGATGGATGATTTATTATTTCTGCTCACTTGTATCTATGTAGATGAAACAAAGAGTTGAGAGGCAGTTATTTGGGTAATTCAATAATTTATTCATTTAGCTTTCAAAGTTATAAATAACTTGGAAGTCCTTTTCAAGCATCTTTTTTTAAAAGACATTTTTAGAAAATGGAGATGGTGTCTCCTTAGCTAGCCCAGGCTGGAAGAACAGCATTCATTCACAGATAGGTCCAATCCTGACACTAATCAGCACAGAAGCTTTATCCTGTTCCATGGGTTGGCTCACAGCCCAATGGCCCTCCACTCCTGGAGGCTCACCAGTATGTTTCCATATTTGGCTTTGGCCTTACTGTAGCTCAGAACCATGGAGCTCAGGTAATCCACCAGCCTTAGCCTCCCCAGTAACAGGGATTACAGGGGATGCATTATCACACTCAGCTAGGCACTCTTTAACATCACTAAAATATGACGTGTCATAATCCCCATTTCTGAGACTTTAAGAGCACTTTTCCTTATTACAGTCCTGCAAGGTAGCTACTACAAGTATTATTCTTCCCACTTTACAGAAGAGGATGCTGAGCCTCAGGGAGATTAGATGATACGTCCAACCAGAGCTGGGACTTGAATTTAGGTCTCCCTTTCCTGGATCCAGGATGCTATTCACTCTATGGAACTGTTACTCTAGCACAGAGGTCTTTTGTATTTTAAATGTTTATGTAACTGCCAGCTAGGTTTTAAAATAGTAGAAAGATCTCACCACTCTTTGACAAGAAGGAAGAAGGCAAGGGACGTGCTTTTCTAATTAATTTTAGCTCCCAGCTTTATCAGAAATCACAAGGTTGTAGAGAGCAACAAAGAGAAACATCATGGAAGAGACAGCTGTTCAAAAATAAACAAACAAACCCCCAGACAAAAAAACACAACAACAACCAAAAGCCCTGAAGATCAGTGGTAAATTAATAATTCCTCAGCTTATTGTCCTTTAAATGGGAAAACAGCTATGCATTTGTACTAAAATGCTGAGTGTATAACTTAAATTTATATGCTGCTTTAAGGTTTGCATGGTATTTTCCTTACTACCCCCCCCAAAGTATATGGTGCAATCATTGTTCCCATTTCACAGATAAAGGAACTGAGGCTCAGGAAAGACAAAGTTTGCCCAAGATCACAGAGCAATTAAGCCAGAGCCTGTATTCAAACTCATTTCTCCAGTTCTAGTGTTCTTTCTACTACTGATAGGTGAGACAGTGGGTGTAACACTGAGCCTGGAGTCAGGAAGACCTGAATTTAATTCTAGCTTCAATGTCTTCCTGGCTGTGTAATTGTGAGTAAAATCACTTAGCCTCTGTTTGCCTCAGTTTCCTCAACTGTAAAAAGGGGATAATAATAGCACCTATCGCACGGGTTTGTTGTGAGGTTCAAATGAGATAATATTTGTAAAGTACTTAGCACAGTGCCTGGTGTATATTAGGTGCTTAATAAATGCTTATTCTCTTCCATATAGCAAATGGCCTCCTACTATATAGTACCTGTTTTCTTATGTCTGGTGTCACAACTATCCATTTTTTTTCCTTCTGTGCTTGGAGCCAATATCATAAACTGGTCCCAAAACAAGAGACATTGGTGAAAGGGGAGGGGAGGAAGGAAAGGAGAAAGGAAAAGACTGGGAAATTACTCTGTGAGTGGAGACAAAGACTGGTGGACATGGAGTATATGTGGGGCACAACAGGATTTGGGGGAGGGGAAGAAATCTCAGTCCAGTCTGTTACCTAGGAGCTTGCCATTTTAACTATTCTTGCTAATTAGGTGTGCTAAACTCTTTTTTTCAACCTTGCTGCAAGGCTACAAATGCTGCCCACCTTTCTTAAAGGTGGTACTCTGGGGCAAATCTCCAGTCACTCTGCTTTAGTTTTTGCTGTTTATGTTCAGCACCTCTTAGAAAGGTTAGAAAATTGTTCTGACAAGCTAGTATTTATATGATAAAATAGGTTTTTAAAAATTGTTTGCTTTTTAATTTTCATCTTTACAAAGGGAAGGGGAAAACAGCTAAATAAAAGGCCCAGTAACTTTTCTCATATCTTTCAAATTAATTTAAAACTTTTTCAAAAATTTTTTTAAACTTCAATTTTTTTTCAATTCAAAATGAATTTTTATACTTCCTTTTCATTCTCTTTCCTTATGCCCTTTCCAGAGTCCCAAAACATTTTGTTATAAGTCGGGATTTTTTTTCCTTTTAGAAATTCATGCCTCTAAAAAAGAATGACCTATGGCCACGGTATCTAAAGCTACTAAAAATAACCTCTGTGACAGATGACGCGAGATCGTGTTTACACTTTAGGGGATTGTTAGGATGCCCTTACAAAATGATGTTGGTATGAGAGTGATAAAAGGTGCTGGGCAAAGCATGGCAAATTTCCCAATTTTCCTCTTGTAAAATGTCTCAGCTTCAGGGTGTCTGATGGAGGCATTCCAAAAAAGTGAGGGAGAGTTCTGTTGCAATACCCTTGTTTGCCAAACGAATTTGCCCTTGTAGGCTACATTGTATTCTCAGCATATGAGCTGGATCACATTATTCACTGAGGGCAGGATGGTTTTAACCGCAGTCTGGGAAGTTGTTTTGTTTCATTACCTTGATAACTATATTTCAATATAATCGGTCTTCTCTGTAATCCTATTTTATTTTATTTTATGCATTTAAGACCATGATTGTAAGAAGGGATCCAGAAGTTTCACCAGACTGCCAAAGAAGTCCATGTCAAACAAGAAAGGTGAAGAACCCTTGTCCTAGGAGAATTTTCCTAGAGCAAGGCATTTAAATGCTGGGTCACCCCACTCTCATCTCCTGGATGGTGACCAGCTCTTTGGTGAATTTTCCAGGCGTATGATACCTATACACTACAACCATGTCCTTAAATATCTAACAAAGGTAAGCCTTTCCACCAATTTTTCCCTCTTTTCTCCCTTACTTGGACTAAGTTAAGACTAGCTGGTTACTCTTTTACATTTCCAGCACATATTTTCTTTACTACTATGATTTGCCATCTAGAAATAGGATAGCCACAAATTCAATTCAATAAATATTTACTAGATGCCTGCTGCATTTAGACTATTGCGCTAGTAGCTAATAGAGGTACAAAGTTTAGATGAAGTATAGACCCTTACCCCATCAATCAAATCAAAAAACATTTATTAAGAAGCTACCGTATGCCAGACACCATGCTAAGTGCTAGGGATACAAAAAGAGGCAAAAGCTCCTTATGGAGTTTACAGTCTGGGGGTGGGGTGGAGGCGGGGGACAAAGGACATAGACACAGATAACTAATTCATTAGAGAATCAGAAAGGTGCAAAACACAGTGGTCCATAATGGGAGGTGTCAGTATTGAAAGACAGTTTAGAGGAAGTGACACCTGAGCTGAAGATAGGAATGTAACAAGCAAAGAAAGGGAGGGAGTACATTCCAGACATTAGGAATAGTGATGACCAAGGCATTAAACTTGGAGGGCTCCCCACTGGAAGCCCCTCTGTCAGAGGCCCCAGGTTAGTGGAGACAAAGGCAAGATCTGGTTTGGTCTAAGAAATGCACCTATGGAGAAACCACAGGGTCCCAGGCAGCTTGAGGTGCGGGGTGGAAGTGGTTCCTGGCTGAGGTAGTATTGGTATGTTGGGCCATTTTCCTGGCCCTTTTCTGCTAAAGAGAAATACCTTGGATTGTGAGTTTCCCCAGCTTTGTAGAACTTGCCTAGGGATAAAAGCTGACTCTCTCCCTCCTCCCAGGAAGCCCCACTCAGAAGTTAGTCTATAAATAGCCCTCAAGGGATGATGTCAGGGTAGAGTTTGAGAGTTGGAGTGCAGTGAGAAGATGCCAACAGGAAAGTTGTAGCACAGAAGTTGTAAGAGACAAGAAAACAGCTCCAGGAAGAACAGTGCCCTAGGGAAGGAGAGTAGCAGGCTGGGGGCATATAAAGCATGAGTCCAGAAAAAGGAGATTAGAGTGGGGTGACCCAGCATTAAATGCCTTGCTCTAGGAAAATTCTCCTAGGACAAGGCTTCTTCACCTTTCTTGTTTGACATGGACTCCTTTGGCAGTCTGGTGAAACTTCTAGATCCCTTCTTACAATCATGGTCTTAAATGCATAAAATAAAATAAAATAAAATAGGATTACAGAGGAGACCAACTATATTGAAATACAGTTATCAAGGTAATGAAACAAAACAACTTCCCAGACTGCAGGTTAAAACCATCCTGCCCTCAGTGAATAAACATCTGGTAGAACTGTACCTCAGCTAGCCTGGTGCTCTGCTATTCAATAAACATATATTAAGGGCCTAACTCTGTGTAGACAAACATATAAAAACTAAAGAACAGCTACTCTCAAGGAACCGGCAATCTAGTGGGGACAGGGGATACTCTCTCTCTCTCTCTCTCTCTCTCTCTCTCTCTCTCTCTCTCTCTCTCTCTCACTCTCTCACTCTCTCTCTCTCTCTCTCTCTCTCTCTCTCTCTGTCTCTCTCTCTCTCTCTCTGTCTGTCTCTCTCTCTCTCTCTCTATATATATATATATATGTGTGTGTGTGTGTGTGTGTGTGTGTGTGTGTGTGTGTGTGTGTATGCATGTATGTATGTATATATATATACACACACATATATATATACACATACAGACAGACAAGTAAATACAAAGTATATAATAAAGAAATTCTGGGCAATTGAGAGGGAGGGGAAGGGGAGGGTGGGAAAGAGAGAAAGGAGCTAATAACTGGGAGGGAGAAGCAAGAAAGGCCACATATAGAAAGTGAGAGCATAATGATATTTTGATAGTAGCTAGGGACTCTATGATAAAGTGCCTGGCCTGGAGTCAGGAAGACTCATCTTTCCAAGTTCAAATCTGGCCTCAGACACTCACTGGCTGTGTGACTCTGGGCAAGTCATTTAACCCTATTTGCCTCAGTTCCTCATCTGTAAAATGAGCTGGAGAAAGAAATGGCAAACCATTCCAGTATCTTTGCCAAGAAAACCCCAAATGGGGTCACAAAGAGTTGGACATGATTGAAACTACTGAACAACAAAAAAGGTGGCACAGTGAACATAGTACTGGGCTTGGAGCCAGAAAGACTAGTGCCCAAATCTGACCTCGGACACTTATTAGATGTGTGACCCTGGGCAAGTCACTTAACCCCTGACCGCATAAAAGTGAAGAAGGAAATGGCAAACCGCTCCAGTATCTTTGCCAAGAAAACCCCATGGACAGTTGGTCCTGGGTCATGAACAGTCAGACACAACTGAACAACAATAACAACAAGAAGGAATTCTATAAAGGCATAAGGGAAGAGGGAGTACATTCCAGACATGAGGGAATCAACTGCTCAAGCTAATCTAAGGTTACAATTGTTGGCCATGGACCTAACTGAAGAAAGGCAAAGTCAAGGATGCAAAAACCCCAGCCAGTGTTCAGAGAGTGGCCTTTTCTCTTTGTCCTCAGATTCATTGCACAGTCTCAATACTTGAATGAATTCTTCCTATAAAGTACTATATATAAATATAGTTATATGTGTGTATATTTATTTAATGATGATCTCCAAAGTAACCCAAAAAACACAGAAAGACACATAGCAGTTTTACGTAGGCTGGAGCACATTCCCAACTAAGATTTGCAGATGAAAAGTGGCTTAAAAGGCACCATCTAAGGTCCATATGTCCAGGAAAGGAATTTGGTCAGTCATGCAGTGAAAATGAGAAACAAGATCACTACTTTGGTACACTTATGATGTTCAGAGAAGGACTTCAGCACCCTGGATAGATGGCCAATGAGCAGATTAGGAGATTGAGGCAGAGAGACCTGTCCAAGTGGTTGAAGCTGGCCACTCACTGCTCGTTGGACTATACTGTTCTTTGTACATAAAGATGAATTTACCAAATGACTTATTAGATGACATTTACTATCATTTATGCAGTAGTAATGATGAATTTGCTTTGATTAATTTAATATTCTTTCCCCAGTCTGTCCAGTGACCAACAGTAAATATTTTAAACTGGGCTGACTGAAATAATAAGTGTATCCTATTCACACTCAAAGCAGTGTGGGCCTGAGAGTTAATAATCTTACATTCTAGTTCCTGTTCTGCTACTAACTAGCTGTGTGATGGTGAACTCCTCACTTAACCTCTCTGGGTCCTGTTTCCTCTTCTATAAAAGGAAGAAGATAGATTAGATGATTTCTAAGGTCTTTGCTAGACTTTAACATTCTGTGATTCAAATGTGTCTCTGAAGAAACCAATTATTTTGACCTTTGACAAACACGATTACATAAAATTCTCCTCTCAAAAAACTTATTATTTTAGTTAAAATTAAACTATCCTAATCCCAGCAAAAACTACCAGATAAAAATAACTGGCCAGGTGTTTCACCTTCCTAACTATTGAGTCAGGTTGACATGTCTGAGACAATTAATTTTTGCAGAAATCAGTCTTAAAGACACAAAGAAAATTCAAATCAATGGAAAATTACTGGTTGTTTCAGTGATTTCCTACAGAGCTAGCCAAGATATTGCAGTAATGTTAAGGGCAGAAAGGGCCTGCATATTACATATTAGCTTACCATAAGATTTTCAAATTAAAACAGACGTACCTTATTCCCAGAGAACAAATGTTGATGAATGGCAAGATGCTTCACTTTTTCCATAAGCAGGATAATACAGATTATAACCATTTCCATGTGCCCACCTCTCTGTCCCATGTCCAAGCAAAAGAATAATTCTTACAATTAACATTTAAAACCATTAGTGGTAACAAGATCATACTTACCACTTTGTTTTTTGTTTTGTTTTGGTTTTGTTTTGTTATGTTTTTTGAGGTAAGGATAAACTTTTAAAAGAAAATAAATATTTTAAAAATATTTACTGTAACAAATGTTTTCGTTTCACTTTTATTTGCTTTCTAATGTCATATTTACTCCAGTGCCATAAGCTTTTGTTTCTTAGTTTCTTCTGGGATATCTTTTTCTTTCGAGCAGCCTCCTCTTCTGGTTTAGGAACAATTTGTTCCTTTTCAGTAAGTGTCATCTCAACACGGCAAAGAGAACGCACGTATGGGTTGATCCGACCATGAGTACGCCGTCGCATTTTGGGAGCCTTGTTAACCTGGACATGCTCAATGACAACAGAATCCACATCCAAACCCTTCAGTTCTGTGTTATTCTCTGCATTTTTAAACATATGCAGCAAGAATTTGCACTCTTTTTGGGCCAACGACCCTGTGTCCAACCCCACTGCTTAGCCTGGGCACACCTGCCAACTCCACCATTATATCGCCTGAAGGGAACACGTTGTTTCTTCAATGTGACATCTTTCAAATACTTGGTAGCTTTTCGGATATGCATGCTCTTGATAGCTTGGGCTGTTTCACGGGTGTTCTTGAAATGGACCCGGAGATTTGAACCCCTTGACTTGCATGACTTTGTGGGGTTCTCTGGATCAAGAGAGTACCTCACCCTTTTAAATGATCACCTTCCTCCACGCGGCAGGGACTGAGACCTTCGGGGTCCTGGTGCCGGGCTGGGGACATAGACTGCTCCTGGGAGGCTCCAGCGCTCTCGGGGGCACCGAGGGTGGGGGCAGGGACAGAGGCCAGGGCACAGGGAGGAGGAGGGGGTGACCGAGCGCACGCTCCGCTCCTCTCCCCCGCCCCTCCCCCCAACCCCGGGGCGTCCTCCGGCCACCAGAGGCAAATGGGAGGCCAAGGCTTCTCCCAACTCCCTGCCATACTTACCACTTTGGAAGGAAGTATTTTGAAATATTTGACATTTGTGATATAGCCAAATACTGTGTTTTTTTTCTTGGGATTTGTCAGTTAAATCTTAACCCATCTTTGCTTGGAAAAAGAGCAGGGAAACTAATCCTCACTGAAGGAAAGAAGGAAGGAAATATGCATTTATATTCATCAAGCATTGTGCTAAGCACTTAAAATTATTATCTGATTTGATCCGCACAACAACCCTGGGAGGTAGGTGTCATTATGATCCCATTTTGCAGTTGATGAAACTAAAGCAAATAGAGGTTAAGTGACTTGTCCAGAGTCACAGAGCTAATGAGTATCTAAGGCCTAATTTGAACTCAGGTCTTCCTGACTCCAGGTCCAGAGCTCTATCCACTATGCCACCTTCAATTCATGTCATTCCCATCAGAATTCTTCCATGTCATTTTTAATGAGATTCAAGTTCATTATTTGTAGCAGTAGTGAATCTCTGTACCTGATTAAATGTCTGTTGTGTTCAAATCTATTTTTACATATTATCTCTAAATGGAGAGTCTGCTGCACGTAATAAAATAAATAATAAAAATGATCCTTCAATGATATATGGAACTACATTAAAACATTCCATTCATTTTTATCAATAAGGGTAGCATACCTCTGATCATGCCACGATGCTCACAAATCTTCCATGGCTCCCTAACGGCCTCACTGGAAAAGTTCTAATGTAGCATTCAAAAGATGCCTATTCCTGCCCTACCCCCACTCCGATTTACCTTTTGAACTTTAACACAGCTTCTCTCTAGTTGCACTGGTATATTCTTTTCATAAGCCTGTTCTAACCTTTCCAATCTCTGCATCTTTGCTCATGTAATGCCCTTCCTCTATCTCTGACCTCATAGACCAGACCAAATG
Organism: Phascolarctos cinereus; assembly: GCF_003287225.1. NCBI lineage: Eukaryota > Metazoa > Chordata > Mammalia > Diprotodontia > Phascolarctidae > Phascolarctos > Phascolarctos cinereus. Next base: position 122,227,212 of record NW_027555847.1, on the reverse strand, counting down.
TCACCTCTTCTATTACTCTGCCCCCCCACCCTCATGTGACCTTTCCCTGCTTTGAACTCAACATTTTGTATATCTCATATATTTATCACACTAATTTCTATTACACTTATTTTTATCGGTGCCTTATCTTCCTTACCAGGTTATGAACTCCTGGAGAGCAGGGAAAGTGGCTCCTTCATATTTGCATATCACTCAGTGCCTAGCACAGTGCCTTTCACATACCGGATGTTCAAAAATTATTTGTTGAGTGGAAAAGCAAAGACACTTATTTTGTTAAAAGCACCTCACTTCTCAGAAATGCACAATGCTACCCCCATGTTAAAATATCTTCCCAGAGAGGGTTGGCTGTTCTTACAGAATCTACCATAGGGTTATCAGGCACAAACCATAACTCATAGCTAGGAGCATAGCAACCTAGAAGCTCAGCAGTGAATGTGTACTTCATACTTGCCTTTTGATGGTGCTGAAGATAAAGACATAAAACTACAATAACCATTTGTTACTGCTATCAGAATGCTTTCTTCAATAGCAATCTCAGTTTCTTTCTCCTACACTGACTGATTCTTCTCCCTCCACTTGCAAATATTCACATCTTTCTAATTTGCAAAAAAAGAAAAGAAAAGAAAAACCTACATTTGACCCTGTAGCTTGGGCTACCAGTTGATTTTTCTGCTTCTTTTCACTTTCTGTAATGCTGCCTCTGTTTCTTTTCTTCCTGCTAACCTCCTCAATCCCCTCCAAAATGGCTGTGGTAACCCATTGCTCTAGAAAAACTGGGAGCCTGAAACAGAAAGACACTGCATTAGGGGTCAAGAGACCTGGGTTGTACTACCAGAGCTGCAACTAACTAGCTCAGCGACCCGGGTGTCTCTCATGTCTTTCTTACCCACAATTTGTTCCTCTCCCAGTTGTATTTTCAACTATCTTTACCATGCCATGCTTCCGAATCCTGATGCTTCACTCCAATCCTGGAATTCATACTTGGAAATACCGTCTGTTCCTGCAGTCTCTCTCCCTCTGGATGTCTCCTTCTAGTACCTCCATTTAAATAGCATACCCAAGTCAGGATTCATTACTGTCTAGACTTTCTGTACCATTTCCTCCCAGGAATCTGCTCTCCCGTTTCCCCTTGTTTTTCTGTACTGCATCCTCCATTAGAATATAAGCTCTGTGAGGGCAGGGACTATCTTTCTTTCCACTTGTATTTGTATTCTTAGTGCTTAGCCCAGAGCCTGGCACATAGTCAATAATAAATGCTCTCTCACTGACTGACTTCTGAACCACACTTTCCAACGTGTTTTATATTGTCTACTCCAAGTCCACATTTGTGTTAAAGTATCAAATAACATCATGTACATAAAATGCCTTAGAACTATAAGTCACTCACTCAATCTAAGCTACAACTATTATCAAAAGAGGAAAATCTACCACTACTACTAGAGAAACAATTTGAATAGTAAACCCTGCTGCCCTTGAGTTAGTAGCAGCATGGTGTAGTAAGCAGAGTGAGGGCTGGAATTTGAGGTGAGAGACTTCATCTTGAACCCTGGCTCTAACACCTACTGTGAGGCCATAAGCAAGCTACTTAACCTCTCTGAGCCTCAGTTTCTTCATCTGCAAGAGAAGAATGTCCTATATCACAAAGTTGTTGGATTTAATGTACTTTGTGAACCTCAACATACTGCAGATATATGAATTATTATCATTAACATGGCTACCTGATATTTAAGAAGAGTCCATTATTAAGTGGAGTATGACAAGCATGAATCTCTAATATCAGATACCATGACCAATTTCAATGTATTAAGTGGAACGTGAGGAAAAAACTGGTATCTCAAGAAGAACAATTCAAAGGATTAAAAGGTTAGGAAAACAAGATTCATCAAACAAAAGTAACTGAGCAAATATGTTTTGAATTAACTTTGTGTTAATTTTCACATTCAAGAGCACTAGCGTACCTACATTATGCTTTTATACAAATTTATTTAAAAAAACCAATTGGTTGGGAACCAATTAAGTGGCTGAGTCCAACAAGTTTAAAAGATAATTAGTTATTTCACTGACTTTAACCCCTGCATCTTTTCACACCTCTCCATCCCCAACATGTGTGCAAACACACACACACACACACACACACACATACACATAAATACACATACACAGTCTTGGCCACCTAGGAAATAATGATGGCTTTGGATTGGTAAAAATAATAATAATAATGATAATAAAAACCCAACATGTTTTATTTAACTTGTTTTCTACATAAGACAATAAAAAATCCCACACAAAAAACCCAGATTTATAAAATCAGAAATCAGAAAATCAGAAAGAACAGGTAGTATAGTGAGAGTTGGATTTGGAGTTAAAAGATGTAGGTTCAGCCTTCTGCTATTTACCACCTTGGGAAAGTCACAAATCCTCTGGGGCTTAGTTACCTCAGCCTTAGTTTAAAAAAAGGGGGGGGGGTTGGGCTAAATCATTTCTAAGGTTCTTCACAGCTCTAGGTTCTGTGATCCTGAATTCTACAAGTATTTGTGACATTAATGATTATTCACTAATAAAACTAGTTGGAAAGAAATTTTTATGAATAATTTTCTCAGTTTAAAATAGTTGTTTGGGGAGGGGGGGAGGTTAATATAGCCATGCAACAACCAGAAAAACACAGTAATAGCATACTAGTTAAGGTTTCAAGTCACAAAGAGTTTGGCTAAAAAGGCATCCTACCAGGAATTATTTCTAGAACCAAAGTTCTTCACATTTTTTTCATGTGTTCTGGACCCCTTTGGCCTATGAATATGATACTCAGATACAATATTTGTAAATACATGAAATAAAATCAATAGGATAATAGAGAAAATAAATTCTATCAATATACAGCTATAAAAGTGTATTAAAAACAAGTTAATGGATCCCAGCTTAAGAACTCTTACACTTTAGAAGCTCCAACATGTCTGGAAATGCTTTTTCCTATTAGCACCAAACACTGGAGAGAATTCAGATTCATATTCAGCCAAGAAAATGGTCAAGAACAAAACAGGGGAGGCAACTTTCTAGAAAAAGCCCTTTAAGTGGACCCAAGCTTCTGAAGACATATGCCCACCTAAGAGATGGTTTTGCGCTCTTCTGAATTAGTCAACTAACTGCTGACATTGTCCCAAATTCCACTTTCCTCTGATTGTGCAGACCTGGCCTCATATGACTGATTTAGATTTTCAATTTATGGGAAATCTATGATCCAAGAATTGCTGAGGTTAAATTTGGAGCATTTTTTTTTGCAATTCTAAATAGATGACTCACACATAAGAACTGATGAAGGGACAAGAAATATTTGGCACAGTAATTCATACTTGTCCCATAAGCTTTTTGTCAGATCTCAGATCCTCAATGATTCACAGAATGCTCCAGGTGAAAGACTGCTAGGATGCTACACTTATGCCCCCGTCTCTCTATAGGCAAAGGGATTAACACACTCTTGCTAGCTTGCTCGCTCTCTCTCTCTCTCTCTCTCTCTCTCTCTCTCTCTCTCTCTCTCTCTCTCTCTCTCTCTCTCTCTTCCCCCCACCCCCCCTTTCTGGCAATTTAGTGAAGCCTTCTCAGAATAATGTTTTTAAATGCATAAAATACACAATTACAAAGAAAATCAATTAAAACTGAAACATAGTTATCAAAATAAAAACAAGTTTACAGACTCCAGATTAAGAACCTTTAAGTCTAATCCCCTCAATTTACAGATAAGGAATCTTGTTTTCATATTAACAAGACAATGGATCCAACCATAGCCAATGGGGGACTTTTAGTCATTTCCACCACCATTTGCCACAGGCCTGCGCCAATGGACTGGGCACACCAACAGGAGAGGGCCTCACTGGGAGTTAGACAAATAGCAGATAGCAGGTAGCTGAGCCTGAGGGCATTTGTCCACTGCTATTTTCCCTGTGTCTGACTGCCTGAATTCCCATGCATCTTGCCTCTACAATCTAGGAAAGATAAGACAAGAGAAGATAAGTGATCTTTTCATGAATATCATTCCCCAGCAACCCATACATAACCCAAGACATTTTCTCAAACCAAGAGGTGCTAATAGGACTACAAAGAACTTATAAGAGTCAGGTCCTAAAATCTAAAGACTGACTATGACCACATGAGCTTACATAAGCAGACAATATCTTCCAATTTTCCTTTATACTCATAGGTCATTTACCTCTGTCATTATGGAATCACATTGGCCAGTGAAGCAATACTAGCTGCTTACTACTGCTAAACAGCAGGTAGTTAGTTACCTGACATTATCCCGGCATAACCCATAATGGCAAAACTGATAGTATCTGTTTCTTGAAGCAACCTTGGCTAGTGACTGGGCACTACTTGCTCCCATACTTACATTATTACATGGGAGTCTAAAGCATTTCTTGTCAACTGAATACAATGGACTGCATGGGCAACCCAGGCACTCTGGTTTCCCATCAGCAATGTAATGGTTTGGGGCTCAACATCCAGCCAGGAGGGGGAAAGGACCATCCCAAATGCTCTACACTTATGCCTACCAGACCCGTAGATATTACCACATGACCTACCCATGTATCCTCTGGACCTTCCATCTACCCAGCAGCTGAATCCTTCCATGAGTTGTCTCCTCCATTTAGAATGTGTTTTCTAAGAGCAGGGACTGTCTCACATTTTATTTGTATCCACAGAATTATACACAATGGTTGGCACAAAGCGCTTAACAAATGCTTTTTCATGCACTCATTCAAAAAACAGAAATTAATAGATACAAGTTAACTTTCTAGAAAGGCAAATCTTTTTTTTAAATTAATTTATTTTTAGTTTTCAACAATCACTTCCATAAGGTTTTCAGTTTTAAATTTTCTCCTCTTCCCTCCCCCGCCTCCCTCCCCACGACAGCGTGCAATCTGATATATGCTCTACATATACATTCCTATTAAATATATTTTCACATTAGTCAGGTTGTAAAGAAGAATTAGAACCAGTAGGAGGAACCACAAGAAATAAGAAACAAAACAGAAGAAAAATATAGCAAATAGCATGCTTCGATCTGCATTCAAACTCCATAGCTCTTTCTCTGGATGTGGATAGCATTTTCCATTATGAGACTTTTGGAGGTGTCTTAGATCCTTGCATTGCTAAGAAGAGCTAAGTCTATCAAAGTTAGTCATCTCACAACATGGCTGTTACTGTGTACAACATTCTCCTGGTTCTGCTCACTTCACTCAGCATCAGTCCATACAAGTCTTTCCAGATTTTTCTGAAGTCTGCCTGCTCATCATTTCTTATAGCACAATAGTATTCCATTACATTCATATACCATAACTTGTTTAGCCATTCTCCAATTGATGGGAATCCCCTCAATTTCCAATTCTTTGCCACCACAGAAAGAGCTTCTATAAATATTTTCATGCATGTGGGTCTTTTCCCCATTTTTATGATCTCTTTAGGATACATAAGAAAGGCAAATCTGCTGAAAGATATTGGATCTCATGAGATCCAAATAATGCTTTTATTTGTCCAAAATCTGCTAAGGAAAGGACATTTCTCATTTTACCCCAGATAGTTCAAAAAAATCTAATAGGTATTTAAAGGAGACAGGAGATTGCAAAAGTGACAAGAAACATCAGGAAATGTTTGCTTGGTAGTTGTCCTTCAAGTAGTCAATTCAATAAGTGTTTATTAAGCCCTTCTTATGTGCCAGGCATGGTGTGTTAGGTCCAGACACACAAAGACACAAATCAAAAAGTTCCTTTCCTCAAGGAGCTTACATTCTATTAAGAGACATGCCATCCAAGAAGATGAGTAAATACAAGATATACATAAAGTAAATACAATGCAGTTTTTGTGCAACTAGAAGGATCCAGATAGGCCTAGTACAGGAAGGTGGTACTTGAACTGAACCTTGAATGAAGTCAGAGATTCTATGGGCCAGAGGTGAGAAGGCAGTATATTCCAGGCAATAGGTTGTTGTGTTTGTCCTTCATTCTCAAAGAGGACCATGACATCAGGGAGATGATGATATGACATGCAACTGACTTTGATTTGAGTGAGGGAGGGCTATGCAAGGTCACCAGCCTCACTTTCTCCTTCAGAGCCATCTGGGTCCAGTGGCCAGATATTCATTAGGATGACTGGAGATAGCCTAGCTCCAGGTAGTAGGTACAGCTTGTGTAAAGACCTGGAGATGGGAAATGCAAAATCATATACTAGGATACTAGAAATAGTTTGTGCATGAAGGAGAGTAATGTATAATAGATCTGGAAAGGTGGCTGGAGCCAGGTTCTGAAGGGCTTTAAATGCCAAATAGATTAGTTTGTAGCTTTATCTTAGAGGTAATTGGTAGCTGTTTGAGATTCTTGAGCTGAAAGCAATGACATGGTGAGATCTGTATTTTAGGATGACTGATTTGGTGACTATTTGAGGATGGACTGGAGAAGGGAGAACAGAGAGAAGCATGAAGACCAATTGGAGGCTGATGCACCATTCCAGATGAGAATGAAAAGGGTCTGATTTAGGGGGGTGGCCATGAAAGTGGAGAAAAAGGGGATGGATGGTGGTGGTATAATGGATGAGAATGGATATTGGGGGCAAGAGGTAGGGCAAGGGAGAGGAAGACTGAACAATGACTCCAAACTTGAAAACCTGGCTGACTTTAAAAACAGTGCCTTTACAGCAGAAGGGCACTTTAGAAGAGGGGAAAATTTGGGGTGCAGACAATGAATTCTTCTTGGACATGTTGAGTTTCAGATTGCTACAGAATATTCAATTGTGAAGAATGAATGTATTAGACTTATTAGACATTTCAGTTTTAAGATATGAGAAGCATTGTGATATGGCAAATAGAAGGCCACCCTTGCTATCGTGAATAACTGGGGTTAAGTTTGACACACAGTGGCTGTTTGACTATGGAGATACCACTTAACCTCTCAGAGTCCACAGAAAACTAAGACTATACATTTCAGTCAAGTTACCCATTTGCACCAATGGAGTTCCCCATACTGATGAAATCACAGGTCAGTTACCCCTCCCCCCCAAAAAAAAACCCTACACACAACAAAACACATATGGTTATATGCATAACCATAAAATAACAGAAAATGACAGACATAGGACTTTTAACGTTTGCCAACACCTTTGCAGACACCATCTCATTTAAAGCCCCACAAGAAGGAGGTGACTACAGATATCATTATCTGTTAATAGATGAGAAAACTAAAGTTTGAAGGGTTTAAGTGCTTTGTCCAAGGTCACATGGCCAGTAACTGACTGAGGTAGGATTGTAATCCAGCCAATTCATGGCTCTGAGTCCTGCACTCTGTCCACTACAAAAATTAAAATCAGAGGTCCATGGTGAAGCATTCTCTGCCTTTTCCAAGGAAAATTTACTCCAGCTACTTAGACTTACCCTTAATTTGAGATTGGAACTAAGCCACTCTAGAGACTTCCACGTAGTACCATACCATAAATTGTCAGTTTTGTGGATGGACAAATAGGCTTGTAGGTACTTGGCAAAATTCTTCTTCACTGAAGACATGGATTCAGCCAAAGCTCCCCTACTCCTCTGTTTTGGCCACACCTTATTGTACACTATTTTCTTCTTCAAAAAGGAGAATATGAAGTTTCAAAATACTATAACTTAGGCTTTAATCACTGCCTACACCAGCATTGCCCAAACTATTCTTCCCAGAAACCTTTTGTAGGACGTGCACCTTTCTGATGCATTTATTGTGCAATATTGTGTTTTATCATTTATCTGTGTATGTACCACTATTAGATCATAGCATTCATCAGAACAGCAACAGTGTCTTATTCTACCTTTTCTCTACCTTGGTGCTTGATACAAATGCTTATTACTTACAAAGTAAATGCTGAATGAATGAGTTACAGGAGCTTCTGCAAGTGGAATGCCTCCTTTCCAAACCATTACTAGATCTTAGTTAAACATTCTGAAATCATATCTGAAACAACTTAGGGGAACAGATTTGTTCATCAGCAACCTGAGAAGAAAATTGCAACCATATTTGATTCCTTAAAGGCAGTAAAGGAACTTTTTTTTCCTTTGAAAGCCAGAATAGGCCAAGTAAGTTGCATTCTTCCTGTAAGTCAACACAATTACTGTATTATCCCTACAGCCAACTAATCAGCAAAATACTTAAGACACACCATGGAAATGCTCTAGCTCTATGTAATAATGCTGATTATATGTTCATTCTTGCAACATGCTGGAAATTCGGTAAGTACAAGGTTTAGAAAGGGAATAGCTACTTCTTTGATTGCCACAGCAGTAAACCATTGTTCAAAGATTATTTGGAAACAAACACACAACTGTGCCAGGTTCTCTCACAGTTTCTAAATGGCTGAAGGCACTAAACAGCAACCAAACTCTCCTTTGAATTTCACTTTGCCACTGTTTCAAGAAAATGACGAGTAAACACAAGTTATCACAACCATCTTCTTCCCCTTTTAGAAAATGTAGCATTTGCTCCTCCCCCAACAGGGAAGTTCTGAAATTTAAAAATATTTGACCTGCTTGTTAATTTTGAATTTGGGCTGTCCATAACAGATGGGATGCTCCAACACTGCAGAGGTATTAAAAAAAAAACAACAGAGGACAATCTCTGTCTGGCAAGTTGAGTGGATCTCTATGGAATAGTTACAGGAAGACATAAACAAGAGTCACCCAAGATGAGGAGGAATAGAGGGATTGTGATCTTCACTACTAAAGGGGTTATAGTTCTCACTAAAGAGATCAGAGGTCCACAAATGTAATTAACTGGCTACCTAGATTATTAATATTTCAAGTGTCAAAATGTGGTAGATAAATAAGTTTTGGAAATGTTTGATAGTTGGTGATTAGTCGATCACAGTTTGATTTTAAGGCATCACCTTTCTCCTGTAATCTCTCTTAAGGGTTGTTTGGCACTTTAAAAAAATGTTTCATTGATGCCTTTTGTTTTAGTTGATAGTAATTCTTTGGGGGAAGGGGAAGAAATCACATCCCCCCACCATTCTGAATTGAACCTTCCCCAAGGACTGAAAACAAACAAAATAACCAAAACAACAACAAAAATTCTTACTCGGTGAATATTTATTAGTTAGTAAGCCTAGATTCTACTACGACCACGAATTGCATATCTAACCCCTCCTTCATTCACAGGGTCCCCCACCTTAGTTCAGGCCCTCATCACCTAATCTAGACTATTAGAAGAGAACTTCAAATTGGACTCTATGCCTCAAGCCTTTCCCCTTTCCAATTAGTCCTCCATATGGCTAATCAAGTTGTATTCCTAAAACACAGGTCTGACCATGTCACAACTCTATTCATTACCTTCCAGGGACTCCCTATCATATCTAGGATAAAAAAAAAACACTCCTTAGTTTGGCATTTATGTTTCTAGCATAGTTCCTAGAATAGACTTGACTGATAGAAAAAATACGTGATAGTGACCCAATCAATGTATGCAGCATTCAGCTCTATTAGCTCCTCTCTCTCTGCCATGAGAAAGGAGATTTTTTTATTATTCATTTTTTTAGAACCTTCAATTTGTTTTTCAGTTACCCAGAGTTTATGTTTCTCTTTGAATTTTTCCCTTTTAGATTGTTGTTTTTATTGTATGTTATTCTCTTGGTTCTGCTCATTTTACTTTATATCACATGGCACAAATCTTCCCATAGCTCTCTGAACTCATTCCATTATTTTTTGAGGTAAAATAATATTTCATTCCACTGACCATTGAGTTTAAATCAGAGAATAAAAGCACCCCTGGAGGGGTGCTACACTTCATTCTTTCTTTTTTTTAACCCTATTCAAGGAAGGTGAGTGGTTTAGCAGTAGAGCCCTTGACCTGGAGACAAATCACATGGTTTGCAAGCAAGCAAACAAAAACCCATTCCCCAACTAAAGGGCAAACTTTGTTTCTAGTTCTTAGCTACCAGAGTGTTTTGGTATACATTGAACCTTTGCTTCTATCTTTAACTTCTTTGTAGTATATGCTCAGTAGTGAGTTTAAGTTAGGGTGAAATAAAATTGTAAAATTAAAAAAAAATTAAAATTTTTTCCTCTTAATATTTAACTGATTGAAATTATTGAGATTCTCCCATAGTATTATAACAGCAGGATGAGATAACATTGGCTCCCTTGGATTAATTAATTTGTCAGTAACAATCACCATAAGGACCTAGGTTTGGTTCCACCAAGATTCTCACATTTGGAAGTCATAGAGAACAAAGTCAAAGGCTGTAATGTGTCTTTAAATTACTAGCAATAATAGCTAACTTTTAAATTACACTATGAAGTTGGCAAAGTACTTTACCTATGTTATCTCCTTTCATCTTCACAACAACCTTATAAGGAAGGTGCTATTTTCTATTTTACAGATAAAGAAACTGAGACTGAGAGAAATGAAGTGGCTTGATCAGGGTCATATAACTAGTAAGTGAGGCAGGATTCCTATGCAGGTCTTCCTGGTTCCATGTCCAGTGCTATAGCCACTATACAATCTAGCTGCCAACAACAGAGGAAATGAAGAAAGGAAGTTTAGTAAGCCCCCCTCCCCCACCCAAGCCCAAGAGTGCTTCCCTAACTTCCATGTGAATTGAAAGTCTTGGCCCTTCCTCAGAGGGTAGTTGACTGTTACTCCCTCAGAGTCCTAAGGGTAATCTTGAGTGCTGATAGGGTTTGTCTAGTGCTGTTTGTTGCTCAGGAGCCTCCATCTGTGAACTTACCATTGATTATCAGCCAGTAATACAACTAACTTTTAGGGAATGACATTTATTATTAAGCAGGCACAGCTCCTGTTACTGGGCCTCTTTTCCTCTCTTTACAGAGTCCTTATGAAGTTCCTCTTAGGTGCAACTCTATTCTGGGCTTCAGGGAATAGCATCTTTAGAATCTGTAGCTTGCCTAACCATAACCATGCCCAGCCATTCCCTGGGACTTGTTCCGAGAAGCTCTCTACATTCTTGGGTGACTCTTTCCACCTCCATCTATGATGCTTCCTCTGCTATTATCCATTACCACCTCATCCGACCATGCTATTCACTCCAGTTGCTGGTGGGGCCTTTGAAGCCTCTCCTGATTACCTGGGCACTCAATACTTTCTTGATACTCATTTGCTTAAATTGGGAAAGAATAAACACAAAAGAAACAGTAACCCTGTGCTGCTGCTGACTCTGGCTGCTGAGATCTCTGATCACTCTTCTAACCTTTAAGAGTTTGTAAGGAGCCAATTTGGTTCATTCCATCTCTAGATACTCCATTATCTTTTCTTAGGAGACCTCCTGTTTGCCCTTAGCATGCCTCTGTCTATCCCCAGATGGATATGCTATTCTTACTAGTCCTGTCTCCCTCCAAAAATAGTCAACTGAGTGAGGGAAGAAGATAAAGGGAGACACTCTTCTCTTTTTCTCCAATTTCTCACGTAGAATGATTCACTCTTAGGGTCCTGGAATCCTGAGCTACCAAATTTGAAGTCCTCTCCCCCTCAGATTACTGGCTCTGGACTAACTTGCTATATATAAACTAACCTGATATGTAGCCCAAGAACATTTCCTTCCTGTGTGGGGTCATCTGATTTTATCTAATGACTCAAAGCCCTAGGATATTTTCAAACTGATTTAGGATTTATTCACATCTAGTTTACTTTTTACTGATTGATTCAATTGAGATGTCTGGACTTCTGTGATTAATTGGAGCTATGATAGACCCTTACACTTTCAGAAGTATTTAATTGAAAATAATTCAATTAAGAAACCAATCTAGCTGACCAGTCTAGTCAAATAAAATGAGCAAAGCATTCCAGTGAGCAATTATTCTGCTATGGAATTGCTGTATGACACTGGGAAAGTCCCTCTATATTTATTATTTTTAAAAGGACTAGACTATTTGCATCCTTGCCTGTTTTTCCAGACATGATTTGACCAAATAACTATGATGAAAACACCATGACACAAAAATTCTAAAGTAGGAAGAAACCCAATATCCAAAATATCTAGAATTTCCTTCAAATTAAAGTGAATTTTTAGTCATTTAAATAGGCATTTAGAATGAATACACAAAGCTATGGGGTAAAAAAGAAAACTAGAGGATAGAAAGTTTTAGATCTAGAAGTAACTCTAGAGATTATCTTGTTATGGTATAATAGATATGGAATTGGAAGAGACCTAAGAGGTCATATAGTTCCCACCTCCTCATTTTCCAGAGGAGGTAAATGAGACCCAGAAAGGTTAAGTGGCTTGCCCAAAGCCACATAGGGAGTAAGTGAGCAGAAGAATGACCAGATGCTATAACTAAGTTCAGTGCACCCTCCATGTATCCCTTCCCCATATACCAATCAATTTCCCCACCCCAGTTTACAAGAAGTCAAATATGCTTTGAGAGGTCAAGCTCCCACAGACTGTCACTAGCAGAAGTATGATTCAAAGCCAGGGACTCTTACTCCTAATCCAGTATTCTTTGCCGCTTGATGTGTCCTCAAGAAATTTGAAGTCAATCTAGATGGGGAAAACAAAATATATTACCATGAGAAAAATTGCAGAGTACCATATTTGAGGAGCTGCAAGGCTTCCATACAGCTGAGCACATTAATGTGTTGGAAGGACAAAAGAATGGGCAAGAGAGTAAATGGGGTTAACCCAGGAACGCTTTGAAAAAACTCTCCAAGGAGAATGCAGCGCCTCTGCCTTTGATGTACAATCAGCAAGAGTGCTTTAAACATATTCTGTTTTTCCTGTCCTTATGGATGAATACTTACAATACTTTGAGATACACAAAGAATTTGGAGCCAAGGTAATGTTAACCACTGATAATAGTTTAAGAGACTGGCTCCAGTGAGCCAAAAAAAAAAAACCAAAACCCCAAACCATTATTAATCACTTGACATCACTTGAACCCACCCATCTATTTTACTTCCTTCATAAGAAACAAAAAGTAATGAAACCCTTTTCTCCCACCATAAAGTTGGCCTCTGCTTCTGAAAGAAGCTGACTTTAGTCTTTGATACCATGTTGAAGTTCATCTTAGGAAAGAAGCCAAAACACACTATCATGCAAATGGAAGATGTGCTTGAAAGACAATGGCCACATATTTGGTATCTTAGAGGATAATAGGGTTTAGAGCTGGAATGGGTCTTAGAGGCCATTTAATCTGACCTACTCGTATAAGAGCTAAGAAAATGGAGGCCCAGAGAGGAGAAAGTGTCTTTCCTAAGATCATACAGGTAATAATAGGCCTAAGAATGAATTCAAGTTTTTGAACTCCAAAATCCAGTATTTTTTCCACTGCACCCATCTTAAGGGACTGTGCCTGAGGTTTGGCCTCATTTTATCATGGCATGTTAATGGACACATTAACAGTGAACCATGAAATTGCAAACCCTAAACTGAATGATCTTACAGAATAATTATTGATTTCCCTGAGTTCACATATCACTGATATTGGACCAGTGGGTAAAGTAAGCTAGCCAAAGCAATGTGAAATGTCACCATATCACTTCTTAAAGTGGAAAACAAGCCCATTAATGAACTTAAAAGGATTTCTGGCTGAAAAATAAATAAACTAGGTCATGTCATCTTTGTATAATCTAAAAATAACAATTCGCATTTCTATAACCCTTTAAGGCTTCCTATAATCCTTTAAGGTTTTAAACACTTTCTTTAAACCACCCTTGGAGGTGAAAGCCTGAAAGGTTAAAATATTTGCCCATGATCATATTGCCATTAAGCGTCTCTGAGGTGGGATTCAGTGACGGGTCTCCTAGTATTATATAGCAGCTAAAGGGAAAATCTCAAGTAACTTACCTGAGTAGGTATTAAATGGAAAATAATTTAGCTCATGAAATAACAGAATTTTTTTTTTTGGTTGGAAGAGGCCTTACAGGTTACCTTATGAGGCAGTAGCCTCATTTTTATAGTTAGGGAAACTGAGGTCCAGAAAGGTTAAGTGACCTGTTTTATTACTACATAGGTACTAAGAAGTACAACAAAAATTTGAATCCAGATCATTTGATTCCCAACCTCACATTCTAATAAAATAGGGAAATCCTTTGGAAATTTACTCAATGCCAGTGGTCAGAGAAAGAAAGAGATGGTATAATACAGTTATCAGGGGCACCAGCCTTAGAGTCAATAGGCACCTGGGTTTAAATCCTGCCTTGGACTCTTATTATACATTGTGACCCTGGGCCTCAATGTCTTCACATGCAAAATGGTAATCAGAATTCCTATGGTCCTCACAGGGTTGCTATGAAAGATGGTATATGTAAAACACTCCTCAGACCTTACAGCGAGCCATCATAAACACCAGTTATGATGATGGTTATCTCAAATGTAGCTTACTAGTTATTTTTTTGTGCTTCTGATGCTTGTTAGTTATGTGACCTTGGACGATCTCATTTAACCTCCCTCAGCCTTGTATTTTTTTCATCTGTAAAAAAGGGATACTTGGTGTATCTACCCCTTCACAATGTTGTCATCAGGCTCCGAAGAGATAAAATGTTCTTTTTTAAAGGGTGAAATGAGAGACTAAACATGTTTAAAGCAATTTTCAATAGCTTTTAAAAATGACAGGTATGATTTTTAAAAATACTAAGTAAGCTCCTCAAGGGCAGGAGCTGATTGGTCTTTGTCATTGTATCTCTAGCACCTAGCAGAGGACCTGGCAATAATAGGTACCTAATAAATGTTTGCTAAAGGAATGAATTCTCAGATATTAGATGTGAAGCATGTGATGTATGAGTGCTCTCTCTCTCCGAGGCTATTTCATTATTCATGCAGGGATCATTACAAATATATTGCTACAAAACTGGCTACTAAGTCTCAGAGAAGGGGAAAGTCTGTATTGGCTCAGCAACGGCTACAAATGATCCCAAATGAATATGGAGCAGCATAACATAGCCAGGTAGCTATTAGCAGACAGCAGCAGAAACTGGTTGAATGTCAGAATTGGGAAGGATAAACAGTATTGGCTACACCAACTTCTATCAAAGGGCAACTTGCCAGACTTACTTATATTAAAGTGCAATTTGCCAGATTTACTATTAGTAAATCACTATCATATACCTATCACACACAGATAATTTTTTAAAAAATCTGTTACTAGTACCTTGTATTTTTATCACCTTCATTTCCCAATGTATTTGTCCCCACCCAGAGAACTATTCTTTATAATAAAGAATAAAAAAGAGAGGAAAAAAATCGGTCCAGCAAAACTACCTAACATATGACCTGAATGTGTAAGTTTCCACAGCTGTAGTTAGCAAAGGGAGGAAATAAGCAATTACAATCCCCCATTAAATGAGCAGATCTTATCCATTTCTGAACATAACAAATTTATCTGAACTTGGAACCTGAATTCTAGTTCTGCCATTTATTAGCTGTGTTGTTGTTGTCCTTTTTCCGTAGCTCTCAAAGAGCACTAAGGACATCACGACAATGAAGAGATAGGGCTAAATGATCTCTAAGGTGACTCTCAATTCCAACATTCATCGATCTATTTACATATCAATGAAAAGTTTTAACACTAATACAAAAGACAGGACTCTGGGTCAGTGGAACTCTGGGCTATATTTGTCACGTGAGCTATTTGAAATCAAAGCAAATTCATTAATTAGGGAGTCTATTGTTTAGGGCCTTTTTTGGTTTTCTTTTTAAAGATGATCTACCTTGACAAAACCATAGTGGGCATAAATACATGAAAATGGACATGAATTGCCACAACTCAACCAATTGAAGTCAGTTTGAATTTCAGATATTGTGGATTTCACTGTAAAGACCCAGTCTGACCTAATACTCTAATGGAATCAAAGCATCAGGGTTTTACTTATTCTAAGAAATTATTAACCTTCTGTAAACAATCCCAGATTAATGAATTTGTTAATCCAGAGAATCAGAATTTAGATATAGAAGGGGCCAAACAAAGACCAACGAGGAAACACAACCCAGAAAGGTTATACAAACTGCCAAAGACCACATAGATCTAGAGTGAAAAAACTGGGACTAGAAACCAGAACTCCTGATTTCTAGTCCAGTGTGTGCCCATGAGCTCTCAAAGGCTTTTACCTGAATTACCTACATTAGTAATAGTCATATTTAACATTATTATTAAATCATACACATATTCAGAGACATGGAGGCTCATGGAACCTCATCCACCCACACATTTCTGGGTCCACTTCCTTTTTTCCCTACTACTTTGGAACTTCAATAGATTTGTGTTCTTATTGGTTTCTGTAGTCTTTCCTAGAATGTGCAATGAAATCCCTTAATGTGGGTCCTTACCTTGTTCAGATTAACATTTTGTGGGTATGCTTGCAAAGGCCCATGGAACTATTGGAGGTTGTAAGTTTAATGTAAATCTCTGGGTATCAGGGGAGGGAGCTCCCCACAGAAACAGGTCAGGACAAAAACAAAAAAATCAAACCCCAATTCTTTCTTACATTTGGCCTATCACATTCTACCACTGCAGGTATAAAATAGCTACAGAGGAAAGAGCTAAAAGAATATTACATTATCTGTAATATGTAAGGCATATGATTATGCCATAGTCTCAATAAATCACTAGAAGGATGATTTATATTTGCAGATACAAAATTTTTGACTTTGTTTTTATTGAAGTCTCTTGATTAACTGGCAAAATTTCTGTTGGAAAATTTACAAAGGTAACTTTAACAAGTTTTAATCAAGAGGACACATTTTGAAAGGGCTCTATCTCTCCTCTACTCCTGTCATATTTACCTTTGATAAAAGTGTCAGGGAAAGTTTCCTAGAGGTACTCATAGAAAGGCCAAATTACTCTGGTCTTGAGTAATCACACCCAACACCCTGACCATGAGACTAGTCTTGCAATATTTCCTGTAATCCATAGACAAATAGAGATTACTAGCACACCTTCCTCCCCTTTTCCTCTCATCTCCTCTTCCACAAAGACTGGTCCTAATGCTCAGAACTACACAGAGACATGTAAAGCCATGCAAAGGAATAGTTAAAGAAGGAATCCTGGATATTATTTAAGGAATTGGTCAAGGTGGAAGCCCACCTGTGGAATAACACAGAATTCCCACAATAACAAGCAGTGGGTGGGTAGTAATCAGATCTCCAGCACTGGGCAAGCCCCCAGCTTCAATTAGTTACTTCCTGAGTTTTAAAAACTATGTTCAGGTTTGCCTGGTTCTTATGCCCTTGATTCCCTGAGCCATACAAACTGTGCTAAGCAGGCTCTGTTGATTGCAGCCAAATGGTAGGCCTGGTCCTAGTTGCATGCTTGCAGAGATGATTAGATGCTAGGTCTTGTGCTCCTGGCCACCTGAGGTGTCTTCCTCTTGGCAAACTACAAGAAGTCACACTAGTATCATTCTCTATTGGATGCATCAAAACTCCAAATCATCACATCATTCCATCTTCATTAACAGACACAACTATAGTCAATGTAACATTACTGGGACTTTGGAAAAAAATCACAAAACCAGCCAAAACAACCAAAACAGAGTAACTGAGAAGGAACGTTCTCTATTTAAAAAACAGCTTCTATTTGAACAAATGTAGGGCCTTTTTGTTACTTTATGCCATGTTTGAGAGAAATGACAAATGACATTGGTTGCAGAATGAACAAAGGTAAAGATCAGATTTAGAACAGTCTCCAAAGGGACAGGGACCCTTGCATTGTGCATCTTTACATTTCCCAGCATCTAGTACAGTAAATACCACCAGGGCAGGGATCACATCTTATGTAAACTTTGTATCTTTCTTAGTCTTAACAGTAAACATTTCATAAATGTTTCTGGAATAAATAATTTAATAGAAAGCACCTGTTAAACGCTGAATGAATAAATCACATAAGAGACAGTTTTGCCTGTGGCTGTCTGGGAAATGAAATAAATAGGGTAAGCCCTAGGTAAAGTTTTTCAAGTAGATGCAGTACCTTTCCCCTCTCCCTGGGGCATCCCCTTCCATCAGTTTCAATCTTCCAATACCTTTCTAACCTTCCAACTCCTATTCAAAGCAGAAAAGGACCTGATCTAATCATTTTTGCTTTGCTTCAAGTGAAAGTGATTTGCATAAATGTATAACCATTTCCTGTAGTATTTTCATTTTAAACTTGTTATCTATAACTCAGAAATGAATGATGCCTCTTGAAATGAAGATTTAAAAAAATTTAAAAATCATTCACAAGCTAACAAGTATGGAAAAATTCCTAATACTTCTGAAGTTACAGTGCTCCTTAGGTTAGCCTAAAGGGTTATCCTGCTTTAATGGTTTTAAGTTACAAGGAGATGCTGAGTCAAAAGCACAGTGGGTCATGGAAGAATAGAATTCAGAGCTGGAAGTGAATCGTGCAAAGTCATCCAGGTAATAAGTAGCAGAGACTGGAATCAAATCAAGGCCTTCTGACTGTAGATTGAGTGTTTTTTTACCTAGCTCTTCCCTAAAATACTCTCTTAGACAAGATGAATCAAGGTTGAAATTGCTAGAAGCATATTCACAAGAAGGAAAGAGGATGGAGAAACATGTCTGCATATCACAGATCCAGCTTCCAGAGTTCATCCCCAGATCGTTTAAATGTCCCCTTCTCAATCTCAATCCTTCTCTTCTCACCCCTTTTCCCTATATATCTTCAAATCATGGCATCATACTATAGACTTAGGGATAGAAGGGGCCCATCCTTTTATTTTACAAAGGGGGAAACTGAGTCCCCATTAGGTAAAGTGATTTGCCCAAGATGAACTCCTGACAGCCAATAAAGCATATTTTTAAAGAATTTGTAAAGAATGTCAGAGTATGTGTTTAGAAAACATAGTCAACAAAATATATAAATATAGGTTGTCTTATAATGGTTATTGGGGAAATGGTTAACAGTGATGCTCATTAAAAATTATTCTAAAATAACAAAGTAAGATGGGAAACAAAATTTGCTTTTTATATATAAAATGCCATTTGCAATAATTTGCACAAACCAGATATTATATGTCCTTAGTTACCAGGCATCACAATTATGCATAATTAAATGTCAAATTAACTTTGTTGTACAATTTATTTGAATACAATATTAAATGTTAAGCAGCAGAAGATGGAGTGGTAGACCTGAAGTCAGGAAGAGCTGGGTTCAAATTCTACTTCAGATACTTAGTAGTTGTATGACCCTGATGTAGCCATTTAACCTCTTTTACCCTCAATTTCAGCATCTATAAAATGGAAATAATAGCACCTACCATACAGCATTGTTGTGAGGATCAAATGAGATAATATTTGTAGAGTTTTGCACTACATAATTATTAGTTAATGTTATATGTATAACTTGTGACTATAATGAGATATTCCATAAAATATGAAAAATCCATCTCAAAGTGTTATAGCACTCCTTATTATAGTCATTCTTCATACTTTTCACTCTTGCAATTTGTTCAATTGTGAAATCTGGCCTTAGACATTTATTAACTTTGTGACCCTGGGCACCCGGGGCCTTAAGTTGCCTCAGTTTCTTCTACAATGAAATGGTAATAATAATTGCAGCTACTTCACAATGTTGTAAGGAATGAATGAAATCATATCTGTGAAGTGCATGGCACAGTGCCTGGCACATAGTAGGTATTTAACAAATGCTCATTTAATTTCTTCCTTGTCACTTAAAACACACAAGAAAACATCAGCAGATAGGTGTTTATGTGATTTAGAGTTGGAAGGATCCTTAGATAACCCTTTCACTTTATAGATTAGCAAGCAGGTTAATAATTCATCTAAGTATCAATGAGATGAGAGAATCAGGGTAGGATTTGAAATTAGACCCACTGACTCCAAATCCAGAGAAAACTACCAATATGCCTATGACAGTATCTATGTGACACCAAAATGTAGAGTCCAACACAGTTCCACTGACATCTTTTCTAAATGCTAAGCAATCACCTCTAAACCTCAATTCAAAAAAGGGAGCATAGCATCTGATAAAATCTCTTGTTTTCAAGTCTTAATTTAGCCTCCAAAATTTCATGAAATTAGCTGTTTGATATTATATTGACTGAATTAGGGACAGAGACTTGACTCATGTGTTTTACTGGCAAAGGGAACTCCCAGGTAGGGAAACTTCCTCTTCTAATGGAGCTTACCACCTTCTCTGCAAGATACAGTCTTAAGTTACTATCTTTTGAATAGTGTCTTTCACAGAGAAGGTGTGTGACATATATTTGCTGATTTGATTGGTTGTGCTGGCATCACACAGATACAGCCTCAGCTCTCATTCGGCCATGTCTGGCTATACTTTGCGCTTTAAAGAATTATGTAATTAAGGCAGATTAGCTATAATATATTTTATTTCAGTAACTAAAAATGGTCATACCATTTAATACTTTTCATTAGATATAAATGAAACATACCAATCCACAGGAATCTAACACTCTTACCTATTTAACAAATGACAAAGGCAAGTTCTATTTAAAATTCCACAGAAGGTAATATGTTTTATAAGGACTCATAACCTTTAGTGGTACTGTTGAAAAATCATTTAAAAATATGCCATTGCTTCCCTTCTCTCCTACTCTAAAGGCTAACATGTTTACTGAAATGTTAAAAACAGCAGACTTGAAGGAGTCACTAGAACTCCTTGGTGCAGAATGAAATTTGAAAAAAAAAATCAGGAAACCATGCTGAATAGGTCTTCTACAAGTTTATGTTACATAATTTTAAACTAGGCCCTCAATGTGTAGCAGGGCAATTATTTTATACTTCCCTAATTGACTTATTACCTCAGTGGAGTAGCTTTCCTAAAACTTTTCATTCCTCCTCAAATCGCCTAAGGGTCTCCAGTGCTCCATTTTCTCAGCTGAGGATCTTGCCTCATATTTCACTGAAAAAAACTGAGACCCTTGGCTAATTGCTTCCTCTAAGATACCTTCTGCCATATCTCCTTCACCCCATTTCACATGAAGAGGTGATCCTTCTCCTTGACAAGGCAAACCCTTCTACATGCATAAATGATCCCATTCCATACCACCTTCTCCAGCAAATTACTCTCTTTAGCATTCCCACTCTCTTATCTTTGAACTCTCCCTGTCTATTGGCTGCTTCCCTACTGTACACAATCACACTCTTCCCTATCCTCAAAAAAACACTCACTTGCTCCATCCATTCTTGCTAGTCATCATACCATACCTCTCATCATACCACACCTCTCATCATGGCTAAATTCTTTGAGAAGGCTATCTACAACAGATGCCTCCACTTTGTTTCCTCTTATTTTCTTCTGAATTCTCTAGAGTCTGGCTTCTAATCTTATCATTCAATTGAAACCGCCTTCCCAATTGCTACATCTAGTGGCCTTTTTTCATTCCTCCTTCTTCTGGACCTCTCTGGAGCCTCTGACATTGTCAATCATCTTCTTCTTGATACTACTTTATGACATTACTGAATCCTAGTTTTCTTCCTATTTTCCAGACCACTCCTCAGTCTCTTTGGTTGCGTCTTCATTCAGGTTATGCCTATTAGCTGTGGGTATTCTCCAAGACTGTCCTCCTCTCAGTTTCCTTTTATACTATTTCACTTGGTGATCTCATCAGTTCACACGGACTCAATTATTTCTCTGGGGATGATTCTCAAATCTGCTCATCCTGCCCTAACCTCTCTGCCGACCTTCAGTCTTACATCTCCAACTGCCTATAAGATATCTCAAATTCGACGTACCACAGACATCTTAAACTCAACATATCCAAAACCAAATGCATTTCCCTGGTGAAACCCTCTCTTCTTCCAAACTGCCCTATTACTGTGGAGGTATCACCATCCCTCCAATCACCCAAGCTCACAACTTGGATGTTATCCTCCATTCCTCACTCTTTTTCACCCTGCCCATTTCCAATCTATTATGAAACTCTATTTACACCTTCAAAACATCTGTCACATACGCCTTCTTCTTTCTTCTAACACAGCTACCACCCCACTGCAGACCTTCATTATCTCACCCCTGGACTACTGTAATAGCCTGCTGGTTGGTCTGTCTGGCTCAAGTTTCTCCCCACTCCGGTCCATCCTTCATTCAGCTGTCTAAGTGATCTTCCTAAAGCATATGTCTGACCACCTCATCTAGCCATTTGACCAACTCTAGTGGGCTTCCTATCACCTCCATGATGAATTATAAAATCCTCTGTTTGGCTTTTAAAGTTTGCCATAACCCTGCCCTTCCAGTCTTATACCTTATACTACCCGACACTCTGTGATCTAGTGACACTGGCTTCTACACCGTTCCTCATATAAGACCTTCCATCTCCTCTGCTGTCCTCCTTACCTGGAACATTCACCCTCTCCCTCCTATCTTCCCTGGCTTCCTTCAAGTCTCAGCTAATGTCCTACCTTATGCAAGAAGTCTTCCCCGATATCCTTTAATGCTAGCGTCTTGCCTCTGCTGATTATTTCCAAATTATATTTTCCATATCTTGTTTGTACATAGTTGTTTGCATGTTGTCTCCCTCACTAGATGGTGAGCTCCTTGAGAGCAGGGACTGCTTTTTGCCTTTTTTGTATCCCCAGTGTTTAGGATAGTGCCTGGCACACAGTAGGTACTTAATAAATATTTATTGGAGACAAAAGACAATAGCAATAAGTATGTCAGGTTGAATTTGTTGTACATTTTAATTCTAAGACTATGCTTCATCATGATATATTAAATGCTATACCTGTAAAACATGTGACTACAAAGTAATAAAGGCAGATTCCACAAGCCATACATGAAAAATCAGCCTCAATTAATAATTTCTTAGATATTTGTTCTTCAAAGCATTTGCTCATTAAATAAGGTAGACTGATACCAACTTAAAAAAAAACTTAAGGAAAGAAGAATTTCAAGGAACATAGAAGACTTACACTAAATTGATTTACCTGTGGGGTTTATTGGCAATTGCAAACTCATTTAGTGATCATGCCTACTCATGCGAAAAATGGTTCAAAGCATGCACACTCTGTACCTCATTGTAACTCTGGGGTTTCTTCTTTGGCCAGGTGCAAGAGGGTCTTATCAAAGGCAGAGAAAGTAGAATATCAAGAAACCACCTTGCCCTAGGCAAATGATTACTTTTGGACAACACACAGATCTTAGATAGATGGTGGATTTTGTACTGATATGGACAAAGGGAGATGAGTCTTTTATAAATGCATTATTTTAGGCCACGAAAACAAAGCTAATCTCAGAGTTTGCCTGACTCCACGAGGATTCCAGACCTCAGTCAAATCTGTGTTTCTTCCTTCCACTGGGTGAAGGAGTCTGATGTAATCAGCAAGTATTAACAGTACTCTAGCTAAAGATGAACAATAAGAGAGTTTAGTTCAGGCCGAAGATTAAAGAGTTATTAGTGTAGACATGGTTGGGAAGCAGTTTAGTATAGTGCAAGGGGCACCAAATTTAGTGTTGAAGACATAGGTTCCAATCCCACCTCTGACCTGACAGTTGCACCTATTCAAAAGAATAATTCTTTAACCTATTTTGGGTTCAGTTTCCTTATAGGTCCTTTTCAACTCTAAGATTCCACAAACTAGACCTATTAGTTGTAAAGCATGGAAGGAATTCTCTTTTTAAAACCCAAGTAAAACTTAGTAAAAACCCAAGTGTTACATGAAGACTAATCAGATATGGTCAAGAACAGTTTTATAGAGTACATTGGCTTTAAAGGATGGGTAGGAATGAGAAGCTGAAAGACACAGAGGCATGTTTCAGCAGTAGGGAGCATCAAGGGCAAAGGTGAGGAGGTAGGAGGGAACATGTTTTAAGAACATTCTATCTTTTCTTATTTTTCATCACTAGATGCCTTGAGAAAGTAGCAGGTGTATTTTATGTAAAATGACCAAAATATAACAATGTAAGTATGTCTCACATCTTGATTTCCATCTGTTTGCCTGCTAGAAAATTAAACAGTCTTACAACAGGTTTTCCCTTCACAGTTACCCTGTCAGATGGCCTCCCATTACCATACATTCATTACAGTCTTACATCTCTTAAAACTGGAATGACCTCTGCTGGCTCCTCCCCTTAGGAACTCAGTGTTTTTCCAACATAGAAGGAGGTCTTTCTATCCTGCCAGATGACTATGAAATTCACTTGACTGCAGGGAAATCTGGCCATCACAAGCCAATCGAGTACTAACTGGCAATGGAAAAGAAGTGGTGGGAGGAAAGGCTGTCATGGTTAATGATATGATGCATTGCAATTATAGAAAACTATTCTGATGGTTCAAATTAAGGTCTGTGGGCCTCAGCCAGATTAAATGTCATGCTGTGACTATCACAGGGGAGGTAATCAACAATTTACCTTTGCTAAATGACACTTTACTTAATACATGCAGCAAACTTTTTAAAAGCACAAACTGGTATAACCTTTTTGATGAAAGAAATCAAGAAAGAAGCAATTAGATTATGCTATTAAAATGGACCTTCTGTAACAGATATGAATTGACTTTCTTTTTTTAAGGTCAAGTTTTCACTCAGATTTAAAAAAAAAAGAAAATTCCTGCTTTTCTGGTTGAGATCTCGGTCATTTGAGGGGGTTGAAACTAGGGGATAGGGTGGCTCTGATACGTGGCCAGTAGTTTTTCATGGAGAATTTGCCTAGGTGGGATCCTCTCATATCTGGCTTGATTTCTACATGAAATCTTGGCCACTGTATATACCTAGCATATACTTTACTCTGACATCACTAACAAGATGATCATGTTCTGGAGGTAGGTCTTCACCATTTCAGTCTTCTCCAAAGGTCTTGGCTTCTCAGACTCATCAGCACTGAATGCTGTCTGTACTACTGTACCTAGCTGAGAGGCCACCACCAGCAGGCAATTTCCAGATCCATTAACTCTTCATAAGAAATTACTATAACAGTTGATTCAGGTCCACCCCACAGTAGGCTAATTTCCTGCAGGTTCTCTTCTCCTGCTCCCCTTCTGTCATCCTGTCTGCTCTTCAGAAAAGACAGTTCCCCTCCCTCAATGACTTCTGAGGTCATGTGCTAAATAGAGGCAAACAATTCTTGAAGGCAATGGGCTTGGAACCAGAGGACTTGAGTTGAAATGTTATCTTTGCTCCTATCTCTGTGATTGTGGGTAAATAATTTCTTTTCTCTGTCCCCCAGTTGACTCATAAAAATAAGAGAGTTGGACAATATTATCTCTAAGGTACCTTTCTAGATCTAAATCTATGGTTCCATTATCTATTTTCATAATATCTAGTATTTACAAAAATAGCTAGTATTTATATAACACTTCAAGGTTTACTAAAGAGCTTTACAAAAATTATCTCATTTATCCTTAAAACAACCCAAGGAGATAGGTGATATTATGCCCATTTTTTAGAGGGGGAAAATGATACAGAGAGATTACGCAGCTATAAAGTGTCTGAGGTTGAATTGGGACGTATGGGTATTCAGGGAAGACTAGTAACTGTGACGTGAAGGCTGCCAAACTCTTTTTCAGGGCTGCTCATCCACCTTTGGTGTCCATATGCCATCCAACTCTCATCTGTGGTGCTACAAAATTGTAGCATGTGCGGTGGCCAAACACTGGTAAGCTGTTTCAGCAAATGGGCTAAACCAGATTAAAGGTAACTAAGGGGCCTCAAACCCACTGGTGAGTCAGAGGGTGTCTATCCCAAGCATGTGAAGACTTTCCCAGTGGAACAGTTGGATGTGAACAATTTGTTCCAATGATCCATGAAAGTAGCAGAAGCAGGTTCTGTGGAGAGTTTATAACTTGGGTAGATGTCAAAGACACCAAGGTCATCCACTGCAGTCATCTTAAATTTTCATTTGCCACTGGACTCTCATGACTCTTGAAAAGAAAATACAATTTCACCTCACTTAAATCCTGTTTATGCACAAGTCAAAAGACATCATTCATACCATTTTTATCATTTTTCTACCTCAAAGTCCTGTAGTGGGCAAGTGACAAAGTAGTAGGTTCAGATACACTGGGAGCTGCAGTCACAACTCTGCACATAGGAGGCACAGGGTTATCTTCTCATTGGACTGAAGCAGCAGTGGGCGTCTGCAGCTTCTTGGGTGTCTGACCAGCCTTTTTAAAGGCCCATACTGCTCACTTCCTGGTATGAAGAAGGGGCTAGAAAAGGTCCTTAAAATTGTCTGCTTCAGTTAACCTAAACCTAGTCTGCTTACCGTGCTAGCATAGGGGATCCTACCCTTCAGTCAAAACACCAAAAATGTACAAAATCTTTTGTAAAGCTGATTCTACTTACCATGGGCACATGGAATGTGTGCATTCTTGTGCACAACATGAAATCCAGTAGACCTGAAAGATGGTGCAAGAGAACTCAGAAGGTATGCATCCACGTAGGAGCCCTGAGTGAAAAAAAAGACTGGCAAATGAAGGCCAACTTATCAAAGTCAGAGCTGGATACATGTTTTTCTAGAGTGATTGTTGTGATGAGGAGTGCCATGAAGCTGGCATAGACTTCTTGATCAAGTCTAATCTAGTCAACAAGCCTGTATGCCTACCAAAAGCAGTAAATGACAAGCTCATGACAATTCTATTGCCACTTGTTAGGAAAGTATCATGCCCACCATCATCAGTGCATATGCTCCCACTATGATGAACCCTGATGAGGTCAAAGAAAAATTTTATGAAGACTTGGAGACCCCTCATCATCAATGTGCCGAAAGAAGATAAGCCTGTAATTCTGGATGACTTTAATGCCAGAGTAGACACAGATGATCAGATATGGCAGGGAGTTAAGAGGAATGGAGTCAGAAACACCAATAGCAATGGTCACTCACTACTGAAGCCTTGTGTGTCTCATGACCTTCTCATCACCAACACTGTCTTCCATTTTAGCTAAACACAATAAAACTTTGTTGATGCACCCTCATATTAAACACTGACATTTAAATAGACTATATCATTGTAAGGAGAAGAGACAGACAAGACGTGAGAGTGATGAAGGCTACGTGCAGCACAGAGTGCTGGAATGGTCTTAGACAGCCTATCCAAGCTAAACATTTACATTCAACAAAAGCAGTGGTCCCAAGGCAAGATGACTACCAGAAGACTTAATGTTAACAGATTAGAATGTCTCTCCATGCATGAACAGTTTGTTGCTGAACGGGATTTGAAAACCGAGCCAAAACATGGTTGGCAACAGTAGAGCAGAAAAGGAGGGGACAGCTTTGGTGTACAACACTGCATTTACTCATCTGGGCTAGAACACTCATAAAAATCAAGATTAGTTTGACAAAAATGATGGGGAAATTCAGAAGCTGCTAAATGAAAAAACAAGAACTCTACAGTTTAACTCCGTCAAAAATAAAATGCAAGGAAAGCTTAGAGAGACGAAGGATTCTTGGCTCAGTAAAAAGGCAGATGAAATTCAGTTTTATGCTGATAGTAACAATCTAAAGAGGTTTCATGATGCCCTGA
This sequence comes from Phascolarctos cinereus, assembly GCF_003287225.1. Taxonomy (NCBI): domain Eukaryota; kingdom Metazoa; phylum Chordata; class Mammalia; order Diprotodontia; family Phascolarctidae; genus Phascolarctos; species Phascolarctos cinereus. The sequence continues at coordinate 122,199,817 of NW_027555847.1, read as the reverse complement.
AGGATATTTATGGGCCAAAGATCTATGCTGCGTCTCAACTATTCAGAGCTGATGGAGCCACATTGATTAGTAATGGGGACATAATCCTGGAGAAATGAGCTGACCACTTCCATAGTGTTCTCAATAGACTACCATCAACCAATGCTGAAGCCATTCACTGCATACCTCAGGTAGAAGTCAATCCTTTTCCAGACAAACTTCCAACTGAAGAAGTTTTGAATGACATTAGGCTCTTCTTGGATCACAAAGTGCTTGGTGCTAAATCTATTCCCATTGAGATTTGCATGGCAAGGGGCCCACTGCTCACAGAAAAGCTGACTGAAATCTTCCAGTTTATTCGGCCAGAGGAGGTTATCTCACAGGAATTTAAGGATGCCTTTGCATAAGCTGTAAATGTACTCTCTCCTCACCTCTACCTCTTAGAATCACTAAATGCCTTCAAGACTTGGCTCAGGTACCACCTCCTACATCAGGCCCTTACAGTTGTTAACGTTCTGTGGCTCTGTAAATTAGCTTGTGGTTACTTAGTTGTGTACGTGCTGTATCCTTCGTAGTAACTTATAAGTTCCTTGAGGGCAAGGGACTATTTGTTTCCATCTTTGTATCCCCAGTACCTAATGTAGGATCTTGGAAAGAGTAGGAGCTTAATGAAGGTTTGTTGAACCAAGTTAGAGAGATATGACATTTTACATTTATAAAATCACAAAGTTGCAATAAACAGTGGGAAAAAGTTGCATATGATCTTGGGGTAACAGTGGGAAGGGTAGGGAAATGGAGAGATATGTTGGAAAGTGAGAGAATGCACACACAAATACATACATAAATACATTTATTTATTGATTTATTTTACTACACTCTGGATGTGATGAATTACCAACACAGCAACTCCCTCCACTGATACAGATAGGCCACATCTGTAACTTACATAGTCTTAAAATGTTGCTTAGAACATGGAAACATGCAAAATAAAGTATGCAGAATGAGAAAAACAGCATACATAATGACACTACTAAAACAATGTAACTGGAAAGAATAGAAAAAAAGTTCAATGATTTGAAATTATAATGACCAAGCTTTGACCCCCCAAAAAGATGGAAGAATGTCCTTTCTTCCCTTTCCTTCCTTGCCATGGTAGGGGATTGTGGAAGTGACACATTACATAGAATGTCAGATTTGGTTCATATGTTGGCCAGTTTTGCTGAACTGTTTTTTCTTCTCTTATTCTTTGTTATAAAGGAATGGTGTCTGGGACAGGGCAGAGAAGTGATATTGGAAAATGCAGGTGATGCAAAAGCAAGGGTATCAATTAAAATTATTTTTAAAAAAGATTTGCTTTGTGGGAGAGACATAATGCCAGAAATCTATTTGTAGTCATGAAGATTTTTTAGTGAGTTTTTTGCCACTAAGTAAAAGAAACTAATTTTAATTTTATAACAACAGTCCTGTTTCCTAACATTCAGCATCCCTGAAAGAAGAATGTTGACAAGACCAAAGGGAGCTCTGTCTTTGTAATAATGTCTTTGGAATGAAAAATTGTAGTTTGCCAGGTATTTCTCTCTGATTTGTTTATCTATGACATTGACTTGACCATGGTTGGGAAAAATTCTTTTGTCCCATACTTTATCTCTTCTCAATAAAATACTTATTCTTCCCAGGAAGATTCATCTGCCTTCTGGCTTCTCACTGCCATTACAGGATCAAAGGACTTAATGGTGGAAGATATCTTAGAAGTAGTATAAGCCAAACCTTTAATTGTTTTTGTTGAGGTTGATTATATTTTGTTTTCACAGCAATTTTATTTCAGAATTTCCACCAAGAAGCCATTGTACATACTAAAAAGTCTAGTGAAACTAACTAACCCATCAAAAGAGTTTGATAGTGTATGCGAAGTCCCCCATTTCTATAAAGAAGAGAGACAGGGGTATTTTCTCTTTTTTTACTTCCAGAACCAAGTTTGGTCATTATTGCCATTATGACCATATAATATTTAGGTTTTTGTTGTTATCATTTCCATTGATATTGTTCCATCTTCCTCATTTTACAGAAATGGAAATTTGGGCCCAGAGAGGTGAAGTCATTTGCCCAGTTCAAGAGGTATCACACGCTAGGACTGAGGTCTTCTGACCTCAAATATAATGCTTTACACTGTACTAGAATGCCTCCTAATGCCCTCATCTTATAGAAAAGAAAAGTGAGATCCAGAGAAAGTAAGGGACTTGTCCAGTATCACACAAGAAGTAACAGAATCAGAATACGAACACAAGTCCTCTGAATCCAAATCCAAACCTCTTTCCATTGTACCACATCTAGTCAAACATACTCATTTTACAGATGAGAAAATGGAAGCCAACAGAAGTGACAACTTACTATTGAGTACTCTTTTACTTATAATAACTAACATTTAAGGTTTTCAAAACATTTCATATATTATCTTATTTTAGCCTCACAAAAACCTTAGAGGGAAGTGCTATTATCACACCCCTGTTTTATACATGAGGAATCTGAAGCTATAAAGAGTTAAATATCTGAAACATGTTCAAATCCAGGTCTTCTTGACCAAGTCCACCACTCTGCACTGTGGCACTTACCTGCAGTAGCAGCAGCAGGAGGAGGAAGAGGAGAAGCAGTTACAAGTAAATAGCAGAACTGAGATTTGAACCCATCCATATCCTTTTATTCTAATTCCAGTGATTTTGCTTCTGTATCTTAAGTGCTTCCAATCTTAAGCTCCTCAACAGTAGAGTCTGTGGTATATGTTTATATTGCCCATGTCCAAAGGAACAAAATTTACTGCGATCTTATCTTATTAAACTACATTCCTATACAGTGCCCCATTCATTCAACAGTGATTGACTAAGGGCTTATTATGTGCCAAGCACTGTGAATACAAATTCACAAGTGACTATAGTCCCTCATACGCTACTTGAAGGGGGTGGAGAAGTAGATAGGGAATGTCCAAATTCAAGTAAACTCAAAATATCTACAAAATAGATAAAAAGTTATTTCAGTTGGGGGTGATACACTAACATCTGGGAACATAAGAAAAGCCTCTTGAAGGAGTTAGAACTTGAAATGAACTCTGAAGGGAGCTAGGAGTTCCAAGGAATTGAGGTAGGGAAGTACAGTATTCTTGGCATGGAGCATAGCCTGGCCTTATGGAGACTAGAGATAGAAGATCCTATACAGGAAACCATAACAATGGCCATTAGGGCAAGAGTGCAGAGTATGTAAGGGGAAATATATACAAACAGCCTAGAATAATAGATCATGGAGGGCTTTGAATGCTGGGGGTGGGGTGGGTTGGATTTTACCCTGAAGACAACGGATAGTCACTGAAACTTAATGAGCAAGGGAGTGACGTGGTCAGATGTGTGCTTCAGGAGTATCATTTTGGCATCTGTGTGGAGGATGGACTGGAGAAGGGTGAGACTGGCAACAGGGAGACCAATTAGGAGGCTATTGCAAGAACTGAGAAAAGAGGGAATGAGGAGCCAAGTATGGTGGTCGGGGAATGAGCAGAGGAAAGAGAGTAGATACAAGAAATGTCAAGGCTTTCTCTTTGGCTGCCCACTCTTGGTTTTGGCTTCTTCAATATGGTGACCAATGCTTCAAAGGGAGAGGCCTTGGGCCTTCTCCTCTCTGAGGCCAATATCTGACCTTGTGAAAACAAGCCCTAGTCCTTTGCTTCAACATTTGTTCTTTCATGAAGGAGATTAATCTCACATCTCCAACCTTGTGGGTTTTGAAGGGTTATGAGGTTACAGAATCATAGACAGGCAACTAAAAATTAACTGAAATAATTAAAAACTTTCTTAAAAATTGCAGAGTACACGATTGTTGTTGTTTAGTTTTTTCAGTCATGCCCAATGCTTTGTGACCTCATTTAGGGTTTTCTTGGAAAAGATACTAGAGAGGTTTGCCATGTCCTTCTCCAGCTCATCGTACAGATGAGGAAACTAAAGCAAAGAGGGTTAAGTGACTTGTGTAGGTCATATAGCTAGGAAATGTCTGAGGCCCGATTTAAACTCAAGTCTTCTGACTCCAGGCCTTGTACTCTATTCATTGTGCCACCAAGCTGCCCCAGAATACAAGGTAAATTCACATAAATTATCAGCATTCTTATACATAATCAATAAAACCCAACAGAAGAGTTAGAAAGCAAAATTCATTCAGAATAACTATAGAAGCTATAAAATACTTGGGAGCATATCGATCAAGATTCATTTAGCAACTATATGAATTTAATTATAAAATACTTTAAAGAAAGATGGGCCTAAATAATTGGAAAAAATACTAATTGCTTATGGGTAGATCTAGTGAGTATAATAAAATGAAAATACTGTCTAAATTTACTTTTTCACTGCTCTGCCAATTAAACTTCCAAAAGAATATTTTATACAGCTAGAAAAAATTCAGACAGAGGAACAAAAGTTCAAGCATCTCAAGAGTAATAATGGAAAAAAAAAGTGGGAAGGAAAGGGGATCTATTAGATCATAGCTCAAACTCTACTATAAAGCAATACTCATTAAAAAAAATTTTTAATGGTTTAAAAAAGAGAGATTCATCAATGGTACAGATTAGGTATGCAACATGAAAATAAACATAAAAACATAGTATTTGATACTGGGAGAATGATTCACTGTTTGACAAAAACTACTAGGAAAGTGTGCTAGTACTCAGGGAGAAATTAGATTTAGAATAATACTTCACAACATCCTGCAACATAAGGAAGGAGGAAAAAAAAACCATATTGAGAGCCTTATGAAAGCAAAATATACTCCCCTGGGAATTAGAGAGTTCCTTATCTCCCGAGGGCTTTGAGTGGAGTCTGGATGATCAACTGCCAGGGACACTGTGGAAAAGATGGTGGCCAGCACAATCAGCTATGGTCTCTAGAGTCTCAACCAATTCAACTATTCATTAAGCAAAAGACTATATCTCATCTAAATCAGAGGGAAAGGGTAGAAATGAAAACTTCAAAAATAGTGCAATCTAGTCTTGATTATTACCTGGGTTAATTTTTCAGGGAATGGCTAAACAGCCTGGGCTGGTTATCTATGTTCTTACTTTCCTTTCGTTCTTATTATGCATCTTTGGATCATTATATTAACATTTGTTTCACCACAAACAGAAAAGAAGGGTAAGAACGTCAATTTTATCTTATTTATTGCTTGTATGAATAAGGGTATGGGGCATTAGGTACCATTAGGTGGATAGAGTGCCAGGCCTACAGTCAGGAAGATGAGTCTTCCAGAGTTGAAATCCAACCTCAGACATTTACTAGCCATGTGACCCTGGTCAAGTCACATAACCCTGTTTGCCTCAGTTCCTCATCTATAAAACAAGCTGGAGAAGGATATGAAAAGCCACTTCAGTATCTTTGTCAAGAAAACCTGAAATGGGGTCACAAAAAGTTGGATACAACTGAAATGACTCAACAATAACGAAAACATACAAGGTACCGGGGAACTTTCTCTTTTCCTCCAGTGGAAGAATATATGGTATATATTCATAAAGCCCTAGAGGGCTATAATTTTCTAATGTCACAATTAAGAAAGTGATTATACTTTGTGTATGTGAGAACATTTCTTTCATACAAGGCCAAAGACCCAGACAAAAGCTGAACAAATCCATCACTTATCCAGATATGTGGAAATGTATCTCAAAATGATAAAACACAATCAGATCATTTGGTGATTTAATTCTTGGTTCAAAATAATCTGAAAAATATAAAATAAATCAACAATTATTAATTATTCCCTCTATGCGTTAGGTTCTAGTTTTGAAAAGACAAAACTGAAAATTGCTCTATCTTCAAAGAGCTTATGTTGTATTAGGAAACAACAGATGTACATATAAGTAAATACAAAATAAATATCAAATGATGTGGAGGTAGCACTAGCAGCTGGGGAGGGGAGGTAGAAGTCAGGAAAGGCAATAGATGGCACCTGAGCTGAGCTTTGACAGGAATTAGGGATTCTAAGTGTTAGGGATAGAAAGGGAGTACATTATGGGCAACACGGAGAAAGGAGATGGAATTCTATATAAGAACAACAACAATACCTATCATTTAAATAGCTCTGTAAGTTTGCAAATCCTTTTATAAATACTATATCTTGTTTATCCTAGCAACTCTGGGAGGCAGGTGCTATTTTTATCCCATTTTGCAGATGAGAAACCTGAGATTGGGAGATTTGAACTGTCTTGCTTGGGATCATACAACAAGTAAGAGTCTAGGACGGGATTTGAATTGCAGCACTAAGGATATTAAGACAGCCCTGCTATCTTCAAAGGGCTTACACTGTATTAGAAAATAAATGTCAAGTAACTTAGGGGTGGCTCTCTCTAGGTCCAGGGCTTTATCCACTAAACAAGTTCATATCATCTCCTTCTTGACCATGGAAATGATGAGGTAATACCACAGACCTGAGTGGTTTTCCAGTAGTTAATTAGTCAAAGTAGACTTGTGAACTTTATCAGTTATCTAAAACTGATCAGAGGAACATTTAAATTGAGGTGGGTTTCTTTTAAAGCTAAGCATTTTAGAATTCACTTCTTTCTGATTGATACTCCTATTGATAATTTTATTAATCTCAAGAGAACCTGTTACCAAATCCATGGTAAGTCATACTGGAAAATGTCTTCACATTTTCTCTTAATTTTAAAGATTTTTTTAAAATTTTTAACATTGGGAAAGGATGTGGCCTTCTCAAGATGAAAGCATATCTCCAGAAGAGACAGAAAAGTAATCACATTAAGTCCTTAGGTTACTTTTATGCTTTCTTTTTTTTAATCTGGATTGGTTTAATCCAATTCAAGAAAAGATCTATGAAATTAATCTTACTTCATAAAACAAAACCCAGCAAGTATGTTGAAACTGTAAAGTATAATATAAATGTAAGGTATTTTAATTTAATTTTAATTTAATTTAGTTCTTTTAGCAAATTTATTACTGTTGTGAAAGCCATAACTGAAACTGTGTACATGCACACACGCGCACACACACACACACACACACACACACACACACACACAGAATGAACCAAGAAGTTTAAAATGTTGTCTTCACAACACATTTTGAATTTGGGAAACATATCCCTTGATCCCACCCTAATTTATCAAGAGCTAGCTGAAAGCTTAGAAATAATCCAGTCAATCCATAAATCTGTGCATACCCTTTGACCCAGAAGTGCCATCACAAGCTTTGTACCCCAAAGAGATCCAAGAGAAAGAAAAAGTACAAAAATATTTATATCAGCTCATTTTGTGATGCCAAAGAATCGGACATCATCAACTGGGGAATGGCTGAACAGGTTGCGGCATATGATTGTGATGGAATATTATTGTGCTATAAGAAATGATGAGGAGGGTACTTTCAGAAAAAAAAAACACCCAACAAAACAAACATGACAACACTTGCATGAACTGATGCAAAATGAAGTAAGAAGACCTGGGAATCTGTGCACAGTAACAGCAACGTTGTAATGATGATCAACTCTGAAAGAGTTGGTTACTCTGACCAATACGATGATCAAAGACAATTCCAGATGACTCATGATGAAAAAATGCTATCCACCTCCCGAGAAAAAACTGATGAACTGAGTGCAAATTTAAGTAAAATTTTCTCTCTTTATTTTTTTTCTTGCTTTTTGGTGATATGGCTAATATGGAAATATATTTTTCATGGCAAAAAAGGAAATAATCTAGTCCAGTAGTGTCAAACTCAAATAAAAATGGTTTCCTTGGCCACGTAATGACTTAAAAAGCCACAAGTTAACATTAAGTTGAATTGCATTTTTATTTATTTTGTTAAAAATTTCTCAAATCTATTTTAATCTGGTTCCAGTGCACTCTGCCATGTGGGTCCCTGAGTTTAAGAGTTTAATGCCTCTGATCTATCCCAAACTCTTCATTTTAAAGATATGTTGAAACTCTTTGCTGAAGAGCACCCATGTAGTAAATAGCCAAGCTGGAATAAGAATTCAGGTCCTCTAACTACAGTTGAAATGCTCTTTCCATACCATTATCTGCCTTTTCTTTAGTCCTATCATGGTCTTCCGCTGTACATTTAAAGTGAGGTTCTTAACCATTTTTGTATTGCAGACCCCACTGGCCATCTGGTGAAACCTATTAAAGATCTTTCCTTCAAAACAATGTTTTTCTCAGAATAATGACTTTAAATACATAAAAAACATTAGAATCACAAAGGGAATCAACTTTACTAAAATAAAGATATAAATTTTTGCCATCTGAGTTCACTGACCATGGTTAAGAACCCCTACTCTAGAAAGCACATCAACATTTTCCTATAGAAGATTCTTTTTCAGTCCTTCCCCTCCCCCATCACACTCCTACAAAAGTTACTTTTGGACAATAAGTTATTAAAAAGTAGAGCTTATGAAATTTAAAGCTTGCTGGAGGCAGAGGAGAACATATGGCCTCTCTAATTTCTGCTTTCTTTCCCTACTTTCATGTTATAGAGAACATCCCTTTTGGACCCCATAATAAGGACAAAATGAAGGCACACATAGAAATGTAGAGGGAAGGCCCTTCAGATGCAAAAGAAGTATTCCAAATCTTAGAAAGGTGCTGAGGCTAACTGCATAAGAAGAGCAGGTGAGACACTGAACTTGCTTCTAGAGCACATTTCTGCCTCTGTTCTTAGCCTCTCATCTACATAAAATCGCAGCCAGAGATTGGGATATAGCTGACTACATGTGATAGATCACTATAAACAAAGGTAGAGTTCCTTAATAAGAAGAATTGCTCTTAACTAGGAAGAGTGAGCAAAGAGGAGCCCAGCCCTCTCTTGTCTTATGCCCTACAAGTTCAGATCTGATGCTCTGAGTCTAAGGGGCTTCGGCCAAACCTAGTTCAAGAGTTGTTACTCATGCTGAAAGAGCCAAGTACCATCTAGCCAAGCCAGTGGCTAAAGATGAAGAAAAGACTATAGTTGCCATCAAAGAGTAAGCCCCAAGTGATGTACCTGGCCAAATAGCTAAGTAACTTGTCCAGCCAAGACATAGTCGCTTTAGATCAGGTGAGCTGCAAATTTGTCCGTCTCTGACACCATATCACACATCAAACTTCATGAGACTCTTCAGAGAAGGAAAGGACATTGAAGCCATGCTGGTTTGTAGTCATGAGTTGCATTGGCTACATATGTTTCCTGCACATGGGGCTGACTAGTACTGTCATTTAAAAAGATGAACATTTTATCTCCCCACCCCTATTAAGGCAATATTTGTTGAAAAAAATGTGCCCCAGGTTTTTTTTTTATAGGGAGAAATGCTCCCCCCCCCCCCCCGCCAAAGTAAGTACTTTTTACTATGCTATTTAGTAAATGGCTTTGCTAAAGAACTAAGTCTACTGGCTTATTGTTAATTAAGGGGAAGCATACCAGTATAGGCTAGTGAGCTATAGATTAGGAGGCCATCCAACTACAAGGTTAGATCTAGAATTGTGGGAGTAGTAACAGCTGCCTCTCTGGAGACCCAACCTGCCAGTACTGGTGCTTACTGGGGAGTGAATCCAGCCAGAGGGGCTGTTACATAAGTATAAAATAATTCGAGAAGGAAGCAAGCAACTAAGATCAGGTATGCTTCATGAAGAAGTGGCACCTGAACTGAACTATAAAGGAACCTAAGCATTCTAGAGGATCCAGGAGAGGAAGGCGTGTATTCCAGACATGGAGCACAACCTCTATGAAAGCACCAAGTGAAATGCCTCAGTAGGGCAGTTCGGCTAGAATGAAGACTATATGAAGGAAAATGATGGGGAAATAAGACTGAAAAGGTATGCTGGAGTGAAATTTTCGAAGTCTTCTCTCAGCCAATCTGAGAAATTGCCATTTTATCTTAAAGGTAATAGAGAAGTGGGCAGCTAGATAGTGCGGTGGATAGAGCACTGGGCCTGAAGTCAGGAAGATGTGAGTTCAAATCTACCCTCAGATATTTGCTAGCTGTGTGACCCTGGCCAAATCATTTAACCCCTATCTGTCTCAGTTCCCCATCTGTAAAATAGGTAAACACTGGAGGAAGAAATGGCAAATCACTCCAGTATCTTTGCCAAGAAAACCCCATGGACAAAGACATGGCTCAACAACAACGACAATGGGGAACCATGGAGAGTGTCATGGTCACATATGTGAAAGGTTTTTAGCAGGTATGAAGAGGAGGGGCTGGAGACAAGAAAAATTGGGGAGAAGATCATATACTTCATAACTACTCTTCACTATGTTGTCCTCTGTCAAGTGTGATTTCCAGGACAGAAAACTGTCATCCTTGCTATGTATTAATCATAAAATCAATGCCTGACTTGACAAGTAACCTTTATAGTGAGATTACTTATGCATGCTTGTCTTTTTGATTAATCAGTTTTCCCTTTGTTATCCCCAATTGTTTTTTTTTTCCCTTTAGGCCTCAATATCCTCAATCAGGGCATGTGTCCTCTCTCTCTCTCTCTCTCTCTCTCTCTCTCTCTCTCTCTCTCTCTCTCTCTCTCTCTCTCTCTCTCTCTCTCTCACACACACACACACACACCCCACTCTCTCCTCACACCCAGTGAAGAAGTGGAGCATCAGAGTTAATTTACAATCTACATTTAAATAACGCATTTATTTATACCAAATAACCTCTTACTGTTTACTTCTTCCTCCTCACGTATGACTCAATATTTTCAATCTTACAACTCTAGACAGATGCAACATTTTCAGCACCCAGGGGGAAAATAAAGCACTCCATGAAAAAGGCCAGTCAGAACATATCAAGGAAGGCGCAGAAAATGCCATTCTCACTGGAGTATTAAGGTAGCTACCAGCCTATGTTCTAGGATCAGGGTCCTTAACCTTGTCATGCCTGCCTCCGGCAGTATGATGAGGTCAATGAACTCCTTCTCAGAAGAATGCTGTTGAATAATCAAAAGAAATGCTAACTTCCAGTTACAAGTTAGTGAAAATAAAGATGATCCCCACCCCTCCCTTGCACATCATGATCTGGCCTAATATAATATCGTTCCAACTGGTCCCCTTGCCTCAAGTCTCTCCCAATTCCAATTCATCCTCCATTCAGCCACCAAAGCAATTTTCTTAAAACAAAGGTCTGACCATGTCATCTTACATACCCAATAACTCCAGGGGCTCCCTATCACCACCAGGATCAAATACAAAATGTTGTTTGGCATTCAAAGCTCTTAATAACCTAACCCCCTTCTACTTTTCCAGTCTTTTTATACCTTATTCTCCGACATAAACTCTTTGATCCAGTAACACTGGCTTCCTGGCTCTTCCAGGAATATCTCACTTCATTGCTCAGCTCCAGGTGTTTTCTTAGGTCATTTCTCCATTTCTGAAACACTCTCCCTCCTCCACTCTGACTACTGACCACCATGGTTTCCTTCAAAAGACCCAACTAAAATTCCATCTTCTACTGGAAGACTTCCCTAAATCCTCTTAATTCTAGTGTTTTTTCCTCTGTTAATTATTTCCCATTTATCCTGTGTATAACTTGCTTTGTAGAAGTTTGCATGTTGTCTCCCCCGTTAGATTGTAAGCTCCTTGAGGGCAGTGTTTGTCTTTTGCCTCTTTTGGTATCCCCAGCACTTAGCACAGTGCGGAAACACCAGTACACGCTTGATAAATGTTTACTGACTGACTGGGCCAAGGCTTGGCCTCAGAACATTCAAATTTAGAGAGTGGAAGCAGTAGAAACAATAGACCTTCAGTACCTAGTTAGTAAGAAAATTTGTTTAAAAAAAAAAAACTTCCTCCTCCCTATGGCTCCTCCTGAACTCTTCCCAGGCCAGGCCTTGACCTTTTCTCCCCAAACTCTTGGAAAGCAAGGTCCCCAGCTCCAGAGTCTTTTCTCTCCTTCCTTCCTCCAGAACACCTAAACTCCAAAGCAGGGGGCTTTGGATCTCTCAGTCTATCTCCCCTCCCCTCCAAACCAACTCCTCCCAACTATGGGGCCTTGCCTTGTATCATACTGCCTTCTCCTGAAGAGTCAATCAATTAAGTTTGTCTAAAGAGAATGACTGAAAAGTAACTTTCATTCTGCATGTTTTATCAACTTTGGGTGATCAGCCTCTCCAGTTTAGCTTAGCTGCTCTTCAGATAACACACATTGCCAAGCTCTAAACTCAAAAGATTTTTCAGGATTGGAAGAGCTGTCCCTCAGTTGGAACATCCTTCAAGAACACAGGGACACCTTCACTCCTTGATGAGACATCTGAAGACGCTTCTTCAGAAATTTGCTATCTATTAATTCACTACATTTGCATGACACTGTACAGTTTCCAGAACACTTTCCTGCTCTATTTCTCATAGAACTAATTAGCACAACATCCTTATGAGTTAAATCAGGTATTGTTGACCCCATTTTATAGACATGCAAAAACAAATAAAAAAAATCTCAAGGCATAAAGACATGCCAATCAAATTGGCCCAAGTTGCACAGTTACTAAAGAGTAGGGCAAGAAATTTTGACTCCCAAGTTCAGGGCTACCATACCACATTTATTCTCTGTCACTAACGTCAAGGAAAGATGTTTTCCCATCACACCTACCTAAATGACTATTGTCAGCTAAGAGAAAACAGCCCTTGGCATCTCCTGGAATCCACTAGCTGAGACCATTATAAATGCACTTGATTTTCTATGATTCATTTATTCATTATTTTCTTGTGATTTAATTAAAAGACTTTCTGTTCCCTCAAGAAAAAGTAGCAAAGTTGAGAATACAAATGGGAAGAGTTACAGGATCATAGTTCTAGTCCTGAAAGGCACCTCAGATGCCATTTAGTCCAACCCCTTCATTTTACAGGTGAGGAAAATGAGGCTCAGGGAAGTTAAGTGATTTGTCCAAGGTCACATGGGCAGTAAGCAACAGAGATAGGATGTGACCTTATGTCCCCTAATAATTTTCCACCTTACCACACTACTTCCCCTGCTCAAGAGACCTGGTTGCTGACTGACAGATACACTTAATAACTGTATGACTGTGGGGAAGTCCTGTAACCTCTCAGGTTATACATATATTTGACATATCAAATGCGCATAATAATATTCACGCTACTTATTTCATAAAATCATAGATTCAGAGTTTGGGGAAATCTCATTTTATAGATAAGGAACTGAGCCAGTGAGTTTTAATGACTTACTCAAGCTCACAGAGGAAAGCAGGATTTGAGCCTTCTTTCCTTGATTCCATAGGCAGCCCTTTCTCTACAATATTATTGCTGCCTCCTCCTCCCGCTCCACAAAAGTTGGTGTCTGCAAAGTGTTTAGTATCTTCAGATTCACAAAAGGAAGGGAATCAGTATCATTAATTTGGATACTTTCTAAAAGCCAGTCAATTTTTCAAAGGTTTTTAAAAGTTAGTTTTTTGTAAGTTTTACTTGTAAAGCTATTTTTTTTTAAAGTTTACCAGTCCTTCAAACACTTTAAAGATAGGTATTTTGAATATGAAAGGTATCCACACTGGTGATTCCATGATCTCAAGAGCATTGGGACTCCTCCCATCCCTTCAGTGCCCCCAGGAACTCTAGAAAACTGGGAATTATAGATATTACTGATATGCTTTTGGTGATGGGCCTTCTACACTGGGAATTCCCAGTATCACTGAAATCACTGATCTGGACAGAAAAATATAGTTATAAAGGGAGCAGTTTCACCTGTCAGGAACTCTCAGAGGAAACTTCAGAGGATTTTAAATTGGTGATAAAATTTTCTAAAGAGAATAAATCAATCCCAAAATTTTAATAACAGCTTAATACAGTACATTTTAGAGATAAAGGTGCCATTATTATGAGGCTTATAATTTCCTTCAATGCAATAGTACAGCTTTTGGTAGCAATACTTATGGTTAGGTTCCCAATAACCTTGCTCCCCCCTCCATCTTATGGATGTCAAAATTTTATTAAGAACTCACCAATTAATTCATTCAAATTAAAGTTTTGAAAATGTTCCTCCCTTCCCCAAGTGGGTCTGTTACACTAAACTATTCACAGATAGGTGAAGGCAGCTAGGTGGTGGATTGAACGTTGAGCGTGGACTTAGCAAGACACAAGTTCAAATCCAGCCTCAGAGACTTACTATCTGTGTGGCAAATAATTTATTTAACCTTTGTCTGCCTCAGTTTCCTCAATTATAAAACAAAGATAACAATAGTACCTACCTTCCGGGACTGTTGTGAGGATCAGCTGAGATAATATCTGTGAAAGTGCTTAGCACAGTACCTGACACATAGTAAGTGCTATATAAATACCAGCTATTTGTTGATGATGTCAATTCTAAAGTAAGGCAAATTTAGCTACTAAATTTTAATTCACTCTATTGATGTCCCATGATTTTTCTCAGTCCAGGTACTCCATCTAATGATGCAGATTGCTACCTTTCTTCATTTTTGAATTGGCATGGTCTCTAGGAGTTACTCTGCCCAAAATATCAGCCCTGTGCAGCCCACCAGATTATTGTGTCAAGTTGATGGCGAAGTAGGCAGGTAGAATGCTCACCTGCCTTCAAAGCACAACTCAGGTACTACCTCTTAGACCAGGCCATTCCTAACTCTCCCCCTTTTGTCTCAAGTAGCCCTCTCTGAAATTAGCCAGATAGGTGCTCAAATAACAGAGAACGAACCTTATCACTGACCTCTGTTTGAAACTTTTTCTGCTTGATAGGATCTGAAAGAGCTCCCACTGTACTGGCATTGCTTTTGAGATCCCAGTCACCCTCATGCTCTGAAGCATCAAAACAGGATTTTAATGGTAGGCCCCTAGAACTGATTAGCTGTCATGAACAATACATTACAGGAAGGAGAATATGGGCTTCAGAGGTTACTGGGTCAAAAACGTGAATGTACAGAGAATTTTTGCTTAGTTTCATCCCATTCCTTTCATCTTGCACATGCCTTCCTCTATGAAGGGGCATCCTATTTTACCACATTCTCCCCTTCTTGATCTCTCTGGAATGGAGCTTGACCTGCTGTGCCACTTTATAAGGGAAAAAATATACTATCCATACCAATAGTCTAGGGCCTAGACTTTTATTAAGGGGATTTGTTCTGTGAATTGTGGATTCAGTCAAAGGGCCCCACTTGAGGACCTAGAGGGCCACATGTGGCCTGAAGGATGAAGGTTCCCCCACTCTGGTCGGGGCTTTAGGTGAACTCTTACAAGGGCTATATTAGCCAATATCCTTCCCAGGAGACCTATGCTTAACTTTTTTGGGGGGCTAGGGGGCAGAATGTAGAAAAATCACTTAAGAGCTAAGGCCTGGGAACTAAATCAATTTCATTTTCACAGCTACAGGAAAAATCATACCAACAAGTTCCATTGCCAAAAACTGTTTCAAAACTTATTCTGTTAGTCACCAAGGGGATACAGCTTAACATAAACCCACCTCGCTTGAGAGTACTTGATTAAGGGGCAGAGCCAAGATGGCAGAGTACAAGCAGCGACTTGCTTGAGCTCTCCCCCAAACCTCTCCAAATACCTGAAAAAATGGTTCTAAACAAATTCTAGAGCAGCAGAACCCACAAAAAGACAGAGTGAAACAAATTTCCAGCCCAAGACAACCTGGACAGTTGATTGGAAAGTTACTATTGCGCCATGCTGGGAGAGGAGCGCAGTTCAGCGTGGGCACACGGGCAAAGACCAGCCTCAGTGAACCTGGAGCAGGCCTCAGGAAACTGAATCACTGACAGCTGTGGTGGCTTCCAGACTTCTCAATCCACAAATGCCAAAGACAACTTAGAAGGTCAGTAGGAAATGTCTGTCAGACCATGGTGAGAGAGGAGCTCAGTCCTGCCCCAGTCCTGGTGCAGCCCCAGGGTGGTGGATGCTTCTGGAGCTCTCGGCCCACAGACTGAGGGGGAATCAAGTGGCTGATCAGAGGGGAATTGCATAGATTTCATTGCTGGTGCTGAGGCAGGAATCTCTTGATTTGCCCATGCGTGGATCTAGGTCACAGTTCTAGGTGGCAGTCCTGGATCAAGGAGGAACGTGGTAGAGTTGGCAGTGGCAGTGCAGACAGAATACTCCTCATGGTTTCAAGGCATAAAAGAGTGCTTGTGGTCACTCATAGACCAGAACATAGGCCAGTAAACACCTTGCTCTTGATCATACCACCTTGGAAAAATAGAAAATTTGCAGGTCCCTAGAAGCATCTCTGAAAACAACTGCACAAAACCGCTGAAGCTTGGGACAGCACATTCTCCACACTGGAAGCAGACCCTTACCTTAACAAAGAGTTTAAAACTCAATTAACTGGCTAGAAACATGAGCAAACTGCATTAGTCAGACCATAGAATATTTCTTTGGTGACAAAGCAGATCAAAACATACAACCAGAAGAAGACAACAAAGTCAAAGCTCCTACATCCAAAGCCTCCAAGAAAAAATATGATTTGGTCCCAGGCCATGGAAAAGCTCAAAAAGGATTTTGAAAAGCAAGCAAGAGAAGCAGAGGAAAAACTGGGAAGAGAAATGAGAGTCATGCAAGAAAATCATGAAAAACAAGAGTATATGATTAAGAGCACAGACCAGTGGACCTGTGTTCACATCTCTAAGCTCTGCTGCTGCCTAGATATTCTCTAGAGACCCTTTTAATTCCATAATCTATGATCCTACTGCATTTCTCCACGTCTGTTTCTTCATCTGGAAAATGAAGGGGATGGAGTAAATTATTGTTAAAATCCTTCTGGAGGGGCAACTAGGTGGTACAGTAGACAGAACATCAGCCCTGGAGTCAGGAAGACCTGAATGCAAATCTGGCCTCAAGACACCTGGCACTTAATATCTTTGTGACTGAAGTCACTTATCCCTGATTGTCTCACCACTGAAAAGAAAAGAAGAGAAAAGAAAAGAAAAGAAAAGAAAAGAAGAGAAAAGAAGAGAAAAGAAAAGAAAAGAAAAAAGAAAAGAAAAGAAAAGAAAAGAAAAGAAAAGAAAAGAAAAGAAAAGAAAAGGCCTTTTGGAACTAATGATTACATTAGGAAAAGTTATCAGGTTAATTTTCTAAGGATGAAGAAGATCAATGAATCCCATGTAGATAATATATTCTTAATTTGAAAAATGACTTTAGGAACAGGATTTTTATATCCTTTGAAGGAATTTTACGTTCTTTGAAGCTCTAAATCTATGCCTCTGTGGTTTCTTCCAATCTTTCCATTTAGCAGGTGAGGATACTGAGGTCCAGAGAATTAAAGTGACTTGGCCAAAGTTGTATCAATACTGGAATTTAGGTCTCCTAATTAAGTCTAGGTTCTCCTAGCCTTGTAGCACTGTTTCTTCTTAAGGTACTCCTTATAAATTTACTCTCCTCATCAAGAGGTTTCCCAACAAACATAGTAGAGATTTGTTACATGATTTCCTACTCCCTCTTTCTTGTGCCTCTATCCTCTTTCCCCTCACCCTCCCTCCTGCCTTGTTTCTTCCAGGTGTCAGGGAAGGCATGAAGGAGTTATTTCACAGCTCCATCTCTCCATATTTCCATTACATTGTGCCTTCTACCCCACCCAGAAAAAATTTAAAGTATCAATGATAGCAGGAAGTAATCTGAGATACCTGTTTGATCCAGAGGAATAAGGGTAGTGTTCAATCTAGAAAAGCCAGAACACAAGCTTTTCAGGTATGTAGAGAGTCAATTAGCTGGATCAGAAAATCAAATAATCTGGGATTTATTTCACATTATTCCCTTTCACAGGTTCTCTTTTCCCATCAAGTTGACCTATTAGTTGTTCCCTATACATGTCTCACTGCCTTTTCAAAAGTGGTGTCCCCATGTTTGATACGGGCTCCCTTCTTACCTCTAGGTAGCATCCCTTGGTTTCTGCAAAGCACATCTCAAATGACACTTCCTAGGCTAGGTCTTTCCTGATCCCTTTTCTACTGCACCCTTTGCCCCAGTCACCTTTCTCCTCCCTGAAACAACTTTGTAGTTACTTAATTATGAACATAGTGTATCTATGTTCTAGTGAATGTAAGCTCTTTGTGGTCAGTGGATGTTTCTAAGTCCAACAAATTACAATATGCAAGGCACTGTTGGCACTTAAACATTTGTTGAACACTTTAAAAAACACTTACTGGGTCATCTGTGTATAGTCTTATTAACTGGAATTATTTTAATCATTCCCAAGGACCCAGAAGAAGGGGTTGGTGGTAGAACTTACTGCTTAGTGATCATTATGGATGGTATTCATCCATCAGTATGCTGACTAGACCTTCTGTCCAGGGACAAGTGGCAAGTTTGGGGGCTCCCAACATGAGAGACTTGTTTTGATTCTTTATGAGTTCAGGTTCAGATTCTTTGGGTTTTCTGTCAGATTTACTAAAAATTCTCCCATATTTGATTTGTTAGTCTGATGGCTTAACTGGAGCTGAGGGTTCCTCTATGGAATGACTAGAGTCAAATTCTAAAGTTTTCTGGGAAGCCCTAGGTATTATCATGACTCAGAGTTATGAAGAAGTCTTCAAGATTAAACCTAATCCATGTGAGTCTAGATCTGCAGTTCTGTGGCATAGATTTGGCTCATCCATCAAGTTTTTTTTAGATTCCGTCATCCATAATTTTAGCTATCCCTCCCACCCTCACCTCAGCTGCAAATTTGATAAGCCTGCCTAACATCAATGCCTTCATTTAAGTCCCTGACTAAAACACTAAACAGTCCAGGTCAAGGACAGATTGTTGAAGCACTACATGAGCCTTCATTTCAAGATGACATTAGTCCATGAATGAATACTTTTTTGGGGAGGGGTTGGCCCTTCCCTCATCAGTTTTGAATTAGTGTAAATTAGTGAATTAGTTTATCACCTATCCTCCACTTCTCCATCTTGTCCGTGAGGATGAAATGATCAACTTTGTTAATGCTTTGCTGAAATTTAGGCAAATATATCTATAGCATCACACTGAGTGACTAGTCTAGTAAAATTTTCCAAAAATGAAATTAGGTTTGCATAGTATGATATGACATTGTCTTGATGGAAAGTCAGCTAAGTTTGAATCCTGGCTCTGCTAATGCTGCCTGTACGACTTCAAGGCAAGTCACTTCACTTCTCTGTGCTCTAGTTTCTTCACCTGTTTTAAAGAAGGGGGAGGAATGGGACAGCCTAGATGGTCCTCAGGTGTCTTCCAACTCTAAATCTATTATCTGGTGATCCTAAAAAAGGGCAAGCATGCAAAAGGATAGACACCTGTCCTCATCAAATGATTTTTCAGACTAGCACAAGAACTCCTCATGCACTTGGTGCTCAATGCTGACCAAATTAATGAAAGTAGAGTACAACCAAATAGCCCAGGGGCAGTTTTTTTCCTTGTGTTTCCTAGTCCTTTTCTACCTCTTGGTTACTCCTAGCCAGTTTTGAAATAATTTCACCTTAACCCAGGCAGGTTCAAGAGACAGTGGTTAAAACTCTTAGTAAGGAAAAAGCAACTCTTATCATCCCCTCCTCTCACCGGTTTTTGACCTTTACAAATGAGGTTTGCTTTTTCTGTCTTCTAGAGGGCAAAACCTCACTTACCTGCCTGGCACCGTTATATGCACTTAACAAATGCCAGCTGATCAATTTTCATACTTCGTAGGCC
This sequence comes from Phascolarctos cinereus, assembly GCF_003287225.1. Classification (NCBI taxonomy): domain Eukaryota; kingdom Metazoa; phylum Chordata; class Mammalia; order Diprotodontia; family Phascolarctidae; genus Phascolarctos; species Phascolarctos cinereus. The sequence goes on along the minus strand of NW_027555847.1, from coordinate 122,180,243 downwards.
TTCAACCCCAGGTTTCTGCTGTAGAATGGCTCCTTAAGTTTGGTATCTACCCAAACGTTCCTAGGACTTAAAAAGATTGAACCCCTCCCTCCCTCCAATTCTCTAGTCTTCTCCTTTCCCTGAGCCTAGCTTCTTTCAGAACTTGTGACTACCAGTCCAAAGGGACCTCAGTCATTCACTTCCACTGTGAGTCCCCAACTTCTAGCTCTTCCTGGAGTTCTATAGAAAGCCTCCTTCCTTTATTAATCCTCTTCCCCAGTGCTAGGAAATTAGAGCAAGGCATCCTCTGTTAGACTGCAGTAAAGATCCACTGAGTTGGAATTGATTTCAGAGAGGTCCACTACTTCAGCTTGTCCCTGGATAGGAATCCCATCTCCAACATCCCCAACAGGTGATAATCGAACTCTTGCTTACAGACCCTCCTTCACTTCCTATTCTCCCATACCTCGGAGATGGAGAGCTCACTAACTCCCGAATGCAGTCTTACTTGTTCAGGAAGCTTTTCCTTGCATCCTAAATCTGTTAGACTGCATCTTTCATCCATTGTTCTTACTTCTACCCACTGGGGCCAAGCAGAACAAGTCTAATCTCTCCTGCAGGTGAGAGTCCTTCAAATACAGTTATCATGAATCCCCTCACTCAGACCCTCCCACTTATTACTGTCTCACTTCATACACTTTTCTCGGCCCACCTCTGCTCCTTCTTCTAGTCTTGTCCTACCCATCCCCCCAAGCCAGGGGCGTCACTGACCCTCCCAAATGCAATCCGCTGGCCTGCACCCCCAAGTTCTGGCCAAAGGTTAGGGCACCTAGGACTCACCATCGGTCACCGTCAAGTCAGCGTCTTCTTCCCCAAGATGAACCTCCAGCAGGAGGGGTTTCGAGTTGCGGCGGAAGGGCTGCAGGCCGTCCAGGAGCTGCTCCTCATTTACGAAGTGAAGTTGTACGAGGTACCGCAGCGGCTGTGGGTCCGGGTCCGGGTCAGTGGCAGCGGCCGCCACAGCCGCGGCCGCTGCCGCAGTCATGGTCGGGGCGCGCTCGCTGCTGCAGTAGCAGTAGTAGCAGCAGCAGCAGCCTCAGCTCTGGCTTGCCACTGAGCCCCGGCGGCCGCGACTGCCGCTGATCCCGCCTGAGCACTGCTGCGGGAAACTAGGTCGGGGGCCCGAAGGCCGGAGACCGAGGAGACGGAGAGAGACCGCGGGAGCTGGGCGGCGATGAACCAATTCAGCATCCAGGACGCCTCCCGGCTCCTTCTGGCATCTCCAGGCCAGGGCGGCCTCTAGTGCCCCTCCTTTCGGGAAGAAAACAGCGGCCCACGTGGATGTCCTTCCGCGCGCGTGGGGACAGGGACACTTAGACGTGCCCCCGCCGCACGCCGCTACGCCACGGGTGGGGAGCGCTCCTCGGGCCCGGCTCGGGGCGCTTGGCAAGTACCTGGTGGGAACTCTGGTTTGGAAGCAAAAGGGTGACACCTGCTGTTCGTTGGGGCTGCACTAGCTGACTGACAAAGTAATTAGGGCAGGCCCTCAGGCCAGAGCTGGGCGGGGTTTGGAAAGCTAAGGAGGTCAAAGCTCTTTTATGGGCCGACTAGTTCCCGGAACAGAACCCTGGAAGCACATTCAATTCAGTTGGATTTAATTCATTTCAACAAGCATTTATGAAGCACCTGCTGCATGCCAGGTGCTTGAGAATAGACATAAAAATGGAACCTAACATTCCCAATACCTCACGGATCTTATCTCATTTATTTACTAGGGAAAACCACCCTGTGAAGACGAGGAAATACAAAATTTATACAAAGGAGTCTGTGTGTGTGTGTGTGTGTGTGGCGGGGGAGAAAAGAGCGAGGCGGTGGGTAGGATGGGTACTAGTCATTCTGGGAACTGGGACAGGCCTCATGTAGATGGTGACAACTGAACTGAGCTTGGGAGGAAAAGGCATTATTACTTACCAGGGACTTGGCTTCCTAGCCACGTTTATACCTTGGCTGCTTTACCCAAATGACTGGGTGAATCAGCAGAGTGATGCTCGAAGGGACCCTGGAGGTTGCATCATCCATTGAAAGAGGGAGCTTCCTCTTCTACCAAAAACTAGGTAGGGAAAGTTCACTGCAGTTCTGTTACATGGAGCCCCAGGCCAAAAGAAGAGAGTAGGAAGGACCCAGGTGTCCTGATAAAAGCTGATGCTCAACTTAGCTCTCAGCTCTTCCTACTTACCTCTTTCCCATCAGGATATACAAGGATGAAATTTATGAGGGGCAGCTGGTGGTGCAGTGGATAGAACACTGGCGCAAGAGGACCTGAGTTCAAACGTGGCCTCAGACACTTACTAGTTGTGTGATCCTGGGTAAGTCACTTAACTCTGCCTACCTAAAAAATGAAAGAAAAAATGAATTTATGGTCCAAAATCTCTGGTTAAGACAAGTCTTTACTTTTAAAAAAAAGCCACATTATTAAAAGGGAAAAAGTACCAGATTCTCCATCTTCAGCATTTCAGCCTTGGCCAGGTACCTCATGCTGAATTAACATGGCTTTGTATCAAAATCTGGAAGCAACTGTTCTGTGTTCACAAGCTTCCTTCATAAATGTCAGAGGGAACAAGCAGGAATTTTAACGGTGAATTACTTCAAATCAGATCAAGCAAGGCAAAGTTTCCAAAGCATCTTCTCTAAGTAGGGATCTCCACAATGCTGATCTAATCAAAATATGGATGATTGGCAATCTATCAGCAATGAAAGGGCACTCCACTTTTGCAAGTCCAGGTTCCAGGGACATCTCAGTTAATTCCCTTGGTAAATTCTACTTTATTCAGCTGCAAATGCCTAAATTGTTCCAAGCCAATGACTCCCAATTTAACAGTTCATGGTAAATGAATCCAGAAATTCACTCTAAATAAAAAACGATCAAATTCAAAGTTCAACACCTTTATAGAGATGGAACTCTCTTCTCTCATCAATGACAGCCAATCCAGTATGCTATGAATAATAAATTAATCAGTTTAAATGCCCCTGATAAAACAGATCTAATTAGGACTATATCAAAGCTTAATTTCAATCCCATTCAAATTTGCAAACCATCAAATTCATTTGTAACAAAATTCTGCCTGTGAAGAACTCCCATTAATAGAACAAAAATGAAAAATATAGAAGTTTTAAAAAACCACACTTGACCAACCATCACTTTATTCCCAGAACCCTCATTAGTTCTTCCAAATTTTCTCCCCTCAAACTGACCACATCACCCCCTCTAGCCACTCTCTCAGCTGAGGACTTTGACATGTTTAAATGAGTAAAGTGAGGATTATACTTGGTGAGTTTCATCTTGTTCCTTTATCTCTCATGATCCCATTACTTTCTTCTCCCTCCAGTTTCAGAGGAAGAGATGACTCTTCTTATCAACATCAACTTCTATGTTTGTGGTTTTTAAAAATTATTTTTAACATTATGGGTTCCAAATTCTCTTCCTCCTTCCAACCCCTCCCCCTCCCATTGAAGAGGTAAGCAATAAGATGTCAATTATATATGTGAAATAATGCAAAACTTATTTTCATATTAGCTATGTTGCAAAAAAACCAAGAAATATAAAAAACATTGAAAAAAGCATGCTTCAATGCACACCTAGAGTTAATCAGTTTTTTTCTCTGGAGAAAGATAGCATTTTTCATCATGGGTCCTTTGGAATTGTGTTGCATCATTGTTTTTATTAGAGTAGCAGTCTTTCACAGTCGCTGTTACTGTGTACAATGTTTTCCTGATCCTGCTCACTTCACTTTGTATCAGTTCATATACGTCTTACGAGGTTTTTCTGAAAGCATCCTGCTTATCATTTCTTTCTTTCTTTGGAAGTAAAATAGGTCATTTTTATTACATGAAACTGAAAAAACTTTGCACAATCAAACCAAATGCAGCCAAGATCAGAAGGAAAATAGATACAGCAAGTTTCTCTGACAAAGGCGTCACCTCACAAATTCATAGGGAACTAAGCCAAATCTATAAAAACAAGTTCCATTCCCTAGTTTACAAAAGGTCAAAGGACATAAAAAGGCAGTTTCCAGAAGAAAAAAATCAAGGCTATCAATTTTCACATAAAAATGATCTAAATCACTACAGATTAGAGAAATGAAAACCAAAACAATTCTCAGGTACCACCCCACACCCACCAGAGTAGCTGACATGACAGAAAAAGAAAAAAGACAGATACTAGAGGGGATGTGGAAAAATTGGGATACCAGTGTACTGCTGGTGGAGTTGTGGACTAGACCACTCTGGAGAGCAATTTGGAACTACACCAAAAAAGCCATAAAACTGTGGATACTTTTTTTTTAAAAGAAAATAGTATTTTATCATCACCATCATCATTATTATTTCCTACCAATTACATGTCAAGATAATTTTTAGTACTCATTTTTACAAGATTTTGAGTTCCACATTTTTCTCCCTCTCTCCCCTCCCTTCTGAAAATGGTAGACAATTTGATATAGGTTATACCTGTGCTATCACGTAAAACATATTTCCATATTAGTCACAGTTATGAAAGAAGAAACAGATCAAAAGGGGAAAAAACATAAAAAAGAATGAAGTAAGTGAAAAACTATGCTTCAATCTGCATTCAGACGCCATCAGTTCTTTATCTGGATGTGGATAGCATTTTCCTTCTTGAGTCCTTTGCACTTGTCATGGATCATTATGTTGCTGGGAAGAGCTGAGTCATTCATTGTTGATCATCACACAGTGTTGCTGATACTATGTACAATGTTTTTCCTGGTTCAGCTCATTTCACTTTACATCAGTTCATATACATCTTTCCAGGTTTTTCTGAAATCTGCCTGTTCATCATTTCTTATTGCACGATAATATTCCATTACATTCATATACCATAGCTTATTCAGCCATTCCCCAAGTGATGGGCATCCCCTCAATTTCCAATATTTTGCCACCACCGAAAGGGGCTCCTGTAAATATTTTTGCATGTGTCAGTCCCTTTCCCTTTTTCATAATCTCTTTGGGATACAGTTCTAGTAGTAGTATTGCTGGATCAAACCTGCTTATCATTTCTAAAAACATAATAGTATTCCATTGCAATCATATATTATAACTTGTTCAGCCATTCCTCAATTGATGGACATCCCCTCAGTTTCTAATTCTTTGCCACCACAAAAAGAGCTGCTATAAATATTTTTTTTATATGCAGGTCCTTTTCTTTTTTCTTTGATCAGATATATTTTAAATTATTTTTTCTAGTTCTATAAAATGTTTCTTTGTTAGTTTGATAGGCATAGCAATGAATAAGCAAATTGATTTAGATAGAATTATCATTTTTATTGTATTGGCTCAGTTTGCCCAAGAGCAACTAATATTTCTCCAATTGTTTTGATCTGTATTTGTATGAAAAGTATTTTGTAATTGTGTTAACATAGTCTCTGGGTTTGCCTTCAAAGGTAGACTTCCAAGATTGTATATTGTCTGCAGTCATCTTATTTTATTTTAATTTAGAATATTTTTATATTTTATTTTTCCAATTACATGTAATAATAATTTTAACATTCATTTAAAACTTTTTTGAGTTCCAAATTCTCTCTTTTCCTCCCTCCTCTTTCCTCTCCTTGAGAAGGCAAGTAATTTGATATAGATTATATATGTGCAGTCGTGCAAAACATTACCATGTTAGCCATGTTGCAAAAGAAAACACTGGCAAAAAAAGAAAAATGAAGTAAAAAAAGTATGCTTTGATCAGAATTTAGATTTAATCTCTCTGGAGGTGGATAGCATTTTTCATCATAAGTCCTTTAGAATTGTCATGCATCATTGTATTGCTGAAAACAGCTAAGTCAGTTGATCATTGTACAATATTGCTGTTACTGTGTACAAGGTTCTAGTTCTGCTCACTTCACTCTGCATCAGTTCATAGAAATCTTTGCAAGTTTTTCTGAAAGTATCTTGCTCATCACTTTTTATAGCGCCATAGTATTTCATCACCATCTTACACTACAACTTATTTAGCCATTCCCCAGTGAGCATTGGGCATTGATGGACATCCCATCTATTTCTAATTCTTTGCCACCACAAAAACATCAGCTATAAATACTTTTGCACAAATAGGTCATTTTCCTTGTTTTATTTTTATCTCTTTGGGATACAGACCTAGTAGAGGTAATGCTGGGTCAAAGGGTATGCACAGTTTTATAGCCCTTTGGCCATAGTTGCAAATCGTTCTTCAGAATGGTTGCGTCAGTTCACAACTCCACCAACTATGCATTAGTGTCTAAACTTTTCCACATCTCCTCCAATGTTTTTTTATTTTTATATTCTGTCATATTGGCCAATCTGATACATGTGAAGGGGTACCTCAAATTTGTTTTAATTTGTATTTCTATAATTAATAGTGATTTGGAGCATTTTTTCATATGGCTGTAGATAGCTTGGATTTCTTCATCTGAAAACTGCCTATTCATGTCCTTTGACCATTTATCAATTGGGGAATGACTCATTATAAATTTGACTCAATTTCCTATATTTGAGAAATAAGATTTTATCAGAAAAATGTGCTATAAACATTTCCCCCTAATCTTCATTCTAATCTTAGTTATATTGGTTTTGTTTTTGCAGCCCCATTTTAATTTAATGTAATCAAAATTATCCATTTTACATCCCTTAATACTCTCTATTGTTTGGTCATAAATTCTTCCCTTATCCATACATCTGACAGGTAAAATATTCTATGCTCCCCTAATTTGCTTATGATATTATCCTTTATGTCTAAATTATGTACTCTTTTTGACCTTATCTTGGTGTACAGTATGACATGTTGGTCTATACCTAGTTTTGGTTTCTCAGCAACTTTTTTTTTGTCAAATAGTGAGTTCTTGTCCCAAAAGCTGGGATCTTTACATTTATCAAACACTAGATTGCTATGGTCATTTACTACTGTATATTGTATAGCTAATCTATTCCACTGATCCACCACTCTATTTCTTAGCCAATACCAGACTGTTTTGATGATTATAGCTTTGAAATACAGAAGCAGAAACAAGAACATACAGAAGAACTATACAAGACAGGTCTTAACATTATGAATAACTATGATGGTGTGGTTACTGACCTAGAGCCACGCATCCTGGAGAGTGAAGTCAGGTGGGCCTTAGGAAGAGTAATAGGGCTAGTGGAAGTAATGGAATTTCAACAGAACTATTTCAAATCCTAAAAGATGATGCTGTTAAAGTTTTGCACTCAATATTCCACCAAATTTGGAAAACTCAATGGTAGCCACTGGATTAGAAAAGATCAGTTTATATCCCAATCCTAAGAAGGGCAATGCCAAAGAATGTTCAAACTAATGAACAGCACTGCTTATTTCACATGCTAGCAAGGTTATACTTAAGATTTTGCAAGCTAGATTTTGCAAGTTTCAGCCATATGTGAACTGAGAATTACCAGAGGTACAGGCTGGTTTTTAGACAGGCAAAGGAACTAGCGACCAAATTGCAAATATTTGCTGGATTCTGGAGAAAGCAATGGAGTCAGAAAAACATTGACTTTGACTAGCTTGATTGACTGCACTAAAGCCTTTGATTATGTGGATCATGTCAAATTGTGGCAAGCCCTAAGAGAAATGGAAGTGCTAACTCTTATCTTAGTTGTCTCCTAAGAAGCCAACTCCTTATGTGGGCTAAGAAACAGTAGTTTGAACTGCAAATGGAACAACTGATTAGTTCAGTTGGGAAAGAAGGATGACAAGGCTGTGTATTGTCACCTTATTTGTTTAACTTAATATGCAGAGTACATGATGCAGAATGCCAGGCTAGATGAATCAAAAGCTGGGAATTAAGGTTGCTGGGAAAATATCAATAATCTCAGATATAAACACTGATTGCAAAAAGTGAAGAATTAAGAAGCTTTTTGATAAGGGTGAAAGAGGAGTGTAAAAGCTGGCTAGAAGCTGAACATAAAAAAACCCACTAAGATCATGGCATCTGGTCCCATTATTATCTGGCAAACAGAGGGGAAAAGAAATGGAAGTGGTGTCAGATTTTATATTCTTGGGCTCAAAGATCACTGCAGATGGCAACTGCAGGCATGAAATTAAAAGATGCTTGCTACTTGGAAGGAAAACTATGGCAAATGTGGACAGCATACTAAAAAGCAGAGACATTACTTTGCCAACAAAGTATAGTCAAAACTATGGTTTTCCTAGTAGTAGTGTATGGCTGCTAGAGTTGGACTATCAGGAATGCTGAGTGCTGCAGAATTGATGTTTTCAAATTGTGGGGCTGGAGAAGACTTTTGAGAGTCACTTGGACACCAAGGATATAAAATCAATCAATATTTAAAGAATAATCAATCAATATTTAGAGACTATTCATTGGCAGGACAAATCCTGAAGCTGAAGCTTCAATACTGTGATGACATGATGAGAAGACCAGACCACTGGAAAAGACTTTGATACTGAGAAAGACTGAAGGCAAAAGAGAAGGGGGGAGCAGAGGATTAGATGGATGAATAATGTCACAGAAGCAATAAACATGAGCTTGGACAGATTTCAGGAGATAGTGGAGAACAGAAGGGCCTGGAGTGCTATAGCCCATGGGGTCACAAAGAGCTGAATTCAACTGAATGACTCAACAATACAATTTGAGAGCAGGTACTGCTTCCTTCACATGTTTTTCACTAATTCCCTTGATATTCTTGACTTTTGTTCTTCCAGATGAATTTTGTTAATTTTTCTAGTTCTATCAAATGGTTTTTTGGTAGTTTGATTGGTATGGCACTGAATAAGTAAATTAATTTAGGTAGAATTGTCATTTTTATTATATTGGCTCAGCCTACCCATAATCAGTTAACATTTCTCTAATTGTTTAGATCTGTGTTTGTGTGAAAAGTGTATTATAATTGTGTTCATATAGTTCCTGGATTTGTCTTGGCAAGTAGACTTTGAAGTATTTTATTATGTCTATAGGTATTTTAAATGCAATTTCTCTATTTCTTGCTGCTGGATCTTGTTGGTAACATATAGAAATGCTGATCATTTATGTGGGTTTATTTTATATCCTGCAACTTTGGTGAAGTTGTTAATTATTTCAACTAATTTTTTAGTTGATTGTCTAGGAATTTCCAAGTATGCCATCATATCATCTGCAAAAAGTGATAGTTTTGTTTTCTCATTGCATATTCCAATTCCTTTAATTTCTCATTCTCTTATTGCTGTAGTTAATATTTCTAGTACAATATTGAATAATAGTGATGATAATGGGAATACTTGCTTCAGCTCTGATCTTATTAGCAAGCTTCTAGTTTATCCCCGTTGTATATAATGCTTTCTGATGGTTTTAAATAGATACTACTTATCATTTTAAGGAAAGCTCCATTTATTCTACAATTATGTTAAATGAAATTTCTCTATCTCTTCCTGTTTTGTTTTGTTGGTTGTATGTAGAAATGCTGATGATTTTATGTGGGTTTATTTTATAGCCTGCAACTTTGCTAAAGTTATTAATTATTTCAACTAGTTTCTTAGTTGATAGTGTTCTTCAAGCGTATTATATGATCTGCAAAGAGTGATAGTTTTGTTTCCTTATTCCCTGTGATAATTCCTTCAATTTCTTTCTTTTTGTCTTATTGCTATAGCTAGCATTTCTAGTACAATATTGAATAATGACAAGGAACATCCTTGCTTCACTCCTGATTTCATTGGGAAGGCTTCCAGTTTATCCCCGTTACAGATAATGCTTCCTCTTGGTTTTAGATAGATGCTACTTAACATTTTTTTTTTTGGCTTTTTGGTAAGGCAATCAGGGCTAAGTGACTTACCAGGGTCACATGGCTAGTATGTGTCAAGTGTCTAAGGCCGGATTTGAACTCAGGTCTTCCTGATTCCAAGGCCAGAGCTCTATCCACTGCAACACCTAGCTGCCCTTTAACATTTTAAGAAAGGCTCCATTTATACATTTGTTTTCTCCAATAGATTGCTTCCACTAGCATCCCTCCCTTTCCAGAATCCAGAATTCATTCTTTCCCTATTTACATACTCCTTCATTGCTACCTGCAAACATTCCTAGGTCTGTCCAATCCTTAAACATCTCTCACTATGGAACCAGAGGGCAAAATAAGCATTAAAAGAATCCACCAAACACCTCAGGGAAGGAGATCCCAAAATAAAAACTCCAAGGAACATTATAGCTAAAATTCAGAACTGTCAGGTCAAGCAAAAATGCTGCAAGTGGCAAGAAAGAAACAATTCAAATATTGGAGAGCCATAATCAGAATTACACAGGACTTAGCAGCTGCAACAATAAAAGACTGAAGGTAATGGAACATGATATTCTGCTTTAGCAAGTTGTTGACTTGTTTTTCATGAATTTCTTGCATCACTCTCATTTCTCTTCCCAGTTTTTACTCTACTTCTCTTACTTGCTTCTCAAAATCCTTTTTGAGCTCTTCCATGGCCTGGGACCAATTCATATTTTTCCTGGAGGCTTTGGATGTAGGGGCTTTGACTTTATTGTCTTCTTCTGGTTGTATGTTTTGATCTTTGTCACTAAAGAAAGATTCTATGGTCTGACTTTTATTTTGTGAGGTTTGCTCATGATCCCAGCCAGTTACTTGAGTTATAAACTCTTTGTTAAAGTAGGGGTCTGCTTCCAGTGTGGAGAATGTACTGTCCCAAGCTTAGGGGATTTTGTGCATCCAGGTTGTCTTGGGCTGGAAATTTGTTTCACTCTGTCTTTTTGTGAACTCTGATGCTTTAGAATTTGTTTAGAGCCATTTTTTTACAGGTATTTGGAGAGGTTTGGGGGAGAGGTCAAATAAGTCACTGTTTTTACTCTGCCATCTTGGTTGCACCCCCTGGAACATGATATTATGGAAGGCAAAGGAGCTAGGACTACATCCAAGAATCACTTACCTGGTGAAATTAAGCATAATACATCAAGAAGAAAAATGCTCATTCAATGCAATAGTAGGATTTCAAGCTTTCATAAGAAGACCAGAATTAAACCAAAAAATTTAATCTCTAATATCAAGACTTAGGAGAAGCATAAACAGGTAAAAAAGGAAAAGAAAACATAAGGAATTCAATAGAGCTAAACTGTTTACATCAATACATGGGAAGATGATACTTATAATTCTTAAAAATTGCATCAATAGTAGTATAGCTAGAAGGAACATACATAGACAGAGGGTATGGGTATAAGGTGAATTTGAGGGAATGACATAAAAATCATTAAGGAATGAATGAGAAAGAGGGGTACACTGTGTGCAGAAGAAAGGGAGAGGTAGAATGGAGTAAATTATTTCACATGAATAGATGCAAAAGACCTATTTCAGTGGAGGGGAAGATAGGAAGGTGGGTGATTGGCATTGTTTGAACCTTATTCTCATCAGTACTGCATCAAAGAGGGAATAATATGCACAATCAGTTGAACAGATAAATCCATTTTACCCAACATCAAAGTAAGAGGGGAGGAGATTAAGGAAAGGGAGGGGAGACTGAAAGAAGAGAGGGCAGATCAGGGGAGGTGGTAGACAGAAGCAATACATTGGGGACGAGGGAATGGGTAAAAGAGGAAAAATGACAAACAGGAGGGAAAATAGGATGAAGGGAAATAATAGAGTTAGTAATCATAATTGTGAATATGTTTGGGATAAATTCTCTCATAAAATGAAAGTAGATAGCTGAGTGGCTCAAAAATCAGGATCCTACAATATGTTGTTTACAAGAAACACACTTGAAGCAGAGAGACAGACACAGAGTAAAAGTAAGGGGCTGGAGCAGAATTTATTATGTTTCAGCTGAAGTAAAAAAAAAAGCAGGGGTAGCAATCCTGATTTCAGACAAAGTAAAAGCAGAAATAGACCTAATTAAAAGAGATAAGGAAGGAAACAACATCTTGCTAAAAGGTACCCCAGACAATGAAACAATATCAATACTAAACATATATGCACAAAGTGGCATAGAATCCAGATTCTTAAAGGAGACATTAAGTAAGTTACAGGAAGAAACAGCAAAATTATACTAGTGGGGGATCTTAACTGTCCCCTCTCAGAATTTAATAAATCCAACCAAAAAATAAACAAGAAAGAAACTAAGAGGGTAGATAAAATATTAGAAAAGTTAGATATGACAGACCTTTGGAGAAAACTGAGTGGGAAGAGAAAGGAATATACCTTTTTCTTAGCAGCACATGGCAGTTACACAAAAATTGACCATGTATTAGGGCATAAAAACCTCAAAATGTAGAAAGGCAGAAATATTAAATATATTCTTTTCAGATCATGATGCAAAAAAAAATTACATTCAACAAAGGGTAATGGAAAGATAGATTAAAAATTAATTGGAAACTGAATAATCTAATTCTAAAGAATAAGTGGGTCAAAGAACAAATCATAGAGACAATCAATAATTTCATTGAAGAGTATGACAACAATGAAACAACATACCAAAATTTATGAGATACAGCCAAAGCAGTATCTACGGGAAACTTTATATCTCTAAATGCTTATGTTAATAAAATAGAGAAAGAACAGACTGATGAATTAGTCATGTGACTAAAAAAAAGCTAGAAAAAGAACAACTTAAAAATCCCCAGTTGAGCACCAAATTGGAAATCATGAAACTCAAAGGTGACATTAATAAGATTGAAAATAAAGGAAAAAAAAACAAACTATTGAGCTAATAAATAAATCTAGGAGCTGGTTTTATGAAACAACCAGTAAAATAGGTAAGCCATTTGTTAATTTGATTTTTAAAAAAAAGAAAGAAGAAAACCAAATATCCAGTATCAAAAATTAAAAGGGTGAAATCACCACCAATGAAGAATAAATTAAAGGAATTATTAGGAAATATTTTGCCCAATTATAGGCCAACAAATCTGACAATATGAGCAAAATTCATGAATATTTATGAAAATATAAATTACCCAGGTTAACAGATCAGGAAATAGAACACCTAAAAAAAAAACCCATTTTAGAAAAAAGAAATTGAACAAGCCATTAATGAATTCCCTAAAGTCCCTAGGGCCAGATGGGTTCAGAAGTGAATTCTACAAAGCATTCAAAGAACAATTAATTCCAATACTATATAAACTATTTGGAAAAATACATGAAGAAGAAGTCCTATCAAACTTCTTTTATGACCCAAATATGGCTGATACCTAAACCAATAAGAGTTAAAACAGAGAAAGAAAATTTTAGGACAATTTCCCTAATGAATATCAATGTAAAAATTTTGAACAAAATACTATCAAGGCGATTACAGCAACATATCACAAGGATTATATACTATGATCAGGTGAAATTTATACCAGGAATACAGGGTTGGTCCAATATTAGGAAAACTATCAAATAATTGACCATATCAATAACAAAACCCACAGAAATTCTATGGTTATCTCAATAGACGCTGAAAAAGCTTTTGAAGAAACATAGCACCCATTCCTATGAAAAACATTTGAGAAGATAGGAATAAAGAGAGCATTCCTTAAAATAATAAGCAGTATCTATCTAAACCCATCAGCAAGCATTATCTATAATGAGGATAAGCTAGAAGTCTTACCAATAAGATCAGGGGTGAAGCAAGGATGCCCATTATCGCCACTATTATTCAATGTAGTACTAGAAATGTTAGCTATAACAAAAAGAGAAGAAAAAGAAATTGAAGGAATAATCATAGAGAATGAGGAAACAAAACTATCACTCTTTGCGGATGATATGATGGTATACTTACAGAACCCTAGAGAATCAACTAAAAAACTAGATGAGACAATTAACAACTTTAGCAAAGTTGAAGGATATAAGATAAACCCACATACGCCATCAGCATTTCTTTATCTGACCAACAAAGCCCAGCAGCAAGAAATAGAAAGAGAAATTCCACTTAAAATAACTGTAAACAATCTAAAATACTTGAGAGTCTGCTTTCCAAGACAAGCCCAAGAACTATATGAGCACAATTATAAAACACTTTTCACACAAATAAAGTCAGATCTAAACAATTGGAGAAATATTAATTGCTCATGGGTGGGTCGAGCCAATATAATAAAAATGACAATTCTGGCTAAATTAATTTACTTATTCAGTGCCATAACAATCAAACTACCAAAAATTATTTGATAGAGGTAGAGAAAATAACAACAAAAATTCATCTGGAAGAGCAAAAGGTCAAGAATGTCAAGAGAATTAATGAAAAAAAAAATACAAAGGAAAGTGGCCTAGCAATACCAAGTCTCAAACTATATGTTAAACCAGTAATCATCAAAACAATCTGGTACTGTCTAAGAAATAGAGTGGTGGATCAGTGAAATAGATCAGGTACACAAGACACAGAAGTCAATGACCATAGTAAACTAATGTTTGATAAACCCAAAGATCCCAGCCTTTAAGAACTGACGATTTGACAAAAACTGCTGGGAAAACTAGAAAACAATAGGACACAAACTAGATATAGACCAACATCTCACACCATATGCCAAGGTAAGGTCAAAATGGGTACATAATTTAGATGTAAAGAATGTTGTTGGGGCAGCTAGGTGGAACTGTGGATAAAGAACTGGCCCTAGAGTCAGGAGGATCTGAGTTCAAATTTGGCCTCAGACACTTGATACTTGCTACCTGTATGACCCTTAGCAAGTCACTTAACCCCAATTGCCTCACCAAAAAAAAAAAGTGATGCCATAAGCAAATTAGGAGATCAAGGAATAGTCTACCTATCAGATCTATGGGTAAGGGAAGAATTCATGACTAAACGAGATAGAGAGCATTATGAAATATAAAATAGATAATTTTGGTTATATTAGAATAAAAAGCTTTTGTGCAGACAAAATCAATGCAACCAAGATTAAAAGGAAAGCAAAAAGCTGGGAAACAATCTTTATAGCAAGTGTCTCTGATAAAGGCTTCATTTCTCAAATATATAGAGAACTGGATCAAATTTATAAGACGACAAGCATTTCCCAACTGACAAATGGTCAAAGGATGTGAACAGGCAATTTTCAGATAAAGAAATCAAAGCTATCTATAGACATATAAAGAAGTGCTCTAAATTAGTTTTGATTTGAGAAATGTGAATTAAAACAATTCTGAGGCACCCCCTCACACCTATCAGATTGGCTAGTATGACAAGAAAGGAGAATGATAAATGTTGGAGAGGAAGTGGGAAAATTGGAACATTAATGCACTGTTGGAGTTGTGAACTGATCCCACCATCCAACCATCCAACCATTCATGGAACTATGCTGAAAGGACAACCTAACTGTGCATACCCTTTGATCCAGCAATATCACTCTAGGTCTGTATCTCAAAGAGATCATAAAAAAAAGAGAAAAGGACCTACACGTGTGAAAATATTTATAGGAGCCTCCTTTTGTGGTGGCAAAATATTGGAAATTGAGGGGATGCTTATCAATTGGGGAATGACTGAACAAGCTTTGGCATATGAATGTATTGGAATACTATTGCACAATAAGAAATGCTAAACAGGAAGATTTCAGAAAAACCTGGAAAGACTTGTATGAACTGATGGAAAGTGAAATGAGCAGAACTGGGAAAATATTGTACATAGTATCAGCAACATTGTGTGATGATCAGCTATGAATGAGTCATCTCTTCCCCGCAACATAATGATCTAAGACAAGTGCAAAGGACCAGGAAGGAAAATGCTATCCACATCCAGATAAAGAACTGATGGACTCCGAATGCAGATTGAAGCATATTTTTTCACTTACTTTATTTTTTAAAATTTTTTCCCCTTTTGATATGTTTCTTCTTTTGCAACTGTGACTAATATGGAAATATGTTTTACGTGATAGCACATGTATAACCTATATCAAATTGCCTACCATTTTCAGAAGAGAGGAGGGGAGGGAGGAAGGGAGAAAAACTTGGAACTCAAAATATTATGAAATGAATGCTAAAAATTGTTTTGACATGTAATTGGCAAAACAAATTAAATACTATTTTTTGAAAAACACCTTTCACTAGATCCTACCACACCCATGTCAATTCTTTAGTCAAGTTATCATCCTATATCTCTTTTCCTCTCTCAGTCAAACTCCTTGAAAAAGATGTCCACACTCATCACTTCTACTTACTCTCATTATTTCTTCCTTCTCCCTGTATCCCCCCCAAAAACAAACACCTCTTTCAAAAGTTCCTATTTCTCTCTAAGGCACAAGCATTTTTTCAACTGTCCAGGTTTATGACCTCAGTATCACTCTCATTCACCCAATATATTCAGTGAGTTTTCAAATCTTATTCTTTTTACCTCCATAACATGCCTTACATCTGTTTCCTTTCTAATCAGATAGTCATCCTCCTAATTTAGGGTGTTGTCACCTCCTACCTGAGTCAATAGCCTCCTAATTGGCCTCCCTACTTCAAGTCTCACCCACACTTCAATCCATTCTTCACACAGCTAACAAAATGATTTTCCTCAAAGCATGGGTATGACCATGTCATCTAGGTACTCAAAAAATTCCAGTGGTTCCTTATGACCTCTAAAATAAAATATGAACTCTTCTTTTTTGGTGGGGGGTGGAGACATTAAAGGCTCTTCACAACTTTCCTTCTTCCCCATGCCTTTCCAGTCTTATTGTTCATAACTTCAATGTATTTTGTAGGCCAGTCAAACTGGCCTTATTACTGTTCCTCACACATGATACCTCCTCTCTCATCTCTGTTCATTTGTACTGACTTCCCCCATGTCTAGAATGTACTTTCTTTACTTCCACCTCCTAGATTCTTTGGTTTTCTTTAAGACTCAGCTCAGGAGCCACCTTCTGAAGCATTAGGCCATTCTTAGTCTCCCCAGTAGCTAGTGTTTTCCCTTCTAAGGTTACCTTGTATGTGATTGTGATTACCTACGTCTGCACATATTGTCCTCCTGGTTAGAATGGAAGGTCTTTGAGAGCAGGGACTATTTTGATTTTCTGTTTGTATCTATAATGCCTAGCACAGTGTCTGGCATATAGCAGGCAATAATACATCTTTTGAAAAAATTTTATTGATAGCTTTTATTTTTGCATGTTCTACATTTACAAATACATTCATTCCCCAAGAGTGAGCTCTTACAGCAAAGAATTAAAAAGGGAGAAAAAACCTTGTTTTTTAGTTAGCAAAACTGACCAAGATGAGGAATAAATGCTTTTCAACTGATTAATCTGAAAGTAGAATTCAGAATGTCTTGGCTCCTCTTCATGAAAAGAAATTCTTCTCATAGACAAGCACTTCTTGAGTCACAAGTTTATTAATTTCATGTAGCCATGTACCACAATTCAATTAGAAATATTGTTACTCACTGCTCACAAATGCACACATACCTTTCCCCCCTTACTCCATCTCTTCTAGAAATAATGAAAGCAAGGGCAGCTAGGTGGCACAGTGGATAGAGGACCAGCCCTGGAGTCAGGAGAACCTGAGTTCAAATCTGGCCTCAGACACATAACACTTACTAGCTGTGTCACCTGGGGCAAATCACTTAACCCAATTGTCTCACCCCCCAAAAAAAATTAAAAAAAAAAGAAATAATGAAAGGTCTTATCTTTTTCACTGAAATTGTCCATACCATCCACCTTTCCTTCCACACATGCAGTGTCAAAGAAAGGATAATCCCCCCTACAAAGGTCTTTTGTTACATGTTAGAGAAAGAAACAGTACTTTACAGAAAAAATTAACACCAAACAGAGCAGTATATACATGTTTAATGAGCAGAAATATATCTACACATACATACACATACACACAAGTTTAAATCTTAGCTAACTTTACCAAATCTATCCTAATCTCTCTGTCTCCCATGAAAGCCACAACTCAAGTTTTCTATTTTCTCCCTGCATCCTAAGTAGGAGGCTTATTTTATTTACCCAGTTTAAGGATAGATAACAGGTTTCCAAGATATCTTTTATGCCACAGGATTCTTCCACCTATTTTTTTCCTCCATCTATTTTAATTAGGTACGGGATTCTGCAACCCTCTGTGAAAGATGTCCCAGACTTTGGGACAACCATACCACCCCTTCCATTTTTTAGTTCCCTTCTCTGTTTCTTCAATTTCTAAACTATTTAAATTCACTATGTCATCCGTAACCAACTGACGTTTGGATACACATCACTAACTCACGGTCTTCTGTCCATGCTTTTGCTCATGGATATTCAAAATCATTGTCCATAAAGCACCAATGAGCAATGGCATAATATAGAGAATGGATCCCTGGATTTGGATTCAAGAAACCTGGATTGAAATGGAAAGTCAAATACCTGCTGGCTTTATGGTCATAGGCAGGTTAGTTAATATCTCAAAGTCTAAGCTTCCTTATCCTTTATTATCCTTATGGGGATAATAAAATTAAAATTAATGACATGTCTGGGCCATTGCTAGGAAAGGGCTTTGCAAACTTAGAGAACTATACAAATATAAGTTATAGTGAGGCCCCATATAAGACCCTGTGGAGTGATCCTTGTACACTCTGACTGGAGTATAAAGACTCAGGGTACAAAAATCTGCCATTGTCTAAGGATCTTCTGACTCTGTGTTTGGATAAATCTCTACAGCAGGATCTATAAGAGAATTCCTTTCCTATTCTCTATAATATTCCCTCTTAGGAAATAGGTAATCACTGACCATTCCCACTTTGATCCCTGGTGCTTTACTCCCACCAACAACAAGTGCTCAGAGTTACTTTTCAGTAAAGGAAGTGATATACTTACCAGTCCCTAGTGTATCCTTTAAGGGCTCCAATTATAAATTGATCAAATCTTTGCCTGAAATCTATAGCCTTCAACAGATGCAAGTGTTGGTCAAGATTCTGGTGACTATGTCAAATTCCTTTCCATCATAGTCTTCTGGGATAAAAGACAGATTTGTGGCACAGTGGATACAGTGATTGGTCTGAAGTCAGGAATATCTGAGTCCAAATCCTGCCTCAGACACTAGCTTCAAGTCACTTAACCTCTGGGCAAGTCACTCAACTTCTGTCTGCCTCAGTTTCTTCAACTATAAAACGGGGATTATAATAGCACTTACCTCCCAGGGTTGTTGTCAGGATTAAATTAGATAATAATTGTAAAGTGCTGAGGGCAGTGTGTGGTACATAGTAGGCACTTAATAAGTGCTCATCCTCTCCAAGCTATAAATGGATCTTGTATAGATTAATGTTGAAATAAATAAACTACACAGAAAGCACTTAATAAATCCTTGTTACTTTCCCCTTCTGGGGTCAAGGATAATGTAGAGAAAGTGCAGAGCAATCTAATAATTTTATAAAGCCTACATCTACCAGTTTTAGCTGGTTGGGGGGACAGGAAGTAGAGAGGGGTTGGACAAGCTTGTCTTCTGGATGCACAGTGTCTTCTTTCTTGACACACAGAAATTACTTCTTTTTTCTCCATTCCCTCTCTTCTTTTCTTCTCCTCTATTTGCCATCACCTCATGATCACCACCATCACATCACTCTGTCTCTTATTTTGCTGCTTCATGAGTACCCAGAATATTATTTTTTCTTTTTTAAATAATATTTTCCCCAATTACATGTAAAGATAATTTTAATATTCAATTTTTTTAAATTTTGAGTTTCAAATTTTCTCCCTTCCTCACCCACTTCTTCCCTTCCTAAGACAGTAAGCAATGTCATATAGGTTATATATGTGCAATCGTGTAAGATATATTTTCCTATTAGTCATGTTATAAAAGAACTAGACCAAAATAAAAAAATTAAAAAGTAAAGAAAGTGAAAAATAGAATATGTCAATCTGTATTCAGTCTCTATCAGTTCTTTCTCTGGATGTTGATACCATTTTCCACTGTGAGACCTTTGGGATTGTCTTAGATCATTATATTGCTGAGACTGGCTAAGTCATTGACAACTGATCATCATAAAATACTCCTGTTGCTATGTACAATGTACTGCTGTTTCTGCTCACTTCACTTTGCATCAGATTACATAAGTCTTTCTAGGTTTTTCTGAAATCAGCCTTATAATTTCGTATAGCACAATAGTATCCCCCTACTATCATATACCACAACTTGTTCAGCCATTCCCGAAGTGATAGGCATCCCTTCAATTTCCAATTCTTTGCCACACAAAGAAAGTTGTTCCAAATATTTTTGTACAAATAAAACCTTTTCCTTTTAAAAAAAATCTGTTTGGGGTACAGACCTAGTAGTGATATTGCTGGATCAAAGGGTATGCACAATTTGGGCATAGCTCCAAATTGCTGCCCAGAATAGTTGGCTCAGTTCACAACTCCACCAAGAGTGCATTAGTATCTTACTTTCCCATATCCTCTCCAACTCTTATCATTTTCCTTTTTTGTCATATTAGCCAATCTGATAGATATGAGGTGGTACTTCAAAGTTGTTTTAATTCACATTTCTCTAATCAATAGTGATTTAGAACATTTTTATATGATTAGAGGTATGTTTGATTTCTTTCTCTGAAAACTGCCTTTTCATATCCTTTGACCTCTCATCAATTTGCAAATAACTTGTATTCTTATAAATTTGACTCAGTTCTCTGTGTATTTGAGAAATGAGGCCTTTATCAGAGACACTTGATGTAAAAATTGTTCCCTAGCTTCCCAGTTTCTTTCTAATCTTGGTTGCATTGGTTTTATCTATGCAAAAACTTTAAAATTTAATATAATCTGGGGCAGCTAGGTGGCACAGTGGATAGAGCACCAGCCCTGAAGTTAGGAGGACCTGAGTTCAAATCCAGCCTCAGACCAAACACTTGACACTTACTAGCTGTGCGACCCTGGGCAAGTCACTTAACCCCAATT
This sequence comes from Phascolarctos cinereus, assembly GCF_003287225.1. Taxonomy (NCBI): domain Eukaryota; kingdom Metazoa; phylum Chordata; class Mammalia; order Diprotodontia; family Phascolarctidae; genus Phascolarctos; species Phascolarctos cinereus. The sequence goes on along the minus strand of NW_027555847.1, from coordinate 122,159,484 downwards.
GCCTAAAAAAAAATTTAAAAAAAATATAATCCAAACAATTCATTTTACATCTTGTAATGTTCTCTGTCTCTTCTTTGGTCACAAATTCTTGCCTTCTCCATAGATCTGACAGGTTAACTATTCCTTGCTCTCCTAATTTGTTCATGGTATCACTCTTTATGTCTAAATCAGGTATGCATTTTGACCTTATCTTGATATATAGGAGGAGATTTTGTTCTATACGTAGATTCTGTCATACTATGTTTCAATTTTACTAGCAGTTTTTGTTAAATAGTGAGTTCTTGTGCCAAAAGCTGAAATCTTTGGGTTTATGAAACACTGGATCACCATAAGAACTTACTACTGTGTATCATGTACCTAATCTATCTCATGATCCACCACTCTCTTTCTTAGCCAGTACCAGATAGTTTTGATGATTACTCCTTTATAATACAGTTGGAGATCTAATATGACTAGGCCACCTTCCTTCACATATTTTTCATTAATCCTCTTGATATTCTTGACTTTTTGTTCTTCGAGATGAATTTTGTTATTTTTCTAGCTGTATCAAATAATTTTTGATAGTTTGATTGGTGTGGCACTGAATAAGTAAATTAATTTAGGTAGAATTATCATTTTTATTATGTTTGCTCAGCCTACCCATAAACAATTGATATTTTCCAATTGTTTAGATCTGACTTTATTTCTGTGAAAGATATCTTGTAATTGTGTTCATATAGTTCCTGAGGGTTTTTTTGGCAGATAGAGTATTTCATATTGCCTACAGTTATGTTAAATGGAATTTCTCTTCCTATCTCTTGCTGCTGGGCTTTGTTGGTCATATAAAGAAATGCTGATGATTTATGTGGGTTTATATTATATCATACAACTTTGCTAAAGTTGTTAATTGTTTCAAGTAGTTTTTAGTTGATTCTCTAGGGTTCTCTAAGTATCAAATCATCAAATCATCTGAAAAGAGTGATAGTTTTGTTTCCTCATTGCCTATTCTAATTTCTTAGATTTCTTTTTCTTCTCTCATTACTATAACTAATATTTCTAGTACTATATTGAAAAATAATGGTGATAATGGGCATCCCTGCTTCACCCTGATCTTATTGGGAAGGCTTCTAGATTATTACCATTACAGATAATGTTTGTTGGTGGTTTTAAATAGATGCTACTTATCATTTTAAGGTAAGCTCCATTTATTCCTATGCTCTCCAGTGTTTTTAATAGGAATGAGTGTTATATTTTGTCAAAAGCTTTTTCTTCATCTATTGAGATAGTCATGTAATTTATATTGATTTTGTTATTGATATGGTCAGTTATGCTGATAGTTTTCCTGAAATTGAACCAGCCCTGCATTCCTGACATAAATCCTACTTGGTCATAGTGTATGATCCTTGTGATATATTGCCGCAATCCCTTTGATAGTATTTTATTTAAATTTTTTGCAGTGATATTCATTAGGGAAACTGGTCTATAGTTTTTTTCCCCCCTCTGTTTTTGCTCTTTCCTGTTTAGGTGTAAGCACCATATTTGTGTTGTAAAAGGAAAACTCCTTTGCCTATTTTTCCAAATAGTTTATATAACATTGGAATTAATTTTTCTTTCAGTGTTGGGTAGAATTCATTTATTAATCTATCTAGGCCTGGGAATTTTTTCTGAGGGAGTTCGTTGATGGCTTATTCAATTTCTTTTCTTTTCTAAAATGGGGTTAAATATTCTATTTCCTCTTCTGTTAATCTGGGCAATTTATATTTTTGTGAATATTCATCCATTTCACTTAGATTGTCATATTTATTGGATATAATTGCACAAAGTAGCTCCCAATAATTGCTTTAATTTGCTCTTTATTAGTGGTGAATTCATTCCTTTCATTTTTGATACTGGTAATTTGGTTTGCTTCCTTCCTTTTTAAAATCAAGTCAACCAATTGTTTATCTATTTTATTTTTTTCCATAAAACTAACTTCTAGTTTTATTTTCTTATCCAACTAGTTTCTTACTTTCAATTTTTTAAATCTTTCTTTTGATTTTCAGGATTTCCAATTTGGTGTTTAATTAGGGATTTTTAATTTGTTCTTTTTCTAATTTTTTTAGTTGCATGCTCAATTTATTGATCTGCTCTTTCTTTATTTTATGATGTAAGAATTTGGAGATATACATTTTCCCCTAAGTACCTCTTTGGCTATATCCCTTAAATTTTGGTATGTTGTCTCATTGTTGTCATTCTCTTTAGTGAAATTGTTGATTGTTTCTATGATTTGTTCTTTGATCCACTCATTCTTTAGGATTAGATTATTTATTTTCTAATTAATTTTAGTTACCTTTCCATTGTCTTTTATTGAATGTAATTTTTATTGCATTGTAATCTGAAAAAGATGCATTTACTACTTCTGCCTTTCTGCATTTGTTTGTGAGGTTTTTAGTCCCAAATGCATGCTCATTTTTTTTTTTTTTGGTGTAGGTGCCATGTACCACTGAGGAAAAGATATGTTCCTTTATATCTCCATTCAGTTTTCTCCAGAGGTCTATCATACCCAACTTTGCTAAAATTCTATTCACCTTCTTAACTTCTTTCTTGTTTATTTTGTGGCTACACTTATCTAGTTCTGAGAGGGGAAAGTTTAGGTCCCCAACTAGTATAGTTTTACTGTCTTTTCCCCCCTATAACTCATTTAACTTCTCCTTTAAGAATTTGGATGCTGTACCGTTTAATGCATACAGGTTTAATATTGATATTACTTCATTATCTATGGTACCTTTTAGCAAGATGTAATTTCCTTTTTTAATTCTTTTAATTAGGTCTGATTTTGCTTTTGCTTTGTCTGAGATCATGATTTCTACCCCTTCTTATTTTTCTTCAGCTGAAGCATAGTATGTTCTGCTTCAGCCTTTTTTTCTCTGTGTGTCTCTCTGTTTCAAATGTGTTTCTTGTATACAACATTCTGGTTTTTAATCTCTTCTGCTATCTACTTCCATTTTATAGGTGAGTTCATCACATCATATTCACAGTTATGATTACTAAGTGTGTATTTCCCTACATCCCATTTTACTCCTGTTTCTCTCTCTCTCTCTCTCTCTCTCTCTCTCTCTCTCTCTCTCTCTCTCTCTCTCTCTCTCTCTCTCTCCCCCTCTCTCCCCCAATTTCTCCCCCCTCTCCCCCCTCTCTCCTTTCAACCTGTCCCTCCTCAACAGTGTTTTTCTTCTGAATGCCACCTTCCCCAATCTACCCTCCCTTCCATCAGCATCCCCCCCTTTTTTAACGCCCTTCCCCTACTACTTCTCTATGAGGTAAGGTAGATTTCTATTCCCAACTGAGTGTATATGTTATTCCCTCTTTAAGCCAATTCTGATGAGAGTAATCCCTTATGTCTTCTCTTTCCTGTTTACCTTTTTATGACTCCCTTGAGTCTTGTATTTGAAAAATCAAAATTTCTGTTCACCTCTGGTGTTTTCATCAGGAATGTTTGAAAGCCCTCTATTTCATTGTATGTCCAGATTTGTCCCCTGAAGGATTATGCTCAGTTTCACTGGGTGGGTGATTCTTGGTTGTAATCCTAGCTCCTTTGCTTTCTGGAATATCATATTTCTAGCTCCCCAGTCCTTTAGTAGGAGCTGCTAAATCCTGTCTAGCCCCACTGTGACCCCATAATATTTGAATTGTTTCTTTCTAACTGCCTGACTTCTCTGAAAGAGAAGTTCTGAAATTTCTTCAGAAAAGTTCTGAAAGTTAAAAAAAAAGTTCTGAAAGTTCTGAAATATAATATTCCTGGGAGTTTTCATTTTGGGATCTTTTTCAGGAGGTGATTGGTAGATTGGTAGATTCTTTAGATTTCTATTTTACCCTCTGGATCTAAGATATCAGGGCAATTTTTGTTGAAAATTTCTTGAAATATGATGTCCAGGCTTTTTTTTTTAATGGGTTTCAAGTAGTCCTACAATTCATAGATTATGTCTTCTTGATCTATTTCCCAGGTCTGTTGTTTTTCCAGTGAGATATTTCACATTTTCTCCCATTTTTCCATTCTTTTTATTTTATCTTATCAGTTCTTGATATCTCATGGAGTCATGAAACAGGAGTTTTCACTTGTCCAATTCTAATTTTTAAGGAGTTATTTTCTTCAGTGAGCTTTTATACCTCCTTTTCCATTTGACCAATTCTACTTTTTAAGGTGTTGTTTTCTTCAGTGAATTTTTGTACATCTTTTTCCATTTTTTTGTGCTTCCTTTACCAAGCTGTTGACTCTTTTTTCATGATTCTCTTGCAACACTCATCTCTTTTCCCAATTTTCTTCTACCTCTCTTATTTGATTGTTAAAATCCTTTTTGAGCTCTTTCAGGAGGTCTTTTTGGACATTGTCTCAAACTTCTTGTGCTGGGGCTGTGAGGGTCTGGTGGTTTGCCTGCTGTGTCAGACCTGTAGTGGGGTTGGCCACTTGCCCACTGCTGTGCTTGGATTTTTTTTGGGAGGGGGCGGGGCTCAGTTGCTGACCTGTGCTGGGATTTGGGGCCTCTCACTGGCTTGTTGAAGTGTGGCCTACTGCTGGCTTGCATGGACACTTCCTATACTAGACTGAGCTTCCCTTTTACTAGAGTGATTCAGACCTTTCCTGCTCACCTTCTAAGTTGCCTTGCACTGGAAAATTGTTTCACTCTGTCTTTTTGTTTGTTCTGCTGCTCTAGAATTTGTTTTGTGGTGTTATTTTATAGTTATTTGGAGGTGAATTTGGGAAACTTCAGGAGTTCCTGCCTTATTCCTCCACCTTGGCTCCCCCAGGATATTATTTTCAGTAGCTCACCCTGAATACCTTTCTTTTTCTTTTTTTTGCCGATATTGTGTTATTTATTTATTTATTTTTAGTTTTCAACATTCACTTCCACAACATTTTGAGTTCCAAAATTTCTCCCCATCCCTCCCCCCCCCCACCCATGATGGCCTGCATTCTGATTCCTCTTTCACCCTATCTGTTCTCCCTTATATTACCTCCCACCTTCTCTTATCCCCTTCCCCCTCTATTTTCCTGTGGGATGAGATAGATTTCTATGCCCCTTTGCCTGTGTATCTTATTTTCCAGTTGCATGTAAAAACAATTTCTAACATTCATTTCTAAAACTTTGAGTTCCAAATTTTCTCCCCACCCACCTCATTGAGAAGGCAAGCAATTTGACATAAGCTGTACATGTGTGGTCATGCAAAACATGTCATAATAGTTATGTTGTGAGAGACTAACTATATTTTCCTCTGTCCTATCCCAGCCCCCATTTATTCTATTCTCTCCTTTGTCCCTGTCCCTCTTTAAAAGTGTTTGCTTCTGATTATCTCCTCCTCCCAGCTTCCCTCACTTCTAGTACCTCCTCCTCTCTTATCCCCTTCCCCCCTACTTTCCTGTAGGGTGAGATAGATTTCCATACCCAATTGGGTATGTATGTTATTCCTTCCTTGAGCCAAATCCAATGAGAGTAAAATTCACTCATTCTGTCTCACCTCCCCCTTCTTCCCCTCCACTGTGAAAGCTTTTTCTTGCCTTTTATGTGAGATAATTTATTCCATTCTACCCCTCCCTTTCTCCTTCTCCCAGTACATTCTTCTCTCACTCCTTAATTTTCTTTTTTTTTAAGATAACATCCCTTCATATTCAACTCACTCTGTCCTCTGTCTATATCTTTCCATGAAGGAACATAAACAGTTCAACTTTAGCAAGTCCTTTATGATTTCTCCTTCCTGTTTACCTTGTCATACTTCTCTTGAGTCTTATATTTGAAAGTCAATTTTTCTATTTAGCTCTGGCTTCTCAAGAAAGCATTAAATTCCTCTACATTATTGAATATCATTTCATCCCCTCATTGATTACACTCAGTTTTTCAGGGTAGGTGATTCTTGGTTTTAATCCTAGCTCCTTTGATCTCCGGAATACCATATTCCAAGCCCTCCAATCCCTTAATGTAGAAGCTGCTAAATCTTGTGTTATCCTGATTGTGTTTCCACAATATTTGACTTGTTTGTTTCTGGCTGTTTGCAATATTTTCTCCTTGACCTGCAAACTCTGGAATCTGGCTATAATATTCCTGGGAGTTTTCCTTTTGGGATTTCTTTCTCAAGGTGATTGGCGGATTCTTTCAATTTCTATTTTATTCTCTGGTTCTAGAATACCAGGGCAGTTTTCCTTGATAATTTCTTGAAAAATGATGTTTAGGCTCTTTTTTTTTTATCATAGCTTTCAGGTAGTCCAATAATTTTTAAGGTATCTGTCCTGGATCTATTTTCCAGGTCAGTTGTTTTTCCAATGAGATATTTTACATTGTCTTCTATTTTTTCATTCTTTTGGTTTTGTTTTATAATTTCTTGATTTCTCATGGAGTCATTAGTTTCCATTTGCTCTATTTTAATTTTTAAGGAATTATTTTCCTCATTGAGCTTTTGGATCTCCTTTTCCATTTGGCCAATTCTGCTTTTTAAGGCACTCTTCTCCTCATTGGCTTTTTGGACATCTTTTGCCATTTGGTCTAGTCTATTTTTTAAGGTGTTATTTTCTTTAGCATTTTTTGGGGTCTCCTTTAGCAAGCAGTTGACTTGTTTTTCATGATTTTCTTGCATCACTCTCATTTCTCTTCCCGATTTTTCCTCTACTTCTTTTATTTGGTTTTCAAAATCCTTTTTGAGCTCTTCCATGGCCTGAGACCAATTCATATTTTTCTTAGGGACTTTGGATGTAGGAGCCCTGACTTTGTTGTCTTCTGGTTGTATGCCTTGATCTTCCTTGTCACCAAAGTAAGATTCTATAGTCTGAGCTTTATTCCTCTGTTTGCTCATCTTCCCAGTCAGTCACTTGACTTTTTAAGTCTTTGTTTAGGTAGGCTTTGCTTACAGTGTGGAGGGTGTACTGTCCCAAGCTTTGGAGATTTTGTGCAGCTGTTTTCAGAGATACTTCTAGGGACTTGTAAGTTTTCAGTTCTTCCAAGATGGGACACTCTAAGGAAAAGTATTTACTCCTCTCCTGGTGTACACTCTGGTCTATGAGTGACCACGAGCACACTTTTGTGCCCTGGAAATGAGAGGAGGGTTCTCTCTCCACTATTCCCACAAGCTCTGTTATGCCAGTGTGCCTCCTTGCCCCAGGACTGCCACCCAGGACTGGGACCTAGATCCAAGCATAGGCAAAGTAAGAGAATATTGACTCAGCACCAGCAAAGAAATCCCTGCAATCCCCCTTTGATCAGCTGCTCAATCCCTCCACTGTCTGTGGGCCAAGAGCTCTGGAAGCAGCCTCTATGTGCTGTGGTGACCTCGCTATCACTATGCTAGGGCCACTTAACTCTGACAGACCTTTCCCACTGACCTTCTAAGTTGTCTTTAGTGTTTGTGGGTTGAGAAGTCTGTAAACCACCACAGCTCCTCTTGATTTAGTCCCCTGAGGCCTGCTTCACATTTGCTTGGCCCTGGTCTTTGCTGGCAGTGTGGCCCATATTTGAACTGCACTCCTCTCCCAGACTGGGGCAACAGACCCTTCCTGTTGACCATCCAGGTTGTCTTGGGCTGAAAATTTGTTTCACTCTGCCTTTTTTGTGGGTTCTGCTGCTCTAGAGTCATTGTTTAGAGTCATTTTTACAAGTATTTGGAGGGGCTTGGGGGAGAGCTCAAGCAAATCCTTGCTTTTAGTTCATCATCTTGGCTGTGCCCCCCTAAATACCTTTCTCAGGCAAGATCTGTGCCATGGAACTCTCTCATGTCCCACCCTGCTTTTATAGCTGTCCTGTGCTGGCTTCCATCCCTGCAGAAGGAGACCTACTTTGAAATTGTAAGGGGACTTTGATAAAGCCATTTTATGATTTTTGATAAGTATATTCTTGTTTTCTCATCTCTCATTTCCAATCAAGTACTGTGCCTGGCCTCTTCCTCTCCTGTTCTCACTTTTCTCTCTGTTCTTTAAACTCTTATATCACCACCCAACTGAACTATTGCAATCCCCTTCATCCCGTTAACTTTCTTGTTGGCTTTGTTGATGTTGGTCCACTATTCAAACATCTTAGCTTGTGTATCTATTACTTCCCAAGAAAAGTTAAGGCTCTTTTGCCCGTCATGAAAGCCTTCTAGAATCTAGATTTGTATCTGACAAACCAGGGTTCAAAACCCAATAACTACACTACAACTACTAGTTATGTAATTCTGATCAAGTCATTTATACTTACTAGGATTCATTTTCAATATCTGTAAAGTGAGAGGTTTAAACTGGATAATCTTAGAGGTCCTTTTCAGCTATAACCCTTTGTTCCTATGACAGACACACATATCCATATTGACATATTTCAATACTCTGTGTCTGTTAATTCACTGCTACTTTGGCAAGGGCACTGCATGGGATAGTGGATAGAGTACTGTAACTGTAATCAGAAAGTCCTAGATTCAGAATCCATCCTAGACTTCTGACATTTACTAGCCATGCGTAAGTCACTTATCCTGAGGCTCACTTTTCTTATCTGTGAAATGGAGCAAATTATATCTGGAATGGAATTAATACCAATAATACCCACGACAAAGGATTTTTGTGTGACTTGTAAAAGAAAATATATACAATGCTTTGTCAACTTTATAACATTAAATAAAGTTAGTAGTCATTATTATAATATACTAACAATGTAGATTCTCTTTATGCCTTCTTATCCTATACAATCCTTGTGCATGCCTTCCCATAAATCCTCCTCAAGGATTTCTTTCATTCAACCCCCTTGGGTACTTCTTCTGGGTATTTTGGGTACCAGAGCAGCATGAGTTATCTATCTGTTATCCCTTGCTCTTGCTACATGACCCACTTCCTTTTCTAAGCATACATATGAAAGGTATCTTTTATGTCTTTTCTTACATGCAAGTTGTCATTGGCAATATTCTTTATGCCTCTTTATGCCCACCATGTCTCTCCATTGCCCTGTGAGTGACCTATAATTTTTATCTTTGGCAGGCTGTGCAAAAATAGTATCACTGGAAGCACAGTGGTGTTAAAAACACAAGTTTTTGTTCTGTTCCAGGGAGAATCTTGGGGTCATTGAAAATTCTGAGCAATTTCCAAATGTATTCTAGCCCACTCTCTATCTCTCTGTCTGTTTCTCTTTCTTCCTCCTTCCTTACTGTCTCTATCTATCTGTCTGTCTCCCTTTTTCTCTCTCTTTTTAAAAATTCAATTCCAGGACAGCTCTTTGTTGATTTGCAATGTCTGTCCAAGATGTACATACAGACATGTGGTAATAGACTAGCTCAGTAGTCTATCCATCTAATGTCATATAATAGTCTGGGCAGCATGCATTCTTCATTTCTTTGGGGTCTTTTCATTGTGGATTATTAAGTTCCATTCTTTTCTATGTTGTGAACCTCCTTTAAGAGACTCTGAAATGTTATAGGGCTTTATGTAATTGGCATATTGTCATCAGCAAACACAAGCAGCTAGAAGACCTCACAATCTAAGTGGAATAATTTCCATTTAGACTCAGCATTGGACATTCTGCACCACAATTACAAACCCCTTGAAAATATGTCACCCTATTTAATACCTCCCTTGATATTAATAATGAGATAAAAAATCAGATTGTTGTCTACATCAAGCAATCTTGTATGATCTTAGCATAAGTAAGGGTAATGCCTTGTCAGAAGAGAGATCTTAAAGGTTTTGTTTTTCTCTACACTATCAAATGCTTTTTTTTTAATAGTAAAAAGACAATAGGATCAGTGCAATCTTGTATTCTCTGCACAGGTAAGTTAATGATATGGCCACGGAGAGGTGGCAGGCTTTAGAATGTCATTTGTGAAAACCTGCCTGTTCCTTTCTCATGTTTTCATCAATGACATCTTCAGTCATTATCTCGAAGGTTTTATAGAACTGAGAAAGTAAACTTATAGGTTGTTGGTTATCGATGTCCTCCCAATTTTCTTCAAAAAATAGTAATACCTAATACCTTCTGTAATATTTCCAGTCATTCATATCTTGCCTATTTTTTAGATAACTTGAGAACTGATCCTTCAATACCATGAAAATTTTGTTACCTTCAATATAGGCCTTCTTTGATTAACCATAGTCTCTTCTATAGATATTGTCTATTTTTCTCTCCTATTTTTTGGTCTGTTATTGCTCTCCTTCAAGTTCCATCTTCTAATGCTTTTGTGATAATTTGGCTTAATTGGATCTCACACAGAGGTTTGCATTATGCTCTATATATACCTGTGGTGTCATGCCAAGTCTTCTGTAAACTCATTTTTTCTTCCATCACTTTTCACTGTTTTATGAAGTGATATTGCTCGTAATGGGGAGCTTGGTGGTGCAATGGATAGAGTGCCAGGCCTGAAGTCAAGAAGACTCATCTTCTTGAGTTAAAATCTGACCTCAGACACTTATTAGCAGTATGATCCTAAGTAAGTCACTTACCCCATTTGCCTCATTTTCCTTATCTGTAAAATGAGCTGGAGAAGGAAATGGAAAACCACTCCAGTATCTTTGTCAAAAAAACCACAAATGGGGTCATGAAGAGTTGAACATGATTGAAATGACTGAACAACAACAACATTGCTCATAATCCTTTACAATTATTTCCCATAAGGTTTTGCAATTGATCTATATACTAAAAAGATATTGCTGTTGGTTGCCATATTTCTTTATTTCTCAATGAGATCATACATCTTCTGCCTGAGCTGGGTTTTGGCCTTTTTACCCTCCTAATCATATCCATTACTTTAAATCAGTTTACCATGAAATCATGCTAGCTTGTAATGTCTGTTCCTTTATCTAGTTCCCATTTTATTTTGGTCAGGTTTTTTTAAAAATACTTTTGGTTGAAACTGTTTTTAATTGCATGCATTTATTCTCATTTTTAGCATTTCTTTTAATCTAGTTTTTATTTTTATCTTTGTTCTCACAAATCAATGCTCTGAAGACAGACAAGTGATTTCAGAAATGTAGATTATACAATGCACATATGTAACTATCTCTTCATATAGACATATAAAAAACGATGTATATGTGGGTGTATACATGTCTTAGAGAGAGACATACAGACAGATACAGAGAGACAGAGATGAAGAGTCAGAAAGAGAACAATCAATCAACAAGTATTAACCAAGTGCCTAGGTACTGAGGATGCAAAGACAAAAATAAAAAAGGTCCTGAACTCAAGGAACATCATGTAAGGGGAAAGAACATGTGCATATAAGGTATATCTGATGTTCAGCACAATATTTGTCGCCTAATAGGTACTTAATAAATGTTTATTGATTTATTTATTGATTTAAATACAAAATAAATGCAAGGTAATTCTATTTGAGGGGAAATGGAGGAGGAGAAACCAGCTGTTGAGGGGATTGAAAAGGGCCTCAAGTAGCAAGTGGTGCTTGAACTGAATTTTGAAGGATGCTAATGATGCTGAGAGGCAGAGGTGAGGATTGAGTGAATGCCAGATGAGAGAGACAGATTGTGCAAAGACTCAGAGATGGGAGATGGAGGAATTGTCTGGATTATAGATTGCTTGAAGAGCTAAAGGTCAAGACTGAGGTAGAGCCAGAGCTAGAGGCTAGAACTAACACTAGAGCTAAAGATAGAGATCTGTCTTTGGTTTAGTTTTCCTTTCAAAGGAAGAGATAATTGGTCAGGGAGGCATTACTATTTTAGCCTCTTTTTCTTGTTGTTTATTTATGATTTGCAATTTATATTGTACATGTACCCAGAGGCACATTGGCACATTTTGTAAATCTGCCAAATAAATAAATAGCAGCTACATTTTCAGATGCATTTGTATGTAGAGGTGAAAGCAAACATAAAAATTTGCTTGAGAAAACAAGCCAGAGAAAATAAATGGGAAAGGAAGCAATGCTATGTAAATCAAATGCAATTAATATTCTTCTGTCTACCCACATTCAAATTAGGAGCACACCCCGTACTGTAGATTCACCCTGTCATTTACAGACAGATTTTACTGAATCACTCTTAGGTTCAACATTGGCAGAGGATTTGTGTCATCCAGGCATACTTTCTTACCAGATCTCACTTGTGGCCAGTGGCAGATATTTCATGGTGGTCATACAGAGTTCAGATGCAATAAACCAGCTGCCCTTTATCTTGTACTTGTAACTCTAATTAACTGTCAGTACCCTCTTGATTATCTGTACTAATGAAGGCCTTGGCATGGATATATGTAGGTATATGTCAGGAGGGGGAAAAGGGTGTATACTGATGATTTTACCAGTATAGGGAGCTCCCAGGGTAGAAACTCCATCAATCAAAATGTATATCTATATATCAATACAGTTTTAGAAAGTTGCTTAGAGGTGTTGAAAAGCTAAGTGACTTATTCATGGTCAGTAAACCAGTATTTGTCAAAAGCAGGACTTGAACCCAGTTTTTCCTAACTCTAGGGCTATCCCTCTTTCCAATGTGCCATGATGCTTTTCATGTGTATATGGTTGTATGTATTCATGCATGTATGTATGTACATACATCTATATATGTATATATCAGTCAGTAAACTGGCATTTATTTAGTGCTTTCTATGTGCCAGGCACTGTGAAAAACACTGGGGATACAAAGAAAGGCAAAAGACAATCTCAGTTCTTGAGGAGCATCATGGTCTAATGGGGCACACAAAATACAAACAACAATGTACAAACAAGCTAAGTTGGGAGTAGTCTCAGAGGCCTACTGAGAGTAAGATACTAAGGTGCTAAGATTAAAGGGAATTGGGGAAAGTTTCTACTAGATAGTGAGGTGTTTAGCTGATACTTAAAGGGAGGCAAGGAAGCCAGAAAGCAGAAAGAGGGAAAGAATTCCAAGCATGAGGGACAATTAATGAGAATGCCTGGAATCTGAAGGAGCATCTTGTACCAAAAGAACAAAAGCAAAAAACTAGGCCAATATCACTGGATTAAAGAGCATATGTAGAGGGGAGGGTTGTAAAGGGCTTTTGAGGTGATAGGGAGCCAATGGAGTTTATTTAGTGGGGATGCAGGTGGTATTCTCATGCCTGTGCTTTAGGAAGATCACTTTGATAGCAGAGTGGAGGATGGATTGGAGTGAGGAGAAAGTTGTGGCAGAGAGATTACCCCATTAGTTGGTGCAACATACTATTGCAGTAGTCCAGGCTTGAGGTATTGAAGGCCTGTACCAGGGTGGGGACAGTGTCAGAAGACAGAAGGGGGCATATAGGAGAGGTATTGCAAAGGTAGAATCAACAGGACTTGGCAACAGATAGAGTGAGAGAGTGGAGAGTCAAGAATGATAGCTAGGTTACAAGCCTGGGTGACTAGGAGTATGACTGTAACGGAGGTTAGGAAGAGTCTTTGTTTTCAGTGTATGGGGGAAATAATGAGTTCAGTTTTGGACATGTTTAGATATATGATATCTATAGGACATTTAGTTTGAGATGTCCAATAGGCAGTTGGAGATGTGTGACTGGAGATGAGCTGAGGGATGATAAGCTGGATAAATGCTTAAAGAATTGTCAGCATAGAGATGATAATTGAATCCATGTGAGTTGATGAGATCACCAAGTAAGATAACATAGACAGAAAGAAGAGGGCCCAGGACAGAGTCCTGTTAAACAGTGTTATTAGGCATGGCCTAGATGAAGATCCAGGAAAGGATACTGAAAAGGAACATTCAGATAGGTAGGAGAACTGGAATAGAGAAGTGTTCTGAAAAGAGAGAGAGAGAGAGAGAGAGAGAGAGAGAGAGAGAGAGAGAGAATGAGAATTAAAAAGAGGGTGATAGTATCAAATATTGTGAAGAGGTCAAGAAGGATGCATATTGAGAAAAGGCCATTAGATCTGACAATTTAAAGATCATTGGTAATGATAAAGAGAACAGTTTCAGTAGAAAAATAAAGTCAGAAGCAAAATGATACAGAGCAAAGTGAGTGAGAGGAGAAGAAGTGGAGGAACCTATGGTAGATGGCCTTCTCAAATTTAGTCACAAAAGGAAGGAGAGATATGGGACAATATCTCATTGGGTAGGTGGATGGATACATCATGTGAAGGTTTTTCTGAGGATGAGAGAGACATGGGCATATTTTTAAACAGCATGGAAGCAACAGAGAGACATTGAAGATAAGTGAGAGAGTGGAGAAAGTAGATCAGGCCTACACAGCTTGCAAAACATCAAAGGATTTCAGGAGGCCTGCAGAAAAATGCAGAGGAAAACATCCTTTGTATGTAGAGGAAATGCTTTGGCATGCTGTAAAGTGGCCTGCAGGCCACAGGTTGTGCAGAACTGTGGTAGAGGAAGCAATCTGTTTGAGAAACTGGGATGGAATGAGGTTATTTATACATGTAGAGGGGCAAGGAAAAGGACTACCTCTTCATGTGAGGTAGGGGTGAAGGAAGAGAAAGTGTCAGGAGGCATCCTGATGATATGAGAAGAAGGGGCTTTCACTGAATAGTCTCATTTTTTTTTTTTACTGAAATATGAAACAAAGTTCAGAGGGAGGGGAGAGGAAGAGCTATGGAAAGGTTTCAAGAGGGATGCAAAGGTTTGGAAAAGCTACTGTGATATGTGGGATGATGAATCAATTAGGGAGTATAAAAGGATACACATATATTATATATTTTACATGAAAACTAGAGAAAATAAATGGGGAAATAAAATGATACCATGTAAATCAAGTATAATGTTTGTCTACCTACAGTCAAATCAGGAATACATATATGTATGTGCATATCTATATTTATATTTTATATATAATATGTGAGAAAGTTGATTCCTTGAGGACCCCTACTCTATTCCAATCAGTATTAATCAATTTAATATTATGCCACAGGGTGAGTAATTATAAGTTCTGTATATTTGGCCCCAGAACTATGAGCTGCAGATGGTAAGATCACTTGTGTAATCATAGGAAGCTAACTAGAGGCCCTCCACTGTTGTTTTCCATGTCATCATGACCATGCCCAGTGCAATGGAAGTGACTCAACTATATGGAAAGTTCCCCAACTATTTTTGTACCTCTAGACCATTCTCTCTTGTCCAACATGAGCAGGTGTCCATCTTATGGCCATCTTATGGCCTTCTAGTCAGTGGAGCTATTCCTTGCTTCACTCAACTCATAACCTTGCTGTTAGATCATTTTTAGCCTATGCATCATGTGTCAAGCAATGGAATTATTCTGTATTTACTATAGCTGTTCTTTAATGTTTCTACATCTCACCCTATAAAAATAAGGCCCTAGAAGAAGAGGGTATCTCAGATTGTAAGGAAGATCTGAGGTCCACTTCATTAGAGGGGACCATGGACTCTTTAATATAGTGCCTTTGGCTCAGAGCTCTGCCTCAGTCTCTCTTACTGTAGGTTGAATAATTTTTATCCCCACATATGTAATATATATATATATGTGTATATATATACACATATGCACACACATATATTTATACGTCATCCATTGAGTTCCTTCTCTAATAGAGAATGGAAATAACCCTGAGTTCTCAAAGGTTCTACCCAAGCTCTGGAAGATCCTAAGAAGCTGAAGAGGCCTTGAAAATGGATCTAGTGACAGGCTTCCTATACTAAGTGCAGAAAGGCTCATTACTGTAAGTTTACCAAATCAAATGAATATTTATTTTTGATCCATAGACACTCTTACAGTTGCCTACCAACTTGTAGAAGATATTAGAATCTTATGTTGGTGAGTGAGTGCCCAGACCAATGACATAAATCTTTCTTTTTAGCATTGAAAGTATACTGTAGCTCCAAAGGTCATCTTTTCGACTTGAATATTCTCCTGATAATGCATTATGACTGTGATTTACAGAACATTTCTATCCCAGGAAAATAAAAATTGCAGGTAGTTCAAAGGACAATGGGAAAAGAGGTATGGTGGATATCGGCAGAGTGTAGACTATTACCAATGATGACTGTTATGCAAGAAATAGCTTAAGAGACATCAGGAGCACGTAGCAAGATTGAGAACTAACAGATAAATAGCCTGATATTAAAAAAAAACCCAGAGGATAGTTTCTAGTGCATTGGGTAGTTCCTATTTCAAGTACATAGAGAAGGATTAGGAAAGAATTTTCCAGGGTGAGGACACATGGATGTATTTTGATCTATATGGATTAAGGCAGACAGATACATTGATGCATGAATATATATTAATATGTAAACATTTAGATGTGTAAATATTATAGCACATTTACTTTCCTGTATTTTGATTTGGTTGTTAAAAAAAATCAGTTAGCATTCTTTGAGCACACATCATTTGACAGCCAGAGGAGGCAGTCCTAGAGAATTATGGGTTGCCTGGGCTTAAAAAATGTGGATTAGACAATCCAGAAAGGGGACAAGACCCTTACAGATAACTGAGGTTGGGTGTATTCTTCAGTTAGAAATGTCTGGCATTTTAAAGTAGGTAGTTGGTGTTGCTCAACATTATTAACAGATATTTTAGATGGATTTGCACATGTTCTACTAGCATTATTGATTGTCTTTTATTCAAAATTGTTTGAGAAGCTGTCATGTAACTGGAAAAAATATTATTAATTTAAAAAATGTTTTTTGAGAAGGTATAAATAAAGGAGAGTTTCTTATACTCAAATGGTCCTAGACTTACGTTTGTAAAGTATTCCAACAATAAAAATTGTCCACTCATCTTTTAAAAAAAATTATGCAGCAGAATGAGCATATGTAAAACACTATTCAAAATTTTAATTGTGGAGTCAAGGTGGAAAAACTTCTCAATGACTGATAAGATGGATAAAACTCTGGAAGAAGCTACCCAAGGTGATGAAATGGGAAAAAAAAAAGCTTATGAAGGGGAAACAGTAAGATTCTATCCCTAGAAAAGTATTCCTTCATATGTTTTTTGAGAATGGGGACTGTTACATATTTGTATTTGTTTTCCCAGTGCCTGGCACATGGTAAGTACTTAATAAATACTTGTTGAATTTGGCAACTACCTTGTTTCAATGGTTTAGGCCAGAGATGGGGAACCTGCAAATTCGAGGCCACATGTGGTCCTCAAGTATGGCCTCAAGGCCGCAGATTCCTCACCCTGGTTTAAGCGCTTACCTTCCCAGAGTCTGGGGATTAGACCAGATGACTTTTTGAGTATTTACATTTTTTCCACCTTGACTCTTCTGATCCTATGAAAGAGTTTAACTTGTATTTCTCGAGTTTACCTTGTTACATGGAAATTTAAATAAATTATAAGCAAAAAATCTTCAAATGTATACATGCAAAGCCGTATTCACAGCCCAATAGCTCATATAGGTCTGCCAAATTTGTCAAATTTATAATAATGGTTTGAAAAAATTGCTCAATTAGATTGCCAAGAACACTGACATACACCGAGCACATAAATTTTACCTTTCAAGGATCAAAAATAATTTTTGGTGTGAGGACATTATTAGTATGACAGTTTTACTGTACAAGTTAAAAATAGGAACCATACAATAGGACAAAGATACAATATCAGTGTGCCAGAAGGAGAGCTGTGCTGTAATGTTTTGTTTTTTGAGGGGATTGGGGATACTGAAGGGGTGAGACATAAACAGTCCAGAGCCTAAGTCAGCTTCAACATAAAGAATTATCATCTGGTCAAGATAAATGCAGACAATAAAAATAAGGATTTTTTTAAAAGGTCAAATGCACTGGAATATGAGCAGTTGAGAGCATGGATCTTTAGAGTATACTTCTAACTTGGATTTTCACATTCAGCATGATGGTCTGTAAGTCCAATTGATTCATTTGATTTGGAAAACTGGAAAAAAAAAGTCAGCTTCTCGATGGTTAAGCATTAAGGATCTGTTCCTTTTGCTGTGAATCTCTGTCTCAGTTAATGTGAAGAAGGGGGTTTTCAGTGTATATGGGGAGGAAGGCTTTTTCAAAGATGCTTGCATTGATGTCTTTATTAAATAATTGCTTCTCAAGCAGGGAAATGAAATCTCCATTAACAGAAGTGGTTTAAATAGGAGCCCAGGTACTCTTTCCTGCAGGGCTCCTGTCGTTGAATCCTCCAGGGATGGCGAAGCCTTCACATTCTGCATTGACCTTCAGTGGTACCTGCCAATTACCTTCCTTGGGGCACCTGCCAAGATGCACTGATGTGCTCAGGAGCAACTGCACTCTCGTTTTTAAAAATAGAAAACCATTTTAACTTCAGGTAGGTTTAAGGGAGGAAAAAAAAAACCACCTCCCATCAATCCTATCAGTGTTTATCTCCCTCCTCTTCCCTTCCACTCTGCAAAAACCAAAGCTTTTTTTCTTAAAATGGAGAATGAATTGTCTTTCTGGAATTTGGAAATAAACTCAATCAAATAAGAAAGACAGGAAGCACCTAATGATAAACTAGTAATAAATAAGTAGAAGTAAGTACCCGAAACTTTCCCTAGACCTTTCACATTCTATTACTATGATTAATAATTGCTCAATCTCTTTAATAAAACACTGAATACTCACTATATCATTTGATCTTTACAACAATCCTTCTGAGAAGATGTATTATTATAATTATCCTCATTTTATGATAAGGAAACTGAGGCTCACAGAAGCCAAAGAACTTACAGAGGGCCACCCAACTAGTAAGTGGGTTTGGAATTTAGGTCTTTTTGACTCCTAATTTAGTGTTCTATCTAACATTCTTACTAATTGAAGGATCTCTCATTTCTGAGCATGACATCATAGTAAAAGCACTAGGCTTACAGTCAGAAGACCAGGGTTCAGTTCCTGGCTCTGCTACCATAGCAAAGGGCTTCATCATTCTGAATATCAGTTTTCTCATCTGAGAACCAGGGATTATAATACTTGCAGGATTCATTTTGCAGATAATTTTGAGTAAAATTTGTAAACCTTAAAGCACTGCAAAAAACTGTAGGCTAGTTGGGTAACTCTTCAACTGCAGCAAATCACAACCCTTGCCTGTTTCAATGAACAGTCTTTGTGAATTGCTATCATTGAAAAAAGTCTTAGTCTGTGGCCAACCTCATAATGGATGGGCCTCTCCATATTTAGCTAAGTTGGTCCAAGGACACACAATCTGTCACTGGCTCCATATGCAAAGCCTTACCAGATTGGTCAGACATGCCTGAACTTGGATTCTGTCAGCATATGCTTCAGGAGCCCCAGGTCAGCTTTGTACCATGATGTAAGCCTGGTTGGAGTTGGGGAGGTATTTTGTTTGAAGAGTATGATATTGTTTGACAAGAATATTCAGTCTTACAGAGAGTTTGCAAAAAATCACCAATCCAATTCAATAAACACGGGTTAGCTCCCCCCCCCAAACCATCCTTATGACCAGAAAAATGTATTGTACCTGAGTCCTTGTTACCAAGACTTCACCATCTTAATTGTATCCACCTCTTATTTTTCTCCATGTATAGACAAAAAGGGGCACAGATTCTGGTGAGAAAGGAGAAATAAAATGGATTCAATTGTCTAAGGTCTTTGTTTCTGGGCATGTGGGCACATACTTGTTTCAACACCTGTTTGTTACATTGATGACACTATTATTTGCAATGAATGGAATGGTTTTTTTTAAAAGCACTTGAAGAATTGCATACTATATTTTACATAAACATCACAAAGGATAGATTAATGTCACCTAATCATGTTTTTAAAAAGGGCAGATTCAGGCTCTTGTCATTCTTCTAAGGAAAATATACTAAATCATTATTAGAGTTTCAAAGACAGCTATTATAATCAGTTTATGTATATGAAGCATTTTGTAAAACTTAAGGGACTGTGTGAATGTGAGCAATTATTATTAATAAAAATAATCACTCACATCTTGATAGTACTTTAAGGTTTTCCAAGGGTTTTGTCTTAACAGTGCTGTGAGTTAGGTCAGATAAGTTTTACAGATGAGGAAAGTGAGCCTCAGACAAAGGCAGCTTTGGGAAATGAACAACTGGTTAGCAAGATGGTGTCTGAAAACAGGATATGGATTTCTGGGCCATGGTTAAAATACAAAGGATGGAGTAGTCTTCACACTCTATACTGACCTTCAGTGTATTGACCTTCTGATAATTAGTCACTACATTTTCCTTAAGAGAAAGATAGGGTTTTGGCCAGGAATGAAGAACATCTGACAAAGACTGACTAAAGGCATTTGTGAATTTTGCAAATGTAATCAAAAGATGGATTGGATAAAGATAAATTGAAAGGGAGAATGGTGGAAGAAAAATTCTTATGTACATCTATCAAGTCAAATGCTATAGAAAGTAACTATGGTATAGCAAAAATCAATACATGAATAAGAAGTAAAATTGCCCAGAAATTCATAGAAAACAGCATCCAAGGAAGGAGCCAATGGTGAATCCCAATGACCTCAGATGTCTGCGTACCAATGTAATATACAAATAATAAGCAAAGTGAGCTAATACATGGGAGCAAATTAGATTTAATGGGGTGGGAGCCATGACAGTGAATATTATTTTCATGAAGTATGGAGAACAGGAAGAATTCTGGAGTGGCTTCATAAAGTACACGATGCTTATCCTTCTGCCATGGCCAAGCTATTGCTGAAAGTTTGGTTGGTTTCCTTCCTAGAAAAGAAGATAAAGGGGCTCCTGGAAAGTCATACCATTTTTAGAAGTAATAGGATAAGCAAATGGGTTTGAGGACTGCGTAGCAGTGTATACATAAGTAGTTAAATGGAGGATACAACATTGGTGTGGGTATTCCCTCCAATGGTACATATTATAACCCAGCCATACTTACTTCTCCTGTGTGGTTTTGTCCATGTCTTCCCATAAGTCTTTCACAGAATTCTACCCACCATATTGGGACCTTCCTCTAGGTCTCTTAATATTACATAAATAGCTATTGTATCCAAACTATCTATTTGTTAAGCCATGCTTTCACTGCATGATAGGATCATCTCCTTTTCTAATCACTCATCTCTTTGATTATATCCTTCAGGCAGCTTCTTTAATCCAGTTCCTTGGTAATAAGCTGCATCCCATCCATGCACAATATATATTTCTCCCTTGCCCTTTGCATAACCCACAATTATGATTCTTTAGAGGTTGTGGTTTTCATGATTATAGCTACACATTACCACCAAAAGAATACTATTGTTAAAAAGATTGTTCAGTAAGTTCTGAGTAGCTGAAGAAGTCATATGTCACAAGGACACTAACACCTAATACCCTTGATATGAATAAATAAAAACACTCCCCCACCTCAAATAAAAAATAAAAATGTTAAGAAAAGAGAACAATTGAAAAATAATCAAACCTATTCTCAAGAAGAATACATTCTTAGATAAAGAAAAGGACAGAGAAATGAGCAAGCAGAAGAAAAAATCTCTTCCCCAAAGGGAGAAAATAATACATAAAAAGAATTTCTTAGAAATTGCCTAAATAAAAAATGTACTCAGCAGCCCAAGGGCTTCAACAACATCTCTGGCATTATATCTAACACACAGCATATCAAATTAAATATTGAGCTTTTTAAAGGAAATGAAGGAAGAATTGGTGTCAGGAGAGAAAGGTCTAGTGTCAGCAAATAAAGATGTGTTGTCCATAATGAGATATCTATTATCCATGAAAGTGGAACTAGATGAGACAGCTAGGTGGTACAGCCTTGGAGTCAGGAGGACCTGAGTTCAAATCTAGCCTCAAACACTTGACACTTACTAGCTGCGTGACCCTGGGCAAGTCACTCAACCCTTGATTGCCTTACCAAAAAGCAAAAAACATTTAATAAAAAAAGAAGAAAAATGGAACTAGAGAAATTCATAAAAAAGTCAACAACATGGAAAAAGCATTGGAAAATCTGAATAAAGGAACAATGTCAATGGAAAAAGAAAATGATCAGGTTGGAAGACCAATAAGTAAAAGTAACAGACAATGAAGCAAAATAAGACAAATGGACAACACAACTGGAAAGAAGATTTTAGAACTTTACAAACAAGAAAAGATAATAGAACTAGAAGAGCAACCTTGAGATAATACAAGAATGATTATATTTACCCTCAATATACAGAGAAAGAGCCCAAGCACCATTTTTCCAGGAAATTGCTCAAGAACATTGCTAGAATTAGTAAGAACAATGAACAAACTCCAAATGAATAGAGTTCAACTGACCTCAGAGAGAATCATGAGCTTCAACTCACTCAGACATAAAACCACCACAGTCCAGAGCTTCATCAATAAAGAGAGGGCCTTGTAAGTAGCTAAAAGGAAAACTATAAAACTTATCTAATTAGAGGATCATTCAACCATCACAAGAAAATGGAGAAAAATATGGAATATAGTTTCACTTCAGAATCTCCGAACTAAATTATGAATAATATGCTAAGAGGAAAAAAAATTATCCCTTGCAACATTTTCAAACATTTATACAGAAAGAAGGAAACCTGACTGGAGTCTTTGACATACAAATTTTCCCAGGAACAAACCAGAATTATAGAATTTGAGAGTTGGAAGGAGCATTATAGGCCATCCAGTCCAACCTATCCATGAAATAATTTCCACTGCAATATATCTGTCAAGTGAGGATCCAACATCTGCTTGAAATTGCCTTCAGGTAATTTCTAGAGAGAACTTGCTAGTAAGAAACAGTTGACATACAATCAATGATGAATACCAATGATGAAACACTAAATCACTAGACAGAAATTCCATATATATGTTAAATGTTAGCAAACAACAGTGAAGGTGATAGAACCCAAAATTATCTTAAGAGGTAGATGGAAAAAAACTAAGTGGGGATCTATCAACAATATTACAAAGTTTAAACAAAAATCCAGAGCTGGTACAATCTACAGTGGTCTCAAGGGACTGAGGGTGCTGATGAAAGAGCTGGTATATCTGCAATTATATTCAAGAGGTGTGATGGCCTCATATTTGAGAATGACATGATGATGATGATGACAATGATGACAGCTAGCATTTATATATCACATTAAGGTTTATGAAGCACTTTACAAATCCTGATTTATTTGATCTTCATAACAGCTCTGTGAGGCAGGTTCTATTTTTATTCCATTTTATAGATAAGGAAACTGAAGTACAGAGAAGTTAAATGACTTTCTTAGGGTCACACAGATAAGGAGTGTCTAAGGCAGGATTTGAATTTAGGTCTTCCAGACTCTATGTCCTATGCTTTAGCCACTATGGAAGTATTGGGATGTTCTCTCTTCCAATTAACAAATGCTCAATAGATCATTTTGACTGTCAGATTTAGTTAGTAGAATGGGTATGTGTTAGTATGAATTTCTGAATGAATTTGTAAAGAGAGGAATTAAAATTGTGTCTAAATTTATGATGGGTATCAGAGCAATCTGTGAATTAACCTATCAAAAACATGCATGTGACATATAAAGCCAACTACAAAGCAAAATTTAAAAATTAAAATAAAGAACAAAATAATTGGAGAGATATTCAACATTCATATTTGGGCCAGCCCAATATAGTTAAGATGAAAACACACTCAAAATTAATCTATAATTTCATTATAGGATTATAGATTTAGAATTGGAAGGATCTCTAGAGGCCATTGAATCCAATACCCTCAGAGAGATTAAGTGAAAAGAACACACTGATAATAATGTTTTGAGCCTGGATTGAAACAGAAATCTTCCTAGCTCTAAGTGCCCCAAGTCCCATGCCCTATTAAAATACCAATAGCATTTGTCATAGGATTAAACAAAATAACAACAAAATTCTTGTGAAAATAAAGGTCAAGAATATTAGTAGAAATGATGAAAGGGAAAAGGAGGAAGGGGGACTTCAATTTCCAGTTTTCAGATTACAAAATAAAACAATAATTATCAAATCTATCTGGTAGCAGGTAAAACAAAACAAAACAAGCCTTTTAAAAAAAATAAGTAGAATAGGTTAGACAGTACTGTACTATAACCAGATATGTCTAGTAGTTAAGTGTTTGATCAACCTAGAATCACAAAATGCTGGGGAAAGTATTAATTATTCAGCAAAAATTGCTGAGGTAAAATGGATAGAAGCTTGGTCAAAAATAGGAAGGGACCAAAATCTCAAACCATATAACACAATAAATTGTAAACAGACCAATGATCTAAATAGAAAAGCATACAATAGGAAAAAAATCCTAAAGGACAAGAGATTATCTCATTCATAAATGTGAAGACAGTATAAATTTTTAATAAGCCTCTGAGTTAGAGGAAATTATGATACTAAATACCTGAACTTGATTATTTTTAAAATCCCTTATATAACAGAACACAACTTTTTCAGAATAAAAGAGAAAGAAGTAAATGGGTGGAAAAAGCAAATACCTATTTTAACAAAAACCGATTATTCCAAATTGACAAGAAACTTATACACATTCATGAGAAAGAACCATTCTTCAGTTGATAAGTGGTTAAAGGATCTGAATTGACTATTTTGAAAAAAACCAAAATATCAATAATTACATGAAATGTTAAAAAAAATCTAATGATGAGAGAAATATAAGTTAAAACAACTTTGAGATTCACTTGATTTCCTATCAGCTTTGTCAAGATGATAAAAAAGAGAAAGTGGCCGTCACAGTGTTGATAGATTTGTGAATTTGTCCACTTTTTTGAGTAAAAAATGTGGAATTAATTATACAATAAAAGTGACAAAAATATGCATTGCTTTGACCAAAAGTTACTAATCTCTTTCATAAGTCAATGTGGCCAAAAATCAATCAACTAACCACCACTCTTTTGGTGATGAGTCACTCTGCATTTAGCCATGCTGGTCTCAGATGACAAACATATAGTCTATTACTAGGTTTAGCCTAGGTTGGCAGAATCTAATAAAGCTTATGCTCCATTGACATAGCCTTCAAGGACTGACGCTCACTTCTATGTCAAGATATAGCATTGGAGTAGGGCTTTTGTAGTCCTTACCCTGGTTAAAATATTTGTTGATTGATTTATACTATGATTGACTATCAATTGATTAATTTGTATTCACTTGAAAAGGAAGTGATTAATTTTTTGGTCACAGTAACCCATGAAACAGATTGCCAGTGTATTTATTAATTCATGATATAAATATTAATGTAACGGGTTTTGCACATGCCAGATCACCTACAATGGAGGCACCTATATAGGACATCCCAGGGACCTGTTTCTGGGAGAAAGGACTGTTGCTTCCACAGGCATTCTATTCTTTGCTGCTCCCAACCACACAGTTGATTAGTGAAGAATATCCACTGTGTACTAATCCTCCTGTCTACCAGAAGTAGGTCCCTGGAGTCTCCCATTTGAGTGCCTCCATTTTAGCTGATCAGGCCACTGCGCTAAATTTCATTATATTAAATTAGGTGGTACAAAAAGATACTGGTTCTTTGAATATTTTTCTGAAAAACACAGCAGATAGCTATGAGAAACAGTTGCATGATACGTCTGCAACAACTGAATGAATAATGTGATGATTTTCTTCCTCTTGATATTTAAGTTGTTGAAGAATTATTCAATTTTTTCACATTTATATGCTGTATAACAATACAAAAATGTTGTCACATCCACACACAAGATTTCTGAGGCTCATGCCTGATTTTGAAAGAATATTAAGGTTTCAGGAGCTGTAAACTTATTTTTATTCATTGAAAAAGTTCCTATTATTTAAAAAAGTTTTGAAAAATCCATTTTCATGACAATGTTTGCAAAATGAAATGTATCAGCACTGGAAGTTGTACATAAATAATTGTACTTGTGTCAGAAATTAGAAGAAAGGGTGAAAAAAAAAACCTCAACCATGCAGAGTAAGAGAACTCCAGAACATTTTCAATGGTACATTGGAAAGATGGTGCGTTTTATGATTTGGATATGATGCAGCAGGTAGAATGTAAGCAACTTGAGGGCAGAGGATATTTCATTTTTGTCTTTGTATAGGAAGTTTTGTCCTCTGATGAAATCATAGGTTCAGTTAAAGAAAAAATCCCAGTTCTGTTAACTAAATAGATAGCTAGTATTTATATACTTGTTGAATGATGTGTTAATTGTCCAAATTCTTTAACCTTTGAAAGACAAATTTTTCTAGCCTATCAATTATCCTTAATTGTGTTTACTCCTTTAGAATGCAACGGTTTCAAAAGCAGGGATTAGTTTTTCTTTTGTTTTCCCAGCTCCTAGCAGGATTTTGAAAGAATTGTAAGAATTTAATAAAGGCTTGTTGAGTGGAATTGAATTAAATATATTCACCGTGAAAATATTGGTCTTCTATAAAATTGTATTGTATTCTAAATATGAAGGAAGGGGCACAGTGAATAGATTGCTGCCCTTGGAGTCAGGAGGACTTACTAGCTATATGAACCTGGCCAATCACTTAACCCTGTTTATCTCAGTTACCTTATCTGTAAAATGAGTTAGAAAAGGAAACTGAAAACCACTCCAGTATCTTTGCCAAGAAAACACCAAATGGGGTCATGAAGAGTCAGAAATGACTGAAATGACTGAACAAAAAATATGAAGGAAATAATTTGTCCTCTAACTAGAAGTTAGAAAAGTAATTGAGAGGTCATTTTCACTGAATATCAACTTTTGGTGACTGGAAAAGACAACAAAAGTGTAAAATCTCTCTTGCTTCAATTTAGCAGGCATTGATTAAGCACCAGTTAACTCCCAAGCATTGGGAATTTTTGTTGTTTAGTTGTGTCTGACTCTTAGTGACCTCATTGACCATAGCACACCAGGCCTTTCTATCCTCCTTTATCTCTTGAAGTCTGACCAAGTTCATGTTCATTGTTTCTATGATACTATCTATCTACCTCATCCTCTGCCATCCCCTTTTCCTTTTGTCTCCAATCTTTCCCAACATCAGAGTCTTTTCCAATGAGTCCTGTCTTCTTATGTGGCCCAAGTATTTAAGCTTCATCTTCAGTATTTGACCTTACAGTAGACAGCCTGAATTAATTTCTTTAAGTATCAACTGATTTTATCTTCTTGCTGGCCAAGGGACTCTCAAAAGTCTTCTCCAGCTCCATAATTTGAAAGCATCAATTCTGTGGTGTTCAGTTTTTCTTATAGTCCAACTCACAGCCATGGAAAAACCATAGCTTTGACTATACAGACCTTTGTTGGTAAGGTGATGTCTTTGCTTTTCAGTATGCTGCACAGATTTCCCATAACTTTCCTTCCAAGGAGCAAGTGTCTTAATTTCATGACTGCAGTCACTATTTGCAGTGATCTTTGAGCCCAAGAATATAAAATCTGACACTGCTTCCATTTGTTCTTCCTCTATTTGCCAGGAAGTGATGGGACCAGTTGCCAAATTCTTAGGTTTTTTTTTTTTAATGTTCAGCTTCTAGTCAGCTCTTACACAATCCCTTTTTGGTCTTATTGAGAACTTTCTTATTTCTTCTTTCTGACATCAAAGTGGTATTATCTGCATATCTGAGATTGTTGGTATTTTCCCCAGCAACCTTAATTCCAGTTTTTGATTCATCCAGCTTAGCATTTTGCATGATGTACTCAGAATATAAGTTAAATAAATAAGGTGACAATGTAAAACCTTGTCATACTCCTTTTCCAATTTTAAACCAATCAGTTGTTCCATATTTGGTTCTAAGTGTTGCTTCTTGGCCCACATACAGGTTCCTTGAGAGACAAGTAAGATGATCTGCTACTTCCATGGTGCTTTGAGGACTTGCTACATTTTATTGCAATCCATTATAGTCAAAGGCTTTAGTGTAGTCAATGAAGCAGAAGTAGATTATGGATAAATATTTAACAGATTATTTGAGAAAGAAGGACAAGGTGGGCATGGAGGTGCATTGAGGAGGATTAGGAAAAACAGGAGGCAGCATCTAATATTGAAGGAAGCTTAGAGATGGAGGTGAGGAGTGAGTGAGTTAACAATACAAATTACTTACTTAGAGACTTGGGAAGAGATGTTAGAAATTTGTAAATTTTTTCCCCCATTTTGTCACTGACAGGGAAATACTATTGATAAGGACTCTAACACATGTCTTAAGACAGCTCATAGCGAATTCTTTTAGAAAAAAATGAAGACTCATAATAATTGAGCAATTGGACACACTTCAAACATCCATTATTAATTTTAGTAGTAGGTGAATGAAGAAAATGATCTTAGGAATACTGTTTTAAGTGATACACATAAGCATTCTCTGGCTAAATTTTGTATTTTCATGCCATTATATCCTTTTCAATGAGGGTGATTTATTCAATCTATTTCATTGGCTTTTAGATTTAGAAGAGGCATTAGATGTCCTCTTGTCCAGTTCATTTTTATAGATGGGGCAATGGGAGCCCAGAAATAAAGTGATTTACTTAAGAACACACAAATAGTAAGTAGCAAAAACCAAATTTTGGAATCATTATTTTTTACTGCAAGAGTAATATTCTTTCCACTAAATTAAAGTTCTTCCAATAGCTTAGAGTAAATTAAGTTAAAAAAAATTTCCCTCTTATTTGTAAAGTGAGAGGCTTGAACTACTGATATTTTATTATTATTAAATATTAATGTTTAAGGTCTTTTTCTAATTCTAAATCCTATGTATGACCTCATATGAGTCAGAAGTTAGTAAGGTACTCAAAATGTTTTCACTAGAAAATGTAGGTTTGGTGAAGTTAGGACAGACCATAGTTTTCAAACCACTTTGCTAGTTTTCTTCTTTTTCTTCTTAGTTTATGCTCTGGTTTCTACTAACTAGGGGCGTGCTGGTAAATATTTAATAAGCAGCCCCCTCAAATGTGCAACTGACACTTTTAAGTTTAATCCACATTTTAACATTTTCTCCATCACTTTCTTAAGTCTAGACAATCAATAAAACAATAAATCAAGCCCAGATTTGTAGCAATTTGCTGGTTTCCAAAGTACAGATGTTCACACTGAAAATTAACAACCAGCTCTTCTGAGTGGGTTTGAGATGATTCTGAGCCCACCTCTGCTACCAGTGGGTCACTGACCAGTGGTCAGTGGGTCTAATCGACAGGTCTGATAAATTTCAGAAAGGCATTTTTTTTTTTTTTGGCAGAGGAGTAAAGGGAACTAATTGATAGGGGTATGGATCTAGTCCTTCATTTTAAGCACCTTGGCATCAATCTCAAACATTGGAAACTCTTTCTTTGTATGCCATAACTTAATTGAGATTCATAGGAGCCAAGACTCTTGCCTACAGTGTTGTTAATGTCAAAGATAGAAAGATGGAAAGGTAAACACACACACACACACACACACACACACACATATACACTTACCAAAATATTTGAGTCAATGGTCTTTTGTAGTTACAACTGATGACTCAGGGTTTGAAGGAATTCATAGATTTATCAATCTTCCTGCCTCACATTGTTCATTTTTTTCAGCCTTATTTCTTTCTCCAGTTTCTGCTAGTCGATTAACAGGTCCTTTTCCCAAGAAATCAAGTTATCCAATTCATTAATGAGAGTGAAATCCATGTTAAAGTACATCATAATGCTGCAGGCTTAGTTAAACTTCAGGTTAAACCTTTTTCCCTAAATATCTTTCCCTTCTCTACCAGTCTCTAGTGTCTATCACCATGCTGAGGTTTTACTGGAATCACTTAAAAGTAAGAAAATTAGTAGATTTATGTCATCCTTTCTTTTTACCTCTGACATAGTAGCTGTGTGACCCTAGGCAAGTTAAACCTCTCTGAAATTTCACTAACTGTAAATGGGGATAATAATAGCATCTATTTCACAAGATTGTTGCAAAAATTGAAGGAGATATGTTCATGAGGGCAGCTAGGTGGGACAGTGGGTAGAGTACTGGGCCTGGAGTCAGGAAGACCTGAGTTCAAATCTGGCCTCAGATACTTGCTGGCTGTATGACCCTGGGCAAGTCACTTAGCCCTGTTTGCTTCAGTTTCTCCATATTTAAAATGAGCTGTAGAAGGAAATGGCAAACCACTCTAGTGACTTCGCTAAGAAAATCCCAAAATGGGGTAACAGAGTAGAAATGACTGAAAAACAAACAACAAATGTAAACAAAGTGTTGTGCAATCCTGAAAACACACACACACACACACACACATATATGCTAGTTATCATCATCATTATTAATATTATTATTGTTATTTCCTTCCCTATCTTCTAAGAAGTAGTATGAACTGGTGAAGTGAGTTCTGCATCTGGTGCCCAAAGACCTTGATTGGAATCCTAGCTCTTTCTAATCTTTAGATATGGGTCTTTGAGGGAGTTACTTTCCCTCTGTGAGTTCCAGTTTCCTTATCTGTGAAATGAAAGGATTGGACTAGATGATTCCTTCCAGGTTTAAATCTTATGGTCTCTAAAAAAACTCCTTATCCCAATATTCTCTGTCAGATCAGTCTTAAAATCCCTTCTAGCAGTTTTCAAGGTGGGGAACCAGAGGTGGGCGTATTCCCCAACATTAGCTGGGTTTCACATGTTGTTCACCAAAGATCTCTGCCTACTCCTGGCCTTTTGAACTACAATGGGCCCTATTCCTCGGGAGCCATTTTGTGGAGACTTTGTTTCCATACTGCATCACCTAGGGGAATTTCCTTTTTTGTCTGCTACTTAGAATGCTACTGGTGTTTACATCCTCCATGAACTTCTAACTCCCTGTCTTCCCCATCCTTTCTATTTATTCTCTGTATTCTCTGATAGTAACTAAATATTTATATGCAAATCTTTCAACCTTTCTCATAAATCATTGCCTCTAGCATCCCCAAAGTGTTTTGGTGGGATGGTTTCTCAACTCTACCCAGCCTCTTAGCATCTGAATGCAGTAGAAATGCTAAGAGCTCAGCCCAGTAATCTAGGCATGGCTTCCCAAGAGGGTATGACTGCAATTTTTTTTTTATTACAATAAGAAATGTCCTTTTAGATTGAAACAAAGTAGAAGAGGAGGAAAGGCCTGGTAGGATGAATAAGAATTCTCCTGGAGGTGGCAAAGACCAAAAAGATGGACTGGTTGGATATTGGTAGCAAAAGACAACTTAAGCTAAAGTTGAGCTGCTCCCTAGACAGGTCCATAGCCAAAACTTCAGAATGCTCTATTCCTGCTGACAGTAACACTTGCTACCTATTTCATCCCAGAAAGAACATGGAAGGCACATGCATGAACCCCATCCTCTCCTGTTCTTTGTAGTGTCCTATCTTGACCAGTGGTCAAGGTCTTCATCTGGAGGCACACCCACTCACTATTTAGATGATGAAAGATCACATGGAAGGTCAGAAAGAAACTGGGGTAGTGTGGTTTAGTGGAAAGAGTGCTATACTTCACATTAGAAGACCTGAATTCCAATCCTGCCTCAGACCTTAGGCAAGTCACTTTACTTTTACTTTTCTTGGACCTGTAATTTAATTGGTTTAGGGAACTCCCAGATGAAGAAACTCTGCCATGCAGGCTATCCCCTCCTCTGCAACTTGTAGTCCTGGAGAGTTGCCTATAATACTGAGACTTGCCCAGGATCACAAAGCCAGTATGTGTCAGAGGTGAGAATTGAACCCAAGCCTTCTCTGGCTGTGGGGCTGTCTCAATTGATGACGCTATGCTGCCTCTCTCCATAATATAGACTCATATACATGATTTAAATACATGACAAATGCAGGGTAATAGTAATGAGGGGATTGGGAAATCAGGAAAGGTCTCATGTAGAAGATGATAGGGTTGGACCAGTTCATCTTTGCAGTTCATTGCAGCTCTAACTCTAAAATCCTAGTCTAGACTCTAGTTGTGTGACCACTTACAAGTCAATTCAAAACTGGAGCTACCTAACTTATAAGATTATTGTGAAGAGAGTGTTTTGCAAAGCTTATAGTGCTAAGATATGTGATTTACTACTATTATTACTCCCCTGGTTCACTAAAGGATACTCTCCCAGAGTTACCCTGCACATAGAGCACTCATGTCCTTTGCTGCTCCCTGCTGGTGAGTCTGCTTCATTGCTCTTGCCAGTGACCCCTTCCCCCTTCCCAGACACAGATCTCTGCCGCCGCCTTCTGGCAAATTCTCTCATAGAGTCCTCTGGGCCCCATGAAGACATTCTGGGTGACCTTAGTTGCACAGGTCTTTGTATACAGTAGGTGCTTAATTAATACCTGTTGTGTTCTATTACCATTATGGCAGGGGCTTCTTTCCTGGTCTGGCTAAGTTTACACTCCCTCTTCACAATTCCAGCAAAAGGATACCCTTTCTACACACAGAGAAATGAAATTATTGAGGGGGGCATTTCCACTGGATTTCGCCTCTGTAGTTTCATGACATTTATCTTATTTTTATGCAGTTTGGAGATCATCCCAGCTCCAACTCTGATTTCCTTCCCAGTTCCTATGTTGGGAAAGAGAGTCCATTTTTTCAAGGGAATACTCCCTACAGATCCTCCAATTTATGTTTAGCACTAGGGTGGAATTATTCAGCTCACCCTATGCTATCAGACACCACCCACTGATTGCCAGCATCAATCCAGGGAGGGGCTTTGTCTTTAAACAATACCTCTAAGATGAGTAAAGAAGATTTGAGATCAAAATTTTCTTTTGAGTAAGAAGGGTATGTAAGTACAGGTTGTAAACATTCTAGATCTCAATTGCATGGCTTCACTACATCACATGTGACTTAGACATTCAAGACATGTTAGAAATCACTCCCCCTCCAAAAAAAATAGAAAAGAAGAAACTGAGATTTAGAGGGATTCAATAGTTTGCCTAAGATAATATTGTGGTTAAGATCCAAGAGTCAAACCCATCTCTAAATGCAATGATCTAAATCGTTGCTCTTTTCACTATCCCTTATAGGCAAATTGGATTTTTCAGTCTTGTCAATATCTTATGCTAATGACCCAAATGAATGATTTTTGTCAGCCGAGTGATATAATAAGAAAAAGGTAGTTGGAACTGGTTGGGTGGCTGGCTGGTCTCCTGAACTTGGAAACAGTGAAAAGACCACTGGATTGAGAGGACATTGATGCAAGCCCCATCTCTGATGGTTGTTAGCTTTGTGACTTAGGGCAAGTTACTCAACTTCCTTGGGTTTCTTCACATGTAAAATGTAGCAGCTGGACCAGATGTCCTCTGAGGTCCCTTAGAATTCTAGATCTATGCTAGGCTTTTTTATGCTAGCTATTTGTTGAATAAATGAATGAAAGAACAAATTGTTGGTAATATTTGGCATCTCTTTTCCCTCGTCCTTTGATTCTACCCAACTTTCTTGCCAATGCTCCTTTGCAGGAACTCCTGCTCCCTTCTGCTTCATGAACCTATTCCCCCTCTTCCAAATAGCAGTGGACTCCCCTAAATACCTGGGCAGAAATTCCAGGGGATTCATCTAGTAATCACTCTGGTTGTCTCCCACAACCCTAGCACTGTGGTGAGTGTCTTAGAGGGATTTTCAATATGCAGGGCAAGTCCGAGGGCCTTCCATGCTCTAGGATGCCCTATTTTCCTGACTACAATGGTGGGTAAGTTGATTAAAGGATCTCTGAGATTCTTTTAGACTCGAAGATTCTGTGTCAGGGTCTTACAACCCCTTAGAGTAAAGAAGGTGGTGTGGTACGATGGGTAGAGTGAAGGACTTAGAGGTGAGGATCTGGAAGTTGGATTAGATTATCTCAAAAGTTCCTTATACTCTAAATTTATGATTCTGTTGATGTTATGATCCTAATACACAGGCATGCATGAGAGAATAGGTAAGGATTTAGAAGATATCAAGGACCCAGCTGTGGCTGACCTTGGAATATAGTGTCGTTATAACTAGTCCTTTGTATATATTAGTCCTCAGGCTCCTTACAGTCCAGCCTAAGCTCATGTCTTTTCCTAGGGAAGTACAATTTAGGGGAGCTTAAATATATACGTGCAAAATGCCACAGGCAACCAGATTCCTTAGATTTATCTACAGTCTTGCCATGTCTTTGTGTCCAGATATTTGGCCCTCTTGTGTCTTCAGAGTTCAAGGACCTCAGTTGGAGAGGTCCTTGAGGACCTCTGGTAGCCTCCTCTGTATATAGTACCCTCTGCTGACCTTTCATTCACAGAACAAGAGGACTGGAAGCTATTTCTTCCCCCTGCCCTCTGCTTTTTACTAGGGAAGGAATCATAATTCGGTTTTTACATTAAGCCTGTATGAAGACAGTATTGCACAGTGAAGTGAGAGCAGGCTTGAGAATCAGAGACACCTGGGTTCAAGTGTGACTTTTGACTTGTTGAGTAACCCTGAAAAAAATCATGTCTCAAGCTACTTTCTAAAATTATAAGTTGTAGACCAGTTTCTGAACTGTATTTGTAGAGGGAGTCCCCTACATCAATGAAATCACAGGTCTGGACCAAAAAAACCCAAACAAAACAATTAAGTCTTTGACCCAAGTGAGATGTTAAGTATAATACCAAAAGCTCACATTTCCATTGTGTTTTAAGGTTTTACAAAGTGCTTTCTTCACAACAACTATGTGGTATAGTTGATATAAGTGTGAGATAGTGAAGTATAGCAAGAGGAACACTGGATTTGAAATTAAGGACCTGGGTTCAAATCCTGGTTCTTTTATTTTACTATCTTCATGATCTTGGGCCCTTGATTCCTCATTCACAAAATGGGGATAGGGTGAGAACAGACAACCACTGAGCTCTTTTCTAGTTGTATGATCACATGATATATTCACAGTATCTCACACCCCAACCTCTTCTCTTCCCTCACACAGTACTGATGGTCTTAGGTGAGGTTCTCATCATCACTTACCTGGACTATTGCAACAGCCTCCTAATTGGTTTCCTTGCTTCTGGTCCAGGGATATTCTGGGCTCAAATTAGATAGTGGATGTAAAGCACTTTGCAAACCTTCAAGAGCTATGTAAATGCCAATTGTTATAGTAACAATATAATAATAATAGTTTTATATAATTACTATGTAGCATAAAATTATTATTATGTATCATATAATAATCCTTATATGTTGTAGGAAAATAATTATATTTTTAATAATAATTATTATTATTGTTATGATTATTAGCCTCCACCCACCAGATCTGATGTTTCATTCCCTCAGCTTTTTACTTCATTCCTGCTGAGCTCAGATAATGATTATGAAGCCATATAGGGGGGTTCTGGTAAATGTTTAACAAGGTCTGTCTTGGAGGGAAAGGGGAAATATATGTACATACCCTTTTAAGTTTTATCTGCCTTATTAATACCTTCTTAAGTCTAGAGAATCAACAAAACAATAAATCAAGCCTGGATTTGTAGGAATGCTGATTTACAAGGTGCAAATACTCACTCAGGACATTTAACAACCAGAAGGGGTTAGGAACTGGCTTCAGCCCATGCCTTCTCTAGTATTTCTACTTTCCAATTCATCCTCCACACCTTTCACTTTATGCTCCAGCCAAACCAGCTGTTCTGCTGCTTCCCAAACACGATATTCCACCTGTCCTCTTTGTGCCCTCAGACAGTTGTCCTGTAAGTCCCCAAATAAATCCTTCTTACCACTGCCTCCTCAAATTCCTGGCTTTCAAAGTCCAACTCCAGTGCCACCTCTAGTTTGTTCCGTTGTTTTCAGTCATGTTCAACTCTTCATGACCCCATTTGGGGTTTTCTTGGCAAAGATACTGGAGTGGTTTGCCATTTCCTTCTCCAGCTCATTTTACAGATGAGGAAACTGAGGCAAACAGGGTTAAGTGACTTGTCCACGGTCACACAAGTAGTAACTGTCTGAGGTTGGATTTGAACTCAGGTCTTCCTGCCTCCTGATCTCTCTCCACTCCCCCATCTCTGGGAAATCACTTAGTTTTAATTTTGTTTTTAATTTTCTCTGCTCATGTTTTATTCCTTGAAGGCACAGAATATTTTATTTTTTTCTCTTTGTATCCTTAGCCCCTAGGATACAAAAGGTGCTTGTTGAATGATTGGTTTCTATTTTACAAGTGAAGACGCTTAAGGAAGTGACTTACCCTGGGTCCAATAGTAATAGATATTTAGGAGCAATTAAATTGATTCTCATATATTAGAGAGGGATTAATCTTTTTAACAGGTCATTATATAGTATGCCTACAGGAAGAAAAGTGCTGGATCTGGACTTAGGAAACCTGAGTTTGAATTCCAACCATGGTACACAGTCACAGCTGTTGAGGTGTAAATGCTAGGGGTACTATGACCCCAAAATCACAACACGGGGGTCCTGTCCAAATGAATTCAACCCAATTCTTCTTTCAGCCAAAGACCAGGTTTTATTAGAGATGAACCATCCAGGCCGGACTCTTAAAGAATCTGAACATCTGTGATGCTCGTAAGGATGAGTGGGTACGAGAAAGTCTCAGTGCCTAAATAGGGGTGAGGATGGATCTTACATACAGCCAAGCAATTTGGGGTGACCTGAGGAGGGGCTGGGGAGTTTAGGGAGAATCCTGATGGGAGTGTCTGAGAAGTTGAATGGGGGTCATCCAGGAATAGACAATGTAGGACTAGGCTTCATCAGGGTAACAAAGAACTGGGAGACAAGGAAGGAAGAGGTTGAATGGGGTCTGGATAAGACTGGGCTTCATTAGGGAGATAGGGCCTAGGCTAAGGGGAGGAATGATAACACTGCCACATCTTGAACAAGAACCCTGTCTGTGGACAACTCTAGATGCTACCCCTTTCTTGTCCATTACTTTGATTTAGGAGATTCCAGTGGAACAGAGGATACTGGAACCTGGCCCCTTATCAGCCAAAGGCAGCCTTATTCACCTTAGCCCTTTTACAGGTCCAGAATTGGGGTTCTAGGGTATTATGACTGAAAAAACTTGTCACCAAAAACAGAGGAAAGTGTACCTGAATGCTCAGAAGAAGCAATTAGCCACTAAAGAAATGCCTGGACTCTCTGGCCAGTGTCCAGGCTGATGTAAGATATAGCTCCCTATATAGCTCACTGGTGTTTCCTGGCATAGGGTAGTGTAATGCATTTAGGGGACTATGATACCTTATTGTAAGTTGCAGGGGCTGAAAATTTGTTAACTGAGGGATGGAGAAGGGAGACTGAATCAGGCAAAGCATATGCCAAGAAAAATTGAACAAACCTTCCTCTGTAATATTTAAGAGAAGGTGTGAATTCTCTGAACAAAGTGTAATTTTTTTCCCCTTATCATGGGCTCTCATTGCCCCACTGACATGACTGTTTTTGGTCACTGACTCAAATTCACAGATTCAATGCTGCACTTGAGGATGACCAGTTTGATAACTCAGGAATGTTAAAATTCAAAACTGAGCTGGCCCTTAGGCAGCTAGGACATACAAACAGACATACACACACACACCTCACATACTCAGTGAGGGAGACAAACACAGGAATACTGGGCTATCTGAAGACCAGGAGAGAGGCCTACTCATCCACATGATATCTACAGGGACCCACATACACATTTGACATAGACATGGAAGGAGAGGAAAAGGAAAGGATTTGGAACCTTGACAAGAAAAAGATAGGAGAGGAATCAAAAATGTCAGCTCCACTTGGACTTGAAGAGAGGTTTACTGACCATACTATCTGCATGGCCCAAAAGGAAAGGACAATCGGCAAAGCAGAGAAACACACATCTAAGGAGCAATTCATACTGGCACTCCTTCACTGTATATGTCCAGATGAAAGATGGAACCCACTAGAGGGCACTTGATACCCTCAGGAAAAGAGGAGGAGAGTCTCTCTGACTGTGAAATGACTTGGGTATGAGCCCATTCAGAATGTTTTGTCAGGTTAAGCAAAACTTGTTCTCCATCCAACGTCTTGTTAGCCTGAGTGCTTTGTAGGCCTCTTAGAAAGACAGGAACCAGACTAATGTTTCCAAGAAAAACTCAAAACATAAACTAAAAAGACATTTTGTTTTGAGACAGGCCTCAGGGTGAATCCAGAGGAATTAGGGGGGGCAACTTGACTTGAGGTGGGAATAGTAATGTCCTTCTTGTAGCTTCCCAAAGTGGAACAATTCAGGAAGGACAAAACAACACCACCAACTCAGACTGGCTCAAAGGCACTGATTTTCATGAAAACTAACTGAAAGATAGAGGCAAAGTATATTCTATTTCTGTTAGAATTCATGCCTGTCTCTCATTAG
The DNA here is from genome assembly GCF_003287225.1 of Phascolarctos cinereus. Taxonomy (NCBI): domain Eukaryota; kingdom Metazoa; phylum Chordata; class Mammalia; order Diprotodontia; family Phascolarctidae; genus Phascolarctos; species Phascolarctos cinereus. The sequence continues at coordinate 122,121,569 of NW_027555847.1, read as the reverse complement.
TTCTACCATGATTAGTTTAAAATAAAAGGTTTGGACACAATTAGGCAACTTTGTTTTGACAGCAGGTACTGTTGAGCAAAGAGTCTGCCACTAAGATATGAAAGGGGTAGCAACAGATTCCCCCGTTTGGTGGCATGGACTGATTTGGAGAAGTCTGGCATTTGACTTGGTTTTCTTAATCAGTCAACAAGTATTATTAAGCACCTACTATGTGCCAGGCACTGTGACTAGGCACAGGGATCAATGACACAATCTCTACTCCAAAGGAGTTTACATTTTGTTATCATTGTTGTTGTTTAGTAGTTGTTTTCAGTTGTGTCTGACTCTTTGTGATCCCATTTGGGGTTTTCTTGGCAAAGGTACTGGAGTGGTTTGCCATTTCCTTCTCCAACTCATTTTACAGATGAAGAAACTGAGGCAAATAGGGTGAAGTGACTTGCCCAAGGTCAAAAAGCTAGTGTCTGAGGACAGATTTGAACTCAGGAAGATGAGTCTTCCTGACTCCAGGCATGTCATTCTATCCACTGTGCCATCTGGCTGCAGAAAAGTATATATGCAGGATATACACATACATATGTATATATACATATGCATACACATACATATGTGTGTTTTATTGTGTGTTTTATATATGCATGTGCATATATATGTATATGTGTGTGTATATATTATATATATCTTGATACCTACTGACAACTTAGTCTTAATACCTGAGGGTATCAAGAGGTTAAATGATTTACTCAGGTCATACAACTAGTAAACAAAACAGGAAGGACTTGAACTTAGGTCTCGTCAACCTGAAGCCAGTTCACTATTTACTGTACCACTGTAACAACCTCTGAAAGTTTTAACAAGAAATTTTTACAGCACATCATGGTACACAGAAATAGCCTCAACCAATACCCCCATCCCCTTCTCCCCCACTGCAACAAACACTCATAAAACTTGCCAGTCAGGAATGGCCATAGGGCTGTTTTAACACTTGTCAAGGAATTGTGAATTTTTTAAAAAATAGAAATGTCCTACTGCTAGGCTAATCCGGCAACTGGGGGAAAAGACCATACAATGGGATTTTGCAAGAGCTGGAAGGAGACCAACAGAATAAATAAAACCCCTTGTGAGCCCAGTAATTCCATTTAGCACAGCTCTCCTAGGCCAGAATGGATCAGCAGTCTCTTCTATGGAAGCCAGAACTGTGTGAGCTGCCATGGCTGGCTTTATTTGTGTGATAATGCTTGGCAAAGCCATTGATGTTGACAGTGTGGCTCTTGCCGCTCCAGTGGTCAGAAGCCATGTGACATTTTGCAATATAGAAATCAGCCAACCATTTAGGAAAATCAACCAGAATTGTGCTCTAAATTACACTTGCACAGGACCCGTCGCATAAAAACGATAATGCATCTATTAGGCAAGAAAACCATACTATAATAGCGATGTAAATAGTGTGGTTTTCTGCCAGTAATTCCTGTTCTTTCACGTGATTTCCTCCAGACATATCCCATGATCCTGGACAGCTGCCATGTTCCATGCTGGGAGCTCTGCATTCTAAAGATCACAGGATTGGCCTTCTAATGCACAGGGCCTGCTGAAGTTAACCATCTGAATAACAGTTTGGGCAAGGTGGGAAAATCCCATACTTTCTAAAGCAACTGGGAATCATTTCTGGGGAATAGTAACAGCTTGTGATTTTGGAAGGCTTTCCCAAATTCCCAATGTATTGCATTGGAACTGATCCCATAACAGCACTGTAGATTGTGAACATCTCAGGTGCCCAGACTTTTTTTTTTTAAATCGTGAGAACTATTTTGAAAGAAAAAAAGCCATGAGAAAAAAAGAGGAACAGAGAAAACAAAGAATGTTCATAAGCTAAGAGAACAGATTTAAAATAGGCATAATTGATGGGTTTACATGTAGGAGTAATTCACAGAGTAATCTCCAGTTAATGATCACCAGTTTTTTTGAAAGAAATATGGTCAAGGGCATCCTCTTCACAGTGGAAATTCACTTCACCTCTGGCCTTCTCATACTGGGAATATCCTTTGTCCCTGCTAGCTCTTCCTCTGTCAGAACCTCTATTTTAAAGAGTTTCCAGGCCAGTCATGTGTCTCTATTCCTCTCTGGGTTCCAGTAGTGACACTGGACTTTATCCTCTGTGCTCCCAGGTACTCCCAAGTGTGTCTCTTCCTCCTCCCCCCCGCCCAACTTTCAGTTCCTTTTTATATATTGTCTTCCCTTATTAGAATAGAACTTCTTGGAGGGTAGGGACTCTGTCTGCTTTTATTTATATTATTTACATTTACCACAATGCATTATACATAGTAAATGTTATATAAATGCTTGTTTACTTGACTTTTTCTGTTTTTTAAAATTCTCTTTAAGTCCTTTATTAAGTCCTTCTCTGTTACTTCATTGTGGAAATGACTCTGGGTTCTCAACAGCCATGCTAGTGGGGTGCAAGTTCCTACTGTGAAGTCAGTGATCATGGTCCAGTGAACATGGCACTGACTCTGGAGGCAGAGGAACTGGGTTCAAATCCTGCTTCAGTCAATGAGAAGAAGAATGCCTTAAAAATGCCTTAAAAAGCAGAATTGGCCAAATGGAAAAAGAGGCACAAAAATTCACTGAAGGAAAAAAAACTCCTTAAAAAGTAGAATTGGCCAAATAAAAAAAGGAGATACAAAAGCTCACTGAAGAAAATAATTCCTTAAAACTTAGAATTGAGCAAATGGAAGTTAATGGCTTTATGAGAAATCAAGAAATTATAAAACAAAATCAAAAGAATGAAAAAAATAGAAGACAGTGTGAAATATCTGATCGGAAAAACAACTGACCTGGAAAATGGATCCAGGAGAGATAATTTTAAAAATTTTAGATTTCTTGAAAGTCATGATCAAAAAAAGAGCCTAGACATCATCTTTCAAGAAACTGCCTTAATATTCTAGAACCAAAGGGTAAAATAAAAATTGAAAGAATCCATAGATCACTTCCTGAAATAGATCCCCAAATGAAAACTCCCAGGGATATTATAGCCAAATTCCAGAGTTCCCAGGTCAAGGAGAAAATATTGTAAGCAGCCAGAAAGAAATTATTCAAGTATTGTGGAGTCACAGTTAAGATAACACAGGATTTAGCAGCTTCTACATTAAAGGATTAGATGGCTAGGAGTATGATAATCTGGAGGGCAAAGAAGCTAGGATTACAACCAAGAATTACTTACCAAGCAAAACTGAGTATTATCCTTCCAGGGAAAAAATGGATATTCAATGATATGAAACTTTCAAGCAGTCTTTATAGAAAATTTGACTTTCAAATACAATACTCAAGAGAAGCATAAAAAGGTAAATAGGAAAGAAATCATAAGGGACTTAATAGGTTTAAACTGTTTACATTCCCACATGGGAATTATATTCCTACATGGGTTATAGAAGGGAGTGCAGATTGGGACAGGGGGTAGTCAGAGGCAAAACACTTTTGAGGAGTAGTAACTGTGAAAACAATTTTGAAGCAAGTTTCTCTGATAAAGGCCTCATTTCTCAAACATATAGTGAACTGAGTCAAATTTACAAAAATCAGAGCTATTCCTCAATTGATAAATGATCAAAAGATATGAACAGTTTTCAGATTAAGTAATCAAAGCTATCTACAGCCATATGAAAAAAAAATGTTCTAACTCACTATTGATTGGAGAAATGCAGATTAAAACAATTCTGAGGTACTGCTTCATACCTATTAGATTGGCTAATATGACAGAAAAGGAAAATGACAAATGTTGGAGGGGATGTGGAAAAATGAGACATTAATGCACTGTTGGTGGAGTTGTCACCTGACTGAACAATTCTGTAGAGCAATTTGGAACTATGCCCAAAGGACTATAAAACCATGCATACCCTTTAACCTAGCAATAACACTACTAGGTCTGTATCCCAAAAGAGATGAAAAAGAAAAAGGGAAAAGACATCTATGTACAAAAATATTTATAGCAGCTCTTTTCTGGTGGAAAAGAATTGGAAATTGAGGGGATGCCCATCAATTGGAGAATGGCTGAACAAATTGTGGTATGTGATTATGATGGAATACTATTGTACTATGAGAAATGATGAGCATGATGCTCTTGGAAAAACTTGGAAAGACTTACATGAGCTGAAGTAAAGTGAAATGTACTGTGTACAAAGTAACAGCAATATTGAAAGATGATCAGCAGTTGAATGACTTGGCTATTCTTAGCAGTGCAATGATCCAAGACAACTCCGAGGGACTTATGATGAAAAATGTTATCCATCCCCAGAGAAAGAACTGATGGTGTCTGAATACAGATTGAATCATACTTTTTAAAAATTTTTCTTGAGATTCTTCTATTTTTTGGTCTATGTTTTATTTCACAACATGACTAATATGGAAATGTTTTGCATGGCTATACATGTATAATCTTTATTCTCAATGGGGGTGGGGCAGGGAAGGAGGAAGGGAGAGAATTTGGAACTCCAAGTTTTAAAAACATATGTTAAAATTGTTTTTACATGTAACTGGGGAAAGATAAAATACTAAATAAATTTTAAAAAAACAATAAAAGGAAGCAAATGCCAAATCTCCTTAAGATTTGGATTGTGGGATGAGGAACATTTGGCCTAGCAAATTATAGGTGGTGTTGAAGACTTAAGCATGGGGAGGGAGTAGGTTCCTATCAGAAGAGTCAATATGTCAATGTATTAACTCAGATGTGAATGTGGCAGGTGCTTCTGAATCTCAGACATGGGTGCCCTTTTACCTGAGCAGTGAGTCTCAGTTCTGTGTTTTGTTATCCTTCATATCTTATTATGATGTATACATAGGAAACTATAATGTGAATGTGTTTCTTTGTGCAGGACAACTAAGGGTTGCAGTGGATAGACTGCTGGGCCTGAAGTCAGGAAGACTCATCTTCATGAGTGCAAATCTGGCTTCAGACACTTAATAGCTGCCTGACACCAGTCAAGTAATTTAAATTCCTCATTCTTTGGCTAATAGGACAGAAAAGGAAAATAACAAATGTTGGAGGGGATGTGGGAAAAATGAGACATTAATGCCTCAGCTTCCTCATCTATAAAATGAACTCGAGAAGGAAATGGCAAACCACTCCAGTATCTTTGCCAAGAAAACTGCAAATGGGGTCATGAAAGTGAGACACAACTGAAATGACTGAATAGCAAAAATTCCTTGTGGGCCCCATGGAATGGGGAATGAGATAACAATCTTAATGGAAAATGAAACACCAGCTGTACATAAACTGTGTTTGGAGACTGTTGGACTAAGCTGTAGGTGGAGGCGAAACAAAAGCCAAAGTTTGTGATAAGTTCATGAAATTTTATATGCAAAAGATTCTTTTAAATTAAAAAAAAAACCCTATACCAAGCTAGAGGGACTGAGAAGGAAGGGGGAGAGGGGGTGTGGCAGATGCTTGCTGCAGTTGGCATAATCTAAACCATCTACAACTGTGGAGGGTACCTAACCACTGTTCTTACCAGACAGTGGGGTATATACTCCCCCTCCACTCTCTTAATATATCTTTACATTGGGAAGGAAACCTCTCATTTCACAAGCATTACTCCTTTTTAACAGGTGTTGAGACTGAGGGAGGGAAGAACATAGGGTCACAGGATTTGGAGCTGGAAGGAACCAGAAGGATTGTCTAATCCAAACTTTGCATTTTACAGATGAGGAAACAGAGCCAGAAAATCATAGATCAGCTGAATTTAAAGTTGGAAGGGACCTCAGCATCCATCTAGTCCCATCAGTATGTAACAGGAATTCTTACTGTAACATACCTGACAAGTGATAGTCCTGTTTCTGTTTGAAGACTTCGAATGAGAGGCTCCCCACTACCTCTGAAGGCAGTCCATTCCCCTATGGGGCAGGTCTAATTGTTAGAAAGTTTTTCCTGATATCAAGCTTTGCTCCCCAGAGATATTGCCACCTTGGTCTTGCTCTTCTGATTGGTGAATACCTTGCTTGAACTGCCATTTCAAGAGGGCCATGGTCTCTTCATTTCTAGCTCAACTCACTTTTCGATTTATTCAGCTTCTCACCAACAGCCTTGCCCCCATCAGATTGTCTCCATCCTTGGACTGGATCTTACTTGCTCCCCTCCAAACCCTCACCTTTCCAGCTCTCTTTTATGTGTTGTCTTCGCCTATTAGAATGCAAGCTCCTTGAGGACAGGGACTGCTTGCTTGTTTTTATCTCAATATTTAACATAGAATTGGCACATGATAATCACTCAAAGAATACTCTGTCTCTTCTGTCCTTGGGGGTCAAACAGGACAAACCTGATCCCTCACCCTCATGATAGTTATTCAAATACTTAAACCCATTTGTCATTTCTCTCTGGAAGTCTTCTTTTAGGGTAAACATAACTAGTTCCTTCAACTAATCCTCATATAATTTAGATTCAAGTTATATAATATAACATGATATAATATGATATATAATGTATATGCCACATATAGTGTGTGTATGTATATGTGTGTGTGTGCATATATATATATATACATATATACATACATACATATATATATATATATATATATATATATATATATATATATATATATATATATGTAAAGATTATCTATCCTAGTTGACCTACTCTATGCAAGTCATTGATACAAATGCCAGTTGCTGATTACTGGGGTACTTCACTAGAAATCTGGCAAGTTAACACAAACCATTAACAACTACTTTGAGTCTGGAATTCAAGTAGTTCTGAATTCATCTAATTGTATTATTGTCTCCCCAAATCTAAGATGCCTGTTGGACTATGATCAGACTTTCTCTCCTTTATCACAGATTCTTAGAAGGAATGGTTATTTCCCCATAATGTTTCTATAATTTCTACCCGAGCAACCAATTTCATCCCTCTTAGCATTTTCTTGGAGATAATTAGACCCAGTATAGAATTTCCCATAGTTTGTTCCTATATCCTTTGAAGGACGAATTTATGGTAAGTTAAAATGTTATCTGTTGCTTTGCTTTTGGCAGAGAAAGAGTTCCAGAAGATGTCTTGGTAATTGAAGTATTCCAACAGCATAATCAGTGTAACATTATGCACCTGTGCCCAGCCTGTGATGTTTTCTCTAATTCCTTATCCATTTCCTCCTTCTGTCCAGGCTGTCTGTGATAGACTCTGATGACACTGTTATTTCTGTTTCTCACCTTCATTTATTGTCACCCAGATGCTTCCGCTATCTGATTCCTGGTTTTCCTCACATAAGTATATCTTCTTAGTATAAAATGCTACCCTCCTCCATCATTACCTCCCCTGCTTCTTTTGTTTCTAAAAATGTTTCAAACTCTTTATTACTTGATGTCCATCTTTTGTCCATATGGTTGAACTCGTTTTTGTAGGACTGGCTCCATCCGGAGCTCCACTGCATTTTGGAACACATTATTCCATTTCCTCCCACTTTCTATAGTGGGTGTAGAATATCTTGCACTATTTGAATGTTGTTTCCTTTGTGTTTGAAAGTCTTTCTCCTGATGGCCCATAGAACTTGTTTCTGAATTGAATTGTTAAATTTAATTGCTATATGTCTTGGGTTTTATAGAGTTGGATTTTTTCCTGGAGGCTATCTGTGAATTCTTTTAATTGAAATTTCGGTTTCTATAATCAGAAATTCTGGGCAGTTCTTTTCTTTCATTATGGTGTTAAGGTTTTTTGCCCTGTCATGTTCTTCTGGGAGGCCTAGGATACTTAGGTTGTCTCTACCCATCATGGGCTCAAGATCAGTATGTTTTGCTTCCATAGTGAGCTTTCTTTTAATATTATTGTTTTCTATTTCTCTTCTTCTAAGTTGTTCTTCACTTCTGTGTTTTTGCACTTCCAATTTATTGTTCTCTCTTTTGTTTGTTTGTTTGTTTTTCCCACAAGGCTTGCCATGGCAGATTCAAGTTTTTCTCTTCTGCTCATTATTTTTGCTGTGCAGGACATAAATTTTGCTCTCATAATTCTCATTTCTCTTTATAACCACTTAGGAACAGCATGTTGCATTTTCATGTTGTCCTCAAGTTCCGCAGGGTCCTCTGTCTTATCAAGCGTTGGATCATTTCTTTTTAGTTTGTAGTATTTATTCATAGATTCCTGAATTCACTTACTGGATCTGGAGGACATACTTCCTTCTGCTGTTGCAGTTTTTTTGTTGTTGTTGATATATATGTTTATATTTAAGGTCTTTGAGATTCTTTCTTCCTGAAATCTTGGGTACTTTCATTCTCCCCCACCCCTTGCTTTCCTTTTCATTTACATGCTGACTCTGATTGTGGTTTTCTTGGGGGCTGGATCTCAAAGCATCTCAATCTCCTTGCACACTGGGAAATTCATGGTTCGCCAGCGTAGGTATCTGCCCCAACTGATTTTTAGGTAGTCAGAATTGCCCCCAGCTGGATGCTGTGCTATTTATCTCAGACTTGGAGCGCTACACAGTTACCCCCTCCCTCCATGCACAGTGTCATCTTTCAGTGAGCTGTCTCACTCCCTTTGCTTCTTATGTTTCTGGCTTGACACTGGCAGTTCAGAACCTGTTTCCCCTGGTGCCTGGAGGTCACAGTGTTGCAGCGCTGGCACTTTCACAGTGTAGCCCTCCAAAGGCTTTTGCTTCTGAAGGACTGTGGCCAAGCCAGCTGTTAAGGCCCCAGCAAACTTCTGCAGCTTAAAGCAAGGGTCTCCACAGCACTGAAAAGAGGGATGATGGACCAGGGTGTAGGAGTGAGTTCTGATGAAGCCTACCTCATGCTCTTGGGTCTGTTAGTGCAGTCTTGCTGCTAATAGTGAGGTGGGAGAAGACTGCAGCGTGAGCTTAGGGTCAGTGAATGCTAGTTCCTAGGTTTTCTTTTGTTTTATTTTTACTTTCTTTTGGATTCTGGGTGGTATAGACCATGGAATCAGCTGAAATAGCTTTTTTTTTTTTGATGTGTAATTTCGGAGAGGTTTGAAAGGTCATGTGTATTGAAGAAAAGGTCTAGTCTACCATCTTATTGCTCACGTGACCCAGAACTACCCTATTTCTTTTGAATAAAGGATGTCCATCTCATAGGATTTGAGGTGGTTGTTATACATGAACATCAGGTTACTTAATGTATATACAATGTGTATATTGAAGTAGCCCCATATGAAGCCAGAATCTGGGTTGAGAGAAGCTCTGAGCCAGAGACAGCTCATTGAGAAAGGTAGAAAAGTCTGGGGACAGGTAAATAATAACAAATAAGGACCTAGACTGGATGATTTAGATGTAGGAAGTGAATATCAAAAGAGGAGAAGTTACTGATTGATGGTGGCAGAAGGAGAGTATGGAAGTGGAAGTGGAGAGAAAGGACTAATTGTTTCTTCTTCCTCCTGGCCCTTTGTATCTGGAGACATGAGAGAAGGGAACAGCCAGTACTGGAATGAATGCCAAGGATCCAGTTATCTTCTAGAGAAAATCAGTTTCCTGAGGACAAGAAAATGGAAGAGTGGTAACAGATGAGACTGAGGATGAAAGGAAATTTGTTAAGAATCTCGTGGCAGTTCCATATGGCACAATAGAGGGGAAGAGAAGGGGAGGACAATGCCAGAGAAGGGATAGGATTAAGCTGGATGGAGCCAAGGGTATAAGGAAAGGGTATAGGGGAACATGTTCCTTCCCCAGCGAGGGACTGTGAATCATTGGGTTTAGGGAAACAGGAAATGATTGCCTTCTGGACCCCAATCAATCTCAATAGTAGTAACTATGCTGGTGGAAGTGACTGAGCAAGAGACTCCAGAAACAATTGGGTCTCAGGTTATATTTCCAACTTCTATTTAAATTCTTGATTGCTCATATCCTGACTGCTTTTAGATTTGGCTTAACATTGTCTCAATATTGGTATTAGAGCCTATTGCAACCTGCATGGATTCACTGATATCAAATTTACATGCTACCTGGCATGCAAATTAAAAAATATATTTATTTATTTTTAGTTTTCAACATTCACTTCCATAATATTTTGAGTTTTAAATGTTCTCTCCTCCCTGGCATGCCTATTTTGAAAGATGCATTATAGAGTACTATAGAATCAGAGGCTCTGGGTTTGATTGTTGACTTAATACCTGTGTAACCTTTGTTAATCACTTCTTCCTGGGCTTCAGTTTCTCCATCTGAAAAATGAGCTTGGACTAGAGTAGTTGGGTCAAACTCAAAGAGAAATGGGGGCTGAATATTGACTTAGTTTTAAAATGTAGTATTATCTATGTTTTATATTTATCTAGTTAAATATTTCACAATTAAATTTTAATCTCTTTGGGTCACACTTGGGAGTGTAGTGGGCTGTGTGTGGCCTATGGACCAAATGCTTGATGCCTCTGGACCTCTCAGGTGCCTTTCAGTTGCATGGGTACTAGCTCTACCAGGGTAGACGGCAGATCCTCTATGCCTACTCATCTTGTCCCTTTGTTGTCCGTGATTCAAATAATAAGCTCCATTAAAATTCAGTTTTTGCATGTTAAATATTTCTTGTTTGCAAATATTGATGCTAAAGATACATTTTCTTTTTTTAGGAGGATAATCTAGCTTTTATTTTTTTGTTTTTTAAATTAATTCTTATTTTATTAATTTATTTTGATTTATCAATAATCACTTGCATATGATTTGGAGTTTAAAATTTGTCTCCCCCTTCCTTCCCACCGCCCTCCCCAAGACGGCACACAATCTGATATAGGCTATACATTTACATTCCTATTAAACATATTTTCATATTAGTGATGTTGTAAGTAAAAATTAAAACCAATAGGAGGAACCATCAGAAAGAAGAAACAAAACTCAACAGAATAGGAAAAAAATAGCAATTCAACTTCCATAGTTCTTTCTTTGGATGTGGATAGCATTTTCCATCACGAGGTCTCTGGAGATGTCTTAGATCCTTGTATTGCTGGGAAGGGTTGTTTATCAATATTAGTCACTGCACAATGTGGCTTTTATTGTGCACAACATTCTCTTGGTTCTGCTCACTTCACTCAGCATCAGACCATACAGGTCTTTTCAGATTTTTCTGAAGTCAGCCTGTTCATCATTTCTTACAGCACAATAGTATTCCATTACATTCATATACCACAACTTGCTCAGCCATTCCCCAACTGATGGGTATCCTCTCAATTTCCAATTCTTTGCCACCACAAAAAGAGCTACTATAAATATTTTTGTACATGTGGGTCCTTTTCCCATTTGTATAATCTCTTTGGGATATAGCCCTAGAAGTGCTATTGCTGGGTCAAAGGTAAAGATACATTTTTGCAGGAGAATCTGTTTTGCATGTCCTGAAGCTTGATTTAGCTGGTGAAGCTGATAAAATGCTAAACTCAAGTCTAGAAGACTCCTGTTCAAATATGACCTCAGACATGCACTGGCTGTGTAACCTTGGGCAAGTCATTTAATCTATATATGCTTCAGTTTCTCTAATTGTAAAATGGGGATAAAAACATCACCCACCTCACACACTTGTTGTGAGGATCAAATGAGATAATATTTGTAAACGCTTAGCACAGTGCCTGGCACATAGAGGATGCTATATAAATGTTTATTCCCTCTCCTCTCTCCCTCCCTCCCTTACTTAACCTCTCCTGGTCTCAGTTACCTACTCTGTAAAATGGGACTGACAAAAGCACAGGATCATAGTGAGGATCAAATGAGTTAATATATATTAAGCAACATGGAAACCTTAAAGCTCCATATAAATGTGAGCTCTTATTAGAAACCAACAACAACCTTGTTGAAAATAGAGACCACTTCACTTAGGATAAGAAGACCTGGGTTAAAGTGGTAGTTTTGCCACCTACTAGATGGTGACCTTAGGCAAGTCATTTCTTGTTTCTGGGACTTAGTTCCCTTTTCTGTCAAATGAGGTGGTTGGACTTGATGACCCCTAAAATTCCTTTCAGACCAACTAAACTATTTTATTTTCTCATTGAGTCATATATTTCCTCAACTTTCTGCATTGCAGGAAATCAAGAACCTAAGCTTTGTCAATAATTGCTGAAATGGACCCAATGTTTGTAAAGGTTTTAATGTCACACTAAGATATTTAGCTGGCTATTAATGGAATATTTCAGTTACTCATAAGTAGAATAATTTGTTGGTTGGTTGCATTCTTCATTCTTCCCTAGAGACTCCAAGACCTATTTAAAATTGGCCTGAATCTTCCTGGCCCAGGTTCTTTGGGGATCTAGCTCATTCTAGTCATAATAGTAGCTGACTGCCACCTTTCTTTTTTTAATAAAACTATGGGAAGAGATTTTTCATTCAAGAGCTCCTGAAGCCAGGGTAAATGGAGTAAAGATCAGAGGGAAGCTTATTATGTGTTAGACTGTTCCAGGCTCCATCCCTGATCTCAATTTTGTGTTTCTCTCATTTCAAGTACAGGGTAGTGCATAGTAGGCGCTTAAAGATTGTTGAATTGAATTGTGCCTTGTACCCCCAAATTCCTAGGAGAGTGCACTGCAGCACAACTGATTAATCAATGTTTCCTGAAATGACTTGTTATTGGAGTTCTACATCCTCTCCAGTGGTAAGCACAGTGCTTTGTAAATAATGAATGCTTAATAATTGTTAATTGTTGAACTGGAGCTGTCATTTGAGACTGAAAGCACATAGAACTATGCTAGTTTCACTGGTGTTCAGAACAAAGAGACATTTGCTAGGCAGTGATGGTGGGGCTATAGTGGAAAGAAAATAGGGCTTGGATTTGGACTCAGGAGTCTGAGTTCAGCTTCAAAGGATTATCCATTTAGAGTTGGAAGAGACTCAGAGGCCATATGATTTAATCCCCCCCCATTTTATAGATGAGGAAACTGAAGCCCAAAGAAGTTAAATGACTTGTCCAAGGTCACACAGGTAGTAAGAGTTATAGGTGAAATTTGAACCAATGTCCTCTAGCTCCAGAGGCAGTATTTTCCCCCACCATGCTAGCTGGTTCACAAAGCTTGTTAGCTATGTGAAGAGAAGTAAGTCACTTGAGGTCTTCATTTTTCAAGTTCCTCATTTGTAAAGTGAAAATAATTCTTGCACTACTTGCTGTATCTCAGGGGGATGGTGTGAAGAGAATACTTCGTAAACCTTGAAGTGCTAGGGAAATGCATTTATTATTATTGACTTGTCTGAATATCAAGATAATTTAAACATTTTAAGATGTATAGATGCATAAATAGCCTTATTATATATATGTGTATATATATATATACATATATGTGTATATGTATGTATATAAAATAGAATATTGATTCATCATCTGGAATGGTACTATGTTAAGTGTTGGGAATGCAAAGAAAGGCCAAAATAGGGAGCTCTGCCTCTAAGGAGCCCTATTATAATGAAAGAGACAATATAAAAATAACCAAGTTGTTCTTCCTTTGCTTTGAAAGAGGACCAATGACATCATCAGGTAAAAACTTGCACATAAATTGGATTTAAGTGAAGTGTCAGCTTCACTCTCTCTTCCAGAGTCATCAAAATTCAGCAGCAGGACAAAAGTCAAGATGAGTTATGGTGGTCTGGGATGCAGTCGATAATCTTGACATTTTGATGTCTGACCAAACTCTAAGTACTTCACAGAGCCCGCTTCTGCTGCCTTCATTGTTGTTGGGACAAATAATTCTCATTTGCTCATTCTGCCAGGGGAAGTCTTCACATGCTTGGGATAAATATCCCCGCCTAACTCACCAATGGATCTGAGGCCTGTTGGTTACCTTCAACCTGGCCAAGCCCGCCTGCTGAGACAGTTTATACTAGGGTGCGGCTGCTGTCCCTGCTAAAACTTCTTGGAGCCAAGGATGAAAGTTGTGTAAACATGGACACCAAAGGTGGATGAGCAGCCCTGAAAAGGCCCTGGCAAGACCTCCCACCAGAGGTGCTGGTCCTCCCTGAATACCCCATACACCCCAGATAATTAGGTACATATAAGATATAAGCAGAACAGATGGAAGGTGATCTCAGAAGAGAAGGCACTAGCAGATTGCCGGGCGGGGGGTGGGGTTGGGGGGAAGAAGACTAGGAAGAGCCTCCAGCAGAAGGAGGGATTTAAAAAAAAATCTCCTAAGGAACCACAGGATCATAAAATCTCCAAGTCAGAAGGACCTCAGAGGTCATTCAGTTTAATCTTTAACTGAACTGAAATTTCCTTTCAATCTTTTCCCCCAAGTGCTCATCAAGCCTCCACTTGAAGACATGATGATATAGAACTCCCTTTCTCCCTCTCCCATCTCCTCCCCAAGGGAGACTATTCCGCTTTGGGCCAGCTCTAATTGTTCAGGGTTTTTTTCCCTTACTTCAGAAATCTGCCTCTTTGCCACTTCCGCCCATTAATCCTAGTTAGTTCTGCCCTCTGGGTCCAATCAAGCCCCACGTAATCAGATGTCAGCCCTTCAGGTACTCCACCAGTAGGTTTCTAATTCTGTAATTGAAATATACATATTATCTTTTGCGGTAATAAAAGGAAAATGCTTTATTTTAGCCTCTTTATTTGATTAAAATGAGAATGGTTTAGATTTTTTATATATTATATATGCATAAATAAATTATAAATACATAAATTATATATAAATAAATTATATGATATATTTCTATATTATTATTATATATTTATTTTTATTCTTTATTGTTTCTTTAAATTGTAGAGAATACATATAGTTAGTCAAAATACTAACACATTAAAATAAAATTCATATTGAACTGAAGATTGAGGGTGTTAAGAATAATTTGGCCATGTATGAATTTGGCTACACAACTAAGATAACTGTTTAATATTATAAATATGCTACAAATTGTTTTGATTAAATTTTTTTTTTAATGTGATTTCCATGGGGGGCATTAACATACACAGTGAAGTGTGCTGAGTCTATCTCAGGAACATTGAAGTGGCTAGAATCTGATCATAGAATCACAGATTTAGAGCTAGAAGAGATCTTAGAGGTCATGTAGCACAATCCTTTAATTTTATAAAAGGGGAAACTAAGGCCTAGAGCACAAACTCAAACAGCCAATGGGAAAGCCAGAACTTCAGACGTAGTCCCTTAGTACCAAGCCCAGTTCTTTTTTCCATGAAACCACACCATATGATTTGGCAGGGTCCAGGGATGGGTGGTATGACAATGTGGCCAACTTCACCCAGTGAGCAGAAGTCTCAATCTGAGAAGATAGGAATAGAGGATAGGCCTGGGTCTTAGGGATCGCAGGTAGAAACAGCCAGTGTTACAATATCCCTTCCCTATTTCTTCTGTCTCTTTAGGTCCCAAATCTCACCTTTCCAAAGTGGGCCACCTATTGCTTGGTGTCGCTTAAATATATATTAAAGTAAGTTGTAGGAGGTCAGGCAGGCAGTATGGTATAGTCAGTCAACAACAAGCTTTATTAAGTGCTTATTATGTACAAGTCATTGGGAAATGCACTGGAGAAAGAAACAAATGAAAAACATGTTCTTGGCTCTCAAAAAGTTCATATTCTACTGGGGGAGAAAACAGGCAAATGACTGTGTACTTATAAGATACATACAGTATAAATGAGAGATAATCTCAGAGGAAAAGCATTGAGTGAGGGGGAGATTAGGAAAGGCCTCTTGCAAAAGGTGAGATTTGAACTGAGTTTTGAAGGAAGCCAGGAGGCAGAGGAGAGGGTGGAGAGCATTCTAGGCATAGGGGACAGGTAGAAAAAGGGCAGAGATTCCAAAGAAGGAGTACAGTGTTTGGTGAATATTAAGAAGGTGGTGGGTCATTTCTGTGGATCACAAGGCACATGAGGGCAAAAGACTCTGGACAGATAGTCCTAAGAACTGTGTGTTCGGGCCCTGGCTCTGCCATTATCTCTCCATATGGTCTTGGGCAAGTTAGTTGTCCTCTCCAGATGTTTCTTCCTATGTAAAATGAGAGGGTTGGAATAGATGTACTCTAGAGTCTAGAATCCCCTCAGCTATGGGATTCTTGCTGTCATTCTTACTCAAAGCCTTAATACCACTGTGAATACTTAGTATCACATAGTGTGTGTGTAGATATATTTATTTTGCTAAAGATATACCTAAATTTAATATCTTTGTAAAATTTGAGATAGATTAGGTACAAAGAATTCTTTAAAGACAAAAAGCTTCTGACTTTTTCAGAAATAGGTCCTAGAACATTAAATCTGGAAAAGGACCTTAGAGATTATCTGGTTTACACCGTTCATGTTACAAAGATGAAAACTGAGGCTGGTGTAGGGGGGTGGGGAATGACTTGCTTGAGTTCCCACAGGTAGTAAATGGGAGATCTTCAGTTAACACCCAACTCTTTCAACCTTGCCTCTGAATGCTTGTTCTAAAAAGGATCACTTCATTTTCCTGCCTTTGGGAGTCCAGGACAGCAAGTATCTGGATCTTCCTGGGATGACTGAGGGATCTTCCAGTGACCCTCATTCACCATCCTGCACTGGAGCTGTCCATGGTGTCAGGGATGGGGCTAAGCCCAGGAAATAACTGAGGAGTTATTCCTGGAATACAGGGAAGGAGTAACTTCTCCCCCACCCCCCAAAAAAAGCCTAGTATAGGGGAGAAAAATCTGAAGGTTCAGATTAGTTGAGAAAATTTCTTAATGAAGAAAATTCTTTCCATTTTGAAACCAGGTCAATAAGTGGAAGGCCTACTTAGGAGGTAACACCACCTCCTTTCCAACACTTTCCACTGTACGTTCTAGTGGAGAACACTAGATTTGGAGTCAGGAGAGTTGGGTTCAAATCTTGGCCCTGGAATTTACTAGCTGTGTGATCTTGGGCAATTGGCTAAATCTCTCTTGCATCCCTCGGTGTCCTCAATTGTAAAATGGGGATGATATTTGCGCTACCTCCCTCAGGGGGTTGTTATGAGAAACACATTTGCTCAGCCTTCAGTCTTGATAGTAATGGGGATTTTTTGTTGTTGTTATAATTAGGTCTATACATAGCTCAGGGCCAAAGGGATGTAGCTTAGACTCTGCTACTTCGGCAGAGTTACAGAATAGTTTCAATTGCTCTGTCCTTGCTTCAGCAATGGGAAACAGTTCCTAAATATATGCTGCATTATAATCTTGAAAAGGAAGAAGCAGGATCACAGAATATTTATTGGATTAGCTTTTTAAACTTTCTCAGCAAGCTCATAATTACAGAATTGTAGGTAACTGAAAGTCAAGTGGTTGGTGTTCAACCATGTATATGCTGAATTGCTCTGTAGGGAAAAGCACTATAATATGTGAAAGTTATCACTGATGTGTCTCAGGATTTAGTGTTGTTTGGCAGCAAAGACACTGGATTTGAGAGCCAGAAGACTGGGATTCAAAGTCCCCAGCTCTAACTGTGTGACCTTGAGTAGGTCACTACCCTTTATTTGAGGACTTTTCTAGTTGACCAAACTATTAAGTGTTCTTCCCCCAAGAAATTACCTTATAATTATCTTACATATCAATAATAGCTAACATTTGTATAGTGTTTACTATATGCCAGGTACTGTGCTAACTAAGCATTTTATATTATATTTTATTATATATTTATTTAAATATTTAAATTATCTCATTTAAAACTCACAACCCTGGGAGGAAGTTACTATTATTATTTTCATTTCACAGATGAAGAAACTGAGGTAGACAGACGTTAAGTGACTTGCCCAAGGGTCATACAGCTAGTAAGTGTCTGAGGCTGGATTTGAACTCATTTTCCTGGCTCCAGGACCAGCACTCTATCCACTGCATGTTGTCTACTCTCCCAATAGAATATAAGCTCTTTGAGGGCAAGGACCATTTCAGTTTTGTCTTTGCATCCCTAGTATCTAGCACATGGTAGGAACTTAATAATGTGATTGATTGGGTCTCAGTTTTCTCATCTGTAAAATGAAGAGGTTGGACAAGGTGGTATCTAAGATCCCTTACAGCTCTTAACTATAAGTCTAAGTGATTTGTATTCCATTTATCTCCATCTCATTTTCTATAAGAGTTGAATAATCCTTCTTCCCCTGTGACCTTGGGCAAGTTACTTGATGGGACCTCACTTTCTTTCTGTGTAAAATCAAGGAGTTTAGATGTTTCTTGAAATCCCTTTCCAGCATTCACAAAGCACTTGAAGGGTTTTTTTTTGAGGGGTAACACTTCAAATCATCTTCTAGCCCCCTTCCCCAAAGGCTTCTGTTTGCTGTGAAAGGTTGCCAGTCAGTTTCATCCCCTAGGAATCAGATTTCTCGATTGCCAAGCAAGAAGGAACAACTCATTATTCTTGATTGCTAAATACTAAAGAGCATTCAAAGAGGAAGCTATGTAAGGACCCAATTCCTCTAGGTAGGGGAAGTCTCTGTCTCTCTCCCCCACACCCTCAGTAGGTGCCTTTCATGACCCTTGCCTTGCATGTGTGAAAAAAACTCTGAGTTAAATCTTTAGCTATATTTTAATGGTGACAAAGACCTTAGATGCAGCTACATCCTGTCTATATCTGAAAAAAAAACTCATATATTTTCTGGGCTGGCTAATTAAAAATGCCATGAGAAAAGCACATTAGTTATACAGTATGCTTGAACAATGGGATCATATTAGTCATAATAACCATGAGGAAACTTATAAAACTGTTGCTTTCTTCATGTTTTTTTTTCTGAGAAAAGAAAACATCAGTATTTAAGGGGAAAGAAACACCAATGGAATGAACTGAGCAGGTTAGAAAGAAAATTATTTTTATTCCTTGGTACTAGAAAAAGTCAAGAGTATTGAGTTCTGGTAGAAGTTTAGGACAAAAAGAAAATCCAAGGAGCTGGAAGAGAAAGAATAAACATTGATAAGAACAAGAAGCATTTGTCACAAGTCATGTTCGAAAGACCAAAAAGTTCAGGATGAAAATGTTGGATCCCATTCTTTGACCCTGACTATCCTAAGAAATGTCCAACGGGGCCAGATCCATGATTCATTCAGCCTTATACTGTGTCTCTGACAGTAGTCAAATTTTTTGACTCATCTCCTTTAAAGCCTTTTAGAATTTAATGGTTAAAACTTTCATTAATTAAATTTCTATGTTAAAAGTTGGGCTGTGCTTGGTGCTGCTGTAAGTCAGTACTTCAGTATTTGACTCAAGAAATGGCTTTGTTCCATGACATAAGAGGACCACACTGAAAATCTTTTCCATAAAGGTTTTCCATCCTTTTCTCTCTCTCTCCTTCCCCTTCCCTTTCTTTACTGCCCCCTCCCTTTTCTCCCTCTCTTTCTCCCTTTCTTTTCTCCCTTTCCTTTTTTTCCTTTCCTCCCTCTCCTTCCTCCTTTCCTTCTTTTCTCACTCCCACTTCCTTCTTTCATTCCTTCCTCCTTCTCACCTTCCTTTTGGAATGGAAAGAATAACTCCACTTGGAATTTAAAAACATTTAGATGTCTATTCTATTTAGTCTGATAATCTGTAAATTATGATTTGAAAAAAATTAGAAAGACTACACATGAAAAAAAATTTTATAGATTGGAAGGTTCCTCAAAAAGGAATTCACAAATTATTTTTATAATTTAAGATTTCAACCTGAACAACACAAGTGCATATAAGTGGCAGTGTGAAGAGACATTTAACTGTATTATTACAAACCTGTAAACATTTGGATTTACAACAGAACTTCAGGACAGTCTCAGAAGAAGTTCCATTCAGCCATGCCCTTTGCCTGGTCAGGCAAAAGTTGCTCCTTACAAGGTGTGTAATTTTGTTTCTATTTTTGTAGTGTTAATATGCAAATCCTCAAGTAAAGTCTTCTTATGATCCCTTCCCTTAGGGGGGAGGCAAACCTAGGTACTCAAAGTGTATGCGAAGTTCAAGGTCTGGCAGGAGTCTGCTGGAAAGACTCAGTGCTTAAAATCTTTCCAGACTGGCTGGTGTGTGGACCAGCTAGTCCGCAAACCAGCTAGTCCAAAGCCTTGTTAAGTTTGGAGATGCTCATTAATTATCAGGAGGCTGCTGATTTTGTTTTTCACTCCAACACCTCCTGAAGAAATGGAGGGATGGTGCTCTCACAGATCAAAGGAATGAAGATGCAAACATTTCCAATTTTTGTTTCATTCCAAAAATGGTTACAACGTCTCATTTTTTTAATCTATTGGTTTCCAGACAGAATCACCACAGAGGCAACATGGTGTAGTGAATAGAGTTCTGGACTTGGAGTCAGGCCGACCTGTTTTCAAATCACACCTGAGATACTTACTAGCTATGTGATGCTGGGTAAAGTCACTTAACCAGTCTCTGCCTCAATTTCCCCATCTATAAAATGATGGCCCCTCAAGCTCCTTTTAGCTTTAAATCAATGATCCTGAGACCTGGTACTGCCATTTATATTTCTTGACAATCAAATGTTGTAAAGTTAAAACACTGTACCACACCAAAAAAGAACATTTCACATATATTTGTAACAAGGAAACAAATTTATTGATTTTAAAAGACAAGACACAATTTTGTTTTGAAAAACACAAGAAAGCTAGCCTGAGTTCAAGTCTGAAATATTCAGAAAAATCCTACTAATATCTTTAGTATGTTCCAGTCATTTGTTTAAACAACACACTAAAAGTTAATATATATTTTTATAATTATAAAAGTTCCCCAGTTATTGTACAGTACACAATACAAATCGCCCACAAACTATTATTTAGCTCCTGCCAATTTTGAGAGGACATGATATACTAAAAGATTTAGCATTTCTCACAAAAATCACATCAGGAAATACGTATTTACAAAATCAAATACATTATACAAAAAAACCATCACATGTTATTCTGTAAAGATGTTTTTAAATAATTAAAAAGTATATTCAACTGTAGTCCAAAAACTGGAAAAGAACATTACATTATCTCACACATACAATCTCTACAAAAAGTTGCTTACCTCATTTACATAATCTATTCAGTCGATTGTAAAAGAAATGTTCAAATATCTCCTAGTGTTGCTATGTTCCTGTGCTTGTGTGACTGAATAATGTAATCTGCCACTTACTAAGTGAAATTGAAATGATGGCACTGAAAAAAAAATACAGCATTTTAAAAAAACACAATGAAAGAAGTCACCTAGAAGGTACGAAAGCCCTGAGTGATAGTAGAATTACTGATTGGTAAGCACTACAATTAACCTAATTAAAAGTTTACCACCTCAGGCACAAATTTCCATGTTTTCTAAAGGCACTCACTTAAAGTTTCTGTAACCATTCATGATGGTTGCTACTATAGGTCCAAATTGATGATGGAGATGAGTGGAGAAAAAAAATTTGCTTTGGTACAAAAGATGCTTTTTAAAGGAATAAAATTCTATACCTCTTTATTGGGTTATTTAAAATTGTGTCCAGCAAGTTAAAACAAGGCAATAACTACTTGAAAATACTAATTTCTCACAGGAAAAAATTTACTTGGTTAACAACAGTCAGTGGGGAGCTTTATACTCCCAAGAATCATAATTCCTCTAACAGAGATTTATTGGTGAGCTAGATAAACAATTCTTACCAAAGATTTCATTACTCAGGGCTTCCAATCCCAACACCATAATTTGTTTGAAAAAATAAAGGAACGTGGGAAAAGAATCAAAACCAGAACCAAAGAAAAGAACAGACAAAACACCTTTTGAAAATAAGGCATATCAGAGTTTACTTCAAATGAAAACTAGGCAGTCACTTTGTAAGTGGCTTTTACTATTTTAAGTAAAATTGGTAAACTAAACTCAGGTCTACTGGCACATAAAATCACTAGCAGCAATGATCAAGGCATGCAAACTGAGAAGCATTTACAGTAAATCATTATGAAGAATTTTTTCTGTTTAAAAAAAGAGAGTAAAATTAAAACCCTTTGAGTATTGCATTTGTTTTAAACTAATTTTAACATGTGAATAATTTGCATGGTTTGACTTTCTAAACTGCCTAAAAAAAATCCCCAATGTATCCAGCATACTTGCACTATACTCGTGATGTCATTTTGCTGGACATGTTACTAGGATACGTTTTTCTCTGTACCCTGCCAGGCCAGCATCTCTGCAGGCAACCCCATTCTTGGGCCTGATGAGAACAGGGGACAGAGGGGACCAAGTGCACCAAGAGTATCCTTGAACAGAATCAGCTGCTGTGTAGTAGACTGACATCTGCAGATGTCAGAAGCAGTATACATAGCATAGCATCCCTTGACAGATGAGCCTAAATCAAGTACCGTTACTCTCCATTCTATCTACATATGATCTTTATGACAAACTACAAAAGAATCATAGCATGAATAAAATTACGTCCATTAAGGATGCATTCCCAAACGTTATTCTGTGAAAGATGTAGCGGTGATCCGCCTAACTGCCTGGCAATAGTTATCTTTTCTTTAATTATTAAAACTCCTCTTTCATTCCTAAGGCTTCGCAAAGACTTGTACATTGCAGTGCTAAGTAAATTAAACTTTAAAAAATAAGTCCAAAAATTCAAATTCACCTTTTTTTTTTGTAACCTACCTTTTCAAGGCAATCTAAGTACCTTCCATGTGTGGTTTTCAGCTATGACATAGGTGTACAAGCCCACAGATTTGTCCCCCTTTCCTAGATATTTACATGGTATGAAAAAGTGAAAGTTCTAGTTTGTTGTAAACAGTACACATAACTTGGATGGCAGTGACTATTTTGGAATAAGTATCTTGAGCCCTCTTCCAGAAAATTATAAAATGTATAGAAAATGCAAGTATTTAGTCTGGAAACACTTTTTTTTCTCTCTCTCTTTTAAAAAACAGTATAATTAGACATTTGGATATAATAGAGTCTTTTTACCAGACTAGTCTAAATAAATGATCCGAAAGGCTTTAGTCCCCATTGTATATCTTACAATGCTCAAAGGGTTAATACAAGGTATTAATTACATCAAATGGATTTTTTCTAACACTAGAACTAAGCACTGAGTTATGCTCCTATCCCAGTTTTCTTCAAATCACCAAACTAGCAGAAACACTCAGATCCCACTCATTGACTTGTTCTAACTGTATACACAGAGGTTGTCCTATTCTGTAGAGACAAGGCCCAATTTTCAGAGAAGATGACTGCATATGCCAAATTATTTTTTTTCACTTTCTGGAATTGATTTTGTCTAAATTTTACAATTGGTAATCACCAGAACATTAAAATAATTTGAGGATTATTTTAATATCATTTTTAAGGGGGAGGGTTTGATATCACAGAGGTCAACTTGATTGTTATAACCACTTCTTCAAACTGCTCATGAAAGAGAGCTGCCGACCCCTTTCACTTGTGTCCACATGGTGAGGACCAAATGTCACAGTGACTGACACACATTTTTTTTTCACTCAAATCATCAAGAGCATAGCATTTCAGATACTTTAAATACATCATCTGAAAAGAAAGGAAAAGTACCTTAATCACCCTTTGTGGGGACTAGGCTCGGGGAAAAGCAATCATGGTTACCATCTACAGACCATATACATTCCTGAAGGACGCTTCCAGCACTAGACGAGAACATGTTTGTTTTCCCTCATTTATGAATCTAAGGCGGGCATGCTGCACATGACTCACTTTACACACGCCGCATTAAAACCATTTTCTTAAAGTTCAGAATCTAGCAAGAGGGACACGAGCTGTGCGGCACAGTACAAGAATAAGTAGAGAAAGGAAAACGGATTGAAAGGGCGATAAGATCAATATAGCAACTCCAGATTGAGTTTTGATGATGACACATGGTATCCACAGAAAACTTTTGAAAATTGAGCCCTGTGTATTCCAGGGAGAAATGATTTGCCAATTTAACCCTCACCCCCATTGCTCACTGTTTTCTTGGATCCTAAAGTTTGGGGGTATATATAGTTTTCAAACTCAAATAAAATTCATCATATTCAATATTGAGGGCAAGAAATGCCTTTTATTAATCCCCCAAATTAGTGGATTCTACCTATATGTTGCTCTCTGAAAAAGTAGGAAGTTTCCCCATTATAACTATATTCACATAGCTCATAAGGTTATTTTGGATTATAACATGTAATATTCATTATAGATTATAAAATTATAAGAATCTTATAAACCTATAAATTATAGATTATTAGTACTGGATTGTAACCCCAGGTCAAATGGAAAGAAGTCCTTTCTTTAAATCCATACTCCATGTACAAATATATGACTCTGTTGACAGAGATCTAGTGTCCAAAGTTGTTTAGAAAAATACCAGTAGCAACAAATGATAAAAACTGGAGTAAGTACGACTTTCAAACAATGCAATGAATATGCAATTGCTCCAATTTCTTTGGACATGTGAACTATTATAATTTGGCTTTCAAATGAATACCCTAAGTCAAACTGGACCGGGGGGGGGGGTTCTATGTAAGGAATTAATAGCCCATTGTGAAATCCAGACCATTGAGGAGGGCACAAAGGGAAATGCTGGTGCATGTGTGTACACATTCTTTGTTATTAAAGATTTCTGGCACTCAACTTTTTAATCTTGTTCACATTGTGGATCAGAAAGCAATTAATTGGATTAAGTTGGAAAATGACTTCATTTTGCTAGGCTCTACCATGTTTTTCTTTAGAGAACAGTGAACAATGAGGGGAAGAAGTGAATCGTGGAGGGTTCCAAAGACCCTACACCTTTCATCTCCATCTAAATTTGCATGTTGCAACCAGAGGCCTCTAATGGTACAAACAAATTCACCATTAAAATGAAAAGGGTCAATGACAAAAGAACGATGCATTTAAAGTTGGTCAACACATAGGAGGAAAGTCATAACTACATTTGGTGTAGTACAGAACATCAGTACTAAAGGAAAGCAAACAACTCACAAACAAAAGCAAAAATTGTTGATGTTGAAAATGAAAAGGTTTTTTTGCCATTTTAATTTTAATTTCACTTCATTTTACTTGTAAACATTTCATAATGCACAATGAAGTGGACAAATGTTTATTGAAGCTTAAGTTTTTTGGTGAGGGGTGCAAACATGTTGATATTTAGAAGGGTATAAAACAATGATCATTTCAATGCTATTAGGATTTTTTTAAAAAAGCCACGGTTCTAATGAAGACTCCAAAAATATGCCTGATTTGTATAGCATAATATATGAATCAATTTTAAAACTTTTTACATTTATAATGTTAGAAATTTAATTAGGAAAATTTAGTTGATATTGGTTTTCTGATGCGCCTAAGAAAATCAAGCAATAAATGTACCATTCATTGCTTGTGTAGTTAAGTCATTTGGTATAGTAAACATGACAGATTGGCTCCTCCCTACCCCTCCTAGACAAACCGGGTAAGTTCAACCATCTAATTGTATATAGGCCTTATTAGGAATCTGCAAATTCTTGTGCTTTCCCTCATTTTTGGCTTGTTTTGTTTTTGTTTTTTTGCTTATTCATTTTTCACTACTTAAGTAAATGGGTGTGCCCACGTTTAAAACAAACAAACAAACAAACAAAAATGGTGGACCATTTAACACAGTGGCGCTATTTCACATTGATAATAATGGGGATAGGCTCACCTTCCAATCTGGCGGCAGATGGATACCCCTTTGTGCTCACACATGAGCGCCTGCATGTGTGTGCACAAGCACAAGCATACACATAGACACACACATACACTGAAAAAGATGCACTGCGATAAGTACCTGCTCATTTTGTTTACTTTCTAAAATTAAAATGAGACAAGGAGGGCTTAGAAAATGTCATGTTGCTTGGAGGTATGGGAACCCTACTTCGAATGACACAAATTGGTATTAAAACTAGCCTGCTACCTCACAACCCTAAGCAAATCTGATTTGTAAGAAAGTGAAATTCAGTTCTAAACAAGAAAAACTAGGTTTACCATCACTTGGAGAGAGGTATTCAAACCTCCCTTTCTCCAACCCCCTCCCCACCCTAAATTTCCTTTGAAGAATATGTAACCTGCCCTTACTTCGGGGAATTGGAAAATGACAGGCACACCTTATTAAATGGATTTCAGAGTTACTCATATTAACAAAAAGTACTAAACCTTAGCTTCAGTTCTGTTTTTAAGGCACCATGTAATAGCCGAGGTACAATGATCCCTGATGTACATTCTTAAATGGCAATGGTCCATCTAGCCACCTACTCCAATCCTACCGAGTCGGGAATAAGTAAAAGTGAGGTGTGCCAGTTACACTGCCTTAGTTTTCTTCTTAAAATTTAAATCCACTTACTTTAGGAACCAGGAAATATCTTTTTTTTTTGAAGGACATAATGACGCAGGTTGCTACATTCCTTGCATTCTATAAATTATCTTTTAGAATAGCAGCACATTGAACTACTATTAGGAAAAAAAAAAGACCTGGAATAGAAGAAAGTCATCCAGACGGAATGGTTTCCTGTATGTCCAGCTAAGCATAAGTAGCATGTACATTTAAAATAATAATAATAATAAAAAAAGTCATTACTTTTTTCAGTTTTTCAGTATCTAACTACAACATCTCCACTTAACAGCAGAAAACATCTGTGTGTAGTGGTCCCAAATACAGACTCAGTAGTATTCAAACAGAGGGATTGGTACTCAAATAATATCTAAAACTCGATGTTTAACGGAAGCTTGCATTGTTAACGTGGTTTGATAATTATGCATACATATTACGTACACATTAACATGATCTCTGGCAATTGTCCTTTATTCTATGCCGATAAATGCACAGCTCAATTTTTTTTCCTCAGAGAAAAATAGGTGACCTTCCCAACCCTCTAGCATTATGATAAAAATGCTCTGTATTCTCCCTCCACACTCAGAAAATATTATCAGAATAGTGTCTTATGGTTCTGTCCAATGAAAAGCACCTTTCAGAAGCAAATTTGATGCATCTGCTGTCAAATGAATATATGCCTCCAGTGTAAATCAAAGGAATTCGTTTCTTTTGATATTTCACAGAAGTGCACCTAATTAAAAAACTTACATGTGAAATCATACACCATGACTAACAATTAACATTAACATATTTTTAAACTATGAAAAAAAGTAAATTACTTTTTAATTATAAAGGACAAAAACATTGACATTAAGCTTTGCAAAACTCCTTCTTGACACCCAAAACTAAGAAAAATCTTCATATTGAGAGGCAAATGATTTGTTTACAAAAAAAAATTAAACAGACCTGGCAAAAATACATACACCCATTCCATTTCACAACTCCGACAAAAGGTAATGTTCAGCACAGATAGAATTTGACAACAGTCGACCTTCAGGCTTATTCCTTTGTCAACTTAAGCCCAACATCACCAGGGTTAAATATAATCTGGAAAAATAAGCTTTTAATATTTGTTAGACTGCAGTATAGGTGTTTCCAGTGGCGCTGCACTGTCTGATAGTCTGAGTACTTGTGACAATGTGCTCATTGTGAATGGGATTCAGAAGGTTCTGTTGTACTCCACTCTCGAGGACTGGCTGTAGGCAGCCCACCTGAAATGCCTGGTTCAGCTCTGTTTTTTCCCTTTTGGCTTGAGGCTCTGCAGAATCATCCAGTTCTTCATCTATTTCACTTTCAACTTCACTGCCTTCATCTGTACAAATAAAAAATCATGAAGACTCAGGCCAAAAAGGGCTAAAAAAAAAACCCTATCTGTCTTTGGATCATAACCTAAAAGGCCCCAGTCAACAGAAATGTTCAAATGGCTACAATGAGAAAATGATTTCCTTGGCTCCCCACTCCGAAGAGCCAAATCAGTGGCTTCTCTCCTGTAATGCCTCCATTACTGTTATATGGGTCCTATAGTGGCCCTTTAAAATATTGTAGAGAAAATAATTTAATAATCGTTTTCTGTGTGCAACAACCTGGTTGCTGTTTCCTAACGGTCTGGTGGAATCATGTAAAATAAACAACCAGGATATTCTCCAAGGGAAAAAGATACCACAAAAGGGCTACATTTGGGGTGTGTGCTGAACACAGGAGAATCAGTCCTATCCATTCTGATACTTCAGGTGATTGTGGGATGGGGATGGGGTGGAGCAAGACACAGTTTGGGGCATAACATTAATAAGAGTCTCAGGTCTTCTGTTAAATTTCCTAAACACCATTTGAGGAAGTTACCTCATTTCTTATGAACTGCCTCCCTGGGGTTTTTTTTTGTAGTATGGTATCCTCTTAAACTGAGAACCAGGGTTACCATCCCAGTTTACTGTACCCTAGAGATGGTCATAAATTTGATTGTCAGTTGCTCCAGTATCTATACTTATGGCAATCTCTAGGGTATATTAAAGTGGGGTGATGAGCCTGGGCCTCAGTTTCAGGGAGATACCATACTACAGGTAATTCAGGGAGGCAAACTATTAAAGACAAGGCATTCTTGTCCATTAATACTGTGATGAGATAACAATGAAAAATGCATTATGTTTCTGTATTCTTAGAAAACTCTCTAGGAGTAAGTTTTAGAGCAGTGCATTAGGATAGGGACTTACCTCATTGGTAGTTTCAAGGAAAATTATGCTTTTAGTTTCTGTGTGTGTGTATGTGCGTACGTGTGTGTGTGTGCGTGCGTGCGCATGTGTGTGTATGTAGTTATGAGGACAAAATTGAATGTTGTAAAGCTCAAAGACCTTATGAGAAGGCAGTATGTTATAGGGTAAAGAGAGATGGATTTTGAATTGGAAGTCATATAACCTCCCTACATCTCAGTTTCCTCAGTTGTAAAATGAAGTGGTTATACCAGAGGGGACTTTAAACTCTCTTAGAGCTGTAAAACTCAGTGAATCCAAAATCCTTTTAAAGGAGAACATCCTACCATAGGTGGGGAACCTGTGGCCTCAAGGCCACACATGGCCCTCTAGATCCTCAAGTGGGGTCCTTTGACTGAATCCAAACTTCACAGAACAAATTCTTTTACTAAGGGGATTTATTAAGTTTGGATTCAGTCAAAAGGCCCCACTTGAGGACCTAGAGGGCCACGTGTGGCCTTAAGGCCACAGATTCCCCACTCCTGAGTTTAATTCTTTAAAAAATAAGGCAGTGTAGACAAATTCTCTCTATATTTTTTTCTACTTTTAGAAGAATATCTTAGCGAAGACAACATTTGTGTAATATTTAAATACTTACCTTTATCCATATTTCCAGGGGACACAGCATTTAAATCACCAAACTGCAAAACAATAGCCATTTATATAATAGTCAGAATAAAGAAGTGAAAGAGATATTTTATACTATCTTTTTAAAATGTTAAAGTTGTGATCTTTTTGCTTTCTAATTACATGAGACAAATAAGTTCTCCATTGAATTTTCTGAATTTACAACCAAATCTCCATTTGGCTGTCCTAACCATTTTGTAACAATGTAAATTACAAACAGTTAAAAAAAATTATGGGCCCATTTTACTCGTTAAAGAAAGTATGAAGAGATGGGATCCATGAAATCAAATTCTCCAAATTAAAATTCTCCAGATCAAAATTTCCAGACGTTTTAATGGATTCTGGAAAAGACTGGACCAAGTAAGATGTACCAGCTCAAAATAAGCAAGCAGCTCTCGAACCCTAACCCTTAATTAGTCACTAGAAAATCCCTCTGCATTAGAGAAAGCCGATCAAGTGGGAACATTAATTTTTAAAGCTTTTCTTCTTATAAAAATGAAAAGCCCATCAGTGGTTAACATGGTTAGAGTAGGGCTTCTTAACCTGGGGATCACAGGTTTCGGGGGTCTGTGAACTTGAATGGGAAAAATAAATTAGATCTTGATGTTCACTAACCCTATAATCTCTTTTGTATCCCATTCATCTTATTTTATATGCATTTAAAAAACCATTATTCTGAGGAGGGGTATTATTAAACTGCTCAAGAGATCCAAGATACACAAGAAAGGTTAAGAACCTCTGGTTTAAAAGTTTGTGAAGGCATTAATTCAGGTCTCTTTTTCACTATAGTAATCTGTTACTACAATACACATAAATGAATATATTCCTCAAAGAGCTGGCAACATCACCAATGAAAGCACAAGGATTTAGAACAACAGGCAAAAGCATTTGTGGCGATACCATACAACAGGATGTCTGGTAGCATTTTCAGCAATACATATTGGCTAAGTAACTGCAAAGCACTGGCGTAGGTATTGGGGACGCAAAAGTGGAAAATGACACATCTTGGATCATATCCTGAACAATCAATCATTCTTAAGTGAGAAAACACACCTTGGAAGACTGGAATGAAGATGATTAAGTGAACAACTGAGCAAGAAACTAAAACAGCAGAAGGATCACCCAAAGAAAACGTATGACTTGAAACCTTTCACATTTTGAGTCATGAGAGGCTTTTAAATCTGAAGATTTGTTTGTCATTACCAGAAATCCAGTTCTCTTGACCAGTTTATAAAGGGATAAAACAGGTTTGATGAAAATGTGGAGATTTGAACTCTAGAAGTTTCTACAATCTGATGTGTCTCTCTCTGCCAGGGATAACTATAAAATAACAAGGTTCATTTTAAAACAGCTAGAATTATATGTTTCAGTTATTGTTGGATATATAGCTAACTAACTCAATAACTTCACTCACTAACTATAACTAATATACATTTGAACAATGATCGCTCAAGACATTTTTGGAACTCCTCTTTTGAAATTGCCTTCATGGCCAATTTATAAATGACACAAGACAATCCTATTAATTTGTAGTCAGTCATACCTGGGCCTTCACCCCAGGTGGTAAAACCTCACTTGACCATCTATTATAGCTATAGGACTCAGCTCTCAATAATTTTTAATTGTTTCCAAAAAATCAAGTGGGCTGCTAGTAGTTACATATTCATGATCTTCCAACCTCCATCTCTGTGCCTTTCCCCAGGTGGTCCATCATGTCTGGAATGTACTCCTCCCTTACCTCTACTTCACAGAATCCTTAGCTTCCTTTAAAGCACAGTTCAGATCCCACCATCTACCTACACAAGGCCTTTATTAATCCTCCTACTTATCAGCACTTTCTTGCTCCTGAAATTACGCTGTATTTTCTTGTGTACCTGTCACATCCACCCAGTAGAATGTAAGTTCTTAGAGGGCAGAGACTGCCCTATAGTTTTTGCCTCTGAATCTCTAGCATAGCATGTTAACACACAGAAAGTTTGTTTGATGGAATTGAATCCTAAGAGGATGAAAATCTGCCACTGAGTATATTTGAAAGAATTTGCTTCGGGCTTTCTAGACAGTGCTGAGATGGGGTACCACAGAGTTCTGAAGCCATGGCAGCAGGAATAGATGTGACAACACTCACTCACCTATGTGAGTTGTGTTAATTTTTTTTTAAATCAGTCATATTACCTCAGAGTCACAACTGGTCTATCTAAAATAGTCAGAAAGGCCAAATTGTGGTTCCACAACTTAACAGCAGCCTGCAGAAAGCTTGAATCATGGGAGGGCCCGATTTCTCTAACTTTGTGCAGGCAAGACAAGAAATGAAAAAAAGGGATTGGTTGTTTTGTTTATAGGTCCAGTTTCTATTGCATATTAAATCTCTGGAGGATTATAGGCAGAAAAATTCCAAAGTGGGGTGAATGATTTAAAGGCTACTTGGCATTGGTGTGTTTCAATGAAAGGATATTTCTGAAGGGCAGTTCAGATACTCACTCAAGCTCATAATTGGAATGAGTTTCAGAGGAAATCTTATTATTGATCAAGAAACCCCCCTATAACCTCCCTGACAAATGATCATTCAGCTTCTGTTTACCATTAACTACCTGTATTGCCTTAGACAAGTCACTTTACCCTTATGGGCCTCAGTTTCCTCACCTGTAAAATGAAGGGGTCTAACTAGACAATGTCTCTAAGGTCTCTTCCAGCTCTGTCTATGATCCTATTAACACCAGTGGTGGGGGAATTCATTCCTTTCTGAGGTAGATTATGTCCTTTTTAGCATACAACACTGCTACAAAGAATGAATCCACATATGGCTTGTACTCTCTTTAGAACATTTTATCAGTACTTTGGGTGAAGGGACTGATGGCATGCTTATCAACTTTACAGAGAACGTGAAGCTAAGAGGGATAATTAATAGGTCAGATGGCAGAATCAGGATTCAAGAAGATACTGACTAGGCTAGAGAAATGGGCCAGTTCTAATTAGATAAAATTTAATAGACCTCAGCATAAAGCCTTTCACTTTGTTTCATGGATCATGAAACCATGTTATGGTTTCATCCTTCCATGACAGAATCAGGATCCAAAATGATAATGATAGGCTAGAATGTCAGCATGAATCTAATAAGATGAAATGTAAGAGTAAAAAATTTAAGGCGTGTACGTAGGTTCAAAAAATTAACTACATACAAACTGGAAAATAGTTAATATGAAAATTACCTGGAACACAAACTCAATAGGAGTCAATATTGAAGAAAAAAGAAAAGGAATGCACTCTTAGATGGTGTAAACAGAAACTTGGTATGAGGGACTTAATCATCCTGGCACTACATTTTAGGAAGGATATTGCCATGCTGGAGAGCACTGGGAAGAAGATGAGGAAGGTTGAGAGGATTCAGCATCAGTTTCAAATCCCCATGGAGGGGGCTAGGTGGAGGGCATAACATTGACTACTACAGAATGCTGCAGAATTTATGATTTAAATTCGATGTACATGAAGTATGTTATCACAGTTTCCTCTGGGAAATTTTCAGAAGCATGCATCTTCTTCCCCACTCATTTGAACAGCAAGCACTTGGTATAGCCATAAAAAAGCATATAGTAAGCTGGTTATTTTTTTAAAGGCACAGCTACACAACTAGAGAAATGTGTATTTAGATCACAACAATTATATATAGTCAGTAATTTAGAAGAACTTTTGAAGTTGGGGATGGGAGATGTGTTATTGCCACTAAATATTTCAGATTGATATTAATACTTTAGAAGAAATCTAATCATATTTTCATAAATATTGTGATAAATCTTCCTTATAGATATATGTATATACCAGTGTAGTAGTAGCAGTAGCAGTAATAACAATAATAATTAACAGTTACAAATAATGAGATAATTTCATTTGGGAAGATCTGAAAAAATGACAAATATCATATGTGCATGTATAACTCTCTCTGCATAAATTATTTTCCTTTTCATTGTTATAGACTTTTTACATTTCTAATTCCCATCTGGAGTCTACTGTGAACATGTGAAAATGGCATAAAGTAGGTAGGAATGTATATGTTTATATTTATTGTCTATTTGCTCACTGCATCTATGTAGAGGAAGTAGGGTATAGTGGAAGGAGGGTTAGAGCTGGAGCCAAGAGAGACGTATGTTCAAATCCCACTTCAGATATTTACTTAATGTATGAGCACAGGCAAATTGTTTAATCTCTCTAGGCCTCAGTTTTCTCATCTGTAAAAAAGGAGTGTGCTTATCTCATAGAGTGGTTGTGGGGAGCAAATAAGATCAATATATTAAAAAATCTTGAAAATCTCAAAAGTACAATATAAGTTGTAACTATTATTATGAAGTATACAAATTAAAAATGGGGTCCTTTGGGGAAGCCTAGATTACAGATAACTTTTTCTTTACCTATTCTAAATAACTACTGTGCTTTTTTAGACAATAGGACCAAACTAATTTTTTTTCCTCCTCTGTTTGTTCTGGGCTATATTCTGCAGATAAACTTTCTTTTAAAAAAAGAAATGGAAACTTCCTTTAATTTTTAATATAAGAATTTCATGCTCAACTGCACTAAATTGTTGGCAAAGAAATTAATTTAAATGTATTTTCTGCCCTTCCCTTATTCCTGGAGGGGGTTGGGATGGGTGGAAATAAACCCAAACCAAATCCTAAACCTGTCGTACAAGGAGTGGCTGGAGGAGCGGGGGGTGTTTAGCCTGGAGAAGAGTACATTTAGAGAAGGCAGTGTTAAGCACCTTATAATAGTTATCTGAGTTCCTAGGAGTACAAAGACAAAAATGAAGTGGTCCCTGCTCTGCAGGAGGTTACATTCTAAGCAGGACAGCAAATGCCATGCATGTCTTAACAGCTGCCGTATGAAGGAGATTAAACGTGTTTTGCTTGGCCCCCGAGATGAAAATTAAAGGCAGTGGGTAGAAGCTGCAGAAAAATACATGAAAACAATATAAACAATGTAAATGGAAAGAACCACTAACCCCCTCCCTCCTCCAAAGTGGGTGTCACAAGATTACAAAGAATAAGCCTGGCTTGAAAGAAGAGATATGAGAAGATATCCCACCCCAGCTTTACCCTGTTGCAGAAGTGAGACTTTTATGTATTGCATATTGCATATATTTTCAGACTTTTTGATGTATTGATCAATTATGCCAATTTTTCCCTCTTTATTATTAGTTATATGGGATGGCTCTCTCACACAGGGAGTGGGAGTAATACTGGGGAAAATTAGGATGATAAAGACCTCAATAAAAACTTGTTTAAAAATAAAGACACTTGGTAATGGAGTCAGAAGACGGGTTAAAGTTTGAGCTTTTCTTATTTTTTAGCTGCGTGGCCCTGCGCATGTCACTTCCCCATCTGAGACACACACACACACACACACACACACACACACACACACACACACACACATAATTAAGAAGCTGGGCTAGATGATCTCTGAGGTCTTTTTCACCTCTAACAGTCTGTGACTCTGATCTTTGGACAGGAAGGACAAAGTAATCACAACAGTAAGAAAAATGCCTTTTGCTTTAGTTTTTAAAAAGTTTACACAATACTTTTCTAACAATAACTTTTGAAGCAGCTAGTGTAAATATAGTCATCCTCATTTCAAAGAGAAGGTACCTTAGGCTCAAAGAAATTAAATTACATTTGTCCAAGGTCTCATACCTGGTAACTGTCAGAGTTGAGATTGGAACCCAGGCATCCTGACTCTACTATGTTTCCATTACTTTGTCTTATGCTCTTTCCACTACATTGTCTTGCTGTTGTATTACACTGTCAATGTGTGTATGCACACATCCATAGACAAACATATGTACATACATGTATACTTATATGCATGTATGTGTATATATAAATATATGTGTCTCTTTCTTTTAGTGATCATTCATCATTTCTGAGCTGTTAGCATGATATTGTAGAAAAAGAAGTAGATAGGTAAGTGAGGAGTCTAGTCCCGGTTCTGCCATGTAGGAGCTGTATGGCTTTGGATGTCACTTAGCTTCTGACCTGCAATTTCCCCATATGTAAAATAAGTGGGCTGGACTAAATCTCTAATTTTAGAAACCTTCTGAATCCATGACTTTAAGCCTGTTATTTTCAATGAAAAAAAATCAAGTTTTTTCAAGTAAAGATGCCTATAGAGTTCTCTGAATTAATTTCTAGCTTTTGATTGTGACAGAGTGCTCTTTATATTTCAATTTTAACTATTAATTTCTATATATTTCAATATTCTATCCATTCTATCCCCACCTTTTCCATAAGTACTTTATTATATATTCCTTTCATTCTAGCTTGTTACAGATTTAATTCAAGTCAAGCTATGAATGTCTGGTTAAGATCTAATTTATGTTTATGTTCCTTCTGTAATGTTTCCGTTTTCTTTTCTAATTGACTTATTTTCTCCATTCTTTTTCAGTTGTTTGTGTTTTGCAAAGCACTGAATTAGTTTGCCTCTGATTACCACTTTGGCTATAGCCCAAAGAATATTGTTGGATTCCTTGTAATTCTGTGATTTATTTCTCTGAACGTTAAAAAAACAACAACAACAAGAAAACTGTCTACAGGCTATTCCTCCCCCCCACCCCAATACAGTGTCATTAAATCCTTCGTGAACCTTTATTTAATTTGTTAGGTTATCTTTAAATAATATTTTCATATTGCCATGATCTAAAAAATCTAGTGGGTCTAATTTCACATTATATCATTTAAATTAAATTATATTTCAGTCAGTTCAATAAACATTTGTCAGACACCTATTACTTGCAAGGCACTGCCAAGAAAAGGAACTATTTTGGCCTTTAAGGGCAGGGGCTGTGAGGATGTGAGGGAAGAGGGTGTAGACAGTATATGTACCAGCAAGTACAGTAGAAGGTAGTTTGAGGAGGAAGAGCAGTAACAACTGGGGGGCCCAGGAAGGCTTCAGTCGGAGGTGGACCTGAGCTGAACTGAGACTCAAAGGGAGAAAAGGCTCCTGAATGGCAGAGCTGAGGAAGGAGTGCATTCTAGACGTGAGGAACAGCCTACATGAATACACAGAGACAGGAGGCAGAATGCTGAATTAACAATTAGCAATTAGCAGTGCAATTTGCCTAGAACCTATGCGTATATGAAGGAGAGAAATAGGAAATGAGCTGGGAAAGCCCAACTGCAGAAATCCTTAAATGCTAGGCAGAAGAGTCAGTATTCTACACTAGAGGTAGAGGGAACCGCTGAAAGTCTTTAAGAAGGTGAGTGAAGTGGTCAGGTGTAGGCCTTAGCAGTTATAAATCACTGGAGTCATGAAAAAATGATCTAAATCACTACTAACAGAGAGGAAACATGGCCTAGTGAATAAAGAACTGGTCCTCAGGCCAGAAGATCTGACTTCACATCTCACCTCTGTCATATATTGGCTATGTGACCCTAAATAAATGACTTAGCTTCTCAATGCCCCAGGCAGATCCCTAAGGTGGGAGACTACAGAAAAGGTTCTGGCTTGTATCGGTAGAGAATTTCCTCACATTCCTAACACCAGTGAAACCACAGGTCCAATCCCTACTGCTATCCCTATCACTACTAAGAGAAATACAAATTAAAACAACACACAGCAGGTTTCACAATGTTCCAATTAAATTCACAAAGAAGATAAAAAATGGAAATGGTCAAGTTAAGGGCTGTGGGAAGACAAACATTAATATACTGTTGATGCAGCTGTGCATTTATCAAATCATTTTGGAAAATAATTTGGAATTGTGCAAGCAATATCACTTAAACTGCTCATATCATTTGATCCAGCAACCCTACTACTGGGAATAAAGTGAAAAGATAGAGGAAAGTTTCCCTATGTACCAAAATATTCACAGCACTACTTTTTAATGTATCAAAAAACTAGATACAAAGTAGGTACCCACTAATTTTAGTACTTTTGCACCATTCAAAATTATGGGTATGAAGAATTCAGAGAAAGAAGTATGAACTGACGCCCGAGAACCAGAAGAATGACATATACAAATGAATACACTCATGTAAAGAAGGACAACACTGACCTCAAGAACTCTGATTAATGTAGTGACCATCTTGGTCCTGGGGAGCAGAGGATGAAAGAAATTTTTCTCCTCTTGATAGAGAGGTAGATAAAGGATGGGGAAAGCGGTGTATAATGTCAGATGTGGCCATTTTTGGTGGTAGTTTTGCTTAACTGTTTTTCTTTGTTACAAGGAAGGGTTCAGTATGTGGGAAAAGGGTATCTTGGGTAATGACTATGGTAATAAAAAAAAAGGTAGAAGTAAAACAAACAAAAACATGAGAGAAAGATCACTGGTAACCTTGGAGAGAACAGTGTCAGAAGATATCAAAGCAGCATCAACTGAAAAATCTAATCTGGAATAGAAATAATGATAGTCATTGTGTAAAGAGTACACAGTTCTTTAAATGTTTGCTTTTAAAAACTCATTTGCTACATTATAATTTTGTAACTTCGCTCCAAAGATACTATAAAAGCGGCTAACTGGTGGTGCATCAGATAGAGTGCTGGATCCAGAGTCAGGAAGTTTAAACCTGAGTTTTGATGTGGCCTCAGACATTTACTAGCCATGTGACCCTTAAGTCAAGTCACTTAATATCTGTTTACCTCAGTTTCCTTAATTGTAAAATGTATATAATAATAGCACCTACTTTGAAGGGCTATTGTGAGGATCAAATGAGATAATATTTGGAAAGTGCTTAGCAAAGTGCCTGGCACGTAGTAGGTGCTTTGGAAATGCTTATTTCCCTTCTCCTCTTATTGATATTATTTATGACTTTCCATGAAATAAATTCCCATTTATTTCTTTCTTCCCTCGGACTTCACAGACCACTCTGTATTGTACCTCCATAATGTATTTATCCCTCCAAATATGTATTAGAGGTATGGTGCAGCCTTGGAATCAGGAAGAACTAGGTTCAAATACTGTCTCTGGCACACACTAGTTTTGTGACCATGGGCAAAAGTTGCCTCTCAGTGACTTAGGTGACTTTTTAGGATTCTAAGTTGTAGAAAAGGTGCTGA
This sequence comes from Phascolarctos cinereus, assembly GCF_003287225.1. Taxonomy (NCBI): domain Eukaryota; kingdom Metazoa; phylum Chordata; class Mammalia; order Diprotodontia; family Phascolarctidae; genus Phascolarctos; species Phascolarctos cinereus. The sequence goes on along the minus strand of NW_027555847.1, from coordinate 122,083,497 downwards.
TTTGCATCAATGGAAGCGATTTCCACACAGGAAATTCCCTTGACCAATGAAATCAGAGGTCTGGATGCTTCCTTCCCCTAAATAAATTTTATATCTATTAGTTGATGTCATAGACCCTTATTATCAGACTATAAATGCCTTTAGGGTAGGGGCCATGTCTTATCTAAACACTGAGTTTCTCTTAATGTCATGCTTAGTGTTTGGTATGCTCAGGATGTTTAATAAATTGAAAAGGAAATTCAGAAGTTTCTGACTGTCTATGAATTATATGGAATCTTTCTCACATTTTCAACAGAAATATAGCTAAAGATTAATATCCCAGTTTTGTCCAGTTACATAATTTTTGAAAATTAAAAACAAACACTAAAATAGTTTCAATTCAGTAATGTCTGAAGTTTCACATGCCATGCATTTAGACGAAGTATCACGAGATCATTTCTATTTGCCTATCTTCACGATCAAGAAAGAAGCAGGCAATAACAATTTTATTCTTATTTTGGGTGGGGTTTTGAATGGTGAAAGTAGATGTTTGTTATGGGAAAGACAACCAAAGAAAGACAGCTGGACAAATCTAATTCCCCAGAGCTGTCTTAGTCTGCCACAAGGAGCTCTCACTCAGCTCTAATTCCCCTTTCCTTTCAAACACAAACAGCTATTATAGCTAGAAAGAGTATAAAGGCCAATTTAGGAATACCAGCCCAAAGTCCCGGGGCTCTCCTTGATTCTGTATGTTGGCTAAAGGCAGAATGGGGGTGGGGAAAGAAGTTGGTTGCCTCTTTAGGGCCACTTGCAGCAACTGTCCTCCTGCTTTCACACACCAATTGCCTAGCCTGGTAGCACTTACTTATGATTCTGTTAATCCTTATCACTTCATTTGTAAACCATGGTACTGCAGTAGAAAAGCACCACTAAGCCGCCGTGAAGGACAGTTTGAGTAACAAATATGAATTCCTTTCCACTAGCCTAGATACCTTTCCCAAATACCCTTCTGCATGCATAAAACGTTTGTCTGCAGCTTGACGGCCATAGAAGTAAATTGGAAAGGATATCTTTTAAGGTCACCATCTAACCAAGAACCATTTACCCCACTTTGGCAGTAGGCCACAAAGAATAATGACAACCTCAAAGCTACCTCCTTCCAACACTGCAGTGTACCCTCCAGGGCAGCGTGAGCCTACGTGGTAAAACAGTCACTAGGTGGAGCTGTCACTCCTTTCTCTAAGACCTGTGGAGTTCTCTCCAAAACTGAGTCCCTTCCTTAGGCAATGCAAGTAACCAGAAAGCCAAGAGGAGGGACTGGAGCTCCCCCACCCTCTTTCTTAGCAGACATCAGATGGTGGGCTTTCTTGGACAGAAGCGGGTCTGGAAGCTTGTCTTGAGAACTTGGCACTCATTAGCTCTTTTGGTTCCCTTAAATAATTTGAATGACTTAAGCTTTGCTTTTTCTTCTCTTCGTTCTCCACCTCCACCACTTTTTTTCTGAGAACACAGACCTATAGGGTTTTATAGCCAGAAAGGACCATACACAATATGTAATCCAATCTTGCTATTTTATAGATAAGGCAACTATGGTCCACAGAGGGTGATTTTCTCAAACAACAAAAGTTAGTATTCAAACTCAGATATCTGCTTCTGAATCAATCAGTCAATTAGTCAACAAGAATATGTGAAGTACTCACTATGTGCTAGGCACTATGCTGAGTTGGAGTCCAGTGTTCCATCTACTATATATGCCATAGATTTTCCTTCCTGCTTCTGAGGGGCATATCCCATCCATGGGGGACCTATTTCTCCTCTCTAGGTACCTTATTTCTCCAAGGGCAGACACAGTTAATGCACAATCTCCTAACTGATGGGCAACTGGAGGTTTAACATCAATTAGGATCTCTGTTGACTAGTACACACCTGTAGGCCACAGTTTCTCCATCCCTCTGAGAGGATGCTGAGGCACACAGCCAACAGTGTTGAGAAGCAAGGTGTAGGAAACTAACAAGCCTCTAGTGCTGAGATACTACAGGGATATGGTGTGTGATTCTGGACATTGTTACATAGGCCCTTCTCTGAAACAGAAGAGAAGGAAAGAATGGAATAAAAATCATTGGGGAACATAAAAGATCTGCAAAATGAAGTTTTATGAGAATTCATCTTAAGATCCAGGTTTGTGTACATTTCAAACAGTGCTGGCACATTTAAGGGTCATTTGAATTATGTTCCATACTCATAAAATGGGGACTACTTATGTAACATGCACTATTCCAAAGTGACAGGTAAACTGCTTCACTGCTGTGTTTAGTACCCTGGATTCTGAATTGGTTTCTGGAGACCTGGTTTCTAGTGTCCATTCAGCTACAAAGCAGCTGTGTAACTAGTTAAGTCACTTGACTTCTCTGGGTCTCAGTTTCCTCACTTGTAAAATAAGAGGATGAAATGACAGGTGCTTCAAGGACCTATTCAGCTACAAAGAGTGAAAAGTCTATTTTTTGTGTTTCTCAGGGCAATCCCCACCTGTAACTCTTCTACTAAATTGCACATTATAATTTATATCCAAGTTACTAGAATTTGCAGAGATATAGGGGAGGGAAGTGGATAACACAAAACAATAATAAAAAAAAAGGAAAATAATTTCTATTTGGCCACAGATGGCTGTGGAGGTGGTGAAGGGTGTGACCTTTCTGCTCTATGGTAGCAGATTTACCTTCCAAACTGTGTTTTGCCTAAATGAATACTCAAATGAGTTTCCAATTTCAAAACAGTTTGCACATACTGACCAACTGTGAGAGGGGAGGCAGTTTGGCAGCCTGCTATAAAGGAGAAAGCCATTTTAGAATAAAAATGTGAGGTAGTTCAATCCATAGTTACACATTGTGCTGTAGGGGATGCAGGGGAGCCACATGATCATAGCACTGGAACTCTAGAATCAAAGTGTTTGCAGAGATAACCTCCAAAGATGCTAATTCTGCTGAGGATACTAGCTACCTGATGCATTCACCTCTGGCAAAGGGCTCTCAGGGCTTCTATGCTATCATAAAAGTCTATGCTAATTTTCTTTGCAAACCATGGTAAGGGTGGGGCTTTGGGGAAGATTGGGAATTATTCAGACATGAACCCGATTTTATATAGTCACAGTCATAATTCATTCCTTTCAATTTTTCCATTTAATTCAATGTAGAAGATAATTATGGAGCAGTTATTATATGCTAAACTAAGTATATCGTTCCACATGCAATTCTTAGTATGATCCTCAACTACAATGGACTAACAGCCATTGAACGCGTTCTCTTCAGATCTGGTTTTCCTTGAAAAATCCAATCTTACTGAACCTAATTCAACTAAATGAATAGGTTTTTTTTCCTATGGACTTTTATTCAAGAAACCTATCTGTTCCTTTATGATCACTTTTATCACAGTTTTTTAGCTTTCATGGGTTTTTGCCCCTTTCAAAATGGCTGCACTTATGAAAATGCACTGGTTTTATTTTTTCTTGCTTTGAAATAAATGGCAAAGTTTTGTGATTTGCTCACATATCATTTAATATGACTGAACTGAACACTTTTTTTTCATATATGATAGATCACATTTACCCTTAGGATTCTGTGACTTTCTATTAGAATATTGATTTCTACACTGATACTCAGAGTTTACACAACAAGCATATGACTTCAGAGGCAGAGAATCTTGCATCATCTGCCTCAGTCCTCATCTTTTAGAGATGGGAAACCAAGGTCCAGAGAGATTAAGTGACTTGCTTAAGCTTGTTAGTGAGAGGAGTAAGACTAGAACCCAGGTTTCCTGAGCTAATCTACTATTTTGCATATGAAGAAGTGATCGGACTTTTCATTTTCATTTCAAGTCAGTGGATCTATATTCCATATCTTTATCTTCTCTCTTCTATCCATTACCATCTGTTTTTTTTTTAATCTATGAGATTTACATCAGGCACTGAAACATTAAGTAACTTGCCAATGGTCACACAAATAGTATAAACCAGAAACAGAGCTTGAATTAAGTCTTCCTCAGTTGAAGATGTACTTGATAAATTAAAATTTCAAAAAAAAATTCTGAGTAACACAAAATAATATAATAAAAATTAAAATAAACATTGAGAAAATTATGATTACATAAATAAAAACTTGACATCTAAAGTTTATAAGAAACTATTAGCCTTGCTTTAAAGAAAAATTTCCTAGAAACTAGAGATATCCAAAAGTGGAATGAGCTGCTTCAGGAGATAGGATGTTTGGGGGCAGCTAGGTGGCACAGTGGATAAAGCACCTGAAGTCAGGAGGACCTGAGTTCAAATCCAACTTCAGACCAAACATCTGACACTAGCTGTATGACCCTGGGCAAGTCACTTAACCCCAATTGCCTAAAATTTTTTTTAAAAGGAGATAGGGTGTTCCCTGGCTCTTGGAGGTCTTCAAGCAGAGGCTGGGTGGCCATTTATCAGATATGTTGTCATAAGAAGTCTTTTTCAGGTATATATCAGATTAGAAGAATGCTGAGGTTCCTTCCAATACTAATATGATTCTATAGTTCCTGATTCCAAGAGAGGACCTCAGTCTACTAGGCCATGATGTCTGTCTGTCTGTCTCTCTCTCTCTCTATATATATACATACATATATATAATATATATGTATGTATGTATGTAAATATATGGCTTCACTGTAACATCACAGTATTATTAAAAACTTAGATTAGTAGGCACAAATATAATTGGCTTCCATGGCATATTTTCTGAAGGTAACCATGACTTTGAAAGTAGTATTTTTAAATACCTTTGTGATTTTTCAGGTATACTTTTCTGGGTTGTGTATATGTAATTAGAATCAATTTTTTAATACAACAATAAACATTTATATGGAGTTTCTAAACAAGCAAAAGTGCAAATAATGATAATTTTTCTCCTCTTCTTAAACAAGAGAGAATTGGCAGCTAAACAAGCAGCTACCAGGAATTTATTTTTCAAAAAACAATTTCCAGGGCATATTATAGAGTCAGTATAGATTCAACCCAGTCGTTCACCCTCCTATGTGATTAGTACTATATAATAATAGCTGATGTTCATAATTATGACCCTGAGGCCCTGCAAAACCAAGAAGTGACTTCTGAATCATTAAAAAAAGATTAGATTGTGTTTAGTATAGTTTTGTATTAAGGAGAGTTCACAAGAGCTATTTTAAAAAATTGGTAATGTATATGTGTTATACATACATGGCAATTTGCCTATAACACTCAATTATACAGAACACCATAATTCCAGAAAAATGGAAGTTTTCATCTATTTTTAATGACTGAAATATGAATTAGTTTTTATCATTGTTTCCCCAGAGTTTTCAACATCATGTTTAAAGGTGAGTTTTCTGCATCTTTATATGCAAAAATCATTACGCTTTGCATTCTGCAAAAGATTGCTTTGTTTGAAAGTATTCAAGCTCACTTCAAGAGAAACATGAAATCTATGCATCACTCAAAATAAACTGTCTTTTGTTTCAATTTTGAAAGGATGGTGAATGGCTGGTATATATGTCATCACGCAGTTAAACAGCATGTCTCATGACTTAACAGGTGTGCAGACAGATGCGACCTGTTTATTATATTTTATCCCAGCTCTTAAAAATTTCACCATTGCCGGAAGGCCACTAGACACCTGTACAAAATTTAAATCAAAATAAAAAATGGAATAAAATCCAGCATTAAACAGATTTTAATTCATCTACTTCCCTTCTTATGATTAAAAAATCCCCCAGAATTTTAGATTCTCAGATACTTTAATAAGTCTCGTGTGTGTGTGTGTGTGTGTGTGTGTGTGTGTGTATTTGGCAGACAGTCATCAAGAATAATATTTTTATTTTTCTTGGGCTTATAAAGCTACTTCTAGTTTAGGGGCCTCACAATATAGAGGTCTCCATTTCCACTGTTGAAAATAAAGGCATCATCAGATTGTAAAATTAGGCATGTTTATGTATATAATTGTTTTGTACAAAAGAAACACACAGAGTGTGTATGTGTATTTGTCCTGGTAAAGTTATGTCTCAATAGATAGCCCAGATATGATTGAGAAGATAGAATGATTTCAAACATAGGGAAAAAAAACCTACATTTAGAGTTTAAAATTAGTAATGCTAATTAAAATTATTTTTGAGTTTAAAAAATGTTACTCAAGACTTAAAAATGACTTTTATCAACTTCATTATTTTAAAACTTTTTTTTTAAAAAGTCAGTCTTAAAATGCTAATTTTTTTTTACATCTCCTTTTTAGAACAACTACATTAGCTCTGTCAAAATGCAGACTGGCTAGGCAGTTGAGCAAATATTTCCACTTAGATCATAATACAAACAGACTTTTCATGCTTGTTTAAATTTTTCCATGTGATAAAACAGTAAAAATATCATAGGGTGGAATATCAAAGTAGAAAATGTATTATCAAAAAAATTCCGTGCAAAATACCAATCTAATGAAAATTAGGAACTATTGTTTGGAGAAATCAGACAAAAAGAATTGAAAAGAGTCTAGTCTTCCACAGAAAACATTCTGACTTTCTATGTCTGAAGAGCTTAGTCTTAGTAGGAGCACTCATTCTGACAAGAGAAGTTATTGATATAACCAAATAAAGTAGAGAGCTTTAGAGATTAAAATTAACACCTTGGACTGCCTGCCACTCAGAAGTGAATGGATTCCTAAGCTGACTACAGAAGATGAATGGATGAACCATGACAAAAAGTGTTTTCACAACATATCCAAGTAGCAGCTTTACTTAAAAAACCAGGTATGATAAATGAAAGTAGATGTATGAGGAACCAGAAACCACTCAGATAAAAACAACAGTAGCTGTGGACGTCATAAAATATGGATTTATTCCACAACAATAAAAATGTGTAAGGTACTATGATAGGCCTGGGAAGGATGGGTACAAAGATAATAACAAAATAATCCCTGTCCTCAAGGAACTTACATTATAATGAGGAGATATAACAAATACACAGATAATATAGAGTAAATGAGAAGGGAGAAAACACTAATCTAATTGGGGAATCAGGGAAGGATCCATGGATAAGTTGTCTTGAGTATGAAATGTTGAAGGATAACAAACATTCTAAAAGGTAGAGGTGAGGAGGAAATACATTCCAGGAATGAGGGACAGCTTGGGCAAATAAACAGAGAAAGAGAATGCAATGTCATATCTGGGGGATGGGCTGGGTTGGAACAGAGAGGGTGTGAAGGGAAATAATATGAAGTAAATATGGGAAGGTAAGTCTGTATCAGACATAACTCCAAATTATAATTAATTTTGGAAAGAGGCATCATTAGTCTAGGTAGGCTGCAACATATGACTTATAAATAGAGATTATCCAAAAGCCACTGAGGGACAAGGATAGACAACAGTTAGAGAGCCTTAGTGTTACACTGGTAGCTTTAAGATATTAAATGAATGAAAGGAAACAATCTAGTGCATGGTAGATCTTCTCTATGGAAATTTTATGAAAAGACATAGTTTAAAAATTGGACAAAATGTGGAAGTATGACTGGATTGTGATCTGAACTGAGTAGAAGTACCAACACCAACAGAATCAGAGCACCAATGAGGTAATATTCAAAAATGGAATCATGGTCTAGATATAAATTCTGCTGGAATACACGGAGGCAAATTTCCCAAGAGAAAATCCTTAAAACACTACTCATCTCTAACGAAACTCCATCCTCTGGAGACAGTAACGGCAACAAGGACTGAGCTGAGAGCTATTCCTAAAACAAGTGGAGCAGATGGTGACGAAAAAGACGTATGCTAGTAAAAGGGGCATGACATACATACTACAAACACACATAAGATAAGGAATATGGAAATAAATTACAACCACTGGCAATAATGGTCACCTGAACTAGAGGGACCTGAATGAGCTTTTGTTCCTAAGACAGGCCCAACTGTTCATCTGTATACTGCTTGGAATTATACTTTTAGGGTGGCTACAATACTTTTAATAGCACCCTATAAATTCAAACGAAGGGAGTGCAAAAGCCATTTTTTTCTGATCTGGTTTTCAAGGAAGCCTGGTAGAAATGTGTGCGGAAACCAGGAAGCAATGGCTTACTCATATTTTCTTTCCCCACCCCCACCCCCAATAGAAGGCCAATTTAGAACTAGAAAAGTGACCAGGAGCCAAATAGGAGTGTGAGGCATCAGTTTTCTGTGATGAGGCCGAGGGTGTCATATTAGCTTTAATTGGACTCCTGGGCTCCATAATGGGTGAGACTGGATAGCCTATGGGGCCTTCCTTGCACACTGGTCAATTCTATAGCAAGAAATTTAAAATCATGAGGAGTTTACAGGCGTTTTGATCTCACAAGAGGCATTTAATGCTGAATTTTCTCATGTTCTGGGTTTTGCTTATGTCTCTGCCTCCTATAGCAATCTGCCACTGCATCACGAATTGTATAGGCACACATAAATATGACAATGGTATAGTCAATATTGAAACTGTAGTCCCATTTGGTTCTTACTACCTAATGCTGTCTGCACAAACATCCTTAGAAGCTGCTAACTCTTCATATTACATAAGCTGCTCATGCCCATTCTCTATGTCCCTTAGAGGTACAAGGGAAAGCAAGGATTTCTCATCAGGCTTATTCACACAGCACCAATGAGAACCCCTGTTATTGTTATATCCTGTTGATTCTATTAAAGAATCCCATGAGGATCTGACATGTTTGGCCAATATGTCAAGCACACTAAAGGGCATGCCAATCTTGGAGGGTGTAGTAAGCCTGGCATCAGAAATTTCAAAGTACTTACCTTGTATTTAGATAACTACTAGCAACTTGATACCAGGAATTGAAAAAAAAACCAACTGAAAACAGAGGCAGGTGGGAAAGGTAAAAACTAAGAGAATTTCAAAGATGGTGTTGGATCACCCCTAAAAGTAAACAACTATAGTGCTTCTTGTCTAGTTGCACGCATGAAAATTTGTTGCTCCTTGGGTATATTTATCTTCGGAGAAAAGTCCAAAAGTAAATAATTTTGGAGAGAAAAAAGCAATATAAAGGCAGTATCTTGGTGCACCAAATAAATGTGATTTTTATTTTATGTGAGCTATAATATTTGGAGCAATCTTTGAGAGGAGCACTTCAAAACATAGTTATCTTAACAGTCATTAAAATAGGAGAAAATCACTAATTTCTATTTCTCATCTTTTTCTACTTAGTGGTATGAGTCAAACATGTTAGCATAAAAATGTATCCTTTGCTTAACAGAACTCAAGTAGTTTGTAATATTGTTTATCTCGAAAGTTATACAGTTTTCCCCAAATAAAGTACAACAGTCACCATTTGGTTATTTATGTCTCCTCTTGATTATCTTAAATGATCCATGTTTTTATCAACTAACAAGTTTTGCTTGGAAATTTGTTGAAGAAGAGACATTTTTAGTGTTATCCAGATATTTTGATGAAAGGAATTTTTTATTCTGTTTTGTTCGCATCACGATGAACATACCTTTTGCTCTTTGGCACTGAAAAACGGTAGATTTTATTTATTTGTTTCACCTCTTTAGCCTTGGATGAGTATTTTATTTCCTAAATCATACACCTTTGTTACTTTCATTCCCCCCCCAAGACATTTTTAATTAAATAGTTGTAGATATTGAGCCTCCCCAGTGTACGACAGGGTAGAGCTCTTTTGGTCGCTCTTACCTCGCCCATGACTGCTATAGGTGTCTCTCCTGTTGCCTGAGCAACACGATGTTCTACTAAGTAAAACATATATTCATCATAGAGCAGACGGATCAGGTGGAAAGAGCCAAAGCTAGCAGCACTGCGCAAGGTGAGGTCCCGAATGACCATTGAACTGTTCCAAGAGAAAAGAAACACAGGCAATCAGTATTATAGGGAGCCAAAGTAGCAGTTGACTTGTATGACCCATTTATGGCAGAAACTTAAGCAGACTCTGCGTTTACTAGCTTTTCAGGTGACAAGGGAAGACTTTTATTATTGAAAAGCATGGTTGGTTCAGATAGTTTGACTAGGGTGCTAATGTGACTAGTTAGTGGCTCAATTCTTACACGGGCCATATTGCACCGAGAAAAAGAAATGTCATGGCTCCACATGTCACTCTAAATATGCTGTGAACAATGACAGTTTGAGAGGCACCCTAGTGTGGAGACAGAAAACTGGATTTGGAGTCACAAGACGGGTTTAAATTCCGGATCTGCTACTTATTGTCAGTGCAACCTTGGGTAAATTACTTATCATTCTCAGTTTCTTCATCTGTAATATGAGGAGGTTGCAACAGATAACTTCCAAGGCCCTTCCTGTTCTAAATCCTATGATCATAGCTATTCATATAATTAAAACCATGATCTACAAGGATACTTTACTCAAACTAGGTAACATGGTATATTATTATCACAACTTCCCAGAATTGGAGTCAATTATTCTGGGAAATGAAGAAACATAGAAACACTATATCTGCTCTAATTTGCATCTTTCTGGATGGAAAAAAAAAAATTAGGAGCCAGGCCTATTTGCTATAGGAAAGGGCTGGCGGTCATAAGATCATAGAATTGAGAGCTGGAAAGGCCTTTTGGGATCATCTACTTCAAGTTTTTCATTCTACAGATGAGAAAATAAAGGTCCAGAATATGGAAGTGATCTGTCAAGGACATACAGCCTTTAAACAGCAGGGCTGGGCTCTGAAAAGGGGACTTCTGACTCCAATCCATTTCTTTTGGATTCTAATCTATATTGTGAAGTACTAATTTACTTAAAAGCAGCCTAATAAACAGAACTGTTTTGCCCCCTCCCTTATTTCACATCATTCAGACATGTATCTTCGCTATCTGCTCCTCTCCATCCCTGAGGCATGTAAAGAAGTGGCTCCTCTTCTTGCCAAGGTAAATCCTCCTATGCATACAAGTGAACCTACTCCTTATTGTGTGCTCCAGAAGAGTCCCTCCCCCCTCATGTTATTTCCATCTTCTCTCTAACTTTCAATCTCTCCCTATTTACTGACTCCTTTTGTATGCATGTATCCCTTTTTATCCTAAAGAACAGAACAAAACAAAAAACAACCTCACTTGATCCAACAACCATCCTCACCAGATATTGTCCTGTAGCTTCTTACTCTTTTTGCCCAAACTCTTTGAGAAAGCTATCTACACTAGAAGCCTCTGCTTCTCCTCTCACTTTCTTGTAAACCCTCTGCAATTAGGCTTCTGATATCATTCAACTAAAACTTCCCTCTCTCAAGTTACCAACTGACCAATCTTCATTGCTAAATCTAATAGCACTTTCTCAGTCCTCATCCTCACTGATCTGCCAGCAAACTTTGATACTCTTGACAATACTCTTCCTTAGGTTTTCATGGTACTACCCTCTCCTGGTTCCCCTACCTGTCTAATGACTCTTCCTCAGTCTCTTTTGCTGGAGCTTCATCCAGACCACATTTACTAATTGTGGTTTCTACCCTGAGTCTTCTTTTCTTTTCCTTCTGTACTATCTCAGTGATATCATCAGCTTTCGTGGGTTCAATGATCACATGTATGCAGATGATTCTAACCTTTATCCTGACCTAAACTTTTGTCACACCAACTGCCTTTTAGACATCTTAAATTGGATACTCTGTAAGCATCTCAAACTCAATGTTTCCAAAATAAAACTTATTATCTTTTCCCCCAAATCTTCCCCACTTTCCAACCTTCCTATTACAAGTCAAGAGCTCCACCTTCCTCCCAGTCACCCAGGCTTACAACCTCTCTGTCAACCTTGACTTCTCATTATCTCTCTCTCCATTATTTCTCCCATGTGCCATCTGCCATCAAGTCTTCTGCTTTCTACCTTCACAGCCCCTTCACTACACTTACACAGCCACCACCCTGGTGCAGGCCCTCATCACTTCACACCTGGACAATAGCAATAGCCTGCTGGTCTGTCTGAAGTCTGTCCCCATTCTAATCTATCCTTTACTCAGTCGCTAAGGTTATTTTCTTAAAGTACAAGTCTGACTGTATCTCTTCTCTTCTCAGTGAATTCCAGGGCTCCCTACTACCTCCAAGATTAAACAGAAAGTCCTCTGTTTGGCATTTATAACCCTTCACAATCTTGATCATTCTTAACTTCCCAATCTTTTTGCACTTACTTCCCCTCCAAGAACCCCATGGTCTGGCTATACTGGTCTCCTTGATGTTCCTTGAATGCAACACTCCACCTAGTGACTCCAGGCCTTTTCACTGGATGTCCCTCTTTCCCAGAATGCTCTCTCTCCTCACTTCTTCCTTCTGGCTTTTCTGGTTTCCTCTAGACTCAGCTCAAATCCCATTTTCTGCAAGAGGCTTTTTCTGCCCTCACCCCCTCTCCCCACCCTATATTGCTGCTAGTGACTTCCCTCTGAGAATATCTTCCATCTTACTCTGTCTGTCTCTCTCTATTTATAAATCTCTTGTCTATAGCTATTTATTTACATGTGGCTTTTCCCATTATTATGGGAGCTTCCTGAGGGCAAAGACTATGTTTTTGCATTTCTTTGTTATGTCCAGCCCTTAGCATACTGCCTGGTACATAGTAAGAGCTTAATAAATGCAAACTGATTGAGTGTATGTAGCTTCTGAAAGAGCCTAGCTGACAAGGGGACTAGCTTAGGAAGTTCCAAGTGTTTTGAGTAAGTTCTCATCAAAGAAAACTATAAAGTCGGTTGTTTAATGCTGTAATGCAGCATTTCAATGCCAGACTTCATTAAGATGCCATTAGTGGTTCCTTAGCCACATCAAACACATTCCCTAGGTTATTTGACTGTTAACAGAGCTTTCTACAAAATAAAAACCACAAATATATTTCGGCATCAGTTCTTTCACGTACATATTACTGAGTCCAGACTTCAGAATAGTCTGTTTCTCCTCTAATAGCTGACAATACTGTAATCATGTAAATAACTCGAGAGAAAATTGTTTAATACAATTGCAGATGCTATCAATTAGTTTTCTTCTGCTGTTACAGAAATCTAAAATCTCTTTATTAGGTCCTTTGTCAATTAAAAATATTTTCAAAAAGAATTAATATTACTTGCATAAATAGGGAGAACTAAGTACTGAACTTTGCAGATAAATGAAGAAATGATCTGATTGTCAAGTACAACATCTCTCAAGGTTTTTATTTTAAAATAATTCTCAAGCCTGCAGTGGCATTACTATTCAATATTTAGAGAAAACGTCCAAAAAGAAAATCAGCTGACACAAGGTGTTATTAGTGTTGTGCATTATGTTATTCTCTTCCCGGTGTGTGTCTGCCCTTAGTGTCAAGTATTAAATGACACAATTAGCAGTTTAATTGGAAACCTATTGCCTGCTTTTGTCTTATATAAGATATGTTGCAATATTGATTCCATTCATTTTGATGTTGCTAAGTTACTGTGTACTTGGCTCCTTTTTAGAAGGGAAATGTAATTGTTAATTATTTAAAATGAATAAGAAATATCTTTATGTATTTATCTTTTTTTTTTTTGCTCATAACAACCTAAATTGGAATGTACATATGAATGAATATGACAGGCTTAGCTCCATTCTTTGAATACCATCAGACAAAAGCCACACCCTTCTCACATATGGAGGTAAGAAAAGGTTACCTTTGTCCCCCTCAGTGCTTGTATTCAGTTCAAAGAAATAATAATGGCTTTTAGAGGGTAAGTTGTGCTGGTGAGGGGAAGCCATGGTCTTTACAATTTCTTGGCTGCTTTCTAAGCCATGGTATCAGAAAGGTTCAAAGCAATTCAATTTAATAAGCCTTAAGTGTCTACTTTGTACAGAGCTCTGGTACTGCTAAATGCTGAGGAAGATACAAAGTGAAGGCAAAATGTGGTCTCTGCTTTTGAAATATCTGGATGGATATACTGTTGGCTTGTCTTTGCTGAGAACAGTGCCCTATACCAGGGGCTAAATGGCCCAGGAAACACATGGCAGAGAACCTGCCTAGATACTGTTTCACTCATGCCAAGGAAAGGGAACAACGATTTTGACTTTGGGGGACAGGAGAGCTTTAAATATTAAGTATTTAAGTGACTAGACTTGCTCTATTTGGCACCAGAGGGCAAAACCAGGAGCAGAGGTGAAAGCTGCAAAAAATTGATGTGGAAATTTCTGTCTTAACAAAGAAAGCTAGACAAAAGTGGAATGGGCTCCAATATGGGTTCCACCATATTGGAAACCTTCAAGCAAAGGCAGGACAACTATTTAACAAGTATGTTATAGAAGAGATTCAGGCATGGAGGAGAAATCAAGTGGTATGGCCAGTTATTTGAGGGGGTAGTCTGGTGTAGTGGCAAAATCCCCAAATTTAGGTCCAAATCCTGGTTTCTTGACTCACTAGCTGTGTGACTATGGGCAAGACTCTTCCAAACCTATCCAATTAATTAGTTAATGCTTTATGTATACTAGACATTAAGGATAAAAAGACAATGCAAAAAAAATGTTGGGGATGTTCTCTCATTCTAGCTTTAGAATTCTGGGGACCACTGTATTTGATAGTTACAATAGAAGTTTCACACAATGTTAGAGAAAACTTCTCATATTCAGCTTTCCTTCTCTGATGATCTGTGAATGTAATTCATTACCACAATAGATGTCCTTATCTTATAGAGAAAGACAGGTCTGATTCAAAAAGCTCTAAGCCATTGACACTGTCCACCAGCAGGAGGCATGCATCTGCCTGAATCTCTTTTTTCAATGGCCAATAACTGTAAGCCTTCAAGTCTTTTTGAAATGAAAATAATAACAATAATTGCATCTAACAATAACAAGCCAATTATCTCCAACTCAGAGAGGACAGAGGGCAGACAAGTGATGATCTATTGGGTTCTTATATCTGTAGAGAATAAGAAATACAAGTAAGTAATTTTCTTTCCTTTTAAGATACCTGCAATAGATCTCTGTGGAGACTAAGGTTCCAGGGGTGTCACTAAAAGATACCAACTAAATATAGAAACAAAAAACCAGAAAGAATACAGCTGGTCTGATGTTAACAACCTAAGAAATCAGAAGGAAGGGGAAAAAAACCCCTTACTTTTTTTCTAATATAGAGGATTAATGTGACTTCAACCTCATAGGTTTCTGAAGATGAAAAATTAGTATGATTCTATTTCATCAATTACCCATGAAGAGCATTTCCTATATATGCAGTTTTCTAGGGAAATAGGCAGGTGGAAGAAGCAAATATTTAGCTCCAAAGAAATAGGGGAATACCTGAGATTTGCACATAAGAGAGACACTACCCAAATTGTAAAATTATATAGAAAATACAATTACTATCATATAGCCTCAAAGACGCCACTCTCATAAGTTTCATATATATATATATATATATATATATATATATATATATATATATATATATATATATATATAATATATATATATATATATATATATATAGGCAAACACATATTTGTTGCCAATGAACTTTTCAGTAATTAAACCAGATCTGTCATAGATTTGCTAAGACCTAATGAGGACCAAAGTCAGAGAGAAAACTTGAGAAGGTTTTTCCCAATCTGTGTGGATAAAAGGAGTGGACACTAAAACAGCACATGAACCAATAAAATTCAGCCTAACAGGATTTTCTTTTCTTTTTAGCTTTCAACGTTCATTTTTAAAATAAGATTTTGAACTCCAAATTTTTATCTCGCCCTCTCTTCCCTCCCCGCTCCCCAAGACAACAAGCAACTTGATATAGGTTATACATGTGCAGTCCTGTAGAACAGTATTTCCAAGGGTTAATGTACTAGAGATAAAGTCTAGAAGCCTTTCTTTTATTGAAATTAAAGAGCTCTGATGTTTGATGGACAGTAGAAAAATACTGCATGAATAGTTAGATAAATTTTACTTTAGCTAAACATTTAAGGTTAAGCTATGCTTCTCATCTCAACCAACTGAAAAAGCAATTCAATTCAACTCAAAATATATTTCTTAAGCACTTAAACAACACATTGGTGCAGAGTTCTGTGCTAGGTGCTGAGTGTGAGACAAAGATAATGTAAGATTTCGTACCCGCCCTTTTGGAGCTTACAACTGAAATCAACTTTCTTTAAAAGTTAAAACCATAAAGATGAAATCCCTGGTATAAGCTTTAAGAAACTGTATACACACACACACGCACACACACACACACACACAAAGAGTACCTATACATCACTCCCCACTGCCTTTTATACATTTGATAATTCCCACCAATATACAAACAATAGGGGCTCTGAAACTAATAGTTGTGGTGATAATACCGCATCAAGGTATCACACATCCTTTTTTGTTTTGGCATTCTCCTATGCCAATTTAAATTTAAGGCTAAATTACTCTAATTTTGAAATGATTCCACAGTACAATTAACTGTCCAGTAGAACAATTTAACAATTGAACTAAACAGCAAAAGCAATTTTGTGTGCTAATGGTTTAAGAAAAACTCTAACCATCATGTGGCTGGTAAGAACTGTTGCATTTTGCTGACTAGCTGAGTCTTGGCAATTCATATTTGGAAAGGAGTACTCTTCAAGTGTTAGAAAAGCTATCTCATCTACTTATTTGCTTAAATTAAAAAAAGGGTCTTGAGAAAGATGCGTTTTTCTACAGGAAAAATATTTCCACTAGCAGATTTCATGCAACCCCATGACCTGGCTGCCTTTGGGTTAACTTCCTGAGTGTGGGCAGCTAGGTGGCACAATGGATAGAGTGCTGGGCCTGGAGTCAGGAGGACTCATTTTCCTGAGTTCAAATCTGGCCTTAGAAACTTACTAGTTGCGTGACCCTAAGCAAGTCACTTAACCCGTTTGCCTGAGTTTCTTCATCTGCAAAATCAGCTGGAGAAAGAAATGGCAAACAACCCCAGTATCTTTGCCAAGAAAACACCAGATGGGGTCAGGAAGTGTACCAGACTAAAATGACTCACTCAACAACAACAACCTCCCAAACTAAAGATCTAGTATCCTTAAGGATCACAACATTTAGAGTTTCAAGGACCCTGTAGACATTGTCCAGTTTGAGTCCCTCATTTTCTACATGGGAAAACTGAGGCCCGTGTCCTTAATCACACAAGTAAAGTAGGAGAGCTGCGATTCCAAACCCTGGACCTCTGACACTAACTACACAAATATTCTTCTCCTTCCCCATCCCTTTCTGTTCGATGGCATGAATTTCCAAAGTTAAATGTAAAAACATTTTACAGGCAATACTAATATGAGGACATGGCATTTAAAAGAATTTAAGATGATACCTGTAGAAAGACCATTTTAGCAGAAATTGCCGTGCAGCTTTAGGAAAACTGGGCCTCCCTTCATAGGGTTTTAGCGCTTGCATCATGACGTTATCAAGCCAGGCAGCCCACTGCTCCAAGGTGCTCTGCTGCTGAAGAGTCATCTTGAAGTCTGTTTCTAGTCTCTGAACCATGTTGTCATCACACTGGCACACCCAGGAAGCCTGCTCCTGTTACAGGACACAGAAAAGTTAAGAAAGCGGAACTCAGCACCTCTTCAATTAACATCAGCACATAAACTATATGCATGAATGGAAAATTATAATGAAAGCTCAAAAAAATTAAATGAATCAAGAGAAAGAGAAACTGCCTTTGCCAGTTGCTAAGGAAACTAATAACATTTGTCACTTTTAGGGGTTCAATATTTTCCTTCTCTCATTCTAATAAGAAAAAAAATGATGAGCCATAGGAACTCGAGTGGTTTTACTTACATTGGCTAATCTAAATATCAAGCTCTGTTAGAAAAAAATGAAACCTGGAAATGCAATATTCTATTTCTTTAAACTCACTCCATATAAATGATCATCATTCTAAAATTTATTTTTATTTTACTAATTTTAATTTTATGTTAACAGATAAAATATCAAACCCAGCTCTTCATTTGAGAAGATCTGTAGGAAGTTAGAGTGTATAAAATACATGCAACTGAATTGGCCAGAAGTGGTCCCTCATGAACAGAATGGAGGTACACTAACATGATTTTATGTAGAAGCATATGCCATATCTCTTTTATAGATTGGGAGCGTAAATCCCAACGGCTATCAAGGCAGCTCTGTTAATGCAAATTAATTCATGGAAGTGAAAAATAAACAAAAAAACCCCACTTGTCAGGAAATGTGGAGATGTGACTTGCCAAAAACAGTCAACAATCATCTACAGAGTTCAAGTTATACAATTACTGCATTGATTGTATTTATGAAACTTTGTGTGCATCTATAGCAATTAAGACTGGAGAGAAAACCCAGGCAGTTTTCTCTTTAGACAATCCTTTTTAATGGTAGTAAAATGATCTATGATCTTCTCAGGGATTATGATTTATCTTAAACATTTAAAAAATGATCCTTCAACAATTTGGGTCAAAGCATAGTAATCAAAGGAAATGTTGATTGCAAAGCACTGTCTTGAGAGTCAAGAAGAACAAGTCTTAGTCCTTGTTCTGTCACTGACTAGTTGGATGGCCTGAAGCAAAATCACTCTATTTAGATTTTATTTTTCTTATCTGTAAAATGAAAGGCTTTGACTAGGTGATCTTTTAAGGTCACTTCCAGCTCTAAAATTCTATGATTTCTACGGTAACTCCAAAATTTTGCAAAAACAAAATTTTTTAAGTAGTTAGAAGAGAAATGAGACAACTCTTCCCTCTTTCCCCCCACCAAATGTCATAGAGTGGCACTCATGGTTCTTTCATTAAACACCCACAGCTCTATCTGGTTACCAAAATGCATCACAGTCACAGTACTGCTATCAGACCTTCATATGTGCAATTTCAATGTAATGTCTAATGGGTACTAGCGAGGCTTCAGGATCATGGATCACATTTCTACTTGGGTAGACCTGGATCAATTCAGCAACGCATAGCATAGTGCATACACACACACATAGGCAAGTATTAAATGACAAAATTATTCATCTAAAGGGTAGGGGGCAGTGATTCATACAAATAATAAATATTTAGACATCCATTGTCTGCAAAGCACTGTGGTGGGGGGACACAAAGATGAATATAATACAGACCCTGCTGTCAATAATAATAGCTAATGGCTAGCATTTATATAGCACTTTAAGGTTTGCAAAATGATTTCCATGTGCTTACAGTCTACTGGGGAGAAGACAATCTAATAGAAAGAGACAGCATAATGTAATGGAAAAGACTATGGATTTGCAGTCAGAGGAGCTAGGGAAGAATTCTGCTTATTACTTGTGACCATGAGCAAATCATTTATCTTACATGGGCTTCAGTTTCACTGTTTATAAAAGGAGGGGGTCTGGAATTGGGCAGAAATGGTTGAGAAGCTTGAAGGTCTCCTACACTGCCACCCACTGGCCCCCTGTAACTTTGGACTTTATAGCATATTCACTTCTTTCCCTGGGTCAAGACACTAATGCGATGGAAGTAGATGTCCCTCTGGTGGTTATTATATTATTTTATTATATATTAAGAAGAGTTTGTGGCTCCAAACAATGCCTGCCATCCCCATAATCCCCAAATCTATGCCTCAAGTCTGCTGGAAAGGAGGGATGGCACCTGGATAATATCACTAGCATAAATGCAGAGTAATGGCAGAAGTCCCAGTAAGCAGGGAGTAGTAGTGGTGGTGGGGGCGGGGACAGGGTTGGGGTTTGACCATGAAAATGGCTGTTAGACTAAGGAACACTTTTTAAGACTAGATCTCCCTACCTCATTCAAGCTGGAAGTACAGCAGCCACTCATTGACCTGATCCTACTGCTAATCAGCATGGATGCCTTGATCTGCTCTGATCCAGGGTGGTTTGACCCTCTTTAGGCAGACTGGTAGCACCCATCCTACCTGTCCTGGTCCTGAAGGCTTAACCAGGTGCTGTCCTTAAGTCTGGACACCCAATCAGCTTGTCCCACTGCAACTCAGAATTCCTAAGTTCAGCCAACCAAAGCATCCTCGTCTTCCCCAGTAGTGGGCTACTATAACTGCCTACGGGAATGCTCACAGCTCTAACTGAGCCACCAGCAATACCATCTTAATGCTTCTTGTGACTTGTTTCTCTGAGTTTTGATTTTTTGGCTCTGGGTCTCGCTCTCTTTCTCAGGATCTCCTGTGTCTAGACCCTGTGACCTGGCCCCATGTTCCTCCTTTAGATAGGTTTCCAAGCACAATGTGGCTTGTTTAATGGCTGTTGACAGTAAAACTTAAGTTCCATTCATGTTGGTCTTCAGTAATAGAACTGTTCCAAATACAGGCATACATATAGATGTAATTTCTTTTGGTCTGGATCAGGGATCTCATTGATACGGTGAATGTCCCTGTGAGGAAACTCCTTCCATCAAAGCCCATCAGCAATTTCTCTACAATTTAAGTCTTAGAGGGCTGTCTGCCAGCACTGAGACTTTGGTGACTTGCTCAGTCACAGTGCCAATATTTATTAGGAACAGATTTCAAATCTAGAACTTCCTGATTCGGGGGCTGATCTCTTATATAGCTACATCTACATCTATAGCTACCTGTCTTCAAAAATGAAGAAAAATAGAAGCCTTTTCCAGGATAATGGGGAATAATCATCAATTGATGCTATGTTCAATACTATGACGGCAGCGAGGTGGCACAGTAGATAAAGTACTTGGCCTAGAGTCAGGAAGACTCATCTTTCTGACTTTAAATCCGACCTCAGATTCTTCCTCACTGTGTGACCCTGGGCAAGTCACTTAACCCTGTTTGCCTCAGTTCCTCAGTAAAATGAGCTGGAGAAGGAAATGGCATACTACTCTAGTAACTTTGCTAAGAGAACCCTAGATAGGGTCATGAAGAGTTGGACACAACTGAAAGGATTGAACAACAATACTATGAGGTATTTGCCTTGAAACTGAAATTGTTATTTTTCTTTTTCTTGGGAACTTCTAAAAGTATATGAAGCATGTTTTTTGAGTTAAAAAAAGAAATGTATAAGGCTGGAAAGAAAATCTGTAGTGGTTTTTAGCATATAGGAAACAAGTTATAAATAAATTAGAATATAGTTTTGGAAATAAGGACTTTTCATTATCACTAAAATTAAACAGTCAAATTCTACTAAAATATAGAAAGTGATTGATTTTAGTAGCCTCACACAAGACATCTGTCCTAATCAGATAGTACCTGTAGGAGTGGGAAAGGATTAAAAACCTTTGAACCTGAAGCATGAACCAAAGATCAGTTGAATTCTATTAACTTACTGACTCCCAAAATGAACCTAATCTCTCTATTAATATTTGATTGAGCTGAGAATTTAAATATATTTTGTTTAGAGAAACAACAACAAGCACAGATAATCACTTCAAAGTTAAAAGCTAAATATAGTTTAAAACTACTTGACCAGAACAAAACTGGAAAAATCAAAACTTTATCCAAACAGAACCAATATAGAATTTGGCTTATATCACCGATGTAATTACATTCTGGCCACATCTACCAACATATCTTAAAAATAAAATGTTAGCTTCAAAAAAGAAATGCTCATTTGGATCCCATATTAAGTCTTAGTTTTTTTTTTAATTCAGTTTTTCAAATAAATGTTTCTCCTCAAAAGTGAATTTTTTTATCACTGCGGTCAAAAATATGCTTTTTGGGGGGGCTGTTAAAACAGTCAAGCATCTTCAAAGCATATCTTCCTATTTCATTCACTGGGAGGCACAGACTATGGTGGAATCGTGATTTTGTCTGCATAGGCAGTAAATCTGAGCAGAAGTTGTTAGACCTAAAATAGAGATGTAATAAAGTTATGTCTGAGTGAACTTTTTTCCTAGTGATTCCATGAATATGTCCAGATGGAACGATGAAGATAAATTTGGTGTTCCAGACCAAGGACACAACAGAAGATATTTCCTTAAAGAGACCATTCATGAAGCCACGATTTACCTGGACATTGGCAAAATCCACACGGTTGAGGTCATTGAGCATCTGGTTGATTTGAGAAGTGTTCTGGAGTACGGCGCGAGCTGCCTGAGCCAGGTGATTAAGCGATGTGTATCTTCGCAGAGTCTGGGCAAAGGCACTTACAGCGGCAACCTGCAAAGAAACCTAGTTGGCTTTGTATTTTTTTTTCTTATGGAAAAGAAACCACTGGTATTTTTCTAATCTGCCTTGACTTGCCAATTTCTTATGATCCATTTTGACATATTTTACATTCATCCTTGTAAGATAGCTTATTTATGGATTGTAGCATTTAAATTTCTAAGTCAGGTATAATTTCCCTAAGATTAAAAAAAAAAGTAGTTTGAGGTCAAGACTCAAACAAGCTCCCACATTCTTTCCCATAGGAGTATTAATTAACCAGACTTGCCAGTAATCATGCATTCGCATCCAGACATAATCTATTCTAGAGAAGCTGGAAAAAAAAAGCTCATTTAATTTCCTTTATTCTCTGAATCACATTCAGATAGAAAGTGAGCTATTAAATTTGCGAGAACTGGTCCCACTCTAGTATTAACTACATATAGAACAATTTTTAAACAGGTAAAAAAGAGAAAATCTTGTCAGGACCTTGCCAATCAGGTGCATTCTTTTATCATATACTATTCTATAGAAATATAAGTAAGATGAGGAGCCAATATTTTACAGCTTTTTTTGGGAGGGAAGGGAAGGAATTCTGCTACTAATGTCTTCCTCTGATGCCCCAAGCTGGCATGGAGACCCTAGGTTCTCCAAGGCTGTGCCAGAAATACACAACTGCTGGAATGTCATTCTCCAAACTGGTAGGCAGCCTGGTATCTGGTACAGCCTGTGGAATGAACATGGGCTTTGGAGTCAGAGAATGTGGGTTCAAATTCTAACTCTTCCTACTTTCCCTAGACCTCAGTTTCTTCCTCTGTAAAATGGGGGGAAGTGACTATATGGCCCTTGAGATCCCTTCCTCTAGATCTCTATGATGTAGAACTATTATCCTATGAAGAATATCGGTCTGGTGAGAGACTGTGTCTTTTGGTTAAGGAACAACCAAGTTACAAATGAATAGTTTAGCAGCCAATTTCTTTTTTTTTTTTGGCCACAACTCATGAAGACTGTATCAAGGTGCAGAAGGGCTGTGATCTGAATCTGTGGAGAGTGTGCCTACATTGACAAAATCATGGATCTTTTGAAGTACAGTCTTTGGAAACAGGTTTCTTATTCTAGACTAGCAATTGGAACATACATACTTAAATTACTATAAAAACGTTGTATCTAAAATGCCAACCATAATGTATTACATAAAACCCATACGAAACATCTCAGGTGTTACATGTATAACACCCCTTGAAACCTCATGTATCCAGAACATGAGCAAAAATGTACATTGCAAAGAAAATTGCAAGAGGTGTGCTAAAATGTGAACCTCATTGAACATGTGAACACGGGGGACTGGATGGTGTTTCCAATCCTTATCTTATAAAGTTATCACCCTAAAGAGAAGACCACAATTTTTAAGCTCTAGGGTTATGTGACACTTAATGGAAACTGAGGAAGTAGGTTCTTTCAACTGGAAAGGTAGCTGAACTCCAGTGGATTCTTCCTATTTCCCTGCACATATGCTCAGGTCTCCTCAGTTCAGAACATGAGTACTATTAGAGAATTTAGTATCAGCCTCTTTAAGGAGGTGGTCCTTGAGCCTCTGAGACTTGAAGGGGGTAGGGTGCCCAAGAGGTTCAAGTAATAAGTGAGAGCATTTCAGACATGGAGGATGCAGTTTTTGCAAAGGCATGGAAGCAGAACATGGAATGACATAATGTAGAATGACTGGTAGATTAATTTCTGTGTTTTTCTTCAAGAATCAAACATCTCTAGCTGGATGTCACACCCCATGTCTCAAATCCTTAAACTCAACATTGCCTAATATGTCAAGGAGCTGTGATTATCTCATTCTGGAAACTCTCTACAGATTACAGATTACAATTTATCCATAATTTAGTAGTAAATCTTAGAGATTTGTCTGGAGTTCAGAGAGGATAAGTGATTTACCCTCGGTGTCAGGGTAGGATTTGAATTCTGGTCCTCCATATGCCATGTCAAGCACTGTAGTCAACACACCTTCTTGCCTACAGCATTTCCCAAACCAGACTTATCTTCCTCTATAAACATATTCTTCTCCTTATGATTTTACTATTTCTTTCTTTGGAATTACCATGAACCACGCCTGCAACCTTTGGTCATCTATGGCTTTTCCTACATCCTCATCTTTCATATACAAACAATTTACCAAGTCCTACTAATTTTACCTTCAAATTTTCTTTTACATTAATTTCCCTCTTCTCTATTCTTATAGTCATTATTCTAGCACAGGCTCTTCATGGCCACTGACCTGGACACCACTATAATGGGTCTTCTACCTCTACTCTCTCCCCATCCAATTCATTATATTGTTAGCCTCATGGCTGGAATTCAAGGCCCTGCACAATCTGGCACCATCTTACCTCTCCACTCTTCTATCATTCTCTTCCATGAATTCTGTGCTCCAAAGTGGACTTCCGTATGTGAAGTAATATACTCTGAATTCTGTACACCCTTGGCCATATTATTCTTAATGCCTTGACTGTCCTTCCTCTCTCTCTTCAGCTGTTGGATCTTTACCCATCCATTACAAGCAAACTCACATGCCACTTCTTCCATGGAGACACCTCTAATGTTCCAGGGCAGTATTGACTTTCCCCCTTGGACCTCAAATAGCACTTTTGTTTTGTACTTCTCTGGTGCAATGATCAGGTAATACAATATATTATAATTTCACATTTCTGTCTTTTATTTGTTAACTATAAGGTCCCTAAAGGCAAGGCCCATGCCTTTTCTAAACTTTTGTATTGCTCCAAGTATCTACCACCATGCTCTGCAAATAGTAAGCATTAAAAAAAATAAGTTAACGAGTAAACTCTCCAGAATTGGAAAATGCATTGTTATTATTACTCTCAATTAGCACTTCTTTGTCTCCATGTGACACAATATAGCTGGGTTCCCAAATTTTTAGCCCAATGAATCAGAATTGTGAAGTTCAAATGAGATGATGCAAGTAGAGTGCTTTGCAATCTAGAAAGCCTCATATAAATGCCAGCTAGTACTAGAGATATAATTACTTAAACACTTGATGTTTCTCTGGGTTATGCTTTCAACTGTCTGCACAAGAGTCCTCTTCTGATGCCCTAGCATGAGGTGGTGGTGGTTCTGGGTTA
Organism: Phascolarctos cinereus; assembly: GCF_003287225.1. NCBI lineage: Eukaryota > Metazoa > Chordata > Mammalia > Diprotodontia > Phascolarctidae > Phascolarctos > Phascolarctos cinereus. The sequence goes on along the minus strand of NW_027555847.1, from coordinate 122,058,358 downwards.
CTGAAGACTATGTTAGTAAAGATCAACTTCTGGCAGGTCTCAATCAATCAGTCAACAAACATTTATTAAGTGCCTACTATGTACCAGGAGCAATGCTAAGTGCTGGAGTCGCAGTGCTAAGCATTGATTTCAAAAGTGGACCTGGTAAGAGATGGTAATGTCTGTCCTCTGAGGACAGATAATTTCAGCAAGGCTCATTACTAGGAGAGCTACGGAGGTGACACATTTTTCAGTGAGACATAAACTCTGCTAAGTCATGGATGGGTTGATATTTGCAATGGTGAAGGAGGTATATTCATTAACACAACTGTGGAACCTGGAAGTCCTTGAGAATTTTGTAGGCTAGATTTAGGATGTGTTTAACTTCATTACTTCTGGAAATCTTTCTCTACTTTCTTTTTGAAAATTTTAACTAACACTTGAAATCTATGAACTGTTGAATTTGAACATGAAACAATAATGCAAATACTTCATTAGTGAAAAGGAAAGCTTTTGAGAAAGTAACACAAAAAAATCCTACATATCTACCATACAAATTATGTTACACAATGCCACCTGGGAGATGAAATGTAAAGACAATGGTTCAAAACAATTTCCAAAAGACAAAAAGAAGGGCACAGCTAACATAATGTACCTTGGTTTGTATCATTCTCTGTGGAATATTGTTCATGGCATTGGAAAGCCAACCTTCAAGGCTTTTTGCAAAATTGCGAATGGCTTGGGTCAAGGCACCTAAATATTAAAGAATAAAAACAGAATGAAAAGGAGCCAAATAACCAATATCCTTATGTTGGGGTAAGAAGGGTAGGGATTGTAGGGGAGCATATAAACATACAATCTGAAATACTCCTAGAATTTTCACCTTCTACTTTGATAAGCATTTAATATATATTCATAACTCTGCTCTGCCTCCTGACTTACTTCTTGGAGGTTATGTATTTAATTGTTTCATTCCTAGGTTGTTCTTATCCATCAGTAGGAAGCCCAAATATTCAAACATTTGAGCACAGCAACATATACCAGTTGTGAATATGATTACAGATTTTTCTACTTTGAACAGAGCATTTTCAGCAACTTTTATGCTCAGTGACTGGATATCCTCTTTGCAAATTCAGTAGAAAGGATTCTTGTTCAGCTATAGATTGGACTAGATGATATTGGAAGTCCCTTCCAACTCCCATATTCTATGATCTTTTTTCCAGCTCCTAATCCAGCATAAGAGCATAATCTTGGGAAAAGACTTTTGACCTGTGCCTCTCAATAAACTGGGGATGTCAGGTGGAGTACTGAGGCTGTTTTCTAACATTTTCCTCTGACATATTTTGGTAAATGAGGCACAGTTATTTTGATGTCAGTTTGGACAATTTAATCAGTTCTTCATTTTATCTGGCATATGTATACACAGGACAAGTGTAATGAAAACTGCAGCCAACATTGATGAGAATTCTCAAAATCATCCAGTAAGAGAATTACATACTGTATTTTCTGCAGTATGTAATAGAGACAGATACCTCTGCCCCATGACTCTACATTTTATGTAGGCTGTGAAGTGATAGGAACTTCCTTGGCCGTAAGGGAAAAGGACTAGTGTTATCTGGCAGGTAGGGCCAGCATTCACAGAGTCTGCTCCCTAGCTACATGGACTCTACACTTCTTCGGCAAGTAATAAGAAAATGGACTCAAATAATACTAAGCCTTCTGGGCACCACTTTTATTTTCAGGCTGAGACTATGTGGTAGGTAAATATAATGCTGCTTCTGTTTTCCTGGCTTTGTGATTTGACTTTATTTGTGCCCAAGGTTCTGAAAGAAAGGGAGCAGCTTTAAATAACCTAATAAGTAAGTATCCTATGCACCTTACAATCATACAATTAATCTATGGATACCCCTGTGTGGTAGGTGGGTGTTTTAATCTCTCTTTTACAGATAAGACCCCAGAAAGTTAAATGATTTGCCCAAGGCTGAAAAGCAAATTAAAAGCAACCCTGGGATTAAATCCCTTAGTTTTCCAGGCCAGTACTCAGACTTAGTCTGACATACTTCCTCAACTGACAATGGCCTTTGTTTAAGAAAGTTGAGAAATATGTTAACAATGCGAACTAGTCTCAAAACAATGTATTCTTCTTTCTATAAAATAAAAAAAGTTATCTTTTTCTTTTTGTATTATTCAATGGGACAAATGATGGATGAACTTGAAACAGTCTGGATTTTGACTAAGAAAAGTGGCCTCAAATATGGAAGATTAAACAAATCCTTAATCTGTATAACAGCACTGGAAATTTCTTGAGAACTGATCTTTCTCTTGAAATTTCCAGAGCTTCCTGCTTTGTCAAAGCTGGGAAGCTTATGAAAAAAATTCGTCCTGCTGTGTTATGCACTAGAATCATGGAGGATAGGTATGAATGGAAATGAAAAAGAGTAACAAAAAAACCAACCAGTTTTTGAAGCTCAAGAAAATTTGGGTTCAAGATACAGATTCAATTTGGATCTCATTTTATCCAAATTAATTTGATGTTCAGAAGGCTAGGAAAATAATTACATTTATTTTGTATCTTAGAAATAATGAAAATAACTTGGAATCTCTCCCCTGTTGTACAAGAATGAGGTCTTGGCTTGTTTATTGTGCTTACAGATAACTGAGTGCTGAACTTGTGTCACTAATTGTGCTTGGAGGGATTCCTTATATTTAGCAACTTCGCATTTTCAGAAAACTGAATTTTAGGATCTAGTATTTGTTAATCTGACTTCAAATTAATGTGATGGCCAAAGATTTTTTCTATACCAAAAAAGGAACCCCATCTGGACAGAAAAAAAAAATGTGTCTCTTCTGTTATGAAGGAAAAAGATGGATGGCAGAGCTATGAACTAGTAGTCGCCAGGAAAAGAAATTCTTCATTGTAAAGAGAAGTTAGTTTGGACTTTCTATAAGAATTTATGTAAAATAAAAAATTGTGCAGATTGACTTTGACAAATCTTAAAATTCTTGAATGGATTGTTTGAAATTCAAAGTCTATTCCAAAGCCTACTTGTCTCAACCTGTTGAAGGTTAATATTAAAATGCATATATTCAAAAGATAGCTATCTAAAATGTATTTTGAGCTTTTATTTCTTTGAGCCTCATTGTAGCATGGGAATGAAAGCTTGAAATTTCTTTGGAATGGCTGCCTCTTAATGCATCTGTTAGTTACAAAACAACTCTGAAACTGTAGTTTTATAAAAATTTCTGAAGCTTATTTGTTCACTGAAACTCATGGGAAGCTATTTGACAGAGAAAGTTGGACTTTCAAATATACAATTTACAAAAAAGAAAGATAAAGTCTGAGCTGCCTATTATGCGAAGCAGTGGTCACTTAAGAAGGTGCAAAAATTTAACTTTAGAAGTTCCTTTTATTTCCCTGAGTCAAACTTCTGTTGTGTTAAGCCAAACACGAGTAATTTTGGTTTTCTGTATTTAGAATGCTGTGGGTTTTTTTTTAAACCCTTACTGACATCTCTCCATCTATCTCATGAGGTAAATTGTGAGTAGGCAGTAAGATGTCATAGGCTAATGAGCTCCCCTATAAAACTTCTCTTAAACATCTCTAGAGAATACCACTCGGTGCACAGGGAGCAAGAGGAAGGCAAGGGAAATCAGGTACTGGAACAGAAATCAGTACAAGATGTGCACACTGAAATTTTTCATGACAATGTCACTTTTAATCAATCTTTAATCAGTAAAACTTGTGTGGATGGAATGGAAAACAAAGTCAGAGGACTTTCTTTACTCTCACATTGGGAACTTAATTAAATTCCTAGTTCTTTTGGTGATATTCTTAAACTTGAACTTAATTGCTTAAAAAATGAAGGCTTTTGTGTTTGTTTGCTAAACATATGGAACTTGTGATAAAGACGGTTAAACTATTTTCCTGACATTTATACATAAATCCATATGCATATCCATAGATTACCATACAAACATATTGTGAATAGACATGCACTAAGGTGGTAGGAAGAATGAAAGAATTACCACCAGTAAAAAAAAGTGTTTATTTTTCATGACCTCCATTAATTTCTGCCACATTTAGAAATAGATGAGGTTAAAATGTACAATTGTGCTAAGTTTATTTCCTGACTTTCTGTTCTACCAAATCCCTATTTATTTTGTTGAAAACATTAACAATAGCTGCCTATGAGCAAGTACACTTCAAGTCTATGCTGTCTAACTTCTAAAGCTAACATTCTTTTTACCTCCACTAATGTACTTAAAGAGTGGAAGCTCTGTTCCATTTCATTAACAAGTTAAGGTCAGTCGCATCTGCTCATTAAAGATGTAGGTGTAAAATTGTTCTCAACTGCCTCTAACAACTAGACTCCTTAGTAGCACTTATATTGACATCTGTAGAATATAGCTTTGTTTGCTACAAGGTAGTTTGAGGCACTATCTCCTTTAAAAATAATCTAACTTATCTGTGTAATGCCTATTGTTTGGTTCATGGTGGGAACACAAAGCTTGTGTAGTTACATAGATTTTTCTCTCAGAATATCGTTAACCATTACTGTTAATGGAAGCTACATTTGTAGTTCTTAACATGACAGACGTGACAGAGTAAATGCTTTTATAAAGGAATTCAACTTCACTGGGAACCGAGGTAAATTAGCTTGATATCAAAAGCAACCAGAAAAGAGACTGGCCTAGCAATTACAGATTTCAATAATTTTCACTTGAAGAAGGGAACTGTGCTTCCGAGGGAAATAATTCGATAATGGTTGACTGGCCAAGGAGTAATCTTGCAATTAGTTATTGGGGCTGTCACCCGTCTGCTTAGTTGGCTTACAAGAAAGAGGCATGATAGATTGGAAAATAGGTGAGTCAGGTCAAAAAAAAAGTACAGCTTTTACATTAGTCTGCTTTAACGCACTACTCCATAATATTGTAGGCTTTTCTGTTTCGCAAACCTGAATGAGACTCAGACACAGAATCACTGAGATTTTTTCAAAGTCACTTCCCAAAACTTCCTGGGAGTTATGTACGAGAACAAAAGAATCCTTACTTGTCTGCATTTAACTTACTAGGAATAGGTCTAAGGACGTCGGGAATGAGAATCTCCACCAAAGCCTGGTACATCCCATGGTCACAGTTACACATCCATTTCAGAATAGACTCATTTTTGCACAGAGTTATCAGCTTTGCTTTCGGAAGTCGGCTTTCTATTTCACTCAGATTGCTGGCGTGAATAAATGTCGCAAATGAATAGATGGCAAATGAGGATAAAAAAAAAAGAATAATGGGCTTTTAAAATATTTGTATTGAATAAAATACTACAGAGGTTAGACTATACCATCATTGCACTGGTGCCACATAGCTAGGACAATGGGTTCCCCCCAAAGCTCTCTACTTACTTCCAAATTTTCTAAAGACATGTTGACTGGTTACTTTTTTTTTTAATAGGAAAAGGGGGAAGATGTCTACTGCAGTCACCCGAATCAATAAAAATGGGAGCTATGTGGAGAAGCTAAACCTCAAAAGAGCGGTTTGTGGTATATTTATATCATAGTCAAAATGTTAGCCTAACAAATTAAAGTTACCAGGAAAGGTTCACAACTGGTATACATATCTCTACATTGTCAGATCTGTTCAGCTATAATAGTAAATCAGTAAAGTTTTCGGATTCTGACCTGGATTCAGTAATTGTAGTGCCATCAGCTGGAGTGGAGGGAGAATAACGCCAGAAAGTTTGCCACAATTTTTCTATCAGGCTAAACTGAAGATTCACAACAACATCCAATATTGCCTAAAAAACACAAGTCAAGGGCAGGTGACCTTCCTGTTGTATTGACATTAACCAAAAGGAGAAGAGGTTTACATCTGGTACATAGATGAAGGAGAGCTGTATTTCTTTTATAACTTAGCATAGTGTAATGGAAAGATACAGCTACTTCTAGTCACTCTAAGTATTAGATGTTTCATCAGGAAATTTCTTCAGAACCTGCTAAAAATATATGAGAGAACAAAGGAGAGTTGAACTACTAAAAAGACAAGGATATTGACTAAGAAAAACTGACCAATTCCTTTCAAAATTAAAAAGGCAGCCAATGCTTTCAAAGATCTCTAGCTGGTGGGCTTTTTTTTTTTTAATCTTCTCCCCACTCTGCCACCTCACCTTTTTTTTTTTCTTCATCCACATCACCTCTTAGATTTTATCCTTCTTTACGATTTTTCCCTTTTCCATATTTTCCTTTCTTTGGCTACTATACTTATATTTTGCAAGTTCAGCAGATAGTTATAATCTAACCTTTACTTCATATCATCCTGTCATGACTCATGTTGTCCTAATACCACATCTGTTAGGAAGCATTCCCCGGGCCCCCAGCTTTAATCTCCTTCCCATCTGAGATAACATTCCACATACTCTGAATATATCTTCTACATACCTATTTTATTTGCATGTTTGTCTCCTCTGTTAGAATGTATGCTCCTTGAGGGCAAGGACTGTCTTTGCTCTTACGTGTATCCCTAGCATGGAGCTCAGTGCCTGATACGTAGTAAGCACTTCCTAAATGCTTTTTGATTGACTGTCATGGAAAACACATCTAGGTGCCTCTTGCATGTCTGTCATCCAAAAGCAAGCCTACCTAAGTCCACAGAGGTTTGGAACCAGGCTGGCTTCAAAGGGATGCATTTTTTAGGTACAGTGAGTCATGAGGACTGTTTGCTAAAGGATGGAGGAGTTGCAGTCTATATTTGTGGAGGGGGTACCATACTGATGAAATGATAGGTTCTCAAAATACAGATGTAAGAAGTATTGAATGTGGAAGCCATAAAGAGAGCATTGGGTGTCTTGGTCAGGGCTACATGCTAGCAAGATTCAGAACAACGCTTTTGATTCCACCTCACTGTTTCATTTTAGGATGGACAGAAGAACCAGAAAGGCATACAGTAAAGGCTACTGTGCCCCCCCCCCCACAATAGTGCTACGACAGGGTAGAGGGCATCATGACAACTGTCACACTTTAATGCAATTAGCACCCTAAATCCAACATCAGAGGAACCACTACACTCCAGTACAATTCAGTAAACAAATAGTATATTAGGCAGTGGAAAAACAAAAAAAACAAAATAGGCCATCTACCGTAAGACTCTCTCATCAAGAAGTGTTCTATTGGTTCTTGCTTTCAGGATCAAATATCAAGCCCTATGTTTGGCTTTTTTTTTTTTGGCTTTTAGGCAATTGGGATTAAGTGACTTGCCCAGGGTCACACAGATAGTGGCAAGTGTTTGGTCTGAGGCCGGATTTGAACTCAGGGCCTCCTGACTTCAGGGCTGGTGCTCTATCCACTGCGCCACCTAGCTGCCCTCTATGTTTGGCTTTTATAGCCAGTCACAACCTGGCCATTTTCTTCCTTTCCATTCTGCTTACATTCTTTGCCCCTCCATACACTTTAGGACCCAGTGACACTGGCCTCCTTTCCTGTTTCTTATATGGGACTCTCCACATTTGACATGGTGCATTTCCACTGGTTGTCTTCTGGGCCTAGAATGTTCTTCTGATTCATCTTCCCCTCCTAGCTTCCCTGGCTTCCTTCATCTCTCAGCTCAGTTACCATACCTGCAAAAGGCCTTTCACTGTCCCTTTCAGTGCCAGTCACTTCTTTATGCGATTACCTCTGACTTACCCTCTATACCTATATCTAGTTTGTACATAGTTGTTCATTTGTTGCTTCCGTTAGAATATGAGCTTCTTGAGGGCAGGGGCAATATTTCTGTCTTTCTTTGTTTAGTACAGTGCCTGGCCCATAGTAAGTGCTTAATAAATGCTTGTTCACTCAACTTGACTTAATGGACTATGTAGCTTAATAGCTATGATGGGAATATTCACATATAGAGACATGTATACAAATGGCTATCATGGAAGAAGGGAAAGTGAGATGAAGTACAAAAGTGTAAGTTCAGATAAAGTGCTTTGAGAAATCTGAGGAGGGTAAGCAAATGGGAGAGGCTTGATGGAACAGCTGGCACACGAGCTGGGCATTCAAGGAAGGTAAGGACTTTAACAGATGGAGATTGGGGAGAGGGTAAGGCCATTCTATGGATGCAAAATACGAGGAGTAAAAACATGAAAAAACGGAGAAGGCAGGTCAGGAATGGGGGGCACAGAGTAGTCCAGTTTGGCTGGAGAGCTGAACATATGAATGAGAGTGCTCTGTGAAAAAACCATGGAGGATCAGCAGCTAGCTATACACTGTCAGGATCAGGTCCTATTTTACTACATAATAATAATATCTAACTTCATATAGTACTTGATGCTTAATTAACCAAAATGGAGACCCCAAATAAGGCTTCTGAGGAGAGACATGATGAAAATGGTATATTAGGAAGATTTCTCAATCAGTGATATGATACATGGATTAGAGAAGGGGAATGGCCTTTTGGCCTTTATTTAAAATTCCGCAGTGAGGAGAGGTAGCATATTCTATTTTCAGACAGGTATAACTGTTAACTGTTAAGTTTCTTTCCCCCAATATCAAGCCTTAATTTTCTTTTTGGGAACTTACACTCATTATTCTTAGTTCTACCATTTTGGAATCAAATAGAATAAATTTAATCTCTCTTCCACACTACAACCTTCAAAAACAAGAAGATAGTTGTTATATCCTTCCTAAGCCTTTTCTTCTCCAGGCTAAAAATTAATTCCAGTTTCTCCAACTAATCTTCATGTGGGATGAACTCAAAGCCCTTTACTATCCTGAACATACTCCTCTATGCGACCTCTCTAGTTTACTAAGGTCTTATCTAAAATGAGACATTGAGAAGTGAATATAATACTCCAGATGTGGTTGGACCAGGGAACAGGACAACAGAACTCCCATGGAATGATCCTGAAAGTTCTGTCTCTTAATACAGACCATGATGTTCAGGGTTAAGAAGGGTAACTGGTGGAGATAAGATTTGGGAGTCATCTTAGAAGGAATAACTGAAGCTCTGACATTCAATACAGTTGGCAATGAGGAGAGAGGAGAGAAGGTAGCCAAGGACAGAATCATGGAGTAGGGGAGAAAGTGAGAACAGAACAGGTTCGATAAAGATTAGGGAGGAATCTAGGGAGTGAAGTCATGATGAAAAACAATGAGTTCATCAAGGAATTAGGGATAGGAAGAAATGAAAAGATTAGGGATCTTAACCACCAGGAGATGTCAGAGTTCAGGACTTTGTAGTTAGTTTTGAGAGAAGAGCCTGAAATTAAGTGAAGGTGGGTATAACAGGAGTTGAAGAGTTCAAGAAACTGTGAGAATGGCACGTCAGGAGGTTCATCATTGCAGATACTGAAGTTTCCAAAGAATGTGAGAGCAGGAAGGAGTGGAGAGGAAAACTGTGAGCCAGGACCCAAAGGGATAGAGAAAGGTGAGGGAGTGACCAGCAGGTTGGTTGAAGAGATGGACAAGGATCAAGGAAGGAAGGTCAGATGTTATGAATTTCAAAGGAAGTAACTTCCATGCCTTCCTTCTAAGATTATCTTTCATTTACACTGTTTATATCTTCTACATACATAGTTGTTTGCATGTTGTCTCTTCCATTAGAATGTGAGCCCCTTGAGGGAAGGAATTGTTTTTGGTTTTCTTTGTATCTCTAGTGATAAGAACAGTGCCTGTCACAGAGATTCATAAATGCTCATTGACCAAATGACTGACAATATATGCCTTTATGTAGGCCTTGACCTTAGCTTCCTTTTTCTTAATTGGATGGGACAATACAAACCTCTAGTTTCAACAAACATGGAGGATTGCATTAAAAATGGTCAATGCTTGTACTAACTTTTGATTATTCTTTTTGAATCTCCCTATAGCACTCAAATTAATTTATAAATTAGCCTCAGGATAATAGTAGACATAAAACCTGAGAATTACTCCTTTGTGCAAAAAAAGTTTAGACTGAATATATTTAATAATTTGGCCCGAAGAACTGGTAGAATAACAGTAAAACAAATGTATCTGAGAGAAGCAGAAGAGCCTAGTTAGCTGGTGAACTTCGGGCACTCTAAAAAGCCAATCTAGATTCTTTAGACAAAGGAAAAACCTCAAATTTGGTGTTTAACTATCTCATTTGTTCTGGATGTATAGATCAACACGTATACATGATACAAATTCTTAAAGGTTTCATATATAAAGACACTAAGCTCAATTTACAAATGTAGAAAAAGATACTTTGAGGGTATACTCTTCCAGAAATCAGTGTGAAATATCACACAAATAGGAAAGTGGAAATTGAAGGAAATGAATCCTTTTGATATGTCAACAAATAATTGAATTTCTTTTTTTTTCTTTTTTTCTTTTTGATGAGGCGATCGGGGTTAAGTGACTTGCCAGCATCACATAGCTAGTAAGTGTTAAGTGTCTGAGGCTGGATTTGAACTCAGGTTCTCCTGACTCCAAGGCCAGAGCTCTACTCACTGTACCACCTAGATGCCCCTAATTAATTTCAATATGCATTTCTTAAACACCTACTATGTACAAAGTGTTATGCCCTTAAGGAGCTTGTTATCTAATGGGACGGATAGACACACAAGTAAATAAAGCACAAATTAGCAGTAAAGAAAGGATCAAGACAACACTTTCTATGAAAATTTGAGAAGGAAGAGTTCACTTGCAGTTAGAGGAATCCGGGGAAGCTTCATGGGAGAGGTGACACCTGAGCTGGACCTTGAAGGAAGAAAAGGATTTCAATAGATGGAGATGAAGAAGAATGCATTCTAGACATGGTTGGGGTCAGGGGGTTGGTAACCTGCATGAGTGCAAAGAGGAAAGGGAATGCAAAGAGGAAAAGGGACTGTGGAACAGCTAGCAATCTAGTTTGATTGGACTGTGTGTGTGTGTGTGTGTGTGTGTGTGTGTGTGTGTGGGGGAATATTTTGAAATAAGCCTGGAAAGGTAAGATATGGAAGACTTTAAATGTCAGGTTAAGGAGTCTGTATATTGTCTTACATATGATAGGAAGCCACAGAAAGTTTTGAGCATAGTTAAATATATACATTAGATTATTTTGATACTGGTATGAAAAACGGATTATGGAGGGAAGAGAATGAAGGCAAGGATACCAGTCAGGAGACTAGAGAAGATATTATGAAAGTGTAAACTTGGGTAGTGGCAGTGTGAATAGAGATGGGGACAGATGTAAGAGATATTCAAAAGGTATAATCCATAGGATCTGACAATTAATTGGATGTGAGGGGTGAAGGAGAGAAAGGAGTAAAAAGTGATTGAAGTTTTGACCTGGGGTGAATGGGAAGATAATAGTGCCATTGACAGAAATACAAAAGTTCAAAAGCAAAACAGATTTTAGAGGAAGAAAGATGAGTTGAGCTTCAGGCAGGTTGAGTTTGAGATGGCAATAGGACTTTCAGGTGGAGATTTGCCTAACAGTCAGTTGGAGAGGCAGGACCTCATCTCCAAGAGGTTGAGAGTAAAGACACAAATTGGAAAGGCAACTGAATAAAGGTGGAGGTATGAGACACTAAGGAAATACTAAGGGAGAAGAAGTAGAAAGACAAGAAAAAAGGACCTACGACAGAATCTTAGAAGAATATGTCTGAGAAGCAATAGGACAATGAACCAGTAAAGTAGACTGGTATAAGAAGATCAAAAGGAGAGCTGTATCAAGATGCCAAAGGAGGAAAGTCAATCCAGGAAGTGGGTTCAATGGTGTCAAATGCTGCAGAAAGGTTAGGGAGGTTAGGAATTTTTAAAAGGCTAATTAAGGCAATTAAGGTCTGGGAGAGAAAAGTTTCAGCAGAGTAGTGGCAATAGAAAATTGTAGGTGGTTGAGAAACTCTGTAAATGGGTGTGGAGGAAATGGAAACACTGAGTGTGCGCTAATCTTTCTGTAAGTTTAACAGTAAAAGGGAGGAGATATATGAGGATAAATCAAACCCGTTAACAGGGTCAATGAAAAAGAATAAAGGAAGCCTAAGAATGTTTATAGACAATGGGGAAGAAATGAGTAGAGAGGGTATGATTCAAAGAAAACAGCTCCATGGAGGTGGGGGGATAAGGATAGAAAAAAATGGATCAATAGCACAAGGAAAGAATTTAATTTGGTAAGAAGTAGGGTCTTCTGAGAACGGAGCAAAGACAGGATTTTGAGAAGAAAAGGATGGAAAATGAGAAAACTTAGGAAGGACAGCTTCAATCTTCTCATTAAAGTAGGAGGCAAGGGCATCTTCAGAGGTGAGTGGGGTGGTGTTGGGGGAAGGAGGAAAGATGAGAGAGTTTGTAATAGCTGTGGTGGAAAGCCTGAAAGGGAGTCAGTCAGAAATGAGTAGTAAGGTTCAATAGCATGACTTTTAGTTGACTCATTATGATTTCATTACTTCCTCAACAAGGAGAAATAACAAACAAAATAACAAGCATCTGAGGGATTTAAAAGTGAAAGATAGTGCTTTCTTGAACTGCTTTACTATAGAGTCAAGATTGTAAAGGGAGAGATTGTAAAGCTAAAACAGGAATGGTAAATTGGGGAAAAAAAGGAGATCAATGAAGCACAGGGCAAAGGGCTAGACCAATTTCAGCAGTGGAAGAAATGAAAGGAGAGGGGATTATGAACAAAGAGGGGAATTTCAGAATTTGTGACCTTGGAGGTCAGAAACAGGTTGGATTTGATAGTTTCTGAGGTCCCTTCTGATATTCCATGACTTCTCTGTCCCTCTGTATCTTTGAAATACTGTATGTACACCAATGTTTTGTAAATCAAATCATATTTTAATGTTCCAGGGAATTTGGCATGTGCTAAATCTTTTCGAAGAGCACTTTTTGTATTAGAAGCAAAGAAGTGCCCATTAATTAGGAAAAGGTTAAACAAGTTGTGATGCGTGAATCTAATCAAATATCAGGATATAAGAAATAAAGACCACAGAGAAGCATGGGAACTGATGCAAAGTGAAGTGAGCAGAACCATGAAAACAATATGCTCACAGACCATGACCAATGTAAATGAGAAGAACCATGATAACAAAGCAATCAAAACTGAATGCTATGAAATTACAATGACCAAGCTTAGCCCCAAAGAAGAGAGATGAGAGGTGGTAGATAAGGGGATGAAACAGTAAAACTCTTGTTACACTTTTTCATTCTATTGGCTAGTTTTGCTGAACTATTTTCCCATCTCTTTGTTATCAGGGATGCTTCTCTGGGAGGAGATGGGAAAACGTATAAATTGGGAAATAAAGGTGATATAAAGACAAAAAGATAACAATTAAAATTTATTTGAAAAACTTTTTGCTGAGCAAATCTTCGCTCATTCATCTTTTCTTTAAATTCTGCCCATAGGAATCAGAAAAACCCTACCAAATTAGCTGTATTGTCTTCTTCACTGAAGGAAATGTAGTTCAAGGGAAAGGGCCTGGTATTTGGACTCAAACAGTCATTATTCAAAACTCAGATCTGTTATTTAGTTCCTTGCCCTCGAGTAACTCAAGTTTTGAGTTTTTAGGCTTAAGTTTTTTCATCTGTAAAACAAATGAGAAGATCTCTATGGTCCTTCTGATTCTAAATCTTATAATTATTAGAGGTAGAGGAGGATATGCTAACACCGTTCTCTTAATTTAATTCCTATTAGAGAGGTGAGCTATACCAAAATTGTCAGTGGGAAAAAACATAAGGATCAACAGGGAGATGAATATTCACTGACTTTTATGGTTAAAATGGTCACTGTAGCAAATGATTGAGACAAACTGTTAAGATCACATGGAGAAGATCTGTCATGTGCTATGTTAATAATATGAGAACTTGCTTTTGGTTGCTAATAACCCAGCACTTCTGAGAAGCATTCAGGTTTACTCAAACATTTCTTACTTCTGGAGTGGAAAAAAAATAAAACCATTAATGCTATGAGTTGAGAAATCTCACTGCATATTGCATTGTCAGCAGTTGGGAGTAAGATGTTCATAATAGCCAAAGGATTGCATTCTACTAAGGGTGAATCCAGGAACAATATTGAAATAAAGATATCTAAATTTCAAATATAATCTTCTTTCAAAGAGAGAAACACTTAAGAAAATCTTACAGGCAAAAGAAAATGCCCAACTCTGAAACTGGTAGCTATTAGCTTAGAAACAAGCGTATTAAACCCATCTAGGAGCTGATCATGCCCAAGCTGTTCCTGCTGTAGGAAACTTCCAAGTGGTCTTGTGCTATGAACCCTGGATTTAGGACCAGAAGATCAAAATTTTAATCACAGAATCTTGGAGCTGGAAGCCACCTCAGACATCATCTAGTTCAACCCACTACTGAGCAAGTCTACTCTCCACCATGATGAAAAAGTGGTCATCCAATATTGCTGGAAGAACTCAGGGTAAGAGAGATCCCACTACCTCCTGAGGCAGCCTGACCCACTCTGAGATAGTTCTGATCATTAGCAATTTTTTTCTCAAATCAACTAAGGGTTAGCTGAGTCAGACACTTTCCAAGCCCTGTAGTGGATCTGCCCTTACTTTTCTCTTGATGATTAGAGGGAAAAGGTTAAAGGATTCCCTTGAGAGCTCCCTTATCAGGGATCCCTATGTCTTCCTCCTCAACTAGCTTCCAGGCATAGGAATATAGTATATTGGTGGAGGGGTAGACCTTTGATATCATTGGCATAGGGAATTCCTTCTACATAGATCAGTACCTGATTTGAAGGTACAGAACTTTTTGTGGGACCGAGTCAGCTGGCTTAAAATCTTCACTCTAACCCTGGCCTCTTGCCTGGGTCTAAGCTTCCGGAATTTAGTATTCCTACAAAATGGGGTATGTGGAGGTGGTGGTGGTAAGACACTGATATGGAGTCAGGAGATCTATTTTTAAATACAAGTTCTGCCACTGACTACCTCTGTGGTCTCAGGCAAGCCACTTGATTTTGTTGGGCCCCATTTTACTCAGCTATAAAATGAGTGGGTTGGACTAGAAAGGACTCTTGACTAGTCATAGCAATCTGCTAGGAAAATCTGGCCCTTAATAGACAGAAAACAATTAAAGCCATTCAGTAGGCAATCAAGCTGTCTTTGCATGTAGTGAGTTCCCTATCACTGGAGGTTTTACCAAGGAGAGATCAAATGCTTATTGAATTGAATAGAGTTAAAGTACCATTTATAATAAAGACATTGGTCTATCCCATAGACAGCCAGCCTGAAGGGAGCAAAGAAACTTTGATTCTTAGTGATGAAGAACTGATGAAGTGATGAAGTGTAAGGTCCTTAGAAATTCTGAAAAACAAACTGCCAGGGATATTTTAGAAGAGATTTCTATTCAGGTAAAGGTTGGACTATATGATCTGTGTGGTCCCTTTAATCATTGATGTCCTATGAGTTCCTTCCAGCCCTAAATCTTAGGATCCTGTAACTAAGCCTTAAGGTAAGTGTGTACATATACACAGACCCACATATATATGTATGTGTATGTGTGTGTATATGTATGCATGCATGCATGTTTGTATATATGGGCATAAACTTTTCCTTGCACCATATTTGTCTGTGTGTATGTATATGTATGTGTGTATATATATATATATATATATATATACATATATATATACGTATATATATGTATGTATATACGTATATATATATATGTATATATATATATATATATACATGTGTACATATGTATTACATATTTGTATATATATTTGTCCTATATATGAATGACACAAGGAGAAACCTGAGGAGAAGAATAGAAACCTCAGTGATCTCTGGAGGGAATAACTATAACACTTTCTTTGTATCCTTCAACTCTATAGTTAGGCAGGAAAAAGCAAAGAAAAATCTCTTTTTTCCATAATCTGCCTGCAACTTAACTTATCTTCTACTACATCCTTTCCATGAACCTTATATCACCACCAAATCAGGCTACCCTCCTCACCCTTCCACCTGTGCCTCTGGCCACACTGCCTCCTTGCCTGCCTAGAAGATGTGCTCCCTTTCTCTTTGTCTATTGAACTTGCTCCCTTCCTTCAACTTTCAACATGGGCACCATGTCTTTTGTGAACTCTTATGACTCTCCCTAACTTCCCTTCTCCCTGAATGAAGTCATTTCTCCAGGCTCAGATTCCTAATAACACTTTACTTGTATGTTTTACTTGTCTTATAACTTTCACTCCTGCATCATTATTTGTGCGCCTATGTTCTATTCTGTTTGATTGTTAAGCTCCTAGAGACTAGGTCCTTAAAAAAAAAAACAACTCTCAGTTCCTTGCACACAGTAAGCCCTTGATAAGTATTTGTTGAATAGACTTTGCTCAACAAAGCATTAGGATCAGCTTCTCTCCTATGCAAGAGACATATCATTTGCTTTTAGCTAGCTGTTTTAGTATGACTTAATTTGTTTGAAAAGTCTTACTTACCTCACAGTGCTCTCGATAAAGACTCTGCAGTGATTTGATATCCTCAAAGGTAGTACCATCTGGTAGAGAAGATATTTCAACTTCTCCAAACTCTGGAAGTGCTCTCGATGCATCTGTTACCATGACAACAGAATAGAAAAAAAAAAGCATTGTGGATGGTGCCAATTACAGTTTAATGAGAAAAAAATTTAAGAATACAAAGGCTTTGTTTTTGTAAAGTCAGGGGGCCAAAAAGCCAAGACTTTTCCTACTTTCATCTTAATATTTTACAACCAAAAATTAGAGGCATGAACAAAAGACAAGATAAAATGTGACCAGAACTCTAATTGTAACAATACTGTCTTAGTTGTGTAAGAGACACAAAATGTCTTGGGTGATTTTTTTTAACCCTAAAGTTTCACTAGAACTTTTAGAAATAGCATAGGGTTTCCCATTTTAGCAGCTCATCCATACATATTTACTTAGTATGTATGAATTAAAAAGTCCAACACAAATCCAGATCTTTAAAAAAAGAGTATTTAGCTAAGAAGGAGCCAAACCATCATGTTGTGTTGGATATATAACTTCAGCAGAAAGAACTTTAGAGTAGAATTAGTCTGTAATGAACCATGATACTTTAAGAAAAACTTGTTGCTATTTTGTAGGTTTCACATTATGTCTTAACATACCTAAAAACTGTTGATGATGCTGACTTTGGGCAATTACAGTTTGCTCAACAGATGTGCCTGTCTGTTGACCACTTCCTGTGAAACCATCTGCAACCCCATCCACTTTCTGCATAGGCTTGTACCTTAAAATATGGAATGAAAAAACAACAATAATAATAACAACAAACACATTATTCCTTGAGTCTTCAAATGCACCACACAAAAATGACTAAGGCGTGTGACGTGTATCTGCCTTCTTTCACTGTTCATGTTGATAGGGATTTAGCCAAGATAAAACAGACTTTAGAAAGCTGGTATATAAAGACGTTTTCAATTCTGCTTTTCCCTGAGAAACTAACCAAAGGTGGGAAATCCAAGAACAAAGAATTAAAACAAAGAGTTCCAAGGTCTTTCTTTAGACTACAAAAACCTATTCTGGTTGCTCATTGTGTCATGGATGGGACCAGGGGTTTTCCAAGGCTATTTCCTAGGTGAAAAAGCTGGAAAGCTTTCAAGTATGGTTTATAGACTCATCATATGTTTTTACCTTGGGGTGGCAAGGAAGTTTACCATTCCCGACTAATGAAACTAGTGCTTATTGAAACAGGGCCTAAAATGTAGTAAGTACTTAATGACCACTTGTTGAATTGAAGTACCACTTACAATAAAGATGTTGGTCTATCCAGCCTGAAGGGGGCAAAGGAACTTTGATCCTTAGTAAATTAAAACGTGGAGGGTCCTTATCAATTAATTCTACCCTTACTTCATTTCAGAAGGTTTCCCATACTCATCAATTCACTCTGTGCTCAATTTGGTTTTAGCTTCATTATTTTCAGCTATGAATTTTTACTTAGCTAATAAAATAGGCTGAACTTGTTTAACCAATTTAAATTAATACAGTTTGGAATTTGTGGTGTTTAATCAAAAGAAGTGAAAGGAATTTGCATTATTTAGTCTAGAGAAGAGAAAGCTGAAACAACTTCCTACAGATTTCAATTATATGAAGCTTTATTATGAGATTATGGAGTAATTATAAAATGGAGACCAGCTGTTTTCTGATTATACTTCTCTATTGTCAATTGCATCTAGCAAGTATATCAGGGGTGTAAAATGACGAAAATTTCAAAACTGGCATGGAATTTTAGGTTAGACAGGAAGTACTTTATACAACTTCTTCTTAGACTGTGTTTATATAGAGCAAACAAGCCTTCATCTCAGTGGCATTGAAGAGTGTCTATACTGATGATACAGTCAGTGGTAAGACAATTTCTAAATTCTTAAGGAAGATAGTAAAATATTTTTCCTTGGAGTTGCATTAATACTAGCTACATCATTGAGATGATGATGATATTAAAAGCAGAAGCCCACATTTATATGCAATATCTACTGCTTGCAAAGCAATTTCAGTAAGTTGCTTCTCTGAGTCACACGATAACTTTGTGAGATGTCTAGTTTCTTCATTTTATAGAAGGGCAGCATGTATAGTGGAAAGAGCTCTGTACTTGGGGTCAGAACATCCTTGCCCCATGATGAGAGTTCTGGCTCTGCTCTAAGCATGTATGACCTTCCTCCCACCCCAAAATGAGATAATAATACTTTTGTTATCTCCTTCACAAGGTTGTTGTAAACAAAGTGCTTCCTAAATTGTAAAGCATTCATAAATGTGAACTACAATTAAGAAGAGGAAGTAATCTCATAGAGGTTAGTTGACTTGCACAAGGTTACCCAGCTTAGTAAGGAATGGGGCTGAGCCTTAAACCCAGATGTTTTGACTACAAATCCAGTGCTTTTTCAGCTAATACCACATATGCCTCTGATAAAAGCAACAGTAGGAAACTATATTAGTAAGGAGATAAACATTTGTAATGATAATAGTTCTTCACAGGTGTAATGTAATAGAACATAGGACACTGAGGGTTTCTTTAAACCTAATCTTGTAGAAAAAGAATCAACAACTAAGATGAAAAATCCATTTTTATGGAGTTCAGATATTGATTTTGATATTTCATTAAACAACCTCTTTTCTAAGTGTTAAACATTTTTAAATGAATTTTAAGGCAAAATATTTCATTGTTGCTAAAAACAGCCAAAAACTAAAATCAAATAAATATTTATTGTGACTGTGTTGTATTTTTTTAAAAAAGGTTGTATGTAAATTGAATCTTTGTGAACCGAATCATGCTTTCCCACTGACTTACACTATAAGCTGGGGATGCTTTATTTTCATTCTGACTGACTTTCTACTGGCAATGGCTCTTGCCATTGAAACATAACTTTAAATTTTTCTGCCTCCTACTACTCTGTCAAATAATTCATCATCTGTAAGTACACACTTGACTGCGAACACTAGGAGAGCTCACTATTTAAAGAAAGTCTTCTCGAATATTTCTTTTTTGGTAAGACAAATCATCACCTCCATAAATTATGTTTGAAACATTCAAAGGTCTTGGTTGGCATTTTTATAAAATGGAGTAAACCCAGACCATATCTGAAAATCTGTAGTGCCAAAAAAAAAAATAAAAAAGACCTGTGCTGTTGCTAATGAAGAAACAGCTCTTGGTTTTAAAATTAGTAAGAAGCAAATGATAATTTTAACAGCTTGCAACTCCATGGGCAACCACCAGCTAAAGTTGTTAATGATTAAGAAATCAAAGAAACTCTAATGCTTTAATAACTTAGTGTATGCATGAAACCTGTCACTGAAATATAAAACTTGGAAGATTACTAGGAATTTTTTTTAATACGGAGCTCGTCCTAGCTGTTACATGGAATTTGTACAGTTGTAACTCTACTTTGAAAACAACATTGAAAAAAGACTATATGGCTATGCGTGGATACTAAAACATCGTAACGGAAGGCAGAAAGTGGCATATACTTACCACCAGAATTGCCAAATTAACTTCTCTATACTAATCAAGGCTATGGGGGAAAATTCATACCAAAGTTTTTAAAATAGTTGAAACTGCATGCAGGAAAAACAAAACCATCACTGAACAGATGCACAGGTACCATGTGATGATCCCAGTCTGTCTCAGCCACTTACTAACTGTGTGACCCTGGGCAACTCACTTAACCTCTTCTGGGCCTCAGTGTTCTCATTTGCAAAATGAGAGGATTGAAGTCAGCTCCAAATCTGTGATCCTATGAACCATCCTAAATAATTACATGATTCATAACCACAGATTAAAAAAGCTGTTCTCCCTCACAACGTGTTATGATCTTAACCTCCCAGGTGCAATGTATCAGGCTTTTTGAAGTCTGTCCCAGTGAAGTGATAAGCATTTTGGATGTGACTACGGTGACAAAATTGCAGTCAATAACAGAACAACTCAGTGGAATATGGTGAATTAGGTGACTTTCAGTAGCCAGGAAAAGCAAATGATATCCTAGGAGGTGAATTTGAAGTATGGTAGAAAGAACTTTGGAGTTGAAGTTAAAGAACTCAAGTCCTGGCTCTCCCACTTTCTACCTCTGTGACCACAGCAAGTCACTTTACTATTCTGGTCCTTAGTTTCCGCATCTTTAAAAAGGGGAAATTGGACCAGAGGACCTCTAATGTTCCTCTCATCTCTAAATGGAGGAAATCTTATCTTTAGTCCCTTCTCTCATTAGTCCCTTCAGTTACCCATTTTATAGTTATTTTACTGTTCATGGGCAACCTGCGCTGGTAAGTACTTGGGCAGGAGGGAAAAAGTAAGATCCAGATCTATCAATTTTGTTTATTAACAATAGATTTGACACAGGTTTTGATTAAGGGAAAAGCTGAAACCATTGGCTAAAACAAATTCTTTGTCTTAGTGGATTTTACTTATTTTATCTCTTTCACTGAAGAGTGGCAGAATGATGTAGTGACCAGGGAAATGGAAGATATGGGATCAAGTCCCTCTTCTGACGCAAAATGGCAGTGTGACCCTGGGTGATTCAGTTGTGCTTTAGGCAACCCTCTAAAATCTCAAGCAGTAATAATAGCTATCATTTATGTAACACTTTAAGGTTTGCAAAGCATTTTCTGTATATTGTTTCATTTTATCTTCATAATCTTCCTGGAAGGTAGATGTGATTATTACTCCCATTTTGTACATAACAAAGCTGAGAAAGACAGAGGTTAAGTGGATTACCTAGGGTCCCAAGGCTAGTAAGTATATGAGATAGGATTGGAACTGAGGTCTTTTTGGTTGCAAGTCTGGTACTTTATCCACTATGGCACTTAGCTCCAAGTTGCAGAGAGTGTTCCAAACTACATTGGTAGAGGGAATTTCTGATACCAGTTAAATCACAATTCCACTCATCTTCATCCCTATCCTTTTTTGACTCACTGGTATGGGTAATTGTACAATTAAAACTATATCGTTTACAATCTTGCTATAAGTTGTTTTTGTCCCTATCATGATATCTCTTTCTTAAACCTTCCCCTACTCCCCCACCCATTTCCTTCTACATTTATTCCTGCTGCAAGGGACCCATGAGAATTGGGCTCCTTGTTGAGGTGGCAACTTGCTTCTCCCCTCCCATCTTGACATGCCAGGCAACAAATGAGTACTTAAGACCTTATCTATGGAGAAACAAAAGACTGACCCCTCTCTGGTAAGAAAATGAAAAATGTGATTTGTATTATAGTCTTCAATATGAATTCTGTATATATTCCATCAAAATGGGATGATGTCTAAAGTTGATCTTAATGCTGAAATCCTTTCAAGAATTTTTAAAAAGCTACTAAATTAAGATACTTATATTAGTTTTTTTTTTAAATTTAAAATGAGCTATATTTTTGCAAAGAGGAAATTTTACCTTGAATAGGTAACCACAAATTCTGCGCTATAATACTATAGGAAGTATATGCATCTATGGAGATTATAAAACTACAACAATGAATCAATGGTGTTCCAAGAAACAGTGTCACAGGTTGGCTCATTTAGTTATTTTTAGTTCTTCTGACTTCAATGGAAAATGTGATCATTACATCAGGGACTGCTTCAGAGGCAGAGTGAACACTAAGGCTTTCAGCATAAACCTTCCTTACCTGATTACTAAAGTTAGCTGCTCTGGTGCCATATCACCTGACTATTATCTACCCCTAGAGATTAATCCCACTCAGGCTCAGAATTTGGAATAACAGCTTGGAATGTTCCTAAGAAGACTTGCTCTTGGCCAGGGACATTCCTTGCTGGGAGTCCCTTAGGAAGCTGGGGAAGGTTCTGAGACTGCATGACAATCTGGCACCTGCTCTAGGGACAGATTCTGTTCTCCTAAGGCTGGGGATGGCCCAGAACAGATCTCTCCTGGTCTAATTCCATGCCATGGAGATTGGATAACAGCTGGATTGGCCTCTATAGGTATGAGGGGATGGAACACACACAAGCACATCTGTCTTATGCATTCTCTGCCTCTGGATCATATTCCTGATTCCAATACAAGACACTACCACCCTTCGAGAAATGTTCCCCAGGATCACAGCTCTAGAGCTAGAAGATAACTCAGCAGCTATCTAGACCAAAACCTTCATTTTACAGGTGAGGAAACTGAATCCCAGGGATGTTAAGTGACTTTCTCCACTCTCAAAAAGTTACGGATGAGATACAGATCTGCACTACAGGATAGAAATTTGACACTGAATTCTCACATTGATAAAATTATAGCTCTAACCCCTTCCCCAAGAATAATAATGATAATATGATTTCTATGTAAACATAAATATCACATATTTGAAAATGGCTTCTGTATTAATTTGAAAAAGTAAAGATGTATAATAACAAAAAAGGCAATTTTTATTACCTTGCCAAGGCAATTAAGATTGCTGATCTTAGTTGCACAAGAATGAGGAAATGAATGAATGAAAAAGTATTTATTAAGCATTTACTATATGCTAAGCACTGTGTTAAATCCTATTAACTTCTGTTAAACAAACAGAAAAGCAACACAGTCCTTATTCTCAAGGAACTCACATTCTAATGAAAGAATAAAAACATTTATTAAATATGGTTACTATCTGCTAAGCCCTGGGGATACACAGAAAAAAGCAAAAGCAGTCCTGACCTCAAGGACTGAGATTCTAATGAGGAAGACAACATACACAGGAGAATTGAGGGTAGGAAGGAGACAACCCACTCTGGAAGGTACAGGTCAGATAGAAGGGCCTAGTCATTCTAAGGGTACAGAAGAAGCATAGATAGCCAGACCTCATTTATCTGGGTGTCCAAATAAGGTAGGCGTTCCATATGAGAGAATTTTGCCGATAAATGAAACTTACCTCTTTTTGAGTGCCTAAACTTTTTTTTAAAACAATTTTATCTGTTTTGAATTAAAATCTTTCTAAAAATATTATATACTTCCCTGTCATCTTAGAAATCTTACATTTTGGAGCATTTCAGAGTCTGCAAAGCACTTTCTTTCCAATCATCTCATTTGAAATTTGTGTAACCTAGGTTCAAGTGTAGGTATTTGTACAAGACTCACCTCAACATTGGAAAGAATGATTACTCTATTCTCCCTGCCTGGCCAGAGCTTAGAAGAGGAAAGATCTTTCTTTTTTGCTTCTAGCTCAACTAAGCTCATCTCACCAAAGTGGAAAGTCCTCAAAGTCACTAAAACATCAAGCTAGAAATAGAGACATTCCCAAGGTGCCTACTGGACACAATAGGCACTGGACTCAGCTGAACCTTTCCTTGATTCAGAGCCATTATTTAAGAATACAAATGGTTGTTTTATGTTGTACCATGGTTACATGGCTTCAGTGGCCATTAAGGCATAGACTTGGCTCTAGACTGCTGAATTGAGGAACAGGAAGCTCTGCTCAGGCTCCTCCCATTATTAGCTACCCTTGATGATGGCTATCCATGGTACCCCACCCACACCCCTGTTTTCTTCCCCATTGTCTGGGCAATGGATCAAAGGATGAAATTTAGAGCTAAAAGAGAAGGTAAAGGTAATTTCATCCAGTCCTCCTCCACCTTTTTCTAACAGATGTGGAAACTGAAGCCACTCAAAGTGACTTGTCCAAAGTGACAGAGGTAGTAAGAGGCAGAGCCAGAATTCAAACTACATCATATGATACCAAATGTAATGTGCTATCTTGGCTTGAAAACGATTCCATATTCCTAGAGAAATAAAAGGTTTGGGCTTTATGAGAAGAATGTGAAATGCCTTTTATTTATTACTTGGATCTTTCCTACCATGTACTTTATGGTTACAGGGACCACTGTAAATTTATGTTACATTGTCTCAACTGTGCCCTCAAAGTTAGACACTAATTCTTTCGCTCTTGAATCAGTTCCCATGGTGTCTTGATCCAAATCTTTTCTTCTTTCCTTAAGCCACCTATACCATCCCTCCTTCCCCGATTTTACACTCCAAGGGACCTCAACATTACCCCCTGACCAGTTTTGGAGAAGCCAAGTTCATTATCTTCACAACCATCAATCCTTCTACTTAGGCCTTTCATTCCTATCTCCTCCTGTCTACTCCAAGAGCTCACTCCTTTGATTATCTTCTCTCTCCCTAGCCACTGAATCTTATCCTTCTGCTTACAAACATGTCCAGATCTTCTCCAACCTTAAAAAAACAAAACAAAAAAACCCCTCTTTTTCCCCCACACTTTTTGGTCTGACTATCTTTTTAAGCTACTGTCCTAAAATACCTCTTTCCTTTTACGGTCAAACTCCTGGAAAAGGCTGTCTACACTCTGCCTCCATTTTCTCACTTTCTAAATACTTATAATCTTGCTCTTGATCTTATCATACAACTGAAAGTACTGTCTCCAATGATTTCTTCATTGTCAAATAGGATTTCTTGATTCAGGGCCTTCTGAATAGAATCCATTAAGAAAACTCAACACTTATCCTTCTTGACTTCTCCACAGTGTCTGACGATGTTGATCTCCTAGATGTCCCCTTTTCTATGGGGTTTTGCCTGGTTGCTCCCTTTCCGTCTCTTTTGCATGCTCATTCTTGTTTTTCTCCCTATGACTCCAAGTACCACATGGCTTTAAAAAGCGTCCTCTTCTCTCCTCTCTCTACAAATTATCTTAGTGATAACATCAGCTCCCACAGGTTCAACTAAACACTCCTATGCAAATGACTTGCAGTTTCACTCTCTGTTGAATTCTGGTTCAATCTCCAATTGGATGTTCCATAGAGATCTCAAATGCAATATGTCTGAAACAGAACTGATTTATCTGTCCCCAATACCCCATTCCCTTTCCTAATTTTTCCATTTTTGTTTAAGGCACTACTATTCATTTACTTATTCAGAGTCTTCTTTTACTCCTCCTCATCCTTTATTCTTCATATTAAACTAGTTGCCAAGCTTTGTCAATTATACCTTCACAATATTTCTTGTTTCATCCCCTTCTTTCCATTCACATGACCACCACCTTAGTTCAGGCCCCCATCACCTTTAGCTTAGATGATTGCAATCCTAATTTAACTGTCTGTCTCCAACATTACCAATGCGTTCTCCATAAAATGTGAAATTGATATTCCTAAAGTACATGTTACTCCACTGCTCAAGATATTTTAATGTTTCCTTCTTGCTTTTAGGATAAACTCCCCTGCTTGGCCTTTTAAGGCCTTCACAATTGGGCTAGAGCCAGCCTACCTTTCTAGACTTACTAAAAACTACTCTCCTTCATGCACTCTACATTGCAGCGATATTGGAAAACATTCTGTTCTTCCTCTCCATGCCTTTTGTAGAAACTATCCTCCATGCCTCCTTAGCTCTACCTCTTAGAAAGCACCTTCAAGTGCCTCCTCCTACAAAGAAGCCTGATACCCCAAATCTATCTAGTTGCTTGAGGTTACTTTGGATCCATGTTGTATTTCATTTTCTACGTACGTGTTGTTTCCCTCCAGTAGAATGTAAAACTCTTTGAGGGCATGATTCATTTTTGTCTTTGTATTCTCAGTCCAGAGCACAGGCCTTTCACACAGCAGAACCTTAATGCCTGTTTAACTGAATTGAATTCTGGATAACTGGTATTCAGGTTTAGACCCCTAAATAATTAATGTGGCCACATGTGGGAGGTCTTCTCCTGTGATGGGGGTATGTGTGACTTTCATCAAGGAGGACCAAGATGTGGCTCCCAGCCCAAACTTGTGAAATGTGTATGTTGTTTCCTATCTCTGAAGCCAAGCAGAGTCCACTTATGCACCATGCTAACCTCTCAAGGGAACAGAGATGGAATGCCAAATTCCTGCCTGGCTTCCCTGGAGATTCACCAACCAAAAACACCCAGACATCCATAGTCATCCTGAGATGCTCCTGCATCTTCTCAGATACATACTTGCTCTTTGCTTTCCTACTTGCTAAGTCACTCCACTGTGACTGTCTCAAGAGGCCAAGTTGTATACTTGTTGAGCAAAACTGCCTCCAATCATCATTCTTTCCCTACGATAGATACCAGTAGAGCCCCTGAGGCTTAGTTTCTCCTTAGCTTGGTTCCTCTGCTTCGTTTCCCACTGCTAACTATTGAGGCATTATTATATTTGTCTACAAACGTTTCATGATGCCTTCACAAACTTTTTAATCTCATGTTCTAAATCTTATATCCTTTATTTAATAAAATTAGATGATGCATCTATTTTGCTTCTTTTATGTTAAGAGATGAATTGACACTTGATAAACTCTACATGCACAATTATATAAAATAGACTTCTAGGATTTTAAACTATTTAAGTATTCTCAAATGCTAAGTATTGGGAAAGGCACTAACATTGCTTCAAACTTTTTTCACAGGTTATTGGTATTTTAGGTGATAGATTTTCTCCATAAATATGCACCTAAATATACTCAGAAAAAAACATGTTTTATTCTATTTATATTATTTCCAGACCCCAACAAAAATATGCTACTTATTAGAATGTGTTAACATGCTGTTTTGTGATTTATAAGTCATAAGTCTTCTTCTTGATTTTATAACAGACTGCTGGACTAATGGAGAGACATTTTCTCTTTTTAGTGTCCAAGTTGTTTTTTTTTTCTGAACAATGGACTAATTGGCTTCAGTTAAGCTTATCAACGTTGCCTTTGGATGGATTCCTTAGTAGAGAGAACAGACACCTGCTGGTGCTCTTCTGCCAATCATAATGAGGGGTCTATACACTTGGTAACACTAAAGCTCTTGAATCAATGAACAAAGTACAACTACAAAATGATTGACTGGTCATTGGAAATCACTATCATAGAAAAAAATCTAAGAAAAAAGGGCAGACTTTCTTGTTTCTCTGATTAAAAACAAACAAACCAAAAACCCAAACCCACAACTTAGAATTTTGAGACATTTTTTATGAAGAGAATTCCACAACAGAGACTGAATTCCATAGAACCTGTTAATATCCTTAGAAATGCTTAAACTATTTACTCATTGATAGTGGTTCCATTTCTTTTTTGAATTTTAATTTTCACTTCTAAATTCTCTCCCTCCTTCCATCTCTCTGCCATCCACTGAAAGGCAAAAAATACTATATCCACTATACATATGAAGTCATGTAAAACATATTTAGTGGTTCCATTTCTAATAACTATTCTTACTAAATTGACATAATAGGCTGAGTAGCTTCCAACCTTTAAAGTTCCTGGTCTCTTATATAAAGATACTTAATCATCCAATCTTGGGTCCTATTTTTTTTTTTACAAACTATTTTCCTTAGGTTTTTAAGAAAGCTCGCTATTACCCTTTTTAAGATTATGTTGCCAGTAGAATTAGGTTTTGTTTTGTGAAATTAGTGATTTAAAAATATTTTAAATTTGTTTCATTTAGTAATTTCTCAATTTACTTTCTTTTTTATCTTCTGCCTCTAAATTATATTCTCATCTTTAGCTTCTGGCAGTGTATTTGTCCACAAGTGCAATCATGGGCTATACTATAAATATATATATATATATATATATATATATATATATATACACACACACACACACACACACATACATACACACACATATATGTGTGTGTATATAATTTATATGTATAATTTTATATAATATATAATTTATTATATTATATATAACATATATTTACATACGAATCCTGCCTTGAGTTGAATAAAGAACATTGTAAAAG
Source organism: Phascolarctos cinereus (assembly GCF_003287225.1). NCBI lineage: Eukaryota > Metazoa > Chordata > Mammalia > Diprotodontia > Phascolarctidae > Phascolarctos > Phascolarctos cinereus. The sequence continues at coordinate 122,030,311 of NW_027555847.1, read as the reverse complement.
GAAAGAAATCTTTATTATATAGCTACTACAAATTCTTCACCTTGCTACCCTTAAATTAACTTTTTAAATAATTATGTCATAACCTCTCTTAAGAAAGATCACCAATGCAAACCAACACAAATTGTTCTATTTTAACTGCCATATGAAAGAATGCATCAAATAACTAACAATTAACCTTTGACCCAGATATTCCACTGGTAGGTATGTTCCCCAAAGAGGTCATTGACAAAAAGATAGGCTCTATATACACTAAAGTATTTATAGCAATACTTTTTGTGGTGGCAAAGAACTGGAAACAAAGCAGATGACCATTGACTGGAGAACAGCTTAAACAAATTGTGGTATGTAATGGAATATTACCATGCTGTAAGAAATGATGAACATAATGAATACAGAGAAGCATGGAAAGACTTACATGAACTGATACAAAATGAAGTAAGCTGAACCAGAGAAATAATAAATACAATGATCACAATAATGTAAATAGGCAAAAGAAAAAGAAAACCCAAAACAAACCCAACCACCATAAAACAATCAAAACTCACGTTGTGAGATTATAAAAAAATGCAGTTTGCCTGAAGAAGAGATATGAGAAGACATTCTCCCCCTTACCCCAATTCATGACCCCAAGGGGTCATGAGTGTGCAACATTGCATATTATAACATAAGATTTTTTTTCCCTATGTAACGACCAAGTTTTCTGAATTGTTTTTTTTTTCCTTTTCCTTTTAAAATAATTATTAACAGATGATTCTCCGGGAGGATGGAAAAGAAGAGATATAGGGGGAAATTTAAGGGGTTTAAATACAAAAGATTTCAATAAAATTGTTTTAAAAATTTTTACTCAAGCAAAAAAGTGTTAAATAGGTTTCCTGTGGACCGCATTCCAGAGTGCCACCAGAAGCAGATTAAAATGTAATTGGTAAATATTTAACAAAATAAATAAAAATACAATGGAACACAGATAACATTAATATGTGCTTTCCCAAGTCAATGTACAGCCTGCAGGGATTCTTATGTATGGTCCATGCTTCTATTTGAGCTTGACAATGCTTATCTAATACTATTTGCCTTATAGATATGGCCAAGCAAGTATCACTAAAACTATTGCTTGAAGAAGAGATAGTTTATTTAATAACAATAGCATAAAGGCCCTGCTACTTCTCTTCAAAAAGGGAAACTCCTGATTTCACCCTGTGATAGCAGTCCTGGAATTCACTTTTCACACAATCACTGGAACAATCCAAAAAGCTGCCTTCTTCTATCCTCCCCAAAACAGAAAACTTAAATAGTGAGGATATAATCTCCCTGGGAACTGCTTTAGCTCTCTTCTAATGTATCTCCTACTCATTTGTCTTTCAATAGGTCATAGGAAATGTGAAAGGGGAATGCTTTGGCAATTCCATTGTCAGCATTATTATTTAATTATTTGATTAGTGTTCTATAAAGCAACATGGCCTCCATAAAATTTGCCATTATCAGGGTTTAAGAATAGGTACACTAAAGCCTTTCCCTAGTTGTGGCTAATACCTGATGCTTCACAGAAGAATGATGCTTTAGTAAGAAGCCACAACATAAGACTCAGTGGGATATATTAGCCGACAGAAAGAACTCTAATTCTAAAAGGGGCACACGGAATGTGGGATTAGGATCCAGAAAGCCTGGGCTTTTATTCTTTCTCCACTGTTTGCTTGCTGTATAATCCTGAATAAGTCACTTAACCTTAGTAAGGTCTTATATTTGCTTTATCTACAAAATAGGGATAATAAGACCTTACCTGCCATTAGGCAGGGGGCTTGTCCCAATTCTCTCCTGAGGTTGCTTTCAGCTCTAAGATTTATAATTGCATTTCTATAAAAACTTCCATGCTGCCTATGAAAGAATGTTTGATCTGGAACAGATTACATACTGTCCTTTAGGTTCTCTGTCTGAATAAAATGGGATTATCTTATGTTTCTCAAGGGAGGGCGAAATAGGCATTATTAGTATATAATGTAAAAAAAACAAACATAAAACACTCTTTAAAGGCTAAAAACATGTCTTAAGACATCACTTTTAGTACCTTATAACTCAATACTGAAATCACACCATCAATTAAAAACAATTCAATAGACATCAATTGATGACCTAGTATATTTAAGACACTGTGGTGGGTACAAGAGATATAAAGATGAAAAATAACATTGTCCCTGCCCTCAAGGAGCCCATATAATCTGTTAGGGGGGATTTGACATGTAAACATATAAATGTAGTGAATTTATATAGAAGTAAAATAGAGGGACAAAGGAGAGACCCAAATTACAATAGGAAAATTTGAGGAGGAATTACTTTTGGCTAGCAAGACCTGAGAAGGTTCATGGAAAAAATGAAATCTGAATTAAACTTTGAAGGAAGAGAAAAATTTTAACAGATGAAGATTAGGAAGGAATGCATTTCAGGATAGTGGACAGACTATGTGATTTCTCAGGAGGAAGCAGCATATTGTGTTCTCTTAGGGTGGTGGGGTTTTTTTTTGTTATCAAAGGAAAATACCACAGCACTTAAAAAGTTAAAAATGATTTTCACATTTCAGTGTAAACTCCAGACTTTACCTTTGTTTCTGCTGCATGGGTTGTTGTCTCATAGCCATATATTGCATGTCCTCTTGTAGTCGATTAAGAGGGGAGTCTGGCTTGACACGAATCCCATAGTAATGGTACTTGGAGTTCCCTCTTCATCAAGAAAAACAACAGACAATAGAAATATAAGTGTCAGTAAATATAAAATTAGGCTTAGTCAATATCCACTTAATTTAAAGTACTGCAAAATTAATTCCAAGAATGAAGAGCATATAAATTGCACGCACACAAAATGGCTGGTCATGTGGGGAAAGCTCAACTCAAATTAAAAAGTGTTGAAGCACCTACTGTCTTGTACTATTTGTATACATATCAGGCCTGTACAAAAACAAAGGAAAAAACAATACAGTCTCCATCCTCATGGAACTTACTATATTCTACTGGGGGCTGGGGGCAGGGTGATAAGATGTACACAGATAAACACAAAATATATACAAAGTAAATATGAAATAATTTTGGCAGAGCACCAACCAATTTGGGAGGGCACCTACAATCAGAGGTCTGCCCACGTGGTACTTTAGTAATCCTGAGATAAAAAAGGAACAAGGGGAAGTCCTCTAGAGCACTGAGCAAAAATCATGCAGAATGAAAGAAAAATACCTAAGGGCTATAATCTTCCTTGGTGGAAGAAGTACCTATACAGATAAATTCACAGATACACCAAAGGACCTGTATATATGAATATATATGTATATAATTTGTGCATATATATGTATATAATGCCACATATTATATAATATATATCTTACATTTCATGCAAGTTAATAGAGTAGCTCTATGTACAAAATTAAAATTCCATTCTGACAAATAAAGACTTTGAAAAAAATTGTAATCATATTCTGCCTTGATATTTTCTGAACAGTTCATTCAGAAAATGTGTATGTTCTCTCAAGTTAAATTCAACACACAAGTTTTATTCCTAAATTGCAAGCTCATTGAGGGAAAGTTTTACTTAAGTCTTGTATCCTCCTCAGTACCCAGTACCGTGCTATACACAAGTGAACACTTAAAAGTTTGCTAGATCATATTCTTGTAGTATTAGCTTAATTAAAAGGAGGTCAGTTATTTCAGTGGGAAATTGGTCGTTAGTAAAAATAATGTAATGTAGGATAAGTGATTCCTCATTAAAAAGGAAATATCAGTGGGGCAGAATTACCTACAGGTCTCACAGTAAAAATCACACTTCTTGCTCTATCACCTTGGACAAATAACTTAACATTTCTATAAATAATGTAATGTAGGATAAGTGATTCCTCATTAAAAAGGAAATATCAGTGGGGCTGAATTACCTACAGGTCTCACAGTAAAAATCACACTTCTTGCTCTATCACCTTGGACAAATAACTTAACATTTCTATTTCTTATTTACTTCATGAGAAGGAGTGTTGGCAGTGGAATAAATATACTGATTTCAAGCTTACAATATTGTTGTGTTAATCCAGTTAATTAAATTTTTTAATAAAAAGAGCTCTGTAGATGTTAAGAAGAAATTATTTCATCCCTGTTGATTCTCAAACACATTTTGTTAGTCACTGTTTTTAAATGAATCCATATCTGTTTTGCAGGCTGAATCAGATGTATCACAACAGACACACATGGGGAAATTTCTCTGTGAAAATGGCAAATTTCCACATGGGACAAATGATTTCACAATTTCTTCATTTTCATGAGAAAGCCTGTGTTTCGTGACAATTTTTTTCTCTCAATGGAATTCGTGAATATTTGCAAGAATAACAGTTTTAAACATGTAAATTCTTGCGATGAGAAAATTGTAGTTTCTAACAGGTCTAAATATAGTAAGGCATTAGAACTCTTCCCATTTTTTCCTCTTCCACTTAAAGAGAAAAATTCAAAGAGAATTTGTGCTAGATTTAAAAAAATGGAAAGATGCTACTTTCAAGTTTAAAGAGTAACTATATAGTGTAATGACTACACCCTTGTAAAACTGTTAAAATGGGAGTACAATACAGTTTTATTAATTGGCAAAGATATATAGTATATCTGATATCTGATATATAGTATATTTTTGAGTACTTAGTCCCCCAATTTAGGAATGAATCCTAAACCCAATAAGATAGGCCTTCTTTAAAGAAAACTTTCAATTAAAATCACTTTTTAGCGTTTTCAGCCTTGGAACAAAGTGACAAGCCAACTCAATACATTTTATTACTAGTCTCTTTTTCTTCAAAGTAAAGAGCAGTGAAAAAGCAGGAGAAGGGATAGAGTGGTGCATCTCTCACATGACCTCTTCCCATTTGCATGGCTGATTTTTGTCTCTATTGTATTAACAAGATGGCCCACTCTGTTCCATGAATGGCCTCACAAAAACTTATGAAGAATCCAAGAGACAGGGTGAACTGACTATAAATTTGGCAAAAATGTTCTATAAACATTTTAATGTTTTGATTCTGCTTAGGATCAATAGTTTTATAATGTATATTTGTTTTTTTTTCTTGGTTTCTATTAGGTATAATTTTATTTATTTTTTTAGAAGGGAAATTATTTTATGGCTCTTTCTGCTTTTTGGTAAAAATTTGTATCTTGGCTCATTTTGGTTCATGGTAAAGTGCTGCTCAGACTGAATCTTGGTTCAAATCCCTGTTTGAGGGAGAGTGAGTCTTTTTTGCAGTAGACACATTTCAGCAGTATCTGAGCCTGATTACTTTCCTTTTTGCTATATTAGCCCAGCTATCATTACAATACAGAATGGGGCTTAACATTTCCATTTGTGAATAAGTTTTTATTCTGTGCCTAGATTTTCTTTCCCATCACTCATTTTAAATATTACTTTTTTAAAAGTTACAGGGCAAATTATTGGTACATTTTGAGAATAAAAATGATAGCAGGGACCCCTTGGAAAGTAAAAGTCACAAAAGTAAAGTAGAAATTTTGTCTACTCAATGGATTGTACCTGCCAACACCAAGTCTCCTGTCTTTTCTTTTTTTGAGATACTTTCTAGAGTAAATCTGGAACTTTAAAAGTGAACCATCTATTGAAATCTTTTCCAGGGACAGCGTACAAGAAAACATTTAAGCAAGCATGAGTTGTGCAAAGTTAATGTTTGCCAAAGTATATAGAACTATATGGCAATGTGCTTCCTGCAACTCATGCTTGCTTAGGTGCTTTCTTATATTCTAAATTATATTTCAACCATTCTTTTTGTGGTTCTGGACAAGGAATGAGACAGAAAACAACTAAAGCCATGAATGTTAACTCCTTCCATTTGATGAAATTAATTATATGCAAAGTCAGTGGCTTAAAATTTGCTAAATCTTCTGTTCCATAGATTCCTCACTAAAATTCAATTATCAGCCAAGAAGAAAGTTGAATTAAATATCACATTGGCTGATGTTTAGAACCACAAACACTTTGGTATTCTGGTTTTGCTTAGGATTAATAGTTTTAGAAGATATATTGGCTTTGATATGGTTTCAGAGATATAATAGTTGCTAAAGAACTGAATCTGTACTTATTTAAATGCTGTCCATGCAGGTAAAATTCAACAGAGGGGGATAATTTTCATATATGTATTATGTATATAGATATGCATAAATCTACATATACACATACATACATACACATATATGGATTTTGTGTACATATATACACACAAAATCCACATATACATACAAACACAAAGTCCATCATTCATAGGAATCTGAAAGGCTCATTCTCAGAATAAATTTATAATGAGGTCACTAAGATTGTTATTTGACTAAGCACACTTAGAAATGTTTACTAGAATTCTATGGCACCATGAATCATAACTAATTAAAACTAATCTGTACTTGCTAAAATTAATGAACATATACAATTTCTTCATGAAGTAGCTCTATTTTTCTTCTTTATATTAGATTCCTAATCAATAAAACTTAGCAATTCAGATTTAATCCTTAGCAATGCAATGTGGTGCAAGAGCCAGGAGATGGATTTGGATTTGGAGGGCTGAGGTTCAATCCTGGCTCTGCCTCCTCTGTGACCTTGTGTAAGTCACTCCATCTCTCATCTGTAAAACGAGGGGACTGGTCCAGATGACCACTGAGGTCCCTTCCAGCACCAAACCTATGATCCCATGAACAACGGAAACATCTATTTGCCCCTGAATTGCTGTTGCAACACCTCAGTTACTTGAAAATATATAACTTACAACAATTATGTTGAAAAATCTGAAACTGAGATAAATAAAACTGGTTGGTTTTAACTATACACATGGGTTTTAAGAAGACAGAATTTTAGAGTTCAAATGGCCTGTACATATTATCTAGTCCAACTTTCTTATCTCATTAATAAAGGAAATAAGCCTCAGGAGAGAGGAAGTGACTTGCTTGAGGTTATACAAATAGGTCATGGCAGGCCTAGAATTCAAACTCATATTTCCTAACTCCTAATCCAGGGCAATTTCCTTTACACACTGAGCATCTCATTCATTTCATCACATCATGTTTGCTCAAAACACCAAATACACATTTCCAATGAAGTGAGAAATTGGGAATAACTGTCCAAACATTTCTAAAAGTATTAAAGTTTCTAAGCAATGGAATTTTTATTTTCCCATTTCCCAATAAAGAGGAAAAAAGAACATGGTAGGGCAATAAGATTTTTAAACCCCAATCAATTCCTGCAACCTTGCAAACAAATAATACATTTTTTGTGTGTCCACAAAAAGATTTGTTGATTTGCCCTCTCTACAGAAAGTGAATCCAATGACATCAGCACTCTATTTCTTGTAGGAGAGTGGGCATGTAGATGTCAACCTTTTTTATATGACTGTTTTTAATATAATTTTGTAGGAGGCAAACGACAGACTTTTTCTGTTTAATATATCTGTTTTATTGAGCATCATCCATAGCATTTTAGAAAGGGCCCTGATATGGTGTTTAAGACATCACAGGTAAATTTTGCGTGAAGCTGTTGATTTATCTGCCATTCTCCCTCTGGCTTGATAATTGACTCCTCTCACCCTTTTCATTATTGTGTCATGCAGAAATCAGCTGGTGAATTCTGAAGTATGACTTTCTTTAGTGGAGGAGATACTTTCACCTTCCTGGTCCAGTAATTTTCCGCATGGGTAACGTTTGGGATAGACACTTGTCTTTTGGATTTGGTAGTCTCAAATGGACGCCTCTCTGGCCTTGCCTAATCTGTGTCCTTGTATTCTCTCCACATACAGACACACTTTCACATACTTTCACTGCAATAAGTTTTGCAAATCCATAATCTTATTTTTCAGTACTGACCTAGTTCCCAATCTCCTGGTTCGTAGCCCCATGAAAATTGACCTTATGAGTTTTCCAAAGGAGGCAGCATTGACTGGGTCCAGTTTGTGTTCCTGACAGTGTCGTAGGTAATGGTTGTAAAGGGTACTTCTAGGGAGGCTCACACCTTCTGCTGTTTCATAATTGTCCAACAGCCACTGGAGCTATTATAAGTAAGACAGAGTAAACAAAAAGAAACAGCATAATTTACCAAATTATCTACAAGCCACTGAAATCATTAGAGTGTCACTTCACACACACAAGAAAGTATTTAGAAGCTCTCCTGAAAGCCTTACGACAGGATCAAGTAGCTCTTTTTAAGTGAATTCAGAAGCTTAATATACTAGGGGGTTGAAAATGCTTGGAAATGTCTGTTAAATAGCAGAAGTCATAAACCTGTGACCTCCAACAATGCCTGTCTCTCCAAATATTCAAAAGCATGTAGTGACACACTGATTTTCACTGCATTGAATGTTGTTTTGGAGACAAAGAGTTATTTCCATTGGGGAATTTAGATAATCATGTTAACTAGTCACAAATATAATTTATACCATCATGGAACAGAAAAACCATGTTATCCAGACTGACGGCATGGCACATAATATATCTGTATTGTTGGTTTGTTACAACATACCAACACTAAGCTGTCTTGTATGAGCCCTTATATTAAGGTTATATTAATTTTCATAGGGTTCCTAATTTACTTGTTTCAAATTATCATGAGATAACATAATAATAGCATTATCTGCTAAGCAAAAAAATTCTAGAAGGTAGGAAGGGAAGAAACTCAGTCATTTCTTGCCAGAAGGGAAGAAACTTGGTAACTCAGGTTAAAGAGTATAATACAATTGATATTTATTTATTCATTTTTCTATCTATATATGTATCTATTTGTGATGGGGAAAGTTGTAGTAGTTAAAGATAGTTATTGTAGGTTTAATTCTTTGACTTTTAAAAAGGAAGGAATGAATTATTAGAACTATCTTGAAACTTTCTATCTCTAGGCAGCATTTTTGCAATGCCACAGAAGGATGATGATTTGCTGACATGTCTATACTCAACAACAATTTAAGTCTTATTGATAGCCCTGGGGTTATGCTTTCTTTTGCAAGAACATGCAGAAAGAAATAAAAAAAAAATTCTAATGCACACAATTCTAGTCTCTGAGGTCCTAACAAGGATTACAGTTGTAAAATAGGCAGGACCATTTATTATTGTCCCTGTTTTACAGATAGGGAAACTGAAACGTAGACAGTGACTTGCCCAAGGTCACCAAAAGAAGTAATACTAGAGTGTAGATCAAAACTCAGGTCTGCTGACTTCTATTTCCCTGCTTTCTCTACCACAACATGCTGGGAATGCAGCTACTGGATGACTGAGAAGAATCTTGGTGTATTGCTCCACAATTCAATAATTTAAAATGTATGTCTAAGGTTAATCTATACTTTTCAATATGGAAATATGAGAATTTGTGAAGCTTCTCCTATGTTGAATCCTAAATAGGGAAGCGAAGAAGGAGTTGTTAAAGTTGTCACAACTTCAACTAACTTTCTAAGCACTTCCCCTTCTATACTGACATTTTCAGGGATTTGTGATTAGACTTGGAATGTGAATTTAAATTTGAAACTTAATAGGGTGCCACTTTCAGACTTTTAAAAAGAAAACATTCAACACGATTTTTTTCAGGTTTCCTGCCTACAATAAATTTTCCTACTTGATAATTGTGCTGATTGAATGTCATTTTATTAGGCTGATGCACATATACATATATATTAAAATACATACATTGTATGCAAAAAATGCATATGTGGCCAGGCTTAGTTGTTGCACAAAATAAACATAATGAAGACAATTCAGGAGAAGCATAGGTAAGCTTGATTATTAGGTAATGGTGACAACTAAATTTTACATAGGGGTTCATAGTTCAAGCTCTTCCACTTACAGTATCTCATTTGATCATTTCAAAACTCCTGTGAGGAAGGGCCGGAACTGTTACTCTTATTCTATAAATAAGGAAACTAAGGCTCACATAGCTAGTTACCAGCAAGACAAGGGTTAGAGCCCATGTCTTATCTCATGACAAGTTTGGTGTTCTTTACAGTGTAGGAAAGTGCTATGGAGTAGACTAAACATGAACACATTCCAGTAACTAGCACATTACACAAAAGTGGCACAGTCTATTGAATATAAAAACTCTTCCAACGGCTTCCGGTCACACGTTCATTCCGCCATATTGCACTGACAAAAACTCACCTTAGGACCATAAGATCATACATTTAAAGCTAGGAGGGACATTTTGTGTCATTTAGTCCAACCCCTTCATTTTACAAATGCAGAAACTGAAGCCTTAAGTGACTTGATCAAGTACTCTGATAGTAATAGTAATTGGTGGAGTTGGGATTTGAATCCAGTTCTGATTCCAAATCCAGAGTCTTGTCCAACCTGAGACCTCCTCAGCAAAAGAGCTGGGTTATTTACTAGGCCCCAAAAGAAATTGTACTTTCTTATAATTATTTAACAGGTAAAAATAAGTATTTGGTAATTTAGCAAATATCATCCTAAAGAACTGGTACCATACATTTAATTTCTTTGATAGACTCAGAAATGTTTATACATCTTTTCATGAATATTTGGGCCTTTACAAATATGTAAGAGAAAAAATAAAATTTTGTATATTTTGAATTTTATTTTATTATCATTATTACAGGTATTACTTACAGCTTGAATTATAAAAATTCCTCACTTGTGACACTTGTAATCATTTCCCCCAAGGCATTCTAATGTTTTCCTAAATGCTATCTAATTGATTCTCCTATAATGAACATAAACAATTGGTATTCACCCATATTTTAGATGGCAGCAGCACGAATGTGGCAGATAAGCAGTAATTCTAGTTATTTGAAGTTCAAACTAGCATCTCTTTCCTGGTTTTTGTTTTTGAAATAAAAAATTCTACCTACATGACTGAACCTGAATTAGACTTGCCTTAAGTTTTATTTTAGTCCAATTATTTTAAGTCATCAATATGGTTAAAACGGGCTATTTCCACAGGGCTCACAAAAGCATAGTGACCAAAAATTTGGTCTCTTTTCAATTGGGCTCCATATACAAGCACAGTTAAGTTGCTTGCCTTTTATTAGTACTCTTCAAATAACTATAGAAGGTATATTTGTTATTTGCATAATGATTCATAATAGAATATATATTAGGCAGAGAATAAAAAATATTTGACAAAGCAAATGCATGAAACTTTTTAAAAAGTTAAAGTCCTACTCAATATGAACAATATGAGACACATACAAAATCAACAAAGGAAAAGGGAAGTTTGATTCAGAGGATTATAAGACCTATTTTCCATACAAATAAATAAATATTTTCAGGGCAGCCCTAAGGGATAGAATCTCAACAGAAAGGGGTAAAAAATGTCAAGAGTCCTCAGCAAATTTACTTGGAATAGATGGGGGAAAAATCCTAAGGTTGCATATGGGAAGTCTAAAGTTGAAAGGATAAATTTTAAAAGGGACTAGGAAAAGTTTGATATAGTTGGCTTTACATTTAAAATTGTGCAAATATTTTGGATGTTTAAAGGAACATGATACAAAATACTTGTACTACTGAAGGAAGCCAAATTAAAATAATCTGCTTAATCCAAAACAAAAATGCAATTTTTTTCTATAAACTTCCTTAATTTTGTATTTGTCTTCTGGCCAGATTTAATTAATTGACAAGAAGATAACACTCCTGAAAATTTTATTTGTGCTAATTTCTCATGAAGATTTCCTCTTAATTTTTAAGTGAATCATCTGAGGAAATCAAAACAACAATGACTTTTATGAGAATTATAACAAGCATATTTTATAAAACATTTGATTCACAGTAATGCTGCAAAAGATATTGAGTTAGGATAGCAACAAAAATTTTATTCCATGAAAACAGGTAACCAATGCTTTTTACCTCATGCTCAACATTAAAATATTTTAGAGTTAAAGGCTATGTACACATAAACAAAACAGAGAATCTCTTCAAATAATTCATGACAAAAACAAGATTTTGCTGGAAAGATTCATATAAAAATTGGGTATTGGTAGCTAAAAGTATCCACAAGTGCCTTATTTCCAATTCATATTAGCCACGGCCAGAAAAGAATTGCCACCAAGTTGAATATTTAATGGTTGATTAGGTTTTTTCAGTCATAGTAATGATTCCCACACACAGATTGGATCAGCTGTGTGGTAAAACAGAAATGACTGTACAGATGGCCAAAAAAACTATTGATCATTGTAACTTGATTAGTTTCTGATATAGATGTATAATATGCATAGTATACATATATACACATATATATATACTTTATCCAAAGACCATATATATATATATATTGTGTATATATGTATATATATACATATATATATATATACTTTATCCAAAGACCATATATATATATATATTGTGTATATATGTATATATATACATATATATATATTATGTGTATATATGTATATATCCAGAGACTATACGTCTCTATAGCTATCTAGCTTCTTGATATGTAGTTGCCACTTAAGAGTAGATTTGCATGTCCTTCAGAGAATATTTCTACAGTTTGCAATTTCATTTTCTTCCTTCATTACATAATAAATGACAAAATCTTGGCAATTTGGTTCTAAGTACAATTCAGTTGCAGTCATGAGGAAGTACCTCCCCTCCTCCAAATTTACTAGCTGTTATCTTTTTTTTCTTCCATTAACAGAGGGGTCCTTTAATCTTTTTTTACATAGAAAATCTTGCTGTTGGCTTTCTTCCCTTCACATTTGACAGTCTCAGAAAATTACTAGAAAAGGAAGGGGTCAGATAGTTGAGGTGAAGAGGACAGTTGTCAGACATTTGGAACTACCAAGTAATAATACAAGATTTAGCAATAGTTAGTAATCTACTTCTTCAAGGTGCCTATTTTTTTTAAAGGTACAATCGAGATCCACAAACATCAAAAAATTGCAAATTGGGTCTTTGGGCTCCAAAATGTAATTTGTAAAAGTTTTTATTTTACTTTGAGAATAACATGGACAGTCAAAAGACTGTTTCAAATCACTAATCAAGGGATTAGAGTCTATTGTGCTAATAGAATTTCAAAGATACCTAGAGACATACTTGAGACTTCTGGATATATTATTCTTACATTAATTTTCACTTTAATGGAATATAGTCATAAAATGAGGATCATAGAGTAGAGCTGGGCAAGACTTGGAGTCCAATTCCTCATTTTACATATAAGGAAACTGAGCCACAGAGAGTAAGGATTTGAATCCAAGTCCTTTCACTCCAAATACAAATCTTTCGCCCTGCCTTCCTTTTTATTAATTTTGTTGGAATTTAGTTCTCTGGGATTTTTTCCCCCTTTTTAAAAAAACTAAGCTTCTTTGGTTATGGAATTTTACAAATGTCTTTTAAATTAGTTGTTTATAAGTATGATTTAAAAGCCTATAAAATATACCATAGGAAACCTTTAACCTTTAGCTTGGTTTATAAAAACCTGATTATTCTACTAATAAACAGATATAAGCATATCTAAGGGTGGAAACCAAGATAATTACATCTTGCAACCTTTGCATTTAATCTGTGTTAATCAGGATAGATTAAGGAAGGTGAAATTTTTCTATTTTTCCCAAAGGGAAATACTGATTGACAAATTAAAAAAATGCATTTCCCAATTAACTTCTAAGTGTAACATTTGGGACTTTTCTTTTTCTTCCAGATGGATTATAACCTATTAGGATTCATTTTCAGTGCAGTTTACTAATGATGTGCATTTTGACAGACCTTATTTCAGTCATAACTTATATTTACAATGTTGGCATAGCAAAGTCAAAGAGGAACATAAAACAAAGATTTTTGCTTTAGGCTGGATATATTTCAGTGGCAAAAGGCATGAGATGATCATTTGCTGAATTACAAATAGGAAAGAAAATAAATGCCCCTAAGGTTTTTTATAATTTAAATGAAATTTTAAGATAGCTACAATTCAAAAATAATTACTGCAAATTATGACAAATTTAAACCATTTTTCAAGTATGCATTTAACAATCTACATTGTCCATATATTGGCAAAAAAACCCCACCACCATTAGCAAAGCTGAATTATTTACAACTCAGAAAAATATAAAGAAAACATATAAAATGGCAAAGCTGCCTTTAGCTTAGATAAAATGCTATTTAGGCAGATTGCAAATCACTTAGCCACATGATCTTTGTAGTAAAAAAAATGAGAAGCTAAATTAGGAGCGAAATAAAAATCCATTAAAATAATGAAACCATTTGAAGGTCAGGACTTTTTAACGCCAAGCAATAAGACAGTATCCCAGGAAACTATGAGAAAGGTAGTTATGAATTAAAAGGATTTTTTTTTGATCAGAAGAGATCTCTTAATCATAAATTATACTTGTAATGGACTTATGTTTTGAAAACAAAAAGCTGATCTATTAAGAAAACTATATATGTAGTAAGTGGGGAAGGATCTTTATGACCATACATTAATCCTTTTAGTCACATAGAATACAAGGAAGTGACCCTTTCAGCACTATTCTTGAAAGAACTTGACTATAAAAGAGATATATTATTCTTATGAAAGAATACAAAAGAGGTTTGGTTAGATGATTTGCATCCTATATTAAAATAGATGTCCCTCCCCTCCCCCAACTCTATTTCTTACACATTAGACTCTTTAAAGAAAGCAACAAAATTTAGTATTCCTTAATGGTATCAAAGATTAACATTATTGTTAACATTACTAAGTTCAACCAGGTACTATGTATACCAGGATGAGTTAGCCAGGTTCTACACATGGTTCCATTTTACACTGACATTCTATCACAGCATTATGAAATAGCAATACTCAAGGACCTCATTTCAATGCACATGTCAAAGTGTGGATAAAGATGGTTAACTGGCTATACCACTCCATAGTACTTAAAAGAAATAGAGGTCAAAAAAAAGTGACCAGGAAGCTAGTAAAATTCTAGTGTGATAAAGAGATTGGGTAATTATTTTATTCAGGCAAATTATAACCCATTATCTAGGTCAGTGGTTTTTAACCTGAGGTCTGCAAGTTTAATTTTTTGATAACTATATCTCAATATGATTGGTTTATTTTGCAATCCCATGTATTTTATTTTATGCATTTATAAACATTCTGAGAAAGGATCAATGGACTTCACCAGACTGCCAAGGGGCCCACAACATAAAAAATGTTAAGAACTCTTCATTTAGCTCTTTCTTTCTAAGCAGTCTTCCAAAGTGCATTTCCTCATGTGAAAACACAGATGGTCCTTCAATCACAAACGATGAATTTACAAACGATTCTGCCCCCTACCTTTGTTAATCAGAGCCCTTCTCTCTATAACAGGGATTTTTAACCTAGAGTCCAAAGACCCCCAATAGGTTTGTAGATAGATTTCAGAGGGTCTGTCAACTTGGATGGGAGAAAAAATTACACTGTTATTTTCACTAACCTTTGGTTTCTTTTGTAATCCTACATATTTTATGCATTTAAAAACATTATTCTGAAAAGAGGTCCATAGGCTTTAACTGACTGCTGAAGGGATCATAACACTGCCTCATTGGTGCTTCCCTCCACTGAAGGGAATCTTTGATGGAGTTGCCTTAACTTGTGTATTCTCACTTCTGCTTGTTGGAATCCAAGATTAAGCCTCAACAATGTATTATTCTCATTACTAGAGTTAGTATGGAATGGAGGGCAGGAATCCTTTCCTGTTGGGAGAGTTATGGTCAAGAGAAATTCATTGTTGTTGCAACATAGTCCATACTACTTACCGCAGTGAAACTGTTATAAAGGGATATTGATAATTTGGTTCTAATTCTGTAGTTTAGTCACATTACATATTAAATGATCATCTGCAATAGAGGACTAGGTTTAGGAACCTAAACCACTATTTACAGCATTGTTTAGATGGTGAAATGTGTTCTATATCCAAACAACCAATTCACAAAATTTTGGAACATGTTCTGTTCTTAAACGGTAAACTGTCTATATTTGAATCACTATTCTTTCCATTAATGCGTATGAGGCACATTTTGCTTATTAAAAAAAAAACTTTGAGTATTCAAGAACTTTATTATGGTGCTGATTTGGAGTTATGCTTTTTCTTTAAAATAACCTTCAAATACAAAAAAAAATGAATTGTAACATCTTCACATAATCATAATTTATTATAAAAATTCAAAATTTTTAAAAAATTACTTTAAGGTAGCTCACTTATAATTGGTGGCTTCTATAATTCAGGGTGGAAAACTATGATGAAGGTTATTGGTATTCAGATGACAATGTGCTGATTCATAACTGTTGTGACATTCCTTAGAGTTTGATTCAAAGGTTATACAAATATAGTCAGCAGTATATTAAAGAAAAAAATTCAAAATCACATTTATCCCTGTTTTAATACAGAGATAAACACATAAAGATGAATCAAAATGTGGCAATATTTTTAATTAAAAAGTTTAACTTCAAGGGTCTTTGTGAAATTAAGTTTAATCTTCAAAAGGAGCTAGGCTGGTCATGATGTCTCAAGTGTGAGTGATAAGTTAGACAACCGGAGTGATGGATTGATATCCACCAAATATCAGAATAACCAGAGGAATGGGTACCCAGAATGAGAAGATGTGGGGAAGGGTGGGATCTGTACCAGGTAAGGGAGTAGTTACACAAATAATTAAGGTCATAGAGAAAAGGGGCAAACAATGGATACAAAGCAATGGTCCTACAAACTAAGAATGTTATCAAACTCAGGATTCAAGTCCTTATCCCTGAGTTTGTTTTAAGACATCTAGCTGGTCCTTTGCACAAGTTCTAATTGATTTCTAAGTGCTAAAAGTATCATAGAAACTTTTGTGAATTTAGTTTTCAGCTGAATGGAAAATTTCTAGAGAAAAATTTGAAAACTATTAAATGAATTTCACTAGGTGGAATTTCACTTTCATAAGTTTTGGTTCTTATGACATGAAGATGGGTAGTTCATCTCTAAGGTTACTTTTAACTTTATGTCCTACCATCTATTTTATTTACTGAGAAATAACCTCCTGTTCCTACATGGAAAGTAGCCTGGGGAGCAGTATCATGGAAAGAGAACTAGATTTGAACTCAAGAATATCTGGGTTTGAACTGAGGCTTGGTTATTTCTTACCTGTGTGACCTTGGCCACGTCACTTGAAATCATAGGGTCACAGATTTAGAGTTGGAAGGAACCTGAAAGGACATCTAGCCAATCCCCTTATTTTATAGAATTTATAGAATTTTTCGAGATGTAGGGAGAGTAAACAACTTGTGTCCAAGGATACACATGTAGTAAGCCCTAGAGGTTGGATTTAAACCTGGTTCCTTTCTCCAGAGTCAGTGCTCTTTTTACTGGGCCTCAGTTTCCCATGAAAAAAATGAGGGAATTGGAACACATGATTTCCAAGGTTCCTTCCAGCCTTATCCTATGATCCTATTACTGGCTTTCTGTCCCTGAAGCCATAGATGAGGTGACAAGAAGGATACCTTTCTATGGAAGTTAATCAATTCGGGGAACTATTACCTTGCTAGATAGAAGTTTCCCTAAGTCAAAATCTGTAGTCCAAAAACTGAGTTCATCACCTACTTTATGAATTTAGTAAACCTAAATTTGTGCTATGTGTCTTTCTACATGTAATAAAGAATAGCAGTAAGTTGACTTATTGAACTTCAAAAAGTTAATGGTTTTCAAAATCTTTTCACTACAAATTTTCCACTCAGTTGAAAACCAATTAAGTTTACAAAGTCTATAATACCTTAAGCTGTTTGATGTCACTTAGAACATATACAAAGGACCAATTCAAATTTCTTAAGCATATTTAAAATTAGAAGTATCATTAATCTTCAAGGGGCAAAAAAAGGAGGTTTTATTCTTACAAGGTTGGGAACATTCTGAAGATCACTAATTTAATAGAGGTGCTTCTAGTAGGGTACTTGTCTGTGAGCATGGTTATATATGTAAGTAATAAATAGTATCTGGCTATGCTGTTACACTAAATCCTGCTAGCAAATCAGCTATGTTTCTAAAGAACTCTACTTTAGGTATGGTTATGAGTAAACTTAAGGAATTTGAGGATATCATAGGTATGACTTAGGAGAGAAAAAATTATCAATGCATTTGCAAGTATTTATAATCACTGTTTCCATATGCTAAGAAAGCCTCTGGCACTGAAAAATGGCATGAATGATTTTTTTCCATACTAGGTAATAAACAATCTGAAGACACAGAGTGAGAAACATTTGTCTGCTGTTTATGCTGCTTCATTCACACCTTCATTAACATTAATTATTTCTTCATGCAGTCTACAAGAGAAAATTTCAAAAACAACATATTTGAAAAATTTAAACAAACCAACAGTTAAAAACACACAAATATGCTCTCATACCTACATTATTGTTTATTAAAACTCCCAAATGAAAAAAGGTAATAAAATAGAATTCAAATTTAAACATATGTAGTGTCACATATACAAATTCATCAAGTAAAAATAAAATCTGAATGGAATTTTACTGTGAGACAAAGAGCCTTAACATTTGCAGAGTTAAGAGTTAACAGAGAATTTTGATTGATTCTCATGTTCCTATATATTTTTTTTTCACAAGGACAATGAAAACCCCACAAACTTTATGTCACAGGGTCAAAACACAAACTTATGCATATGCTTATGTTCCTCTCTGCTAATAGCATCCTGCAAATTACCCTTAACATAACAATATAAAGGTACAAATTTCAACAAAAATACAAGAGGAACAATTGTGGTATATAGAAGGAGATTTTTCATATAAATCCCCACAAAGGAATACTATACATATATTACCAACATCTTAGGATGACATCAAAAAGAGAGAAGCCATGGAATACATATTATCATTTTTTCTCCATGTTTATGTCACTCCTTCACCAAAGAAATTACAGCCATTATCCACACCTCCTAATCTGTTTAATATGAACCTTTGCCCCATTCACCTTAAGACAACTTAAAATTTTCTCATCTAAACAAAAGTACATCAGAACAAATAAAAAGAATTACTATAGCTTTGGAACATTAACTAAAACCTTCCAGAATTATTTTTTCTTTTACCTTCATTCAGTTCATAAAATGAACCTCAATTTCACCTTAATGGATATTCCCATACCACCTACTATATCCTCTGTATATAAAGTAAAGTTATAACTTTCATAAAATGAAACTATACTAAATTGGATTATTCAAATGATCAAATCCACATAAAGAAATTTTAATGTTTCCTTTCCTTTCCTCTATTACAATATAGGGTTTTTTAGTTGAAGATTAGCCAAAGGAACAAAAAGGGTATCACTTAAATATCCTAAATAACTTTATTCCTGAATTTAGGATATTTATATTATATAATCAAAGGGGAAAACTAACCTAAAAATTTATTGCTATGAATTTAACAGAATGTCCATTTAAAATAAACTTTTCTATTCATGTCAAGAAAGTTATTTAATCTATTCAGAAAACACCTTCTAAAAACATTTTAAAGCACTGTATATGAAAGATTACAAAAGTCTGAGTAAAAGTTAATAAAATTTCATATAAAATTATTAGCTTCCTAATGTATAAAATTTGTCTCAGTCCTTTCCACACTTACCAGGGGTACAGTTAGTGGTAGCTGACAACAATGAACACTAACGACCTGAAAAAATATGGTTCTCATTCTGTTTTCTCAGCTTCAATTCAAAATATGGCATTCTCACACTCTTTTTACTTTCTTTCTTCTCTCCTTTATCTTCCTTCCTTCTTTCTTTCCTCTTTTTTTGGGACTAGTTTCAATTCTTTACAGGCCCTGGACCTTCAAGGCCGCCCAAATGTTCATATATGCCTGACAGCACCTTACTTGTATCTCTATGCCATTTAAAAATTATTTTGTTGGCTCTACCGTTAAGTTGCTTTAAAGAAATGAATCATTACTTCTATGCAAATAGAAAGTAGATTGTCTACTTACACCACAAATCAATGCAGGTTTATATGTTTTCTTCATGGAAAATCAAAATCAAACAAAAGATTTTCAAATTCCCTACTAGCTAGTTTTACAAATAAGTGTAAAGTTGCTAAATTTAAAATGTATTAAGTTCTTATCCAAAAAGTTTTATCAAAGCCTAATTAAGAGACCCCAAGGCCTTTACTTCTGAGATACTTTGCTAAGCTAAGAATGATGTAAAGATTGTAAGTGGCTGAGAAAGGAAGGTTAAGAAGCAAAATAAATAAAACAAGCATTTAGAGGCAAGCTAAACATGCAGAACAAGCAAAGAGATTAGTTTACATGAAGAAGAGGCAACTTACATGGCTGTTGAGAAGAGAGCTTCTGTGAGTGGACAGACCGTCAGACTTTTGCAGCGTCTCAATCGCCATTTCAATCTGATAATAGATGTCATTAAAAAAAGGGCTCAAGACAAGATAGTAATAAAAGACTGACCAGAGAAATTTTGATAGGTTTGTTCAAGTTCAATTTTTTCTTTTTTAAAGTTAGCTAATGAATAGATTTCACTTAAAAAAAAGTATTTTTCCTCCTCCCTCCACCCCTACCCCACTCCTAGTGGATGATAAGCCCCCTCACATAAGGGAACTACTGTGAACATTCTCTAATTACAGTCAGATACATAGTCCTGAGAACCCCAGCAGATTTTCGCAAGGTTATGAGAAAACATTCTTGACTTTCACAATTCAAAGACACAGATGTGGAACAGAAACTACTCTTCTCTTTCTGTATCCTCCCACCAAGAGTGTATTCAGCATTTGTTCTCTTCTGCCATGAAAGGGAAATGTTATTGCAGATTCTGCATTTAATGTATTATAGTATTTTAATGCTAATGTGCAAAGAAATCTTTGCAAGTGTTCAAAGAGATACTCCACCCACCCCCTTTTGTTTTTGCTTTGAATGCACACTGAAGCTTCACGTGGGTCCTTCCAAAATATCATTAGCATGAACTATATATATACATATATATATATATATATATATATACATATATATATATATACACATATATATATATATATACACATATATATATATACATATATATATGTGTGTATATATATATATATGTGTGTATATATATATATATATATACACACACATATATATATATAGCATGCTATAACTGTATCATGTCTTATTCTATAGGACATATGTATCTCATCTTAACATGGGGTGATGGTGATACAGACCCATTAGAAATGACAGTAGAAATGAGATATAAAAGAAAAACAATTTAGAGCCAACAGAGACAGGGCAATCACAGAAACTGTCTTACCATTTGAACTCATTGCCACATTAGCAAGAAATCAATTTGTCACATAATAGCTAAGAATAAATATGACTTTTTTGTCTTAGTAAATTCACACTATCTTTTATCTAATGAAATTCTTGAGTGACTTCTACCTCCTGCTTTAAGATAACCAGTTACAGAATATAAAGTGAAATAACCAAAATTTAGGCCATGTAATTAAGAAGGAAAAACCAATTTCATCTTTGTAACAACCTTTGTAACAAAGGTTGGAATCAGGAAGAGATGGGTTTAAGTTCTGCCCCTGATGCATATGTGACTACTGGCATTACTTAATCTTTCAGTGGCATACACTATGCTGAAAGACTATATAATCACAGAAGGGTTGCTGATAAGCAGGTTTGGAGAAGTTCCTACTCCTCAAAAGTCCTACTTTACTGATGAAATCACAGGTCTGCCTCCAAATTCTCCATGATAAGCAGGTATTAATGATAATTTGTATAAATGAAATTAAAATAGATGATTCATTTGAACATCCACTGGAAACTATAAAATGGTACAAAAGGTATGCTATAATAATAGCATGATTATATGATTTATATAATTATATATTACATAATATATTATATTATATTATGTATATTAATGATAATACTTTTAATAATTTTGATTATAGAAATAGAGTATATTTTGAAATTCTCATAAATTTCTTGTGAAAATACATGGGATGGCAGATAACAGCATAATATCAAGGTTTTGTTTCTCTTTTAAATGTCCAGGGTAAGCACCCAAGGGGGCCCTGGTGGCACTTGTATTCCCTCTACTGACTATCTATATATCTGTGAACTGGTTAACTGTTCCAAATTCTTTAATAAACCTTGATGTAATATTAATGTGCAAGAATAAAAGGACATTGCCTACTTCCACCACACATTGATGTAGGTACTTTTGTTTTCTCTGTGACAAATCAATGCCAATGAAAGATTTGCTTTAAAGACCTCAAGTTAGGGGAAACCTAACCTTGCTGTGCCAGGCTTCCCTTACAACTCTGCAATTATGGTAGGTAGCACAGGCTTTATTTTATAGATGAGTAAACTGAGGCTGAGAGAGAATAGTTATTTACATAGAGTTACACAACTAGTAAATCTTTAAGTTAGTATTCAAAATTAAGTCTCTTGATTTCAAATCTAGCTGTGATTTCTACTATGCCATGCTTCAGTAATTATTTCTGTTGTCCCATAAAGGATGCTCTTCCTGGCTCCACTATTCTCATTCTAGGCTCTACTTTTACAAAGAAAAATAAAAGAGGCCCAATGGTTTATCCATGGAACATTAACCAAAAGGGAAAATGAAACCATATTTTTGAAATATAGCAATTTTATCCCTATTTCTCAAAAACTTGTTCTTAGAAATAATTTATCAACTATTTTAAACATTAAAAAGTAAACATGCTTTACAACTATTTACATGAATTTCAACACACGAAGTGTTCATTGCATTTCATCTGTTACTACTCATGTCCATTTGAGCTTTTTTGGTCCATTCATCTCATATCCATTTGTATACTTTTTTTCCCCTTCATAATCACAGTCAGCGTATCCTCTGATCTAGTTCTGTTTTCTTCAATTTACATTATTCCACCTATAAGTCTTCCTGGATTTCTTTATATGACTCATATTTATGTTACTGTCATCGTACACTTCCATTATAGTGAGAGATCAAAATTTATTGTTATTTCCCATTAATTCCCAGTTGTTTCCAGTTTTCCCTCACTAACAATGCTGCTGCTATGAAAATTTTTGAATTGAAATCTCATTTCTTTTGGATAATACTCTTTTTGTATATTTCCAACAACGGTGATACTATTGGGCCAAGCAGAATGACTTTTTGGGTAGCTTTTGCATTGTGTTGTCAGCATGCTCTCTAAACAGATTCTACCAATCAGCAATTCTAGCAGCAATGTATGAGATTTGGCATCCTCCCCCTCCTACCTGGGAAGTTGATAATGCAAGCAATCAACATCAGATCAGAGTCTGTCTCTGTCTTGCTGGCTAGGGGAGGTGAGTAAATCTATAGTTCCATAAACTAAGGGCACATTCACCAGTGTGCTGAGTAGAAGACTGCTAAGAAGATTCCCTTCTCTTACTACCCAACCTGCTCCCTCATTCCAATTAATTTTAGCTTTTTGCCTCCTTTCTATGTCCCTAATCTCATTGTACCTTCCCCTTCCATTGTGTTCTATGGAGCACCCTTCTATTGTTAAGAAACAGCCTTGTCTTATTAGATCTCTTTCTCTGGAACTCCTTCCAGTTCCACAAAATCATAGAAAACTGGCTCCTCTTAGAAGAGACTGCAGCCCTGCCCACCCTCTTCCATAGAGAATACTTCTTCTCTTGTGCCCCAGGAGGAGGGGACCTACTCCTTGCCCGTCTTTGCCACTTCCAGGCCCCTCTCTCCCCCCACTGTCACCAACACATGTTTTCCTCCATCTGGACTTATCACTCCATCCAGATTCTAGGAGCAGTTATCTACTTGGGTTCAGGTCATTCCCCTTCCTTTCTGCATTCAATACCTGGCTCACACTCTCTTACTCTCTACCTCAACCCCTGCCCAATATGCATGTTGAAGTCCCCTCAAACACACTGGTCTCTAGCAACCTCCTCAACTCCCATGTGATCTGTACCTTCATTCCACCTCAATCAAACACAAAAAAAGTCATGGTCTTGACCTCATCAGTTCTCCCAAGTGTTCCATTTTTATTATGAAAAACTGAAATTCTTCCATCCGACCATAACTTCCTGTTCTTTTGTTTCTCTTTATGTTTCATCCATCCTAAACTTACTGTCCATTCGCATCAAAACCTCCAGTAATTCTACACTTCCCCTCTCCATCCCTTTCCTTCTCCCCTTGCTTGTTAGTCAATCAACCCTGCTCAGGTTTTATTTTTGCTTCCTTTTAAATTTGGATGCAATAAATAACCAGTTCAACTTTCGGCTGACCTATTGAGCTACTGAATTCTTTGCCTTATAAATATTCAGAATCCTTTCCCAAATCTCAGTCCTGGTCCACTACCATCTGCCTTTTCCCCTCCTAATCACCTGATGTTGGACAGTGCTTGAGGATCAATCATTCACCCTGACAACTGGGTCCAGCACAAAATTATTTCACCCAATCTCAATGGACCCCTCGTTACTTTACAGCCATAATTCTACTCTTCTCCAATTTACTTCTTATAATCATCCGTTCCAAACCTCCTCTTTTCTCTGAAAGCCACCTATGTCAGCCCCTCCATCTGCCTCAGCAGGGGACCTCACTTCATATTTGATCAAGAAAATGGAGGTGATTTGTCCGCCAGGGGCTCCTTCTTCTCTTTAGTTCTGTCTTTCCTGACTCTTTTTTCTTAGTACCAGTCATGGACAAGAGGTAGTCTTTCTTTTTACAATTTACACATGCTTCACACAGTTGTCAAACTGATGTTCTCAAAGCACAGATCTTGTCATGTGACTGCCTGGCTCAACAAACTTCAAAGGCTCATTATTGCCTCTAGGAAAAAATACAAATGCCTCTGAGCATTTAAGGCCCTTTGTAATCTGGCTCCAATCTCTTTCCAAACTATCTCATACTGATCTCCCTCAAATACTCTATATTCCACCTAGCTAGGTTGCACTTAGGGCTGGGCTTGAAGTAAGGAAGACCTGAGTTCCAATCTGCCCTGCCACTTACTTTTATGTGTGATCCTGGGTAAGTCACTTTCACTTCTGTCTGCTTTAATTTCATCTGATGTGAAATGGGGATAATAAATGCACCTACCTCGCAGGGTTTTTATAATGATTAAATAAGATATTTATTTGTAATGAGCTTTGTCAACCTAACACACTATATGAATGCTAAGTAATAGCTATTATTGTCTATGTTTTAGCTAAACTTACCTACTTGCTTCCCTCTAGATATGAAATTCCACCTGTATTTTTGCATAGATAGGGTCTCACGTCTGGAATGCTCTCACTCTCTACCTCTACCTCAAAATCCCCACCTTCCTTCAAGAGCAGATCAGATGCTATATCCTCTAGGTGGTCTTTCTTTACCTTCCCATTTGTTAATGCTCTCTGACCCTCTTCCCACAACAAAATAAAATATCTTATATTTATTCTGAATGTGTTTTGTATAGGGAAGGCAATGTGGCATACTGGATAAAGAACTGATTCTGGAGTCTGGAAGACTTGACATCAAAGCCCATTTCTGGTTGACATATACTGGCAGTAACCCTGGTAAAATGCTTGACCCTCCAGTATAAGCCAGGACTTAAACTTTTCCCACTCATGATCCCTTTACATGGTTTTAGGTATTTTTGGCAGTGCTGTGTGGCCTGAGGGTATGTACAGTGCAAAGTGTGCATGCTTGCTTTGTGTTCAGAAGGAAGGCTGCAGTGAAGTTGCATGACGCAACACAGGCAAGTGCTGCCAGAAACACCTCAGATTCATTACACATTTGACCGTGAATTAAGTTTGGGTCATTGTGCGTTCAGAAACCTTTTACTGTTGCCAAATTTTTTGTGACCTACAGTTTAAGAAGTAGTAGACTATAAACAGCAGGCCATGGTCTCACATTAGAGCTACAGAAGAGTTGCTGAAAAGCATTGGGAGCCATTGCATTCTCACAGAAAGTTGCTTATATTAAAAAAAAATCACAAGGTTGGCCCCTATAATTTACATACAATTATCTATGTACATATCATCCCTTCTTTCCTCTCCCCTGAAGTAACTTTTTCTAGGACAGGGATTTTTTTTTTCTTCATATTCCCATTACCTAGCACAGTGCCTGGCACGTGGCAGCTCCTCAATGAATGCTTATTGAATTCAATGCATGTGAAACATTTTTTCCACATTCCTACTAGTATTGAATTAATTTTTGCCATTGTCATGGGTAAGGAGTGGTACCTGAAAGTTATTGTTTTAATTTGCATTATCAGTGTAGTTGAACCTTTTAAAAACTGATTTTAAAAGAAATATTTTGAATTTACTTGTCTGAAGATTGTTCACATGCTTTGACAATTTTATTCATTTAGAATTGGATCATGGGTCATAGGATCACAGAGATAGAGCTTAGAGGGACCTGAAAGGCCAGTGCCTCAGAAGCATTGGGGATGTTACAGATGTAGAAACTGCCACCTATGGAAACTGAATGACTGGCCCAACGTGACAGGGTGTGTCAGAGACTGGATTCGTCTGACTCAAGAGCTAAGGCTCTTTCCACTGTGCCACAGCATTGCCCATAACATTTTCATTAGTTCCTCATAAGTTTTAAATGCTGTTAAAATTTATATTTTCAATTGTTGTTTTCCATAATATTATTTTCATTTTTATTAGTTTTTACTGTGTAGAATTTTAAATTTTAATATAATCAAATCCATTGATCATATTCCAAATAATAAAAAATGCATCTCTCCATCTACTATTGAGATAAATATGTTCTATTCTATATTATCTTTCCTATTAGAATTGTGTCATGTTGCTTAAGATAAGGATCTGTTATCTTTTTTTTGCCACTTTTCTAACTAACTTCCTCAACTATATTTTATTACATAATGAATCCTTTCCCTAGTTCTTGTTCTCTATAGGCTTATTGGACACTAATCTTTTATATGCATTTGTCTCACTATCTAGAATGTTCCTATTTTTGTTCCTTTGACCTATTTTTTCTTTTTTTGGGGGGGGGGCAGTAGGAGCAGGTTAATAGAATTCTAGATTACTGGACCTGGGAGAGACTTTTAGACTCCTCTATTTCATCGTCCTGAGTGACTTGCTCAAGGCCACATAACTAGTGGTTAACAGGAAAGGTGAGACTAAAACTCAGGTCCCTGGATTCCAGACCTATTATTCTTTATGCTATAGTAGACTCCTTATTATACATAGTTTTGATCATTGCTATTTTGTTACACATTTCAAGTCTGGAAGTATAAATACACACTTCAGTTTTTTGTTTTCTCAGAATGCCTTTTGATATCCCTGTTTTGCTTCATAAATTTCATTCTAGTGATGTTTGGGGAGCATGATATTGGGAATGGAAAAAGTAGGCAGTGGAGATTGCTTAGAATTTGTGATTTAACAAAGTGAGACTCAGTTTAAGTTTGTGTTAAATATTATGAGGGATAGAAGGATGCCCAAGAAATATTAATGACATGCACCTCCTCCCCTATTAATTTCTGTACCTCAGAATCTTTCTTGGATATCCCCAATTATTACTAATAATCTCTTTCCTCCTCAAATCCTCTTGTATTTACTCATCAGAGTATATGCTGCACCCTCCCAGTACAATATCAAATCCCCTTAGAGAAATTACTTTTGTTATTGTCTTAGTATCCCCTGAATCAATCATAAAACCTTGTGCATATAGACATTCAGTAAATTCTTAATGAATTGAACTTAAGAAATATTATTTCCTGACCTCAAAGAGTTTTCTAGAAGAACACCTAAGACACAAATAACTATAATAGTAGGTAGCAGATGACACATGGCACAAGAAATAATCACTGATTATAAAAGCTGGAGGAGACTTTCAGACCTTTGTGGGTCACTGGGTCTTATTTATACTTTCTCTGGTCTCTTTGAAATCTATTGTCCCAAAATCTAGGGAACATTTTGGCCTAATTCTGCTTTTCTTTTGCCCTTTTGTGAACTCTTGAATAGAATGGTCATTTACACTCAAGATTTTTGTCATTTCTATTTCAGTAACCATATCTTCCTTTCTGGTCATAATTACATTTAGAATAGCAGTTCCCCTTGTCACTTCTCCCACTTTTGGAAGGACAGAATTAGAATTAAGATAAATCAGGAAAATCTTAGTGGCTTTACTTTTGGCAGAGAGAATTCCAGCAGATATCCAAATAGCTTAAGTCTCTCATCAATAGAAGGTAATGTCGTGGTAAGAATGTTAGAATTGGAAAAATCTATGTTCAAATCCTACCTTCTACTAGATAGTGCACTGGATACAGTGCTGGGCCTGGAGTCAGGAAGACCTGAATTCAAATCTGGCTTCAGACACTTACTAGCTGTGTGACCCTGGGCAAATGACTTTATCTCTGTTGCCTCAGTCTCCTCATCTGGAAAATGGGAATGAAAATAGCACCTTTCTCTCAGGGTTGCTGTGAGGATCACATGAAATAATAATTATAAAGCATTCAGGTCAGTGCCTGGCATATAGTAAGCATTACATAAGTGTTAGCTATTACCAGATATACGATCACCTTCAGTTCACCTCTCAACTCATTAAATCTGGCTTCCATCTCCACCAAATGGAAACTTATTAATACCAATGATCAAATTATTGCTAAGCCCAATGTCCTTCTCTCAGTCTTTATCCTTGACACGTTTCTTTTGACCCTGTTGGCCACCTTCTCCCTTACCTCTTTCCTGGGTTTAGTTTTCATGACAATATTCTGTCACGGCTTTTTCCCCAACCGTTTGACTAATTCCTCTCAGTCTCCTCTGCTGGATTATTATCCATGTCATATCTCCTACGCAAGACTATATGCTAGGACTTGTCCTAGACCATTCTCTCTTCTCTTTCTCTAGTATGTCAGTGATTTCACAAGCATCTATGGGTTCAGTCATCATTTCTACGCAGATCATTTATATGCCCAGCTCTCACCTCTCCAGAGCACCAGTTTCATATTTGTACTGGACATCTCTGCCCAGCTCTCCCATGTGCTTCTCAAATTCAACATGTTCAAAGACAAGCTCATCATTTTCCCTGAAGACCCGTCTCTCCTCCCAGTTTCCCTGTTTTTTTCAAAGGGACCATCATTCTTCCAGTCGCCTAGGTTTACAGCCCAAATTCATCCCTGACTCTTCACGTACCTCACTTCTTCCTACTCCATATACAATCACTGATCGAGTCTTGTGGATTCCACTGTCATAACATCCCTCATACCTGTCCTTTTCTTCTCACATCGCCATCACTTTTGTTCAGGGATTCATCATCTCTTACATGGATGACTGCAGTCCTCCTGCTTGGTCTCCCGGTATGTTATTATAGATTCGTAGAATCATCGTTTTAGAGCTGGAAGGGATCTTAGTGGCCATCAAGTCCAACCCCCTCACTTTACAGAAAGGAGCAAAAAGACTTAGTGACTTGTCTAGGGACATACAGCCAGTAAGTTTCTGAGATGAGATTTGAACCCAGGTCTTCCTGACTCCAAGTTCATTGCACTCTTCACCATACCAGGTTGACACCCATTCATGTATCTCTTTCCTCTCCAATGCATTCTCCAGATCAAATTGGTAGTTCCAAAGAACAAGTCTGATAATAATACCCTGCTCAAAAAGCTTCAGTGGCTCCCTATTACCACTAGAATAAAAAGAGAACTCCTCCAGTTGATGTTTAAAGCCCATCATTCCCAGCTGATTACACGCTGCTCCACCTCATGGAGGCTATACTATGGCTAAGCTGGTCTGTTTGCTGTTCCAGATATACAACATTCCAACTCCCTCATTCTTGCCTTTGCACACACTATCCTCCATGTTCAGAATGCTCTCTCTTCTCCCTTTCACTTTTTGGGACACTGTCTAAAAAGCTAATCTTAAGTGTTTATAACTATCAGTCCCCTAACCTTTTGAATCTGATATCCTTCCCTCCTCATCACTTTGCATTTAATTTTGTGTATATTCTTTATTTAATTGGGTTTTTGAGCAAGGGAGGGACAAGATCAAAGCAGTATTTCAGAAATTAAATCTGGCGTCAGCTAAGAGAAGTCAGCTAATCTAGAAATAGATTCTAATTCAAGATGAAATACATGTGTGGTAATAATGTCCTGAACCAGGGCGCCGACAGAGTATTAAAGACAATGTGTAAACTACTATCTACAGATTCAGAGGCAGGGAATTTGCAGCTGCAAACTTAGTAACATCTTGTTTTTACATGGAATAAATGTTATTGTCTGATGACTTTCAGGGAAGCATGGTACGATTTGAATACTGAGTCTAATTTTTTCCTATTCATTTCCTTTCCATGCAATCTTAATTTTCAAAGTACTGACAAAGCTTATGATTGAAAATACAACTTTGCTAGAAGTAATTATAATCAGATTGGTAGCAAAGGCACTGGCAGTCAAAGAAACAAATTCTAAATCTCTGATGTCTTTCTCTTTTGACCTCTTTCTTTTACCTCACTTTTTCTCTTCTATTTATCTTGTCTCTTTCTAACTGATCATAAAATGGGGCTACTTATGAATTCCTCAGGTTGTCTATCCTAGTAATACTGGTCTACTATCCCCATTGCTTATCTGCAAACATATATGGAATTTATTCCATCTATGCTGCTGCCTCAGGCAATCCCTGATTTTCCCCAAATCACAGTTCAGGTATTATCTCCTAAGTGAGACCTTTCTTGATGCTGCCACCCACCCTCTCCTTAGCATTCTCTCCATCTTGAACTTATTCTATTTTTCTTTTTATGTACTTTGTATTTACTTGTGTACATGTTATATTACCAAGTAGAATTTAAGCTCCCTGAGGGCAGGCATAATTTTGCTTTTGTCTTACACCCCTAATATCTTAACCAAGTAGGTGCTTAATAAACATTTGTTGAATTCAACGAGGATTTTTTAAAGTTATTTTATTTAAAATCTTAAGAAGATAGATAATAGATGAAGCAGGGTCATTAAAAAACTGCTTAAAGAAAGCTTTGCAAGATATATAACTAAGCAAAGTCATCCCAAATGGAATGAGGACCACAAACAGAAAAAAAAAAATAGAAAAAAAATTGCACAGTGAAAACCCTACACTTGGACCCTAATATCAATGTTCTGGATATGCTTAGAGAAAGTAATAGCACTAAAATGAACAAAGACAGGAAAAGCAGTCAGGTTAGACCAAGTATAATTAGAAGAAATTTATGCTGGAGGTAATACAATTCAAAGATTATGGAGGGGGCCAATATACAAGGTATCTGAAAGAAGGAAAGAGACTAGAGGTATGGGAATATTCTCAGAATTTATTAATATCAAAAAAGGGATCAAGAGAACATCAGTAGCCACCATTCTATTGTATATGTCTATTCTCTCATCTATATGAAATCTATATGATAAACATCTGTACATAATATGAGGGCATTCTCCACAAGGATATAAGTAAAAAAACAAGCAGCCTTTCACAAGTGATATGCAATAGTGAACCACAATTTGCCATTTCACAATTAACTGAAATATGTAGAAAATATAAGATCCCATTCTGCTTATTGTTTATTAATTATTAAAAAACATTTTATTCAGTAGAAAAACAATCACCACCTCATAGGCTCTTTTCTAATAATGTGTCTCCTAAACATACATCAAACTCATCCAAGATTCTTTGGAAAATGTATAATAAAAATCCTGTTTAATGGCTCTTTGATAACAAACTTCAGGTGGGGCATTAAAAAAGCGAGCTGTACGTGTGCAGATGTGTGTTTGCCATGCGATGGAGAAGGTCCAACATAGTTCTCAGCCGAAGAGGGATTCTCTGTGGATGATAAGATGTTCCAGTCACTTCTGTTTGTGGATGACGTTGTGTTAATTGCATAAAGCTCCAGAATATCATAAAAGAAAGCTATAGTGACCCAAAGGAGCTTTGCTGAGCAGATGAAGAATGTTTCAAGAATGTCCAGATTTCAACATGGACATTCTATAGAGTTTGTCTAACAGCATGTATATGTAGGACAGTCGGTACAGATAGGATAATGAACTGGGGCTAGAGTTGAACAAGAGGAAGAGAGTGGTGAAGGGCAGTACCGACAATGTGTCTGTATTAAATTATATATTTGTAAAGCGCTTAGCACAGTACCTGGCACATAGGAGGTGCTATATAAATACAAATTGCCTTTCCTTCCTTTCCCCCTTCTCTAAGTACTGAAGTTGCTATGTTGGCAGCATGCTTAACCTTTGATTATATCTTCTAAACTTAGATAATTTTTTCAGCTATGAGACTTGTATGTTACAAACACTATGTACACGTTTGGGAATGGCTAAAAGATAATCCAATAATCAAAGAATTGGGGTTCTATCTCAATATAAATGAATCTCAGTCACTCTCAGTAGTTGCTAATTATGGTGTGGTGCTTGCAGAGTAGGCTGAGATGATTACTGAACCATTGTTATCCATCTCTCTTCCAGGTTGGGATATATTTTCCTGTGCAAAAAAAACCCCTTTTTTATTTCACAGTCCCTAGGATCCATGACATCATCATCATTGTGGCTGTAGTTATAATGTTACACCCATCGCATTAATGATATATACATTTTAATCTCTAGCTCCAATACCTGCTACAGGTGATGTTTTAAATATCTTGAGTAGGTATTTTGAGGTTACAAAATGAATAGAAATTAAATGCCAAAAGATTTCAAATTGCTTTATAGACACATTTCAAAGAGCTTAGAAAAATACTAGATTTGCTTTGGGATTTAGAGTTAAAAATATTTGTAATTCATAGTTCTGATGCTATCTGAAAATGTAAAACTGTTTTAATATAACTAATATAGTACCTAAGAAGGTTAGCAGGAAGTAATACTTCATGTGAGAAGAGGAAATGAGAATGCTGAACAAGATAGCTGAGAATCTGCTTCTCTCCCCTCTTTCTATTTAGGATCTCAATACATGTTGATTAATTGATTATCTCCTAGGTAACTGTTTTTCCTTACCCCTGGGAAGAGTTCCCCAGATGGTGAAGAAGTTCTTCTTGCTCCAACCACTTTGGAGAGCTAGGATTTTCTTTCAGTTGCTTTATGATGGGGCTCCCTACCCAGCTGTGGTGGTTAGGGGTATCTCAAAACAACTCTAGAATGGAGAATGAAGCCAAGGGATCAAGGCTTCTCAATATGGGATCCATGAAAATGCAAGGGATCCATGCATAGATTTCAGGGAGTCCAAGAAGTTGAATGGCAAAAATTATAACCATTTTCCCTAAGTGCTAACTGAAATTTAGCATTTTCTTCAATTATGAATTTAAAACAAACATTATTCCAACAAAGTGTCAATAGACTTTACCAAACTGCCATAGGGACTCAACATATAGAATGGGTAAAGAACTCATGCAGTAGATGCTGGCGGAGCCAAGATGGAAGAGTGAAAGCAGTGACTTGCTTGAGCTCTCCCCCAACCCCTCCAAATACCTGTAAAAAATGGCTCTAAGTAAATTCTAAAGCAACAGAACCCACAAAAAGATGGAGTGAAACAAATTTCCATCCTAAGATGCTTTAGAAAAACAAAGATAGGAAAGAAACTCACTTGAAATTTTGCTGTGGCAAAATTAAGATTCCTACCATTTCTGATGTAGTTTTTGAGAATAAAGGGTGCAAGATCATAACTGCTAATGGATCATATTCAATCTAATCTAACAAACATTTATTAAATGAATGAAAAACATGTATTAAGTGCTTACTATTTGCCAAGCACTGAATTGATCACTAGGAATACAAATAGAAAAACTGAGACAGCCCCTACTTTCAAGGAATTTGCCCTCTAATTAGAGGATATGTAGAAGGAAGTTTATCTGCAGTGAGGATGAAAAGGCCTACAAGTCTTAAGGACAACATGAGAATTGATGGCAAGGCCCAGAGATCCTTGAGATGAATCAGTGTGTGAGATGACCATTCCTTGGTGGTCCAGAGGTCATAGAGGCAAGGCAGATGGTAAGGCAAGGTGAGCCTCATCTTACTAGAAAGCATGGGATTGGTGATTCCCATGACAACTAAGCAATGGGAGAAGTCAAGCAGTTTGGATTGGATCTGGGCGTCTTGGAGTAGGGATTGCATAGAAGGTGAGGAAGGTCATTGCTTCAAGTAGTGGCAGGTTTTTCCTCCAAACTTTCCCCAGTCTAGATGTGGTCTGGATGGCCTGAGGCTAGGGGAAAGGGGGGAAAAAAGGGAAGGCACCTACTATGTGCCAGATACTTTAATCAGCAAAATTTTAGGCAACACATTTTCTAATACTGATGATGATTATCTCTAATCCATTGCCAACTCCTGTTAATTCTACTTTCAGAACACCCTCATTCACACAGCCATGACTCTAGTTAAGGCTTCATAATGTCTTACCTGGACTATGGGAACAGTCTTCTCATTCGTCACCTTGCCACAACTCTCTCCCTGTTCCAATTCATCTTCCACTCGATTGCCAATATGATTTCTAAAGTGCAATTCTTTTTCTTGTTTATCTAATCTTCTAATGCTTTAATTCCCTTCTATATGCTGTATAATCAAATTACAGTGGCCTATCTGTTCTTCCCTGCCCAGGATACTCCATCTCCCTTGTACGGGCCTCTGCACCTGCTGTCTCTCATGCCTGGAATACTCTCTCTCATCATCTCGGCTTCCTGGCTTCCCCGATTTCTTTCAAGTCGCAGCTCACATCCGCCTTTCTGTAAGAGAGCTTTCCATTTCTCCCCTCCCCCACCCACTAATGCTTTCCCTTCTGAGATCACCTTCCATTTCTTCTTCATCCATATGGTATGTGCCTAGTTATTTACATGCCACCTCCATTAAAAAGTGAGCTCTTTGATCCCAGGGGCTATTTTTGCCTTTCTTTGTATCCTCAGTGTTACCACACTGTAGTCAATGCTCAATAGATGCTTCTGGACTGATAGACCAACTGACAATGTTTTAAGGTCAGCTTGGCACCTTACTCACAGCAGCCCTCAAAGCTGGTATGCAAAAATGATTATTCACATTTTAGAAGTGAGAAAATTGAGTCTCTTGAGAAATTAAATGAGTTGCCCATATATAAACAACTAGTAAATATCTAAGATGGGATTTGAACCTAAGTATCCTGCATGTGGGACAGTTCTGATACCAAAGTTTGTACACTGGCTATGAAAATTGCCTTGTGATCTTGGGCAAGTCACTTAATTTTTCTTTCAGTTTCCTCTGTGATATGAAAATAACTACTTAAGCTAGCTACCTCACATGATTGCTGTGAATGGATACATTTCAATGGATACGTTTTCTAAACCTTCAGTTTCTAAAGAATTGTGAATAATGGTAATTATTCATAATAATCACTAGAGAGGCAAGAAGATAACTTGTTGGATATGATGAGGGGAGCCTTTTAAAGTTTTGAGCTAGACTACATGATTTCTAAGGTTCCTTCCGATTTTAAGATTCTACTATTTTGCAAAATCCTTAAGGGCTTTTATCCAGACATTTTACAATATGCTTTCTATTTTTTTCTAGGCTTATAGTCTTCTAAATTTTACTGTTGAGGCAAGAGAAAGCAATCAAGAAAATGATATACTCTAAGATTGTAGAGGGATTTGGATGAAAGCATAGATGGCAAGCTGGAAGAGATAAAAAGATGACTGACAGAATAAGGATTCAAAAACATCTTGAAAGGGTAGAATATTTGGCTGAACCTAGGAAAATTAAATTTAATGAAGATAAACATAGGATCATAGACTTGGAGCTGGAAGGGACCTTAGAGGTCATTGAATGTAATGCCCTTATTTTACAGATAAGGAAACTGAGGCACAGAGAGGTTAAGTGACTTACTTGCCTAATGTCATTCTGCTAGTAAGAGTATGAGACAGGATTTGAACCGAGACTTTCCTGAATCCCAGGCCTGTAATTTATACTGATACCATGCTGTCTCTTACAAAGTCTTACCCCTCAGGTTAAAAAAAAAAAAACTGTATAAGTACAAAATTGGGGGATGGTGAAAACACAATAGCTCATGTAGGGGGGAAAAGCATGGTATTTTAGTGAAATCCAAGAACACTATGAGTCAGTAGCATAACATGACAGCCAAAAGAGCTAATGATCTACGATTGAAATGATGCGTCCAGAAGGAAGAGATGATGATTTTACCATTCCCTTCTCTAGTCAGGCCACAGAAGTAGTATCTTATGTTCAGGGAACCACATTTGAGAAAGGGTTTGACAAACTGGAATACAACAGCAAGAGAAGGGCAATCAGGATGGTGATAAAACCAGATCTCATGTTATACAAAGTTTGGTGGAAGGAACTGGGGATAGTTAAGTGGTGGAAAAAATTTAGGGTGATCAGAACCGTCTCTGAATGCTATGTTTAGACATCTATATAGATGTTGTTTCCTTCCAGCAGAATGCAGGCTCCTTGAAAACTCTTTTGCTTTTGTCTTTGCGTGGCAAGCACTTGGACCAATGCTTGGGGCTTAATAGGTACTTGACAACTGCTTGTCAAATAAAAGATTGTCAAATGAAAGAGGGATGATATTTATTTTCCTAGGCCCCAGAAGGAACAGCTGAACCACTCCCCTCACCATCTTTCACTAAATCTCTGGCACTAAAAGTACTGTTTAAGGAACACAGATATGTTTATACGAAAACAATGCCTGGAAAAATCACTTCAAATTGGAATGGAATGGCTCAATAGAAATTGCTATATGGTAAGAGTTCTTTTTAGTTCTAAGAAACCAAGGGGAGATTTGCCTTTCAGGCTTTTATGGACAAAAAAAAATGATCTCTTTGTCTTACAAAATCTCCATTCTGGTTCAAGTAAGTTTGATCTTTTGGTTATTTATCTAAGCTGAATTTGTTACGTTTAGTTCACGGTTAATTTGGTGACATTTGGATAATGTTAGCAATGTGCCCTGGAATTTTGGCAATTTTGTATCACTAAAACTTGTTTGGAATATCTAGGAGGACTAAAGTCATTTGAAAAAAAAAGATTTTATGTTAGGTAAGACTGCTTTTTAAAAGTAAAAGTGGCATTCTTTCTCTTAAAAACTTCCTGTAATCTTGCTGCATGGCTCATTTCCTCCCTGATGACCCCCAACTACGGTGGTGATACAGGATTACATAATGATAGTCATATCTGTGATGATGAACCCAGACAAGTATGTTGATAAAATTAGTTTCAAAGAAATCAGCTGTAAATGCACTCAGGGCCAAATTTATTTCAAGGTTTGTGCTACAAGGAATTTTCCAGGTTAAGAGTAAGTAGGGAAAGGTAAAGCAAAGATTGAATTCTGACTCAGTCACCACCTTTTGGAATTTATCATTTTAACAGAAATAAAAAGCCATACAAAGAGTATTGCTATTTTTCCCTTTTTTCTATCTAAAATATCACTAAAATGAAATCACTAGATCACTAAAATTTTAATAAATCTATGTCAATTTATTAAGCTTAAATAATGGACAGATAAATTAGTTGTTATTTAAAAGAATAATTCTTACTTATTCAGGGAGATAAATGCATAGTCAGAGTGCTCCTTCATTCTCCTACTATAGAGAAATGTGGGTTTTTGAGCCATATCTTACTGCTATCTTGTGTTAAAACCATTAAGAGATGAACACAGTTGGGGAAAGAAGGTAAAAAGGAAAATAAAACCAGTCATTTACTACATTACTAACAAATATAAATGTTAAGAAAGACTTCTGGATTATCTGTGGATTTTAATTTTCCATCCTATCGTTGTATTCTATTGTTATGGAAACTTGAACATTTTTTCCTTTTTCTTTCTTTTTTTTTTTTGGCAAGGCAATGGGGTGAAGCAACTTGCCCAGGATCACACAGCTAGTAAGTGTCAAGTGTCGGAGGACAGATTTGAACTCAGATCTTCCTGAATCTAGGGCCAGTGCTCTATCCACTGTGCCATCTGAATACCCCAATGCGTTCCTTTCAAGAAAAGTATTAAGGGGCATGATCTCATTAGCTCCTTAAAAAGTCTCAAAATTCAGTGATAAGGAAAGAATCCTAACACTTCACAAAAAACTCAGATAAAAATTTTATTTTCACTCCATGTCACATACCACTATATTTAAAACACTCTTCAGTGCTAAATATTAACAGCATTTAGTGCTAAAAATCTCCCTTAGCTTATGTTCTCCTCCTTTGCTTCAGCATAGCCTACACATCATCCTGGGTTTTTAAAGACTGCCAGAGAAGCTCAGGTTCCTCTAGGTCCTACCAAATTTGATAGGCCCAGTAAGAGATGATTAGTTGAGAATCAGTTTAGCTAAGCACAGATGGGGCTCATCACTGAAAAGCTGGCTATGAGATAATGATTTTATTGACCATGGCAACTAGTGAAAAAGTCAAGTCAGGTGGGGAGGAATTGACATCTGTATTATTGGAGGTACCATTCATGCTTGGGGAATCAGGAAGTCAAGGTTCTTTTGAGGTACAGAAGTACCTTTCCACAGAGTCTCTTGTCAAATTTAGTGATGGGGAGCTCTGATTTTAGTTGAAGTCTAGGATCAGAATTTAAGTCATATGGAACATTTTTATAATGGAAACATGGAAAAGGAGTTAAGAAATACTCTGGACTGCCATGGGTGGGTGGATAGTGGTATGGACAAGTATTGCTTCATTTTGGAAAAAAAAATTTCTTGGCAAGGATTTTGAAGGCATGATTAAAATTGGTAAGTCACCCCTTATAAGGCAGAAGGAAAAGTCAATAAAAGTAAAGGTAAGTAAATTTAAAGCAAACAGTTGAAAATATTACAATTTATAGTTAATATGTGAAACTTACAGCCTATGAAATCTACTGCCATCAACAGTTATAATCACACACTATAGTTAGATTTTAAAATAAGCTGCATAATTTTATGGGCAATGACCACAACTGTTGTTATGCATACTGTGAAAGTGGTAATCAAATCTCATGCTTCAATGTCTAAGTTGGGGCAGAGAGAAATTTCCGCTTATATTAAGAACAGACAATTGGGCAGATGCACTGTGGTTTCTTTTGCACCATTTTCTCACAAGGCATAGGCCAGGAGAGGAGTTAGAAAATAGAATTTGTTGGGTGAATAGTTTTATCTCTTATGTAACTAAGCAGACAGTAGCCAGCTTCCATTTTCAGTCAATACATTTTGTATTATATTTTTGTCTTTATGGCTGGAAAAGCAATTAGTAACTCTTGAAAATTCATAGCACATGCAATATAAGAAATGAACCTAAAAGTTGGCTTAAAAGTGGGAGAAAAGATAAAATAGAAGCTGAAAGTTAAATCTTCATGATTTTATTAGGAAACTGACTGGATATTACTATCCTTTGTAATCCAGATGACCTATGAAGTGGGAACAAGCTATCTCACTAATGTTATAACACTTACGAGTTCATAAGTGTGATTTTAGTTTAAGTGGAAATTTCTCCTTTGTTTTAAAATTTTACAGATCAATTCTATGAGAAATTGATTCATTCTGTTCCTCTACTGAAGGTCAAGATTAGCCAAGGTCATTTTCTATCCATCTTTAATTCATAGCTTACCTAGAATTCTAAAGAATACAAAACTCTAGGAGTAGAACACTTTATACAACCTTAACTATAAAATTTTTACCTACAGATCTTATCAGTTAAAATGAGGAAAAGTCTGCAATTTGTGCAATTCTACAATGTCTTTACATTTCCATGGATTATGCAAACTGAGGTTATCTTGAGCTACATATGAAAAAATAATTCTAATAAATAATTTTAAATGAAGTTCAATTTTTTTAATAATAAATGAAAAAATACAATGCCATAGGAGCAAAAATCAGTGATATCAATAACATAACTGGTATATTTTCCCTCTGATACCTTAAAGAATTGTTATTATTAAGGGTTAAAGCCCATTCCTCTTAGATACATATAAAAGTACAAAAAATAACTTTAATAGTTAATTTTGAGAAGATATCTAATGAAATTGTACCAAGGATAAAAACAATTTTTATAAATAAATTTTATGAAACAATATTATGTTATAAAATGATATTATTTTGTGGGAATAAATAAACCTGAATGATACCAAATAGCTACATATGGTACAGACAAGTAAAATAAGTGAAGTTTTAATAAATGTAAAAGTACCAGTAACAAAAATAATATATCTTCAATTCTCAAGCAAGTTTATTACAAAATCCTAAAAAAAAGTGTGCTCTATCTTGTCATAAGGAAACTTAACAGAGATGAACAAATCCCTTAGATTTTACAAATGAACCAAGACAAAGGTATGTTGTGATGGTAAGTCAGAATGAAAGTCACAAGTACAATTGGGTCTAAATCATGGTTGTAGCCAATGTTAACTTCATAGCCTAAGTTCTAGTAAGATATTAAAAATAAAAGGAGTCTTAGTATCAATGTGTAATAGTGTGAAGAGATTTAATACTTTAAAAAATTACAGGTTAAATTATATTTAATTAAATACATCTACTAAGGGCACAATAAAAAAGGTATGCAACTTTCCCCAAATTTCCTAGCGAACAATTAAGCATGTTAAATGACTTTTAGATACATTCATTATGGTAAACAAATGAGAAGTTTATAGCATATACTTCTACAGTTGGAGCCTTGTTAAGTTTGCAAGGTTCTTTATATGTCTTCATTATCTCATCAGCAAATGACCTAAAAGAACACAGTGGATAAAAGGACAGAGACCATTTTTGAGCATTACCAGGAGAGCTTTCCAACTAAAGTTTGCTCTCTACTGTTGCATTAGCCAAAAATAACTCAATTTTTAGTGATCTGACCCGCTCTCCCAAACAAATGGTGACATGAACAGACTATAGTGTTCACACTTAGTCAATATCTTCAAGGCACTTCAAGAATATAGCATTTATAAAGCACATAATACAAGGATGAAATGCATGATGGACTATGAAAAAATAGGAAAAAAATTTAAGTGATTTTTTTTGCATTTAAAATTGTAAAACTGAAGTGAAATGTGTTTCAAGGTAAAAAAAAAGTTGCCATTTAGAAACATTAGTTGTAACTCACTTGACTGTCATGCTCCCACAGAACTACAAATATGATTATGTTCTGAATACTGGAGTAGGTAAAAATATTTCCAATGCTAAATATATTTCCAAGATAGCATCTACATAAAATGGATTTTCATGCTAGGAAACCCCTTACCACTGTATTTAAACAAAACTGTACCTGTATCCACACAAGCTAAGTGAAATGGAAAAATCAAGGCAATTATCCAGATAATTAAAAAAAAATCTAGTTAGTAAGCAGGAGAAAAAGGCATTCTGATTTTCCTCCTAGGATTATAAGGTTTAACTATGTACAGTAGATTAGTCAACTCTTTGTTTCACTTTGCCTCTGCAAACATAAGTTGTGTCCACACAGGGCATAAATTCTAGAATTGACCAAATTCTAATTGATTATTTCAGCTATATTAACCATTTGTTATTGTTCAGTCATGTCTAACTCTCTGTGACCCCATTTGGGGTTTTCTTGGCAAAGCTACTAGAGTGGTTTGCCATTTCCTTCTCCAGCTCATTTTATAGATGAGGAAACTGAGGCAAATGGGGTTGAGTGACTTGCTCAAGGTCATGCAGCTAGTAAGTGTCTGAAGTCACATTTGAACTCAGAGGGGTCATTCTGATTCCAGGGCTAATACTCTATCCACTGTACCACCAAGCTGCTTCCATATTAAGCATAGCTGAACAACAAAAGATAGCCAAAGAAATTGAACTGAATCTAGTTAATTGATTTTATAAAGGCAATCATAGCTTTTGCCTATAAACTTGCCAAGGGTACTTACACATTTTAGCTTTTTAACAATTTTTATTTGATTCTGCAGTGAATTAAATATACATGAAACTTTTCTTGGGAACCAACATTCATGAAATAGTACCTACAGAAAAGGCTGAATTATTTTAGATTTTAAATGTTCTATTATCAGAAAACCCCACAGGTGAAGGTCAGCTGTCAAGAATG
Source organism: Phascolarctos cinereus (assembly GCF_003287225.1). Classification (NCBI taxonomy): domain Eukaryota; kingdom Metazoa; phylum Chordata; class Mammalia; order Diprotodontia; family Phascolarctidae; genus Phascolarctos; species Phascolarctos cinereus. The sequence goes on along the minus strand of NW_027555847.1, from coordinate 121,988,471 downwards.
CCATTTTAAAAAATAATGGCCACTTGCAGGTTTCATGGTACTTAAACTTTGTTATGCCATTATATTTATGATGGTAATAGATATGATAATGTAAACTGAGAATTAAAATTTCATTGCAGGATCAAACAGATAATGAAGATGTTTTGTGTAAAGTGGGAAAACAGTTGAGTTCAAATATAAGTTGTGGCAATAAATGCAGGGTAACACTATAAAATACTAGCAAATCCATACTTTAGATTAGTATTCTGTTCCAGTTGGCTTCAGTTCAATAATTTCCTTTAGATTGTTCTATATGAAACACAACTTTTCACTTATTTTTTCCTCCCTTCCTCCAAATTTTTTTGTTATAAAGCACACCCACACACCCACGCATACACACAACAGCAAAAACAACCTGACAAGATACTCTTTGTACTTCTTTCTTCAGCATAAAATAAAAATATATACATATAAATTCTTGTATATTACAATTAATATGGATATTTGTTGTTGCATACTGAGTTTAGTCATTTTCCATGGTAATATCATCCTTATTAGTAATTAGTACTTAAATTAATTTTTATAATATTCTAATAAAAGTATTAATCATTTGTGCTATCTATTTTAAGGGGGCATGCTACCTTCCATTATTTATATAAAGAGCTAAAATTTATATCTTTATTAAAAATAACAAAATTAAATTTAGCATACTGACACTGAGCAGATCTATGTTAATAAGCTCAGACTGTTTCTTTATAGTGCCAAAAATACAAAAGAAAATTTTGTTGACACAATTCATTGATTCAATGATTGTCAACCAATCAAATTAGTGATAAAAGTCAATTTGTTATATGCATGTACAAATGGCTATAAATTCTTTACAGCATATTCTTACATTTTATTTGAAACTGGCCCTTACATCTCAGTCCTAAAATAAAATCACTTTTAATTTCCACTTCTAAGTAAAATTTTCATATTAATATTTTTAGTGGAGTTTAACTATATCCCACCACGTGGCCAGGCAACCTTTCAGAAGAGTGTGTTAATGTTCAGACTTCACTTTTAGTAGCCACCAAAAGACACATATTCAAAAATACTTTCCAGACACATTTTACCAATTAGGATTTCACTTGGGTTAAAAATCTATTCTTTTATACTGCAAATGGTTCTAAGTTGGTTGAGTTTATTAATCCTTTATTCCTTAGTGGGAACTGCTTTAGTCACATAATTTCCTAACTCCTAGAAGGCTGAAGGACTGAGGGCTGGGGGGTGGACAAAGCGGCAGTCCTATTAGAAGTATTTCAAGAGAGAAGGCATCAGGCCTCGATGATCCACTGAAGAGTCTCTAAAGATGCACTGGCCTTGGATAACTGGAGAGCAACATGAGGATGCTGGATACTGCAGGCTAGGGAGAAGGGTGTCCATAAACAGATGAGAAAGTCAGTTTCACTTCCCTTGTAATTTTCCTTAGGGCCTCAGGAGTGACAACCCTTGTGTGCCACTAAAAATCATCTTCTGTTCTGTTTTTGGCATAAATAAAATAAGAGGGACTCTTGTACAACTTTTCCTGGGGCTTCTTTTTCATAAGATGTAATAATTTTTAGGTTTGGGACTTCTTATCATTTCTTTGTATATATCTTTTATTAGAATTATAGACAATTATAGAAGGAAGGGACTTTATATATCATCTCGTCTAGCATTTCCCAAACTAATTTGGCTAGAGACTACTTCGAAGCTTAAAATATAACAACAGAATCCATAAATGCTATTTTGGGAGTCAGGCCCAGGAATGATTCTGAAAAAATAGGGGTCGGGGCAATTTTAGAGCAGAAAAAAGTAAGCCTATTTTTATACTGAAGAGTTGCTGCACCTAATCTGCATTTTGAGATACAAAATTTAATACGTAAAAGTTTAGAGTGGAGAACACAGAACACCCACCCTCTCATATTGCATGGAACCAAGAACACTGATCTAATCTAAGCCTCTCAGCTTTCAAAAAGAAGAAAATTCAGGTCAGCAAAGTTAAGGGACTTATACAAGGCCTCACAGCTTGTTAATAGCAAAATGATCTTTCATTCCTAATGCATAAATTATAAACCAGATCAACATAAAAGCTTACAAGCACTATATTTGACTAGAGATAAAAACAGGTATTTTGGGAAAGAAAAATGTATATATTTGAAGACCATTCCAATGAAACAAAAATAAAAGTCATTATAAATAGTTTTCAGTCAAAACAGTGAAGGCTTCAACAAATTAAAAATGTAGCACTTCAAAAAATGGATTCTGAAAAATGCAATAAATGAAGAAAATGCCAGCCCATGGAATGTCACAATCCCCAACTGATAACAGAAAATTGCTTACAGATATAGTTCTCATATATATGTATATATATATATATATATATATATATATATATATATATATATATATACATATGCAAAGTATATAATAAAAATCTTGAATAAATCCCATTTAATAATATAAAAATCTATTAGATTAATATTTTCCTCAAAACTACTTTTCCCTTTTTCCTTCATAGTACAAGTATACTCAGGTCCACACTGGTAAGAGAAAGATCAGAATTCAAGCAACAGTTCAGGTAATTATCTGTTTTTCTACTCTGGCTATGGAATTCCAAATATTTTTGACCCTGGACATTTTCTCCTACTTTGTGTTGCTGTAAAGCTGGAAAGACCAACTGAAGGCTGATTGCGAGGTTATGGCTAGAAATTGCTTTATAAAACAGTAAAACACATTCTACTGAAATCCAAATTTTGAGCAAATATTTTGTAGCACTGAACTGGTTCCAAATTTGAGAAATGACATTTCAAGTCCATACATATGGGTTCATTTCTTTACCCCAAAATAATGATGTTATCTTATAGTTATCGTTTATCTAAGGCAAAGGTGATTTATTTTTTGCCTGATGCTTTATAACTTTTTTAAAAAAGCATAGGCCTAGTTAAATGTCAATTGTAGAAAAGAGAATATTGAATTTAATGATTTTTTTACTCTGTTCCTTGTTTCTTTGGTGATTATATTATATGCCAAAAGTCATAAAAACAATCAGGCATAACATAAAGATATGTTTTTAGTAGAACTGGATGAAATTTTATTATATGTTACTTGAACTTAAAAATTATTAATTACCTTATTTATTTCATAAAATCATGATTAAGATAATTTCTAAATATTAGTATAACAATGAAAATAATATCAATACTGATTAACATGATTTTTCCCTTGTGACTTTTTTTTTGCTACATAGCAAGATATAAAAAAAGTGAAAACACCCATCAAAGACTATGAGGACTCTTAAAAAAAATAAATAAAGTACTTACCGTCGCTGGGGAGGCCCGGGTTGTGTGCGTCACAGAATGGCCAGAATTTTCCATTGAATTGCCAATCAGATAGGTTCCTCCAGAGCTGCTAATGAGTTGTCCTCCTGTAACACCCATCTGAATCCCTCCAGTGCCCACCATACTATGAGATGAGACCACTGTAGTCACCTGTGCAGAACTTCCTTGGGTATCAAAGTAATTCCCTCCAGTGTTTTGGCTGTACATCTGGGTTTCTGTGTAAGGATAAGCTGTTGTTCGGCTTTGGAAAGAGAAAGAAAAATAAGGTATTTACTTTCTCATTTACTGACTATGCTCTTCACTATCTTTATTGAGAACGGCCATAGACACATTTACACATCCCTCTATCTCATTCTCTTTCTTTAGCTTGACCTCTAGATGAAGGGTGTTCCTATTTTTTTCATTCTGCATTCCTACAAACATTTATTAAATTGCCGTTGTGGTAGGCACCTAGAGAAGATACAAAGTTTAAATAAAGCACAGTCTTTGCTCTCACAGACCTCAGCATCTAGTATGACAAAAAAAATTTCATTTACAACAAAAACTTTGCTTCCTTCCCACTTAGAAATTATGTATGTTTTAAATACAAAAAAAGGTATGAAGTATCTCATGAAGTATTTTTCTGAATTATCCAAACCAAGTACCTTTGGCCTAATGTTTGAAATTTAAAGTTTAAAATTAGATGTTCAATTGAAAGGAAATGAATGAATAAACATAATGCCTGAAATTCTGAAAACACCTTTTATTTGTATACTTTACAGATGCATTGCTTTTCCCACCCAAAGGGAAAGTAAGTGATGGCTTGTACAGAAACTGTTACTATTTTGCCTGGAAGCAGTGGAGGGGAAAAGGCACTTAGCACATCTGCCTTCTGTAGGGATGAGAATGAATTGAAAACATAATACTTAAAGTATAGCGTATATCATACTTCTCATCAGTACCCCCTCCCTAGAAACTTAAAAAAAGGCATTCAGATAACATATTTTTCTTCCATTAAACCAAAGAAGGTTCACTTTACAAGGATCTTTAAAATTTATGCCTACCAATATGAAAGTGGCCCCATTTAATTGTGATCATTCAATTGTTTTAATAAGATAACGTGAAAGCACTTTAATAACCATGCTTAAATAGAATCAAAGCATGATTTATTTAACAGAAAGAACATTGGACAAGGGGTCAAAAGATCGGCTTGAAGTCCCAGGTGGGCTACTCATTCAATTGGGACTTTCAACAAGTTATTTCAATTTCTCTGGGCCTCAGTTACCTCATCTGTAAATGTGAAAAGGTTGGCCTACATATTCCTAAAACCCTTTCCAGTTCTAGAATTCTGTCATTCTAAAACCCTTCCCAGTTCTGGAATTCTATCATTCTATGCATAACAAAGGTTAGACTATTAAGGGGAATAACTATCTATGAAAGAGATTATTCTTACTCTAATAAGTTACACAGGTAAAAACTAAGTAGATAAGGAAAGTGTGTTTTAAAACTTTTTATAGGCTGTGGGACCTTAACTTATTGCTCCTTAGCATGCAGATACTCTTATCAGTTCGTGAGGAGAGGTTTGACTCCTGAATACATCATCCCCATCCCCTAGGTAAGGCAGGACAATTTCCAGGAGATCAATTTTATAGTAACTTTTATTTAGGAATGAATAATTTTGAATTTCACTCCCAAGGATGTTGCATATAGCAGGTACATAAACAGAAAAGGCTTTTAAACATTAGAATGGGTAACAGAGGGAGATGGCACAGTCTTCTACTAGGAAGTGCTTTAAAGATAGGATTCTTATTAAGCCATTAGGTATAGTTCTATCCAGAGCCAAAGGCATGGGTTAGATTAGATGGCCCCCTCCGGTCCTGTAAATATAGTCAACATGGATGCATGTTATATAGCATTAAAAAGCTCTGCCTGAACACTCAGCATTTGCCCTGGGCCACATCATGCACTTTCCTGCTTCCACACACACCTTTGTTTTAGGCCAAGCTCAAATGCAATTTCCTCTAGAACAGGAAGTCACCTTGGATATTTCTATCAAGAAGGGATCTTTCCTTGTTTTGAACTCTTACTCTATATCTTTTTCATATACTTATTCGCAGTTTCTTACATTTGGATACATTATAGATTTTTACATACTTATCTTGCCAGCTAGATATTAAATTCCTTGGTGGGGATTGGGGGAGGTAAGGGGAGCAGGAAGGAAGTATGCCATTTATCCATATTTCTGAGTGTTTTACACATAGTAGGTGCTTGAAAAAATGCTTGTTGAATGAAAGAATTTACTGATGATTGTGAAATCCTGTATCTGCTTGCCCTTGATGACTACATTCATTCCTATTACATGTTATTGCTTACACAAAATTTTCTGCAGAAATGTTCAAATTGTATGTTTTAAAAACAGTTGTTTTAGAGAATGACTCAGTTTCTGGCATATTGAGTAAAAACTTACTCACTATTTTTGAACCTGACTGTAAGGAACAGCTAAATATCTATCTAAAATCTGTACCATTTCAAAGATTTTGCTTTGCTCATTTTAAGTTTCTCCTATGATGGTTACAATGGTTTATTTGAGGGGAAAAGCCTTTCAAGAGCTAACATGATTAAACAGAAACCATTTTATTGTTCTGCCCTATATTTATAGGAAAGAACATGTATACTTAGTGTAACTTTCCTCCTATATGACTATTACGAGAGCCCATGTAAATGTTAGGATGCTCTAGGTCATGCTCATGATGTCATTGGTCCTCTTTGAGAACAAAGAATGAATTCAGCAGATGAGCTTTTTTTATCCCAACATGCTTTAGCATAGACTGTGGGTGAAAATGACCCTGATTTTGCTCAGTATAGTCACTCACTGTTATATTTTATTGACTTAATTTTAATTATATGCATTTAGAATTGAGGCCATTTCTTATGAGCTCCCTCATCTTCTTTCTTCTGTTCCTCAGAACTCAGTATTAAGGCTGTTTTCTTCCTTCTGAAAACAGAGGCATTCCTATTCTTTGCTAAGGTGAATCCTTCTAACTATACCCTTGATGCCACTCCTTTCCACACCCCCTCCAGACCCAATCATTCCTTCCTCCCTCCTCCCTCATGCATTTCCAGTCTCTCATACATCTGCTTACTAACGTATTTAGATATGTTAGGATATTCCTGTTCCTAAAACAACAACATCCTTTCCTAGACCTGTCTACCTCAAAATAACTACTAACTTCACCAAATCAAATGACCTTTTATTAGTCTTGATCTCCCTTGACTTTTTTATACTGTTGCACTACTGATTCCATCTTCTTTTTGGATTCAAACAGTCCTTCCTTGGCTTTAGACTTGAATTCTTCTCGGAATCCTCAGATTTTTCTAGTTACTCTTCTATACACTTATCTTTTCCCCAACCTATAAACTGGGTATTCCCCACAGATCTGCCCTTGTCCCTCTTTCTTCTCTCTCTACACTCTTGTCTTTAGTGATATCATTTACTCCCACAATTTCAACAATTACTACTATGTAGAAAATTTCCAAATATTTATGTCCACTCTTGGCCTGTATTCTGAACTCCATAAGTGTACCTTCAATTGAAAAGACCACCAGTATTCCATACACAATAGATTCAAAATTGGACTTATTTTTATTTCCATCCAAATTTGTGCATCATTATAATATCACTATCTGTCAAGAGAACTACTAATCACAGTTTCCATGTTCAAAGGGCTTGAAGTTATAGTCAACTCTTCCCTCTCTCCCCTCTAATTTACTTAGCTTTGTCAATTCCACTTCCATAATATCCCTTGTATCCCACTTGTTCTCTATAGTTTTGTGGACACCACACAAAGACCAACTAGTTTGCCACCTACCTGGCCTATAGCATTAACCTCTTATTAGTCTTCCCACCCCTACTTGTTCCATTTTCCAATCCATCCTTCCATATTTCTGCCAGATTAATATTGTTTGTGTATAGACCTGGTCTTAAAAATCCCCTCCACAAAAATATTCAGTGGTTCCATCTGTTACCATCTAGTAAAGTTTTGCCTGACATACAGGGCCCTCCATAATTTGATGGTACCCCACCTTTATAACTTTCTGCTTCTCTAGGCATCAAGAGATTACTAAAATGGGTTATATTGGAGTCTTTTTAATTTCATGCCACATTTCTCCTAATTTGGAATTAACTTTGTTCTTTTATCTCATATGTCAACAGTCTGATTTTACATAGACAACTAGCTGATTCAAAAATAAATCCTATGATGGTAAACAGTGATTTTCTGTCTGTTAAGATATGTTCAATTTCATTTTTAAAATGTTACCTGGTACTCCTTACAATGTCTAGTGCACCCCAATTCTACTTAAAACCAATCTACCAACTCCTTTAAATGTTTCTCCACGGACAACCTGTGACCCATCTTTCCATTTAGCTACAACTTCCTTGTTATTTGGTATTATCTACAGTGAGAATGTCAATATCGATATGATTAGGTTTCTCTACTCATTGATCACTGGATCTCATATTTAAGAGTACCAACAGCTAAGTTAATAAAGATCTCACATTTAAGAATACTAATGGCTAAGTTAATATTTATAGACAATCTAAGAATTGTGATCTACCATTGAGCTACCATCACTGAGAAGTAGTAGGATGTGAGAGGTGACGCAAAGGAATAAGGGTTATTTTGCATTTTCCTTTGCTTTATAGGTTATAATGGCTAAATAAATCATCTTATAGTGGCCAGGCTACTTGGTAATGGAAGTAATGAGCCTCTCTATATTTAGCTAGGCTGATCCTCAGAAAGCTTTTATCAACACAACCAGACAGTGGCACTCTCCTTCCCAAATAAACAGACAAAACACAACAAAAAACCAACAAAAACTCCAAACTAATACTGTCTTAGAATGCATTGAGAGACATAGTGTCCAAGATTAGGAAGTTGATAGTCTGTCTGTACTCTGCTCTTTTAAGACTACTTTAAGACCACTTCTCTAGAATGATTATGCAAGATCTCTACTATGAAGGTTCTATTTAACACACAGTTGCTCTCCTAAAGACCTGCCAAATAATAGACGGGAATGATTCTTTCAGATTAAGTGCATAACTCAGTTATTCTTGTCTTCAAGTATAGAGAGAGGAAAAAACTGATTCTTTTCAAGCAGTTCTTTGGACAATGGGACAAAATATCAAACAAGTTAGGAAATATGACTGTGATTTACTTAACTTGGTAGCTACTGCAATGACTAACAAGTACATTTTACTTTGTAGGCATGTAGTAAACATTTGTTGAGAGGATAAGCAAATGAATAAGTAATATATGAATTCATGGTCCAGGAAGCAATGTGTCTCAAATATCTAGCTGTAGACTATTTCCATGGACTCCTTCCTCAAATGTTGTGGAACAACTTGGGCCCTATTTGGATGTTCCTAGAATGGGTTTCACAAAAAGCCACAGAAAGAGCCACACCACTTTGGACTTTCAGCAAGTTGCACAAGTACAGTACGTTTTTTTTTGGGGGGGGGCGGGCATTTTAGCATTCCCTATTCATCTGGATCTCAAGAGCTGTATTTAGACTGTTGTATGTCTGCCATCCTTCTCTTAAATGCTCCAAGGCAGATAGTGGATAATGGCCAGTAAGACGCATATTTGTTTTGTGAAATAGACCAAATAGGGAAACAAGGAACCTTCCACTGAATCTCTTTTATCATCATCATTACCTAAATTACATAAACTATTCATATAAAGAATAGCCATAAATACTGGTTAAGATTACTGATGTAGCAATATACCCTGATTTAAATGAAAAAGGCACAATTGTTTCTGCAATCTTTTACCTTAACTGAAATCACAGCAATATGGTGTGAGAAAAATAATCAAATCAACAAATATTTATTGAGAGCCTATTGTGCTTAAGGACCAGTGTTTGATACTATTGAGGATACGAACACTTATTTGATAAGGATGATACTCATTTTGACATTTTGGATTAAAAATCACTCCCATTATTTGATACTTATTTCTCAAATAGGGAAGCTGAAGCATTTATTGAACTATCACTTTTTTTACCCATTGTAGATAGATATACATATGTGCTCCTTCTGTTATGTCTTCTATAAAAATGTATGTATATTAAATGCAAGGGAAGAAAAAAGTAACTAAACCCTTTCTCAATATAGTAGTTACTGATTGAAATTTATTTCTACTCACAAAAAGTCAGACATTCACAGTTATGATTCCCTCAATAACCATAACTTGGCTCCCTTTACTCACATGTAATACTTTTATTACTGAATATGGTGATTACTCTCATGCCTTTATATATGTGTATATTTGGAGTGGGAATCATAACTTTAAATTTCTTGTCTTTAGCAGGTATAAATTCTCAGAGGTAACTTGGCATTCCTACGATAGCTTTCCATTTGATTCCTTAGTCCTTAGAAAAGGAAATAGAAAGAAAAGAAAAAACCATGAGAGCTCACATTTAACACACTGGTGAAGAGGAAAACACACTATTCCTGTCAGTTATAGTGTACATGGGTGGCATAAAAACAGGGTCTAAAACTATTTGAGTTAAAGAACACTGTATATTTATAGATAATTTACAAAGATATTTGCTTTCAATCTATGTCACCTAGATTAATGTCTAATGGCATACGGAGAAAGACTTAAAAACATACATATGTCCAGAAATCCTTACAACAGAGGGCAGGAATGTAAGCATGGACTTAAATCCACTCTGGTAGATATGACTTTTCAATAAATTTGGACATAGTCATTGTCCTCAACAACAACAATATAACAACTATTCACTAGCCACCTCTATGGCTAGACGACCATACTAGTTGCTGGAGGAAATATGAAATTTAGAGGAGACATGGTCTCTGTCACTACAGAGCCAGCCATCTGGTACAGTGAGAAAACGAATGAATAATGATAATATACATTATGTGACAAATATATATTTGAGAGATAACAAGACAAAGTGTTACTGCTAAGTTCTAACTTTACAAAGTATATATCTGATTCAATACAATCAACATTTATTAAGCACTTACTATGTACTATGTCAAAAGCACTGTATTAGGTGCTAGTGATGATACAGAGATCAAATAAAATAAGATCCCTACTTTCATGGACTTTATGGTCTAGTAGAGAAATACAATCTAATCTAGGCCTTTCGTTTTGCTGATTTAGAAACCAGATTTCATGTGAGTCTCAGTGAGGATCTATCGTAGATTATAAAGCAGAGAATTGTCATGAAGAAAACAATGTTTTAGGTAGATGAGTCTGGCGATGGTATATGGGGTGGACTGGAAGAGAGAGAAAGTGAAGGCAGGGAGACTAATTTGGAGGCAGAGATCATCAATTAAGAGGCAGCTGCTGCCTTATTCAACCTCTGTAATAACCCTTTCAGGTAGTGAAATTAGCTACTATTCTTTTTTTATAGAGGAAAGAATAGGCTGAGCCAGAAATTAAGCAAGTTGCCTTAAGTCATCCCATCCAGCTAAGTGACAAAGCAAAGCTTGGAACTCGGGCCTCCTGACTCCAAGGTTATGACACAGTACCACCACAAATATTTAAGGAGTTTAAAGTCAGAAATGGTGTACTTATTCTACATCCCTTGGATGGAGATAAATATTATCTTCTACACAAAGACATATACAATTACTCATACTTTGGGTTGAGTAGGCAAGTTAAATAGCAGCCCCAGCTACTTCAGCTGGGACTATGATAGACAGGAAATAGTTATGGAGAAAATACTCCTTCAGTGTGAAATGTTATGTCAAGTAACTACTTTAATGGATCTTCTTGTTTTAGGAAATTATTTAGGTATTAGGATAATGTCACTCAAATTCCATAGCCACCAATTTATGTTGAACAAAATGTTTTCTTTTTTCCTATCCTGTGGTCATTTTACAACTGATGTGATTGTTGCAAAGGCTATCCTGACAACCTGTACACAGCAATTATATGAATTATTTGGTTATGTCAATGCCAAATAAAATCCATTTGCATAGAACTCGCTGGTGAGTACATCAGGAAGGATTACCGGCTTCAGACAGGATTAGAAACTGACTTCCTTGGGATTTTAATTTAGGTACAGGGAATTGAAGTTACAGCAGTCTCCAAGTCAGCTCTTCTTCACTTATTCCTACCTGCCTCAGCTGCTCCCCTTTTGTAACAGATTCTTGTGGTTCTTTAATTACAGGGTTATGTTGTTCTCCGTGCTTGGAATGCCCCCCTCTACCCCACCCCCCACACACTGTCTCTACACATTGTCCCCTAGCCAAGTGCATTTCAAGGTTCAGTTTAAGTACTGACCTTAAGGAAAACTTCCTGAAGAATCTAAACAACATCAATCTATCTCTTCTCTGAAATCCAACTACTTTTGTTTGTATTGCACAATGAAGTCCTTTGTAATGTACCCACTTTCTATTTTCTCTCACATTTGTAAAACAAGGGTAGGGATCATATCATTCTCGGGAGAACTGGGCACATGTCAGAGGAGAGAGGCAGTGTGATGTAACAGTAAAAGTGGTGCACCTTGGACAACTGGATTTGTCAGGCTCATACCTCAGGGCTGTGGAGGGGATGCTTTACTGGCTTCATGACTAACATCAATGGAAGTTATTCCATTCTCTCAGGAGTTTTACCCATAAAATGGGAATGACAATATCCATGCTTCCTTTTTCACAGTGTTATGGTGAGGAAAGTGCTTTTTTGGGTGTGAGGCACTTGGGGTTAAGTGACTTGCCCAGGGTCACACAGCTAGTGAGTATTATGTGTCTGAGTTTGGATTTGAACTCGGGTCCTCCTGACTCCAGGCCCGGCGCTCTATCCACTGCGCCACCTAGCCGCCCCTAAAAGTGCTTTGTAAATTGCAAAGTGCTACATTAAAGGCTGCAGTGGATAGAGCACTGGGCCTGGAGTCAGGAAGAACTGGGTTCAAATCCAAACTCAGACACATAATACTCACTAGCTGTGTGACCCTGGGCAAGTCACTTCACCCTGTTTGCCACAGTTTCCTTACCTGTAACATGACCTGGAAAAGGAAATGGCAAACCACTCCAGGAACTTTGTCAAGAAAACCCCATAAGGGCTCACAAAAAGTTGGATACAACTGAACAACAACAACAACAAAACATTAAAGTAGCATAAATGCCCTTGGAGGAGTTGGGTAAGCCACTGCAGTCAAAAAACACCAAACTTGCCTAGACTTGGATACACAGTCCACTGCCAAGCTCACAAGTGAAGACTTTTCAGCTTAGTAGGCCCTCCCAGAGCTTAGGATATACCAGCCTAATCCTCAAAAACTTGAGGCTACTTTCACACCATGATGTATCAGCTATAAATTTTACTGGAAGGCTTTTAAAGCAGTTCCCAAATAGATCCAGAATGCAAAGGAGGATGACAATAAGTTATACCACTAAAACATCCCTAATCTTCCATTCCAGTCTTATACCTCAAATAAGTTATAGGGTTAAATGGTACTTTTAATTTTTCAAAGTACTTTCTAATTTATTTTTACCGTGTCAAGCTCAAATAACCTTTGGAGGTGATAGGCAGGCATTATTTAGCCCTATTTTACGGATGAGAAAATTTGGCAAGGTGGAAATGGAATTGGTAGTTGAATCTAAGTTTCCAATTCCAAATAAAAAGATAAAATAACTTGGCCAATATCACAAGAAATATCTATGGATTATTTTTGTTTTCCTCTCCCAGAAATCCAAATTTGGTGCTACTTTAAGGCACGGAAGTTATGCTAGATCCTCAAAGGCTATTATAGAAGCCCATAACCTCTATTAGGATCTACCAGTCTGTAAAAATTTTGAGTAGCCTTAATGACAAAGTCTGCTACCTGATGTATAAACCCATTAAGTATGGAGAGGCTCATATCTGGGAAAATGATCATTAGCTGATTAAAAAAAAATTTGGCTATGGAAATTCATGAAAAAAAAATCACCCTACCCCTGTGCATCTTTTTTTTCTACTTCTATAGTCAGAGCTGTAGAATGGTGGAAAAGGGCACTGAGGATGCTAAGAAGTACACAGATTTAGACATTCTATAAATAAAACTTGGTATTCTAAATGTGAAACCATTATCTAATGACCAACAAATTTACATAATGTTGAAAGAACTTAACTACAACAATATTGATATTCCTGCAATCAATAAAACCAAATGACAAAAGGAACTTGTAGCTAAATGGAAGGATGGCTCACTGCTAGAAGCAAAAAATGAATTGGCTTTATTGTGTATCCAAAGGCAATAAGAAAAATTATGGGATATTTGGTTATCTCATCTTGCAGTGATCATTTATATGCAAAAAGGCCACTATGAAGATAATTGGCATGTATATACCAACATCTGTTACAGAGAAAAAAGAATTAGAAAAATTCAATGAAGAACTATAAAGATTTGCACATTCTAAACCAAATCAACATATACTTTGATATAGGTGACTTCAACACTAGGGTGTGCATGAAGGGAGGCCAAAAATTACACTGGAGAATATGGCAGAGGTTCATGCCTAGAGCACAAATACTTTCCTCAAGATGAGGAAAGCACATATGGGACAATGCAAGTACTGAACAATAACACAAAAAATAAAATTGAGTATATCTAAAGCAAGAAATGATTGATTATTGGCAGGAATCTGATTTCATAAATGGCTTATGTATGTGATCAAACTATTGACTAGAGTCAAGGTCAAAGACACCAAAGCAAGCAAAGATACCCACAAAATGGAAAAAATATAAATGATATTACTTCACAAATAAAGCTAATCTAGAGGACATCAACAGCTGACCAATATGCCTACTACATTCTCATCATTCAAAATTTTTTGGATGAAAAATCATTAAGCACTTACTATGTGAAAAGTACTTTGCCCCACATTGTAAATACAAGTACAAAAGCAAAGACAGTCTTGGACCTCAAGGAGCTCATATTCTAATTGGAAAGATAACAATCACAGGGGAGTAGTCACCAGGGATAGTGAGTGAATGAGACCATATATAGTTAGTTAATCTCTCAAGGTCTCTCTGAAGAACTTTGGAATAGATTGTGAGACATGGGAGACATTGGCACAGGACCACCCAGCAGGGCATGCCCACTTCAAAGAATGTGCTGTATTCTATGAGCAAAGCAGAATTTCAGTAGCTTAAAAGAAACATAAGATGTGCAAATTTAGAGACTTCCATCCCAAAAGTTCACATGCACTATTTGTGCCTGACTTGTGGTAGAGCCTTCTGAGCTCATATTGGTCTGATCAGATATAGCTAGACACACTGCATGCCTTGACCCCAATGTAGTGGTGTCATTTTGGTCCTCTCCAATAATGAAGGACAACAAGCAACTAAGCAGTGAGTCAGTCAATAAACATTGATTAAACTCTTACTATGTTCCAGGCACTGCACAAAGCACTAAGGATATAAAGACAAACAAACCTACTCTTTGCCCTCAAAGAGCATATATTGTAATGGAGAAAATAACATGTAAGTAACTAGGTACATACAACATATATTCAAAGTAGACTAAGGTAATCTGAAAGGGGGAAAACACTAGCTACGGGAGTATGGAGAAAGGCTTCCTGCAGAACTTGACATTTGAGCTGAATCCTTAAAGTGGTCAAGAAAATAAAGAGGTAGAGGTGAGGAGGCAGAACATTCTAGATATGGAGAATAGATAGTGCAAAGACAAGGAGACAAAATATGAAGTACAATGTTCAAGGAAGTACAAGGAAGCCAACGTAGCTGGATCACGGCATGTGAGAAAAGGAGTAAGATATAAGGTGGCTGGTAAGACATAAGAAGGCTGGGAAGGTGGAAAGAGGTCAGGTTATCTTGAACCTTAAATGTGAAACAGAGGACTTTATATTTGATTCTGAAGGGAATAGGGAGTCATTGAAATTCATTCAGGAGATTGACATGGTCAGAGCTAAAGCTTTAGAAAAATCAGCGACAAATGGAATAGAGTGGGGAGAAAGACCAGTTAGATCTCTCCTAAGGTAAAAAGACCAGTTAGAAACCTATTGCAGTAGACCATTTGAGAGGGGATAAGGGTTGAACTAGGGTTGTTGCAGTAAGAGTGGAATGAAGGCATAAGATTAATAGCAGGGATGTTTGCCTTGAGTTAGGCTTACATGGATCCTCTACAGGCACATAAATGACTGAAATGTAAGGTATGGAGAATAAAGTATCCCATCATATATATTTGTGGACTATTAATTTTTTTTGCTTGTTCAGGCAAAAGACAACCTCAAATTCCAATAAGGAGTCTTCATGCATATTTGAAGATAACCTGAGATCCCTTGATAAATGGATTTCCAGAATTAAACATTCAATGGATCTCTATTAATGTCAAAAATACAAGGAGACACATGTTCCTAAGAAGTATTTTTTTGATGTCCTTCATGGAGTTCAAATGGACACAAATATCTTCCCAATGCTTCTGTCAGAGAAAGTTATTGTGTTGGCTTTATCAAGCCTCAGAACAACACAGAGCATCCTCAAAGCAATCCGTGATCTCTTAAAAGAGATCCATGAGAAGGAGAGAGGGAAAATATGTGGATGAAAGAATTTTTTTAAAGTCTATTGTTTATATAATTAAATGGAAAAGTAGTCCATGAGTTAGAATATTCAGTACACATATTTGGGAAAAGTACTGAAGGTGACTTAGGCTCAGAATTGAATAGGAGTAAATGAATGGCCCATATTATGTTTGGAAAACTACACTGTAATTTTAATTGCTCCCAACTTGCTTTTAAGCACCAAAATCTATCTTTTTAATATAAATGGGCTTCCAGTTATGCTGTATGGTTGTCAACCTTAGAATATTAACCATTCTAGAAGGGATTGGGGAGGGAAGGGGAGAAAAAGGGAGGGGAAAGGAGGAAGAGATGCCCAACTGGAACTGGCCAGCTGGGTCCCCATTCAGGCTGCTTGGACTACACACAGGTTGTGGTTCGTCCTTTGTTCTCAAGGAGGACATGATCACCAGGAAGATGATGACATGAGTTGCAATTGACTTTGGTTTGAGTGAGGGAGGTCTGTGCCTCCTCCACCAGCCTCACTATCTCCTCCAGAGTGCCAGGTATTATAAAAAAATCCCACGAAATTCTATCTCTAATCCTACTGATAATTAGCTGTCTGACATTGTCATTGTCATTGACAATTGACATTTGACATTGAGTACCAACAAACTTGACCTCTCTGGGCTTCAGTTTCCTTCCCTATAAAGTAAGGAAGATCAGACAAGATGAACTATAAGATTCTTTCTAGCTTTAAAATTCTAACATTTTATAATCTTCCACCAAGATTTTTATCTCCATTTGCAAAGAAATAGCCAGAAGGACTCTCCCCAAATTGGAGCAATCCTTTTGCATGCCTATTTGCAAAGAGACATATTTCTGTATACAGATTTCACATATATATGTAACAATAGACTTTCCACAGACAATCACTAAAATAAATTAGGCAGTATATTTAAACAGAGGCCCTATAGTAACTTAAATGTAAATAGCAATAGAAAGTGACCATAAATTTTTTTTCCAACCACAGTTTTCAAGACTTGACAAAAAGTCAATTTAACTGCAATTAGTGATATTTCATTATTTCCCCACAACCAAGGGAGCTGAACAGTTTCTTTTCTCATGCTTCTTCACAGTCTTTTGGAAGAAGGATGGAAAAGAAACAAATCTGTCACAGTTGCTCACAACATTAAGGTAAACAATTATACAGAGATGGTTTCAGAATACTTCAAGCCTAGTTTTCCACAAATGACTTTCCAAAATACTTTTTTTTCATTTGTTTACAAACTATGCATGAATTAATTCAAGTCTAACAATTAGAAGTAACCTAGAAATCTGTGATCCGTATAAGGCCTATTAGACGATACAGCAATGGTATACTAAATTCTGGGAAATCTTTGTGCAAGTCAAATCACACCAGAGCAAATCAATAAATTTAATCAAGAAGCATTTCTTAAGCATCTTTTATGTTCCAGGCATTGTGTTGGGTGCAGAACAAAAACCAAATCATCTCTGCCTTCACAGAGCTTACATTCTATTGGGGGAGACAATCACACTCATATATAGGTACATATGTGTGTGTATGTGTATATGTGCATAACCCACACACACACACACACACACACACACACACACACACACACACACAATAATTTAGGGATGCATGAGGTACTAGACACTGGAGAGATTAGGAAAGGTTTCATGAAGAAGATGACACTTGAACAGTGTCTTATAGAAAATTAGAGATTCAAAGAGGTAGAGATGAAAAAGGATTACATGGGGTACAAGCTAGTAGAATGAGGCAGAGGAGGGAGAAGGAATATCTTATATATCGTCTGTTACTGTAATACTTCCATAAAAAAGGTGGGCAAAAAAGAATTCCAGTTTCCTACTCTTCTAGCAAAGAATTACCTCCTACAAACACGTTGAGAGGTAGTGTATTCTCAGTTGTGTTGTATACTCATTCAGTTGATATGTGCTCACTGACTCAAATTTGTAAAACTGTTATGATGGCAGTAATTGTCCATATTAACAGCCAGAACAAGGTCAACACTGTCGTAGCATCAATTTATAACAATTACACATTTTCCTAAGTGATGACACATCTCTGTGAGGGCTGTCATCACCTCTTGAATGAGATTCCATGCACTGCTGATGATATATGTCATGGGGACTTCTACTTACATGAGCATTACTGAACTTGTATTAATTGAGCACCCACAGGTTGCACAGCACTTTGCTCAAGGGTTCATAGCAGAGATCAGATGCAATCCCAGATCTTCTGAAACATCATCATCAAAAGGCATTTAATATCACACAGAGGAAATCTGATTTAGTTACTAGTTAGGGAATAGCCATTAGCTTGGCACTATTCTAATCCTATGGATCAGAGAAATTTAGAATTCACTTTCCTAAGATAAATTCAAGCAAACAAGAATCGGAAATATAGAGGGCAAAGTGAGAGCTGGGAGAAAAAATTAAATGATCATAAATGTCAGTATTACAAAATTCAGAAAGTTAACCTTGGGTTGAGCTAACAAAAATGTTGAAGGAAAAATGCTACAAACTCCACTCCCTTTATTTTAAAATCTACTTTAATGGTAAAAAGGGAGACTCTCTTGGCTAGTTTTTATATTCAAACTCATAATATGATAGATGTTTGTTGCTAAATACAATTGACAGCAGTGTGATGTCCTGTGTAGGAAGATGATATTACTAACCTATGTCAGTTAGGAAGGCTCTTTGGATTGGTGGTCTAGTAATAGTAATGAATGTGAAACATGGAGTCCTTTTCACACTTAGCATCACTAAATCACAGACTAAGAGTGGGGAAAGGTCATCTATTCTAATCTTATTATTTTACAGATGAGTAAACTGAGGCCCAGAAAGGTAGTCACATTGATAGAATGCAATTTGCAGAGCCAAGATTCAGATGCAGGTTATCTCATGCCAGCACCATGTTGCTTGTATCATCGTACTGCCTTCCTGACCCATGCATACATTTGAGATGGCTAATTAAGGATATAATATGATGTTACAGAGTAGACCCAAAGTAACAGGGCTGTGTCAGGACTAAACCTGTCTATCTCTGGATTCACTAACATAGTACTCACATCAAATGGGTTAGCCAATAGAAACAAATTCAAGACACTTTATTTTAGATACAGTACTTCCTTTGAGCAAGTCCTAAGCTTAAGCTTGTTGAAACAGGCCCTGTGCTCAGATTCTGAAGATGCTACATTAATGTTTTGTGAAGTCTTTGTTGTCACCATGGTAAATAAACTCTATAGGAACTTTTCACATGCATTTAATTGGTCAGGGTAGAAACAGTGAGTAGAAAAAAAGGAACATTTTCTTGATAAATCATAATAACTAATAATTGGGAAATGGGTAGATAAGTGTTTTTTCAACCACAGTTTTACCTGAGGGAGCCTCATTATACCTTAGGACAAACTATAATAAGGCATATTTTAAATCTGAAAGTTTACTATGAGAAGTTTAACTTGCTGGAGATGTCATTGCTAAACATACACCCCAAACGAGTCAATAGCAAAAGGAAAGGTCTCTTGTGCTCCAAAATATTTATAACAACTTTAATAGGAAAAAAAAAGAATTGGCAACAAAATAGATGTTCATTGATTGAAAAATGGCTAAACAGCTTGTGATTCAAAAAGTAATGGAATATCACTATCTGCAAAAAATGGTGAATGTGATTTAATATAGAATGCATGGAAACACTTAGATGAACTGATGCAAACTGAAGTAAGAACAATGTACAAAATGACCACAACAATGTAAATGGAAAGAACAACAACAAAACAACTGAAACTGAATGCTGCAAAATCATAATGAGCCAGCTCGGCACCAAAAAAGAGAGGTGAGAAGGTCCTTTCCCCACCTTTATGTTTTTTACACAGGTGACAAAGGTGGATACAATGTCAGACCTTTATGATGTGTTGCTTAGTTTTGCTGAACTGTAATCCCCCCCCCCTTTTTCCAAAAATCATTTGTTATAAGGGATCATTCTCAAGAAAGGAGAAGACGATGGTGATATGGACTATGCAAAACCAAAATATATCAATAAAAGTTTTATTTTATAAAAGAAGAGAGTAGGGAAAAATAAAATACTACATGAACAAAAAATTCAAAATGACATAAAATGTGAGGAAGCAAGCTGCCAAGTATTCTTAATATTCTGGATGAAGTTAAAAGATTGTTATTTCTTATTAGGAATGATGGAGTAGAAAGTTAAAATTATTTAGGTTGAGTTTGTGTAACAGAACATTATAGATTCAAAGGATTTATAAGATGGAAGTAACATTAGAGATCATATAGTCCAACCTCTTCACGCTACAGATGAGAAAGCTGTAGTACAGAGAGAAGTTACTCTCCCTCATTAGAATATAAGCTCACTGTGAGTAGGGAGTCTTTCATTCATTGGATTGTATCCCCCTCAGCACCTAGCACGTTGCTTGGACTTAGGAGGAGTTTAATGAATACTTGTTGACTGACTGATTGCTCAAGTTCATCACATAAAGCTTAAGTAACAAAGGAGGATTCAATCCAGGACCTTTGATTGTAAATGCAATAATCTTTCCAGTATACTATACTACTCTCCCATGTTGTCTGTTCAAAACTTTTTCTCACCTCAAGTCACCAAAGCACTCTCACCAAAGGACTCTGTCTTATATTTTGCTGAGAAATCACCTGATATTCTCTTTTCCTTTTTTCTAGTCTTAGAAAAAGAGGTTCAAGACCAATCCCTCTGTTTGTGCCCTTGATTCCTTTTCCATCTTGTTTATACATAGTTATTTGCATGACATCTTCTCCATTAGACTGAGATCCTTGAGAATAAGGACTGTTTTTGACCTTTCTTTGTAATCTCAGGCACTCAGCACAGTGACTAGCACATAGTAGATGTTTAATGTATGCTAGTTGACTGACTGATTAACTAGTCTTTGAGACTAGAGACTATTCCCCATACTATTTCCTCTAGGAAAGTGACATTTCAATCATTCCCTCTATACTAAAATTTTCATTTCTTTATCCACTAGTTCCTACCTTATTGCCTAATAAACATGGATTTCCTTTAAAAAAAATCTTTACCTATCCCCTCAAGCTATCATTTTATATAGATTGCACCTTTCTTAGACAAGGAAGTCATCTCTGCTTGTTTCTATTTCTTTACAACCCACTCACTCCTGGATCCCTTGTGAATGACATTCAAACCCACAACTTGACCAAATCCACTTTTCCCAAGATTACTAACATTCTTTTAAATTTTGAATCCAATGGTCATTTCCTCAATTGATGTCCTTTTTGATCTCTTCACAGTGTTTGATACTATTGACCACCCCTTTTCCCTTTATCTTCTTTCTTCTAACTTGGGTATTCAGGATACTCCTCTCTCCTATTTCTTCTCATAGCTGTGTAACCACTTCTTAGTATCTTTTGCTGAATCATCATCTATCTCCTACCCGAATTGTAAATGTCACTTAAGACACTGCACTGGTTCCTTTTCTCTTCTTTCTTTGCAAGCTTTCCCTTCTTAGTGAGCTCATCTGAATCTATGGATTTAATTATCATCTCTAGACAGATAACTCCTGAATCTACAAATCTAAACCTCATCTTTCTCCTGAGCTCCAGTCCTGAATTTCCAATTAACTACTTGACATGGATGATCCATGTGTACATCAAATTCAACATTTCCAAAACAGAACTCATTATCTTTTCCCTCCAAACCCTTCCTAATCTCAATCCAATAATCAATTCAGCTCTACATGGCTCTGGCTCTCAAATCCTTTGCCCCTCTTCTATCAATGCTTGACCCCAAACCTGTTTGTCTTTTCTGTTTCTACTAATGAGCTACTGAACAAAGCTGGCTGGATCCACTAAAATGTCATCTTCTAATCTCAACTGGGTCCTCACTTCAGAAGACAATCCTGTTATTACTCCCTATTTTCCCTCCCTATTACCTCCAGGATCAAATATAAAATGCTCTGTTTGGCTTTTAAGGCCCTTCATAACCTGGCCCCTTTCTACTTTTCCAACCTTCTCATACCTTACTCCACTCCACCTACTCTGTGATCCAGTGACACTAGCCTCTTTGCTATTCCTTACATATCTGTCTGACTCCCAGCATTTTCTCTGGCTGTCTCCCATGCCTAGAATGCCCTCCCTTCTCATCACTGCCTTCTATCTTCCTTCTAGTTTCAGCTAAAATTCCACTTTTTGAAAGAAGCCTTTCCTAGTCCTCTTTAATCTGAGTGCCTTCCCTTTGACACAATTTTCAATTTATCCTGGATCAATCTTGTTTGTACCTAGTTGTTTGCCTGTTGTCTTCCCTGCTACACTGTAAGCCCCTCAAGAGTAGGTAGTGTTTTTTGCCTTTCTTTGCAACCCCACTACTTAGCACAATGCCTGGCACAGGGTTGTTTCCTAAATGCTACTTGACTGATTGGGTTGACTAATTATAGTTTTCTCCCCCATTCATCACAGATGCGCTTTCAAACCTCTTTTCAAGTCTCTCCATCTCTTTCCTTTCAACTGAGGACCTTGCTTCAACTTCACTGAGAGAATGGAGAGCACTCATTGGGAGCTCCTTCTTTTCCCTTTCTCTTCATCTTTGATAGTACCCCCTACTCTAACCTGCTTAGCTCTAATCTATGAAGAGCTCCTCTCTTCACCAGACAAATCTCTATGCACAGCTAGTTGCATCTCTTCCTGTATTCTCCATTAAATTATCCCTAGAATCATCTCCTTTTCTCTCTAATCCTCTTTTCCTCCTTATCTACTGCATCCTACCTTGCTGACCAAGTCTTTGCATCCTAAAAAATACATCTTATCATCCCCTATGCCAGTGCTCTACTTAAGCTATCATCCCATATCTATTCCCCTGCTGTCAAATTCCCAGAAAAAGCTGTTCACACCCTTTCTTGCATTTCTTCTTCCCTTGACCCCATCAAACAACTGAAACTAAATTCTCCTAAATTACCAATAATCTCTTTAAAAAATAAGTTTTCATTGATATCTTTTCTTTTTTTATATCACCTGCATTTTCCCCCAGTATCATTCCCTCATCTACCTCCTAGAAAGCCAACTCATGTAATAAAGAATATTTTTAAAAGAAAAAGAGGAAGAGGAGAAAAACAACCAGTAAACCTGATCAATACACTGAAAAGAACAATGATCTCTCAATTGCCAAATCTGTTGACTTTGTCTTAGTCCTAATCCTTCTCAATTTCTCTGCAGCTTTTGACACTCTTTTTTCTGGGATTTCATGACATTACCTTTTCTTGGCCCTGGCTCCTAGCTGACTATTCTTTCTGAGCCTCCTCCATTAGTTAAAATTCTATATCATACCCCTAACTATGGATGGACCCCGAAGCTTGGTCCTGAGCTCTATTCTCTTCTTTCTCTATACTCTTTCACATGGTGAAAGTGTATTACGGATATTAGTTTCCATGGGTTTAATTATCTCTATACAGATGATTCTTGGACCCATATATTTAGTCCAGGTTCCTTCTCCAAACTCCAGTTGTGCCTCTTTAACTGCTTATTGGATATTTCAAACACATCTTATCTCAAACTCAACACATCCCAAGCTGAACTCATCATGGTTTCCCTACTCCCTACTTCAGAACTTCCCTATTTCTTCTGAGGGTACCATCATTCCTCTAGTTACACAGGATTGCAATCTGAGTATTATTCTTGACTTCTCATTTGCCCTCACCCCAAATGTCCAATCAGTAACCACATCTTGTCATTTCCCCCTCATTCATAATGATTTTTCACATGCTTTCCCTTCTCACACTCCCAAAGGCACCACCGTAGTTCAGTCTCTCATTAGCTCTTGCCTGGACTACTGTAACATCCTCTTCATTGACCTCACTGACTCAAGCCTCTCCCCTTCCCAATTCATCCTCCACACAGCTGAGAAAGTAATATTCCTAAAGGGCAAGTCTAGTCATTTCACTCTCTTACTCAATAACCTTCAATGTTTCTCTATTGCCTCTAGGATCAAATGCTATGTAACTTCCTCCGTTTAAATTTTCCTTTTTCCATGCCTTTGTATAGGTATAACCCTGTCCCAACTTACCTTTCAAGCCTCATTCTACATTACTCATCTTCCTGAACTCTGCTGTCCAAATGCAGTAGCCTCCCCTTCTGTTCTTCACCCACCATATTACAGCTCTCATTTCTGCACCTTTGTACTGGCTACTTCCTGTGCATGGAATGTACTCCTACATCAACTCTTTGAATCTCTGCTTTCCTTCAAGGTTTGGCTTAAGAAAAATAGTGTATATCAGTGGTGTCCAAGTCAAACAGAAACAAGGCTACTCACCCATACATAAGGATCCCTGCAGGCTGAATACTGTCTTAGAAAACCACTAGTCACATTATCTATGTCCTATTGTATTATTTGGAGGTGGGGTTAAATGTTTCCCAATTATATGTGAATCTGGTTTCTTTGTTGCAGCCTGAGGTTTTTGACACCTCTGGTCTGCATGAAAACATTCTAGGTCTCCCAATCTGCTTGTATTCTCCCTCTCAATCTTTCTATACCTTATATTTATTTTGTATTTCATCATATATATATTTGCATATATATATATATATACATAATCTATATATGTGTGTAAATGTGTGTGTGTGTATATATATACACAATCTATATATGTGCATATATATGTGTGTGTATGTTTTTATATATATATATATATATACAGATATATAGATATAGACATAAATATATATATTCATTTATGAACCTTTACTGAGAGAATGTAAGCATCTGGGGGGTAGTGACTTTTAACTTTTGTTTTCTTTATCCCCAGTGCCTAGCACAAAGTGCTTAATGAATGCTTGCCAATTGATCCATGAGACCTTCGCCCCATCTCAACTTGAGCCCTTCTCAGATTTTGCCAGGATCTCTCTGTCTCTCAATATCCCTGCCAATGCTTCCTTTTGGTTTTCCTCCTCCTTCCTGGATGCTGATTTTTCCTCCATCCCCATCCTTGCAGGATGTAGCCTAGAAAGCCCACTCCACCAGTCCCTAGGCTTGTCCAGGACTTGGGATCCTCTAAGCTACTAGTTGAGGTGGAAGATATAGCCACTCATGTCACTTGGATGAGAAGGGGGTCATCAATTAGAATTCTTCAGGTAAGATGTAAGACTCCTGGGCCTTAACAACTGTCCTAATGGCTCTTCAGATCCCCCAAGAATAGTCATCTATTATGATGATGAATTCTAAGAATCCCTGTGCCTTACTACACTCTAAGAATCAGAGGGCATTTTCAAACCTCCTGCAGCTGAACCCTCCTATTTGAAAAACCAGGATGGATTTTCTTTTCTTTCTTTCTTTCTTGCTTTTTTTTTTTAACAACAAGCATTTATTAAATGCACATTATACATATGGCACAAAAATGAAATAGTCCTTGCCCTCAAGGAGCTTACATTCTCTCAGCAGATTTTATTTTTTCATTACTTAAAATCTGTTATTATCTCATCCATGTAGACAATGACTCCAACACTGCAGATGACAACCCATCCTTGCCTTCTTTATTCTGTGTGACTATTGGCCGTGTTCTCCAAACACTCCTCCACAGGGCAGCATCCAACATGATGGGGGCTTTCTTCCTGATCTTCTGATGTTGCCAATGAAGCACTACAACAAGTGTTTATTAAGCTCCTACTAGATGCTCTAAGTGCTGGAGATACAAGTATAAGGAAAAAGACAGTCCCTGCCCTCAAGAAGCATATATTCCAATGGGGAAAGATAACACAGAAAAGGGGGCTAAAAGGAATGGGGGGGGGAGAGAATGAAGAGAATGAAGGATGGCTAGTCTCTACCCCTCCTCAAAATGGGATTTTAGGAAGATCTAATCAATGGAAGAAAAGGATTGAAGGGGCAAAGGAAGAAGGCAGCTAGGCATGACAATCATTAACAGGATTACAGACTCTGAGCAGGAAGAGATTTTTAGAGGCACCTTAATTCAGCTCTCTCATTTTACAGATTAGATTGTATTCTAGATTATATCTATGATCCACCCAATTGAAATCTATAATCCTATCCCCCTCCATGATTTCATCCAGTCCTCTGCCTTTGTCCACACTTAGAATGGATTCCACTGCCCCAACCCTCATTTCCTTCAAGGCCTAGGTGTTTTCATTGCCCATCAGAATCATTACAGTTAATACTATTAACAGTTTGGAGTGTGGTTAGCTGTAATCAGGAGGAAGAATTACGAGACAATGAAAAGGCAGGACAAAAGATGCAGCTTGGCCTCTATGATGAAAAAAGCTTCCTTAGCTTAAAATCACTGAAGCCAACATTCATCTGGGCCAGAGGAGTGAACAAGAAAACTTCTGGAAGCTCCAACTGTTGAGGCTTAGGGGAGCTGGAACCCCAAAATCACAACACATGGGTCCTGTCCAAAAGAATTCGACCCAAGCCTTTTTTCAGACAAAGACAAGGTTTATTAGAATGTTGTCATATTAGGCAGACTCTTAAGGAGTCTGAACATTAGTGAGCTAGACTATGAGAATCTGAACAGCGGCCAGATTTAAGAATCTGAGCATCTTAATGGCGACAAGATGGACTTTATATACAGGAAGACTGTGGGAGAGATCTAGGAGTGGCCAAGTAGTCTGCTGGGACTGTGAGGTAATAGAATGCCAGGGACCTGGACCATATGGCCAAGGGAGAATGGAGCCTAGCTAGAATTAAGGGCCAGGGGCTATAGGGAGGTAAGGCAATGGAAGGAAACATCAGTTTCCCCATTATGTTCCTTTGAAAAGGAATGTTACCCACTGGCTATTCCTGAGTCTGACTATGAGGTGGATTTGATACTGCATAATTATTTGAATCCAAACAGAGCTAAGGATCTTTTATCTTGTCATATTTGGGCCCTGCAGTCTTTTCTGTCAGATTTGTGTCTTCCTTTCACCTACAGTTGGTAGCAAATAGTGGATACCAGACTATGTCCCCTCATCGTTCCCTGGAAGCAAGCCTGTGCTCCTTTCCAGTCAACCTCCTCTCTGATTTTCTATTTGCCTTCATATCCACTACTTAGCACTGTTCTTGGCACATAAGTAAGGGCCTAAAAATGCTCATTCATTTATTCATGTATTCATTCATTTATTCACAAATCACCATCCCTTTAGTCACCCATATTTGCAAATTAGGCATCATCCTTGATTCTTCATTCTCTTTTATAAGGGATATCTGATGAATTACCAAGTCTTGTCAATTCTATTACCACATCTCTTGCATCCATCTCCTTCTTTCCACACACACATTCACTGCCCTAATTCAGGCCTTCATTATCTCTTGTGTAGACTAGTAAATAACCCTTCTGCCACTCTCTAGTCTCTTCCCTTGATCACAGCTACAAAACAGATATTCCTAAAGTACAGGTTTGACCACCTCACTATCCTCACCAAGAAGCTTCAGTGACCCCTACTGCCTCTAGGATAAAATACAAATGTCTCTTTTTGGCATATGAATCCCTTTCCAACCTGGCTCCAATTTGTCTTTCTAGACTGATTTCACATTGCTAGCCCATGCATTAAGTTCCAATAGGCCTGCTTTCTATATCCTCCAATTTCCAGGCTTTGTACCTTTGTACAATCTATTTCCCACATCTGTTCCTAGTTCCTTCCCTTTAAGACTTAGGCCAAGTGCTTCCTCCTACCTAAGGCCCTTTCCTGATGCCCTCAGTTATTAGCAATCTCCCCAACAACCTCCTCTCCCCTCAAATTACTTCATATTTACTTTGTGTACATTTTATATTAGCTTATCTAAATCAGTGTTGTTCTCTCCTTCCCTCACATACACACACCTAGGAATGTGAACCTATTGAGGGCAAGGACTGTTTCTTTCTTTCTTTTTCTTTTTTTTTTGGTAATCATCCCAGCACCCAGAATAGTTACTGACACATAGTAGGTGCTTGATAAGTGCTTGTCAAATTCAACTGAAATGGGAGGAATTTATCTAAAAGATAAATAATATTTCAGCCCAATGAAGCACCACATGTCAGATGCTTAAGACATTTTTTCCAACCAAACTGAATTAGAAAGTTTCTAATGTACTTACATTGCTCCATTTGTGTAGACTGTATCACTTCCCTCCACATACTGCACCTGAGCTGGGTAGACATGCTGCACCTGCTGTACAGTCTGTACTTGCTGTACCTGAAAAATAAATACAAGGGACATTGTGCATTGTAGATATGGATGTAGACTACTGAGTCTGTTCTAATGGTTGCTGTAAGATGCAATCGTGTCATTAAAAAAATAAACTACTAGATAGACAGTAATTTAAATTTAAGTTCTTGTTAATTCTGGATGAAGCACAGTGTTTAAATTGAGGCATATGAATTCTGTTTTACAAAAATGTACACACTTTAAAATGTTTGGGTTTATAATTCTGAAAGGTTCATGTTAGTGACTTCAGTTGAATGCAGTTCTTAAGATGCTCATTATCACTTCAATAAACTTAAAAAAATCAGAATTTCAGACCTACATATAAAGCTATATAATACATATATACTATTAACATTGCTTAAGAAAAAAAGGATTCTTGCCAGTATAACTAACTGGTAAATAATATGAAAGGTTTTATTTCAATTGCTGGTATTCATGGCTGCTAATTAGCATCATTACTGAAAGGAAACCACACAGAATGATCACACAAACCTATACTGATCTTAAATTATTGATTTTATAAATTAGAGTATGCCATTTTTTGACAGTAGACATGAAGTGCCCACAGATAACCACAGTCCAATACGTGCTGCCTTGACTACAATCTCCAAGGACCCTGGGTGACTGAGAAAGGCACTTAGTTGGCTACCATCTGAACTGTGAGCACTGTAAGTTACATTATAACAGACAGTTTGATGAAAATAATATTAACCTCATATGGTTATAGGAAGCAAAACATGAAATGCTCTAACAATTCTCAGGTCCCACTTAGGCTGCATAAACTATGCAAATCAACTTAATTAGCATAAGTGCCCAATGGTACTGGCAAAGTTGAAAAAAAAAATGAAGGTTGTACAGATCATCATCAAACCAAAGGCTTCTCTACTTCACTGACAAGTATTAATGAACCCACATAGAGCACTGTAGCACTTCCCTGAAAATAAAACAGTGGCAGACTTTTAAGTAACAAAAATTTTTTTGTACAAATGAAACAGACCACTGAAAAACTTTTGATATAAATTCCTTTCTATAATCAGAAAAAAATCATCATAGATTGCATAAAAAATCAGACAAGATCAGACAATGGGTTCATTGTTTGACTTTACATATGAATATATATGAAAATAAGCTTATTAGAGAACATCTTTCAAGATTTTTGTATTTTTCTCTACCAAGTCAAATGTTTTTTGTAATCAATTAACAATTAGAAGTGGGATTTTATGTTCTATACCTCTCAGTAACACTCCCTCCACAGGTGCTGACCACATAGTCTGTCATACTGTGTGAATGGTGTCCCTCTAAAAATATTCCATAAAGGATCTATCCCATGGGCTAAACATTGCATTATTTCTTGAAAAAGTTGTCTTTAGAGCTGTTGAAAGCTCTTGAATCTGATTTTACAACTATTAAAATAAAAAGATATTGCTCAGATATCTATATCTATAGCTCAGATATCTATGCAGTTTTCTGCAACCTGTGTTTCCTCCTTAAGGAAGAATATTAAAGAAATATGATTTAGCTATAAAATGAAAAAGATTGTACGCAAACAAAATAAATGCAGTTAGAATTAGAAGAAAAAGTCAACTGGGAAAAACATCTTTGCAGGAAATTTCTCTGATATTGGTCTCATAGGCAAGATATTGAGGGAATTGATAGAAATATTTAAGAACAAGAGCCATTTTACAAAAAGTAGTCAAATTATAAGTCGCAACTTTTTGAAAAAAGTTACATAAGCTGGCAATAACCATGTAAAAATATCCCAAGTCACTAATAACAAGAGAAATGTAAATTAAAATATACCTCATACTCATCAGATTGACAAGGATTTCAAAAAAAAGGAAAATGATGTTTGTGGAAAGGGCTGTAGGCATACCAAGGTACCATTGATTTAACCATTCTGGATAGAAATTTGGAGCCATACCCCTCAAATCACTAACTTGTATATACTCTTTGTTTTTGCTAGGCATATTACACCCCTCCCTGAAAGGGTGAAAGACAGAGGAAAAGGACTGATTCATACAAAAATATTTGTAGCAAAGGACTGAAAATAAAGTGAGTAGATATCCATCAGTTGGGGAATAGCTGAGCAAATTATAGTACTGTATATGACAGTAATAGAATACCATTATGTTATAAGAAATGATGAAAGGAACAGATGGATTCAGAAAATATGAACTGAGGTAGAGTGAAGTGAGCAGAACCAAGAGAACTATTTATTTAATAACCACAACATTATAAATGAAAACTTTAAAAACTGTGATCAATATAATGACCAATCATGACTCCAGAAGATTGATGAAGCATGATTCCTATCTTTTGTCAGAGAGATGATGGACTACATAGGTACAAAATACAAAACACATCTTCAGACATGCCCAGTGTGTGATTTTTTTTTTTGCCTGACTACTTTGTTACAAGAGAAGGCTTTTAATTTGGAGGTAGAGAAAAGTAGGGTGATATGAATGGGTAGTGATATTGATGGAAAAAAAAAGAAGAGAGAAAAGAGCATCAATTAAACATTTTAAAAATATTCAGAAGAGAGCCAAAGGAAGTTCAGAAGGGGACACAGACAAGCAGGGTGTTATCATGTTAAATTTAATATTCACTTTAAAAATACTAAGCTGTACATAACAGAGAATTAAATTTCCACATAAGATCCTCTTTGTTCTTTGTATACTGAAATGTTCATGTTCAGTGATTTTGTTAAGTTCATAATAAAAAGGGGAAATTAAAAAAAACACTTCAGAATTTAAAAGACAAAAGCATCATATTGATCCCATGCTTAAGAACAAGCTCCCCATTGTCTTTCAACAACAGCAACAAATAGTTATTAAGTGCACAGTACATATAAGATGAAGACATAGCCAGGCTGTTTTAGTGGATAAAGAACTGGTCTGAGTCAGCATGACTTGAGTTCTAGTGCTGCTTGGACACCTACTAGCCATTTGATCCTGGGCAAGTCATTTAACCTTTCAGTGGCCTCAGACAACTATCTAAAACTCTAAGTTGCAAAACAGTTGCTGAACTGCACTGGTGGATGGATTTTCTTCAGTTGGGAGTCCTCTACACTCCAAAATCACACTAAATTTTTTTTTGTGGAGATGAGAGGTCTAAATGACTTGGCTGAGCATCTGAAATTCACTGCCCATTAATTAGTTCCATTTGAAGAGTCAACAAGGTCATTTCACTCCAGTGAGGTCAGCCTTACTATTCCTCATGTATATAGCTTCCTTTTTCTTGCCTCATTTCCCTTACTCCTAGGGTTCTCTTCTTTCCTAAGTGCCCTCCTGCAGAAAATATGTTTAATGATACATATCTACTACTTTATTCGGAGCCAGATTCAATATTTATTTCCTCTAAAAAGTCTTCTCTTGATAAACTTATGGTGGTGGAGCCAATAATCACATGAAAAAATGCTTTAAATCACTATTGATTAGAGAAATACAAATTAAAACAACTCTGAGATACCACCTCATACCTATCAGATTGGCTAACATGACAAAAAAGGAAAATTACAAATGCTGGTGGGAATTGGAAAAAATGAGACACTAATGTACTGCTGTTGGAATCGTCAACTAGTCCAACCATTCTGGAGAAGAATTTTGAACTATGTCCAAAGAGCTATAAAACTATGTATACCCTTTGACCTAGCAATACTACTACTGGGTCTGTATCTCATAGAGATCAAAGAAAAGGGAAAAGGACCTATTTGTACAAAAATATTTACGGCAGCTCTTTTTGTGATAGCAAAGAATTGAAAATTGAGGGGACTGAGGAATGTCTGAATAACTTGTAGCGTATGATTGTGATGCAATACTACTGTGCAATATGAAATGATGAGAAAATGGTTTCAGAAAAACCTGGGAAGACTTAGATGAACTAATACCAAATGAAGGAAGCAAAACCAGGAGAACGTTGTACATAGTAATAGCAATATTATAAGGATGATCAACTATGAAATAGCTACTCTGATCAAGATAATGATCTGACACAATTCCAAAGGACCCATGAGGAAAAATGCTATCCACCTTCAGAGGGAAATGATAGACTCTGAATGCAGACTGATGCATACTTTTAAAAATGTTTTTCTTGTTTTATTTTCTTTAGCTGTATCTTCTTTTGCAACATGGCTAATATGGAAATATGTTTGCATGACTTCCCATGTATAGCTGATATTAAATTTGCTTGAATTCTCAAAGAAGAAGAGAGAGGCAGAATTTGGAATTCGAAATTTAAAAAAAGATTGTTAAAAATTTTTTTACTTATAATTGGGAAATAATTAATGAAATAAATAAAATACATTTTTAAAAGTCTTCTCTTTTCTCCATTTTAATTTTTAATTTATTATTTTATTTAATTTTCCCCATCTTAAAATGATCCCTCCCTTGCTTTGAGCACTTACTATACTCATTAATGCACATTTTACCCTACTTATATTCTTATATACTTATATATACTTATATTCTCCAGCAGTTTCATGTATGAATTGAACAAAATATCACTCTGATGATCAACTAGTAAAAAAAAACCACCACATTTATTATGTTTGCAGTTAAGTGTCAGACATTGTACATGTACTTAGGATTCAAAGAAAAAAATAAAACAGCTTCTGTCTTCAGGGAGCTCACATTCTAATGGGATAGACAGCATGTACACATAAGTAGGTACAGAATATACCCAGAATGAATACAAAGTAATTTGGGGAGGGAGAACACTATTATCTATAGATGGTGGCAAATTGAGTTGAGTTTTAAGAGTAGGCAGTGGGGAGGGAGGATTTTTAGCTTGAGCATAGCCAGTATAAAACCTCAGTGATGGAAGATAGGATATTATCTGAACAGAACAAATCTGCCAGGATGAATGGACTGTAGAACGCAGGCAGGAAAGAGTCAGGTTTTGAAAGGCTTTAAATGCTGGAAGAGTTGGTCCTAGAAGTAAATAGGGAGCCACTGAATTTTGTAGAGGTAAGGAATGGAATGGTAATACTTAAAGCATTAGTAAATATTACTTTACCATCTAAATGTAAGATAGATTAGAGTAGTGAGAGAGGGAAACCAAATGGAAAAGTACTGCAAGAGCAAACTGAGAAATTCTGAAGACTTGAACCAGAATAGTGGCCCTATGAATGGAGAGAAGGTGGCATATATAGGACACATGGTGGAGACAGAATCAGCAATATTTGGCAATGGATTGAATGTGTGAGGAGAGTGATAGTAGAGTATGACAGTAAAGGATGATATCGAGGTTGTGAGCTTGGGTAAATGGAAGGATAATGCTGTCCTCAACAGAAATTTAGAAAATTCAGAAATGAATTCAGTTTTGGATATGGTGAATTTGAGATGCCTCTAAGAAATCCAGCTCAAAATGTAAAATGGGCAGTTGGTGATATGGCATTCAGGAAAGAGACTATAACTGGATATACAGATCTAGGAGTCATCTGCATTGAGATGATAACTGAATCAGTGGGAGCATAGGAGATCACTAAATGAGAAAGTACAAAGGCAGAGGAGAAGAGAGCCCATGATGGAGCCTGTGGGGACACCCACAGTTAGGGAGGCATAACAGAAATAATGATCCATTAAAGGATACTGATAAGGAGTGACCTGGTCATAAAAACCCAGAGAGTGAAGAAGATAGGTTAAGTCAACATTGCCAAATGTTGCAGACTGAACAAGAAGGATGAGGATTGAGGAGAGCCTATTAGATATAGGATTTAAGAGATCACTGGTAACTTTGGAGAGAGCCGCTTCAGGTGAATGATGAAATTGGAAGCCATATTGCAGAGCACTTAGAAGAGAGAAAGATGGGATTCAGAGAAAATAGGTGTAGAGATGGGTTTTTAAAGGAATTTGGCTCAGAAAAGGAGGAGGAAAAAAGGATGATAGATTGTAATTCCTTAAGGATTGGACCAAATATTCTAATTCCCATTACATCTCAGGTAAAAATCTCCACTGCATGTTCCCCAAGGGTTAGCTGAAAATATGTTAGATAAATGGTTGCTAAAAGAAAAGAATAAAAAGAAACACTGACAAGACAGACCTTGATGCACTGACAAAATCCTTACTAAATCTGCTTGGATTACCAGTGTGTACTTCTGTCCTTTAAGCAGTGAGATTTTGAGCTCTAATGTATATATGAGACATTTTTTGAAGTATAGTGGATGAAGAAAAGGGAGCATATATTGCCAGATCAGTAACTATAATGGGAACAACACAAGGAATTTAAAAAACAATTATAACTGCTAATTCAGACTAAATTGGCAGGGCAGGGGAAAGAAGGGAATACAATGCTTCTGACCCGGTGAAAAATCTGATTGAAGAATATTTTCTAAAGAAGCATCGCTTTATTGCTATCAAGTACATAATAGCCTTGGTATGATTTAAAATAAAGACTAAGGAAGAGATGTTGCCCAGCATGGTTTCTTTGGAAGGGGAAGCATCATACTGGAATAATTTGGTAGTGGTGGGCACTGGGTACACTAGTATATGGGTTAAGGGGAAAGGAGGCTGTTGAAAAGCATGTACTTAAGGTAATGGGAAGGTGGGGGGTAAGAAGAAAGAAATGTGTGTGTTTTGTTTTTCCAAAATGATCCTTAGTTCCCTGAGGTCAGGGGATGATTCTTATTTTGTATCCCCCAGAGTTCCTGGCACATGCATGAATATGTAGTCACTCAATAAATACTCACTGAATGAACTAATTACAGCTTACAATTGTAGACAAATAAGAGAATTTTTTTTTTAACAGAGCAAGAGAGAAGTCATGTAAAGTGTTTATTACATCCAGAGTGACTCTGGGTTTTATAATTGACAATAAACTCAAGTCATTTTCCAAAATTACATGTGTTGATTTGACTAGAAATCAAGTTTCAAATGTGCTTTTATGAATCAACAAAGGCCAATGGTG
Source organism: Phascolarctos cinereus (assembly GCF_003287225.1). Classification (NCBI taxonomy): domain Eukaryota; kingdom Metazoa; phylum Chordata; class Mammalia; order Diprotodontia; family Phascolarctidae; genus Phascolarctos; species Phascolarctos cinereus. The sequence continues at coordinate 121,953,509 of NW_027555847.1, read as the reverse complement.
TAATTATAAAGCAACATTGCATTTTATTTCATCTATACTTGCAAGCAGGTCATTTTGCTATGATTTAAAATTGTTCATATATCATTAGCTGATGTTCTTAAGTTAATTATTCTTTGCTGCATATAGTTTCTAGACAAATATTTACTTCCTCATTATCTGGTATAAAAGTCATTCAATATATTACTTATTTGTATATTAGCATCATTAATGTTCAGGATGACATTTCTAAAAGGCATGGAGATACTAGCACCTTGTAACCACTTTGCTACACACATCTACAACCTCACCATTTTGAACCTTTAGACTCCTCTCTTCTTTTTAATGAACCTATTTCTGATAAACTATAGAAACTATAAGCTATGGACTGTTCATTCACTTCCAACCTCACCCAATCATTTAAGGAAGAGGAATAATATGGTTATGTAAAATCTAATCTCCCAAATCTATTCTGACTGTTATTATTAACTTCTCCACCAACCAAACCAAAGAAGAGCTGCAAACAAGTAAGAGAACTGATAAGCTTGCTTTTTTTTTTAACCTCTTCACCTTTCTTGGCTTGGGAATTTTTTAAAAAAAATAATGAAACAGAAAAAGGGAGAATGTAAGACAAGTATTTAGGAGATATGATTCCCTACTGTCCATGTAATTAATCACCAAAGAAAAACAGGACTACACATGTCAAGCTAAAATCCAACTTGATCTACTTTACTTAAGGTCAGTCACTTGATGTATCAAAGATATTGTCAGGGATAAAGTCTGTCCTTGATGAGTGTCAGTTCTATTAGCTATCTATTTATCTGTACTGCCAAATGAAAAAGGAGATTCTATCCCATCAGAAGCAAATGTGTATAATATGTACTGGCCAGGACCACAGAATCTCAGATTTGGTATGGACCTCAGTGGGACATCTAAACCAATTCACACCTGAACTAGAACTCCCCTCACAGTATTCCTGATGAGTAATTATTAAATACCTAATAACAAATTAATAAAATACTTACTCTTGGCCTCATTAATATATATTTTAAAGCAGTAGAAACACTTTCTAATTGTATTCAAAGGTAATGTTACAACAATAATACTTGTTTTGTGTATTAGTAAATCTTTATTATTTATACAAGGAAAGCATAACAAAACAAATTACACATTATAGTGAAACAACTTATTTCTACAGAGAAGATTAACATATTAGAGAACAAATATATTCATCATGTTATTTTGGATGTTTTTTTAAGAGAAAGTAAGATGAATAACACATTTCAAAATAGAAATAATCTTTAATAGTAAATGAAATCATGTATAATTGTTCAGCGCATCTCTCAGTTAAAAACAATTCTCTTCTCTTTGTGAAGATTTCTTTATTATGTAAAGACTTTTATTTCCTGTATCATTCTGGTATTATAGAGTATTCTCATCAGCTATTTGGTTGATACTAAGTATTTTTTTAACTGCATTATTGAAAATATCCAATATTGTATTTGAGAGAATTTTAATGACCTAAAATATTTAAGAAAGCTATTTAGGGTTTACTAGAAGCATCATAGATTTAGAGGTAGAAGGGATTTTAGAGATGTAGTCCAAACACTTCACTTTAGAGATGAGGGACCTGAAGGTCCTCAAGATAAAGAGATTTGTTCGGAGCCACAGAAGCATTAAATGGCAGAGCTAACATTGGAGTCCAAGTCTTCTGACTCCGAATCCACCACCCTCTTCTACTACACTGTGCTGTTTATATTACTCTGTGCCAGTGAAATTTATTACTTACATTAATCTAATCAATTGTATATAAATTGGGTAACTATATTTTTATAAGCCTAAAGCTGCAAATGCACAGCATGTTATAACATTATGACTAAGTCCTATTATTAATACAGGCAGACCTAAAATCATTAATTGGTTCTATGAAAAAATGACATTATTGCACATTGAGCAATTAGTTCCATGAGAACAATGTTATAAATGATAAATGCTGGCAGTTGGGTTTTGCGACTTTTAAAGTGAGCTTTGGTTGTATCAATGATGTTATTAAACAATGATGGTTGGAGCACACAGTATTATTATCATAGGATAGCTCAAAAAAATTTAAGTCTAGTATTCTAGTAAATAATTTCTGGGAGTTAAAGTAGTAAAGCACTGAGTGCTCTGGCCTAATATCCAGGAAGGATTAAGGCATGAATACCTGATAACCTGAAATGCCAGGGCATAGCCAAGACACTGAGAATTGGATTCACCTAGTACTAAACATATGTACTTACAGTGAATAACTATCAAGATGACAGGAATTAGTTTAGTAAATAGTCTAAAATATATCAATTTGGATTATCTCTTGGCTTTCACATATAATTAGGATACACATGTTTTTTCCAGTAGTGGCAAAAGATTGTATGCTCATAGAATCTAGAGCTAATGGGGCTTTCTAAAAGATCATTCTAGCCCAATCCTGTCCATTTACAGAGGAGGAAACTGATGTATGGTGGGATGGAACATTGTTAGGGAAACAGTTCATTTTTTTTCTTTTAATAAATTTATTTATTTATTTTTAGTTTTCAACATTCACTTCTGTAAGATTTTGAATTCCAAATTTTCTCTCCATCTTTCCCCTTCTCCCACCCCAAGATGGTGTGCAAACCAATACAGGCTCAACATATACATTCATATTAAACCTATTTTCACATTAGTCATGTTGTAAAAAAGAATTAGAACGAATAGGAGAAACCATGAGAAAGGAGAAACCAAAAAAAAAAAAAAGAGAGAGCAAATAGTATGCTTCTATATGCATTCAGACTCTATAGTTCTTTTTCTGGATGTGGATAGTATTTTCTATTATGAGTCTTTTGGAGTGGTCTTAGATCCTTGCAGTGCTAAGAAGAGATAAGTCTATCAAAGTTCTTACTGCATAATGTGCCTGTTACCGTGTACAATGTTCTACTGGTTCTGCTCACTTCACTCAGCATCAGTTCCTACAAGTCTTTCCAGATTTTTCTGAAGTCTGCCTGCTCATCATTTCTTATAGCACAATAGTATTCCATTATATTCATATACCACAATTTGTTCAGCCATTCCCCAACTGATGGGCATTCTCTCAATTTCTAATTCTTGGCCACCACAAAAAGAGCTGCTATAAATATTTTTGTACATGTGAGTCATTTTCCTATTTGTGTGATCTCTTCAGGATACAGCCCTAGAAGTGCTATTGCTGGGTCAAAGGGTATGCACATTTTTATAGCCCTTTGGGCATAGTTCCAAATTGCTCTCTACAATGCTTGGATCAGTTCACAACTCCACCAAAAATGTATTAGTGTTCCAATTTTCCCACATCTTCTCCAGCATTTATCATTTTCCTGTTTTGTCATGTTAGCCAATCTGATAGGTGTGATATGTTACCTCAGAGCTGTTTTGATTTGCAATTCTCTAATCAATAGTAATTCAGAGGATTTTTAATATGACTATAGATAGCTTTAATTTCTTCATTAGAAAACTGCCTGTTCATAAGTTTTATGTATTTATGAATTGGAGAATGACTTGTATTCTTATAAATTTGACTCAGTTCTTTATATATTTTAGAAATGAGGCCTTTATCAGAGACACCAGTTGTAAAAATTAGGGACAGAGTTCTTGTATAATTAGACTAAGTATGGTGTTAACATTACCCCAATGTGCAAGTCTATCCATATTCTCACTCGTAAATCCCATACATATAACACTTGCAAAATGGTTGACTGGTTTGGAGAGGTAATGTTTTGGAGAGGTTAGAATTAAGCTAGCCAGTAACATGAGTATTAAATACAGAATTTAGTTTCAAAAGCACAGTAATCTAACTGAACTGATTAGATAGACAACTCAGGAGTAGGTTGTGATGTTAATGTAGAAGTCATTCAGAGTGCCCACTTTGAGTGGATTTAATTTCTACATATGCTTTCAAAATGAAATGAAATACAACAATCAAGGTCATGAATCCACTCATTAGTTATCTAAATTTTCTTTAGTTGAATTAAATGGAAGAGATAAATTTAAAGGTATATAGCTAATAAAGGCAAATTTTTAATTAAACTTAATTTATCACCTACATTTTAACAATAACTCCTCTTATTAAATGAACTTGGGAACTGAATCAAAATTTTTGTCTTAATAGGCTGGAAAATGTTCAGTAGAAGGTGCACAACAGTAGACTTAGAGATCCAAGTCTTATCTGGATGATATCAGAGGTATTACCACCATGTGACTGTGTTTTGAGGATATTCTCATTTGGAAGAAGAGGCTAGGCCCCATTTATGCCTTCCTCCAGTGCATTGTAGGATTTTATCATCACCTTTCCACTAAATTGCTTCCCTCACCTCATATACACTCAAGAATTTCCATCCCATCAATTGTCATTATCTTTCCTATCCAAACCCAAGAATTTTAAGGTGCTAGGGAAGTTAAAAGTGCCTCTTTTTACCTAAAACATTGTACAGCAGTTTTTAAGTAAAATATTCCATTTGCTGGAAGTATAGAATATCTGCCAGCAAAGACTTAATATAAAAGTAGCAAGTATTTTAAAGTTAGCTAATTGCTTTAGAAGAGGCTGAGTTTTAAAAACTATATCGAATCAGAATAACCATATTGGAGAATTTCTGAATGTTGCCTTTTTATATAAAATAATCTGAAGAAGAAATAAGAACCTGGAGAAATCAGAACCAATACATACTGATTATGGCTGAATAAAGGAAAAATGTAATATAAATACATGGAGATGAATGGACAAAAGGAAAATTAAAAGAAAGGAACAGAAGAAGTAACTAATAAGGCAATTTTATACCTCAAAATTCCCTTATTCAAATGTAAATTATTATAAAGTATGTTTGTGGGTTTTTTAAATAAAAAGAATAAATGTTTAAAATACTTGTATTAATTGTGTAAAATAATAAATAATTTTGAATTGCCCTTCTGGTTAGAAGGAAGTATTCTGTTATTTCTTTTTGGTCTTTATCTCTGTTAAAAAATATAATGTGTTGTAAGATACAGTGCACCTTTTAATCTCTTTCTCTAATACAAAAGAATGAAATTATTCTTGCTTTGATATCAGTTCAGAGAAGTGAAAACAGATTTATGGTTGAATTGAATATATAGTTAAAGTATAAAAAAAAGAAAAGATATCCTGAAAAGAACTTAATTTAGGGGCTTGAGTGAGACCTTAGATGAAAACCAAATAAAAGCAACTTGGAGTAGCTGAGATGGAAGATCACTGAATTATTTTAAAGAGAATTCTGAAACAAGAGATTAAGTTTGGAGATGGAAAATATAGAAAAATCAGAGTAGAAAGGGAAAAATTAGACAAGAAAGGGTGACATTTGATAATGTACTGATCACACCAAATAAATTAAGAAAGAAAAAGGAGTTTTGAGGGGAAAAGATGATGATTAATGGTAAACATATTTGAATTAAAGGTCATTGAAAAAGTTATTATCTTTTTAAAAAAAATTTAGCATTCAATATGAGTACAGTCATATAACCTCAAATATCTATTTTCTAAGAAATATAACTCAGTAGTACAAGTGATAGACCTGAAAATGAAACCAAATTCAATCATGTAGCTTTGGCAAATGGTCTTATTAAAATTATGAACAAAAAATTTATTTCTTTAATTGATCTCTTTCCAAGTCTCCATGAGTTTTGTCACAGCAGAACTAATTGGTTACTAATATACCTATGAGCTTTGTCCTTCCACATAAGTAGAACATGTCACCTGTGTGACATGATTTTGAAGGGTGATGACAAAATCCTCATGCCAAAAAATATCTTCTAGTTTCTCAGTAGAAGGTAAGTGTTTTTAGGGCAGAGACTGTGTCCTTTTTGTCTTTCTATGTCTAGTTCTTAGTACAGTGCTTTGTACATAGTAGGCACTTGGCACATAGTTATGCTTGTTGAATTTGTTAAATTCTTGGTTTTGCTCTTTCCTAACATCCCTACAATTAAAAATTCATTTGTTTGGCACAACAATTCATTTCAGCCAACCCCTAATGAGGCAAATGCTTCTGGTAAGAGTAAAATATTATGCTCTTACTTGGTGGAAAGGGTTTCTTCCTTCAAATACAGTTGTGATCAGAGAACTTAAGGAATGTTGTTTTGATGGGAAATAGCAAGGGCTAATTTTGGTGCATGAGGCACTAGCTCTCAGGAAGGCAGGTAAAAATGGGATATTTCAGTGTCAGGGGACAATATGAAAGCACTTGATTGAAGGACCATCTAGAAGGGGGAAATTAAAGTACAGAAACAGGAAAGTGCTAATGATTATAATATGACCATATCACCCCTACTCCCACCTCTACCTAAACTACAAACTCTTACATTTTGTTTTTAAAGCCCTTCGCAACCTGCCTTTACTGACTTTCCAGGCCTGTTCTACATTACTCTTTTTCCTTCACTCTATGGTAGAAGCCAACTGATTGCTTTTCTGTTTCTCACGTATATCTCAGTACATCTCCCATCTCCATGCCTTTGTATGGCCAAATACCACATTTGGAATGCACACCCTCTTCAACTTCACTTAGCCCAAGCCCTTAATTACTTCAAGTCAGCTCAAGCAACAACTTCTATATGAAGCATTTTCTGATCCCTCCCCAGTATCCTCTCTTACAACTATCTTGTACTTATTTTATTTGTATCATTTGTACATACGCATAACATGTTGTGACTCCCATTAGAATGTAAGCTCCTTGAGGGCAAAAGTTGTTTCTTTCAGTGACTGGCATATAGTAGGTTCTTAATAAATATTTGTCGATTGATTGTGTCAGCTCGGTGCAGTGGAAAGGGGTTGAGTTTGAAAGCTGCAGAGAACCTAGGTTTGAAGTCTGACTTTGCCACTTACTACCTATATGTGACCTTGGACAAATTTCTTAACTTTAGTTATCCCATTTTCTAAAAAGGAATGAGGCTAACATCTAAAGTCCTCAGGTCTAAGTCTGCAATTCTTGTATCTTATTATTTGATAGTGATCCAAATTCACATCATGCTATAAAAACAAAACTGGTTTAGAATCAGAAGATCTGGGTTCAAAATTATGTTCTATTCACTATCTATGTTTGCTTGTGTGCCTAAACTCTCCAGCCCTCAGTGTTCCCACTTTTAAACTGAGGACACTGGACAAAAAGATTGCTTAACCCTTTCCATTTCTAAATTCTGTAACCTTAATATGGTTCTACCACGAGAAAAGTGCCACCAATGAAAAGTAAAGTCTCTTTTGAGTCATCAACATCAGTTTAGATGAAATTATTACCCAAATGAACAATCTCATTCCTCTATAAGACGCAAAGGACTCCTTGAAGATCCCATGTTTATATGGCTGTTTGTGACAACTATGATAGTCTTGAACATTAACGGAACACTTAGCCAAAACAGTGACTGAGGCATTGAGGCAGTGAGGTGGCACAGAAGATAGAGCATTAGTCCCAGAGTCAGGAAGATCTAAGTTCAAATCTGGCCCCAGACTCTTAGTAACTGTGTGACCCTGTGCCATGCAATCCAGGTATTTTCACTTCATTTAACTGCTGCTTGCTGCAGTTTCCTCAACTGTAAAATCGGGTTAATAATAACATCCACTTCAAAGGATTGTTGTGAGGATCAAATTAGGTAATATTTGTGAAGTGCTTAGTATAGTTCCTGGCACATAGTAGGCACTTAATAATTGATTATTCCCTCTCCCCCTTAGAGTTCACTGCTAGTTGTACCAAACACCAATTATATAAATTGATTCATATGTATCAATAATTTCTAAATTCATAAACTTCATGTTTATATGTATACATATATACACACATGCAAACACAAGTATGTGTATATACATACATGTACATATATGTTTACACATGTATATAAAAGCACTGTGTGTGTACATAGGCTACCTGGTAATAAAAATGGAATTAATCTATATATATTCAAGTATACTTGTTCCTGTCCCCTATACATGTAACACATTTAATTCAGAATGTAACTGTTAATGAGGTTCAACATATAATATTCCTTAACGGCTATATAAATAATTATTTTTTTTTACCATTACCTTTTTTTTTTCAAAGAGAAGACAAATGTTAGTTTGCTGTATTTCTTCCATTGTCGGTAGGCTGAAATAAGTGGGGTGAAAGAGTTTGATGTTATTATGTAAGGATATAAATGCTGCACATCTTATACCTCAAATTTGGCTGGGTTTTTTTTGACTAGAAATAGGTAATTTTGAAAAGTAGAACAAAAGAAAAGTATGAGTACTGTCAATGTAATGGAAACAAAATTACCAAATTTCCCTTTTAATTGAAAAAATACTTAATTAAGATTCTCTCATTCCTTTAAAGCTATATACACATTAGTCTAGGAAGAAATTTTGCTCATTGCACATTGCAGATGTGTTCTCAGATTATCAGATTCCTTTTTGAAAGACTAAAAAAGTAAAATTTATAATTTTTTCTTTTATTTTAACAAATAAATCATTCCCTCTACATATGAGTATTAAAAATCTTTTCTGAAAATAGCCTAATTTGAAGCCAAATAATTTAATACATTCCAAATAACATAACCAATTAAATTTTCTTGAACAGCACTGCTAATTCCTAGTATTTCATTTTACCATTTATATCAGACCAAAGTACTTAATATTAAATCACATCATTTCCACTTACATAATCCTACAATATATTATTTCCTTAGCTCTAAAATACAGTACAATAATTATCAAATAACTGATCTAGGTATATTATGACTTTGAGAATAATTTAAAAGATTTACACAGATAAAATTGTTTAAATTGCCACCCCAATTATCATAAGTGATGAACAAATTGTGAATTTTTTCATATAGGTAGAAATATAAAATTAACAATTTTTCATGATAAATTATTCACCTAAAAACAGTAGTTATAGAATGATCCTTTACCCTCATGTAAGGGAAGATATTTGGAGGAAGTCCAAAAGAAAAAAAAAAGAAAAAAAGAATAGTTGGAAAATGGTCAGACGAGAAGAAGATAAAAAGAATCAGGGTCCCAACAGAAGGCTAGGGAGGAAATTAATAATAGTGTTCTAATACAAGAAGTAATACTATATGGATGGTGACCATCTGTTCTTTATTTCCAAATCCAACACTCTATCTTCCTTTTACTAGAAGTGATGTCTATATGTTCTAAAAATATATCTGTAGTTTTCTAACTTATTTATCATGTGCTTGACAATGGCTGTCCTCTTTCCTTGTCATGAAGGTGTTAATCACTCCAAAGCTGCTCTAGGGTGAAAAGACTTCTGTTTTGTTAATACTGTACAGGTTTTTGTTAGGGTCTTTCCAATTTGGAGTACTGAAATAACTGGCAGATACTATTACTAAGACAATGTTAGAAGATCTTTGAAAATTTGTAGAGAATAAAAAAGATATTGCAGGACTGGACAAGGGCAATGTCTTGGTTTAAAAAATGAGACAAAGGAATTCTAAAAAATATAACATAGTAAGCTTAACTTTAATTCCTGGCAAAATTCTAAAATGCATTATTGAAAGAATGGTTAGTAAGCATCTAGAAAAGGAAGCAGTGAATATACAGAATCAGGATGACTTTAAGAGCAGGTCATGCCAGGCTATTCTTAACATCCTTTTCTGTACAGAGTTATGAAACTGGCAAATTCAAGTAAAGCTATAGTCATACTTTGTATCGATTTCAGCAAAGCCTCACATATTATTCTTGTATGAGAGATGGAAAGATGGGAACGGGACCTAGGAGAATTACATGGACTTGGAACAGCCTGAATGGCTGAGGAGATACTTTCTTAAGTGCCCCAGGATAGATGTCTGGCCTGGGGCAGTTTACATTCATAGGGGCATCTTGGATAAAGGCAAATATTACATTTGCAGATGATAGGAAGCAGGGAAGAACAACTGAAAAAAACTGAATTATCTGAATCTTTTGATATTAATTGACCACTGCTTTGCCAGTGGCTGTCTCCAGAGGCAGCTGGTGGTGCAGTGGATAAAGCCCTGGGCCTGGAGTCAGGAAGACCAGAGCTCAAATCCAGCCTCAGACACTAGCTCTGTGATCCTAGGCAAGTCATTTAACTTCTGCCTGAATCAGTTTCCTCAACAGTAAAATAAGGATAATAATAATGGCTACCTCCAAGGGTTGTAGCTAAGATCAGATGGGATCATAGTTATAAAGCACTTAGCACAATGCCTAATACACAGTAGGTGCTTAATAAATGTTTCTTTCATTCCTTCGTTCCTTCCTTCCTGTATGACCACTCCTTCTTAGACTCCATTTCTTGGTCATCCTCCTCCTCTAATGAATTATGGGCTTCCCACCAAAGATCAATTTAAGGTATCACATATTTTGTTTTTAACCATAGATGCTTCCTACCAACTATATGACCCAGGAAAAGACATATTCCAGTGCTATTCTGTGCCTCCTGTAGAGACTCAATGAATGTTAATGAATGATAGCTAATAGTAATGCTACACATGAGAATGTTTAGTGAAAGTTAATAGGGTCTTGGTGTCAGGTTCTTTGGGCTTGAAGAATTTTCAATCTATTCAACAGTTCAATTCAGTGAGCATGTATTAAGCACTTACCATATGTGAAGTATTGTGATAGTCCCTGTGGACACAAAGGCAAAAAAAAAAAATCCATCTCAGAGGAGGCATCATGGCCTAGTGGAGAGAGTGGCTGGGTGCCAGAGACTTGGGTTCAAGGACTCTCTCTGTACCAGCTACAGGACTAGATTAATCACTGAAAACTCTCAGTGCTTTAGGCAATTCCTTAAGACTCTGCAAATTACAGAGAAGTTACCAACAAAAAAGGAAGGCTTGGGATCCTGAGACTACAGCCATGCGATTGACAGGTCATGAATATAAACTATTTTGCAATTATTATCTATAAAACAAGGGGCTGGACCAGATTCCCTCTAAGTTCTCTTTTAGATCCAAGTCTGTCACCTATGAATATGCAACATATAAACTAAAAGACAACATATAACATTCTTAATTGTCCTGGAGCTTTGGGGGGGGGAGGTGTCTTTTAGAGGCAACTAAATAGATAGAGCTCTGGACCTGGAATAAGCAAGAGCTGAGTTCAAACAACCTCTCAAACACTCACCAGCTAGGTGACCCTGGGCAAGTCACTTAATCTTTCTCAGCCTCAGGTTCTTAATATTCAAAAATGACAATAATAATAGCACTTGCCTCCTAGGGTTGTTGGGGGGGGTAAAATGAGTTGCTATTCATAAAGTATTTTGCAAGCCTTAAAGAAGCATACAAATTCTAGTTACTATTATTAAGGCTAGCGGAACACTGTATGTCAGAAGGCAGAAACAATGCTGTCAAGAACAGAGCCACAGTATAGTAGCCTGTTCCCAGCCCCAAAATTGTAAGAATAACTTGCGGAGAATATACAAGAGGACATTAAAAAGCATTTCCAATCAGTGTTGACAGTCAAACTGAAGTCTGACAAAATTAATTTATAGGTGGCTGAATCTCCATCTTTTTTCGAGCAATGCTCATTGGGCCCAGAAAAAAAAAACACCAAAAAAAAACCAGTGAGGGGTGGATCCAAAATCTCAGCACACGGGGAGATAGGAGATATCAATTAGTCCAACACCCTGATTGCTACACGTATTGCCTTCTATAACTGTGCCAATAAAGGACACTACAACTTATGCTGGAAGAACTCTTAGTGACAGGAAACTTACCACCTACTGCCAGACCATTCCATTTTGGACAAACACTATTTGTTAGAAAGTCTACAATTTGAGCAAAAATTTGCTTCCCTCAAACATCTACTTAATTCTCCTCTCTACAGTTGTTTAAAGCAAGTTTAATCCCTTCTTCTACATAAAACCCTTCAATTAAACTTGGGCATAGCCATCAAGCCCCTCCAAAGTGTTCTCTACTCCAAGCTAAATATCCCAAGTAACTACAACTCACTTATATCTGATATGAATTCAAATCCATTCATCATCTTGACCAGGAGTGGGGAACCTGCAGCCTTGAGACCACATGTGGCCCTCTAGGTCCTCAAGTATGGTCCTTTGACTAAATCCACACTTCACAGAACAAATCCCCTTAATAAAAAGATTTGTTCTGTAAAACTTGGACCTAGTCTAAAGGCCACACCTAAGAACCTAGAAGACTACATGTGGCCTCCAGGCCACCCCACTCTGATCTTGACCACCTTCCCCATTCCCACCAACTTTTTGATCTATCATTTGGCGGTGTAAGCAACAGACTCATTATAAAGTAAAGGAAATGAGAAGAGTCTAACATGAGGAAAAAAGTAATACTTAAATATCTGAAAATGTGGGTCTGGAACAGGGAAGAATTCATCACAACTAGAAGGGAATTAATGGTTCGGCTGAAATAGCAAGAACTGAGTGACTGAAGTCCAAGTAAACTATGAAGACTCAACAAATACCATCTGATAGTTGATTATTAAATGTAATTTAATCTCCTTCTATCCTAAGAACCTATTACTGTTACTATACTTTACGACCACCAATTTCCATTATCATCCCATTTCTAATCTCTTCTTTAACAAAATACAGTTATCATTCCTGTGTAACAAATCATCTTTTTAGATTAGAATACCAGTGTCTTCTCACTATCATGCTAACTCTGATGTCACTGTCATGTAACTACTTTATTGAGAAACCTTTCCTATAACAATTCCCTTAATATATATATATATATATATATATATATATATATATATATATATATATATATATATTTTATATCAGGGACAAGAAGGACAAGTTTATATTGAATTCTGCTGTAGAATGATATCATAGAAAGGTTTTAGTGGATCTCTCTCTAACTAAATGTTACCTAGATATCATTGAATTATAGAAGCCACAGAACACAGATGGGTGAATGTTTATGAAAGTTAATGTAGCTTCTACCTCCTCCTAGTTGAAAGGTGGTGAGCTCCTGTTAGTTGTTAGACATAGTAAACATGTCAGTTGGTTTTCCTGAACTGTTCCTTGTTATGAGGGAAACTTTTTGCAAGAGGAGGGGTTGCTGGGAAGTGATGGCACTATTTTTTTTTAATCAGTAATTAAAAAAAAAATAAAGTAGAAAAGAAAGTCAATGTGAAGGATGCTCAACAAAGTAGTGATATCTATGCAACAAGCCAGAATTCAAGGAAAGCAGAAAATCCTTGCTGTGCTGCAATTCTGTGTCATAGGCAGGAATTTCTGACTTGGTTTACATTTTGCTAAATTATTTTCTTTTAAGCTTAACTCCTTTCATGCTAAAGGGCTTTTCATTCCTTGTCAAAATGGAATTTTCTGGAATGCCCTAGGTTGAAATACAAATGCCTCCTACTCTATGCAGCATCGTAGTTAAACTTAAAATACCTATTTATGCTGCAGATTTTTTTCAGTTGTCTTCCCCGTGTCTGCTAATATGACATTAAATTATGGAATCACTAAATGTGGAGTTGATAGAGGTCTTAGAAGTCAGGTAGTTTGCACTCCTGGCACAGGGTTCATTTCTACAGTATCTCTGACAAACAGTTATTCAAGTCCTATTTGAATACCTCCAGTATTAGGGAGCTCAGTTCCTCATGAAGCAAACTAGTGAGGCGGACAGCTGACAGGAAGTGATCTTTCTTACGAAGTGACCTTTTTTTCAACCTGAAATGTACTCTTCTAGTCCTTTTGTCATGATTTAGTTTTGGAACAACAAGGAATATTTTTTTTTTCAGTTTGTTTTCTTGTTTCTGAAGACCATATCTTAGTGCTTTCTATGTTAAGATAAACACAATTTCTCTAACTATTCTTTATTTAGACAGCTTCAGACCCTTCTCCATTCTAGTCAGCTTCCCCTCTACAAGTCCTACCTTCTTAGCATCCCTCTTAAAATGTGGCCTTCAGCATTGAACATACTATTCCAGATCTAATTTTATTGTAAAAAAAAATCATTTGATGACAGTGAGCATCATTGACCCTGGAATGACATTAGAGTGCTAATTTGTATTGATGGTCAGCAGCAATGCCTTTAGATAAGATCTACCCAGTAGTGTTATTTCAATTTTTGGTTATCTTGTTCCTTTGAAACACCCTACCTTTATGTTGATGCTAAAAATTAGCAGCTCTGATTCTAAAAATGAACATGCTCTTCAAAAGCTAAAATCATTATCTTTTGTTTTTAAAAGTACTCTACAGAATTCATTTAAAAATGTAACCCCATCTCATAGTGTGTCAGCCATGGTCTTAATTATGGGAACACTGTCCCCTCAGGGAACCAAGCCAATAGCAATAGAGTCCCCAAGAAAAACAAAATAGAGAAAAATGTCTTTGTTTCACTTGATTATATGAGATAATAGTCCCAAATGAAAAGAATTCTATTCATCTGCATCAAGGCCAAGATAAAGCAGAAAAACAAACCTCTTGGCCCTGGACAGAAGGGAAAGATAAAAACAATAACCATCAGCACACTGCCTAGTGCTTAGCTCTCCAAACTGACCGGGCATTCCATTTCTGGAGTCCCTTGTTCAATATGTTATTGATCCAGCTTTGATCCAATAGTATATGCTGTTTGTTCAATGTTTAACACACCATACGCAATCAATAAATATTTAACAACCACCATCACTCCAATCAAAGGAACTCTCAAAGGGCTCTATTACTAACCAGCATGGCATTTCTTTGACTACAATGCTGTCCCCTACAAGGTACATAGCAAATAAATGTAGTATGCTGCCATGGAGAGAGAGAATATTGCTGAAGTGGATATAATTTATATTACTTGGAATTGAAAACATTTTGGGGGGATTTTTAAGGCCTCTAAAAACTATCCCAACTCATGGAATATTTACATAGAAAATATCTGATTTCTAAGGATTGAAGGATCCGTCGTCTGTAAATAACCATGAAAAATAAGACCAAGGTCATTATTAATTTAAAGCTTATTATCACTGGTCTCTTGCCACACTGACACCGTTTCAATAGGCTTTTTCACCTACATAAAATGTCATCTCTCCCCATTAAAGGAGGTCTGTAATTATAGAATCATAGGATTAAAAGCTGAGAGGACCCTTAGAATTCATCTGATCGAAGACTGCTTATTCTGAAGCTGAGAAAACTGAGGTCTAAATAGATTTGGTGACTTGCCCAAGGAGGAACTCTCCCTGACTCCAACACTTCCCTTCTTTTGCACTCTATCCTCCACCCAGCTGCCAAACTAACATTCCTAACACATATTTCTGACCATGTTATTCTTGTACCATGCCACATGTCAAAAAAAAGTTAAGAAAATTATCCAAGAGATAGAATGATATATGTATCAATGCTCTTGGAACTTGCTTGATTTAAATCTCATTGAAAACTTACGGGCTATAATAAGCAAGGCTAGAACTGTAAAAGTATGTGAGTCATACTCTAAAATTAAATGATGTATGATTTCATGATGAAGAATAAAATACGTGTCAAAATCTTGTGAAATCAATGACAAATCATGTAAAACAAAGAAAAAGGAGGGCATATTACATATTAAATTTTTAATAAATAAAGTGGTAAGATTTATTGTATGTGAATATATTTAATTATTTTTACTTTGTCCCAAGTAATTCACACACTACTGTATAGTAACAACAATTATTACAGGAGTAGAAAAATACATTTTTAGTGTGATGACATTAATGCAATTTTGCCATTGATAAAAACACATTAACAATGTTTTATTCTTTATGGTTTTAGCTATTGTTCTTCCTTAAAAAAGCTTAAAATGGTTAGCAAGAAGAAATTAGCAATATTAATTTGCTAGGTCTGTTAAAGATTATAAATTATAGATATATTCACAAGAATAATTTGTTTATTCTGATTTTTATTTTACATATGATGTTTTCTATTGTCTTCTCATTGCATATCTGTACTTCAGGCCTTTTTGAGTATTATTTCATAAACTCTTGTGTTTATTGCTTGGCAGTAGTCTCTTAGAGGAAAAGAAGAAGAAAAAATGATTGTGGTAAGATCACTTGAAATTGGGACAATTTGTATTTACCTTTTAATGTGAATTTTAAGTTAAGAGATGCAAGTAATTCTTTGCTTAAATTTTCTAAAATCAAGTTTTAAAACTATTTCAAAGCAATAAGGGAAATCCAGTTTACCAGTGTGTTCAAAGTATTATTTCACAGAATGATAGCATTTTAGAGGAAAGGAATTCAGATGTCATCTATCGTAGGTTCCAAAATTTATTTGCCCTACCTCCCCCTTTTAAAAAAAAAATTTCTCAGCACCCCATCCCCTGGGGTTAGGTTAGGGTTAGGTTAAATCCTTATTTTTATTCAATGTCCCCCAATATCCCCCCCAAGGCTACTACCCTCCCCCCCAATCTTTCCAGCACCCCCCCAGGGGGTGGTATCATCCTCTGGGAACCTATGGATCTGAACAAGAATCTTTTCTAACAACGTAACTGACAAGAGCCAGTTGGTTTAAAAGTCTCCATTCAGGAGAAAAAAAACCCATGACCTATTTTTCATTTTTGGAAAATTGTAAATTTTAAGGAGTTTTCCCTCATATTAAACTTAAATTTGTGTCTGTGTAACTTCTACCCACTGCTCCAAGTTCTATCTTTGGGGACCAAGCAGAATAAATCTATTCCTTCTTCTACATTGCAACCCTTTAAATACTTGGAGATGCCTCCATGTCCTCCACCTGCTTTTCTCCATGTTAGACAGCTCCAGTTTCTTCAAACAGTATCGACACGTATGGCATGATATCCTAAAATCTCACACAACAATATATATGTAATCTCACTAATGGGTGTGGTGATGAAGGAAACAAGCATGCATTAAGTGCCCACTATGGAAAGGCCCTGGGTAAAGTGCTTTACAAATATTATCTCGTTTGACTCCCACAACCTTGGGAGGAAGTGCTATTATTATCCCCATTTTATAGTTCAGGAAACTGAGGCAGATAGAGATTAAGTGACTTGCCCTGAAAGTTCACACAGCTAGCAAGGATTTGAAATCAGGTCTTTTTGATTCCAGGTCTATAGCTCTATCTATTGCGCCGTCTAGCTGGTAAAGCAACTAAGGACCATAAGGCTCAACAGGATGACAGATTTAGTTCAAAGGGACCTCATACTCAGAGACCATCTAATTCAATGCCTTTATTTTACAGATGAGGAAACTGAGGCCCACAACAGCGGTGTTGTCTCGCTAATCTAGGTTGTTATTGATTTCTTAATGTATCTTTATTCAAGGCACAGGAAAAAAAAAAACCTGTTAAGCAGGACGGAGCCAAGTACATATTCCTGGAGGCCCTCCTTCCAACTTGATATTGAACCATGAATGATTACTCTTTGGTTTTGGTCATTCACATTTCTGGATCCACCTACTGTTTTTCTAGCCTACATTTTTCCATTTGGAAAAAGTAACAGTATTAGAAACATTGTCATGCACTCAAGATGTCTGAAACCTATATCATTGTCCTTGCTAGTCTCTCTAATTTCTCTATTTCTCTCAAAGTCATCATTATCTTAGAAACCCAGGTGTGCAACTTAGGAGTCATCCTCACCTCTTCACTCTCCTTCATTTGCCATATCCAATCTGTTTCCAAGTCTTACTGGTTCTTGCTTTAGAATATGTAGAGAAATTTTGTAGACCACAACCATCTTCCTCCATTCACATTTCTCATCACCTTTTCCCTGGGTTATTGGAGTAGCTCCCTAATTAGTTTCCCAACATCCAGCCTTTTCCCTATCCAGGCCATCCTCCACTGTTAAACCAAATTTGTAATGTTTTAAAGCATGAATCTGACCATGTTACTTCCCTTCTCAACAAGTTCGGATAGTTCCCTATTTCCTATAGAATAAAACACCAAACTCTCTTTTTGGCCTTTGAAGACCTTCCCAATCTTGTACCAATCTATCATTCCAGGGTGATTTACAAATCACCTTGCCCTTCATGCACACTTAGTTCCAGCAAAACTGGCTGATTTGTTGTTTCCAGTAAACTACATTTTATCTCTCACCTTTCTGTCTTTGCACTGGCTCTCCCCCATTCCTGAACTGCTTTCCCCTCCTCATCTCTACTTCTTGGAACACCTCATTACCTTCAAAGTTCAGCCCAAATGCCACATCTTATAAAGGTTTTTCCTGCTTCCCCAAAGTGTGATTATATCCAGCTCTCGTCATTCAATTACTTTGTTTTTGTTTTGAATGTATCTTGAATTTTTTTTTACCTATAAACATACTGTTTCTACCCACTAGAATATAATCCCCTGCCACTGAGAGCATGGACATCTTGCTTTTGTTTTTGTATTCTCCAAGGCCTAGTTCTGTGTCTGGCTTATAGTAGGCACTTAACAAATGCTTAAGGACTCAATGAAATGTTTTGCTAACAATCTAAGTAAACTATATCTATGGACTTCTTCCTGTCTGATAGTGTAATAATCCTGTCAAAAAAAGGAAATGAGGTTAGTCTTGTGTGATCTGGTCCTGATTTAAGCCATTCTGATTTTCTGTGATCACCGCTTCCTTTTATAAGATACTCACTAATGATTTCTTTAAAGATATGTTCCAGAATTTTGCCAGAAATTAAAGTCAAGCTCACTAGCTAATAAGCTTGTAGACTTTATTCCATTCCTCCCTTTTAAAAAATATTGCAACATAATTTGCATTCCCCAGTGCTATAACAACTGTCTCATTTTCCATGATCTTTCAAGGATCATTGAGAGTAGCTTAGCAAATCCAAACAGTTCTTTCAGTGTCCTCAGATGTAGCTCATCAGGGCCTGGTCAGTTGATGTCATCAAGGACAAGGCTCTCTTATTACTGTATTTCCCTGCTTATCTTAGGTATTAATTCCTTATTATCCACTTTGTTGTGTCCCTTTTAATCTTCTTGGCAGAAAAAACATAGTGCTAAAATATTGAGCTATAGCAGCTAAGACATAGAAAAATTGAGGGAATAAAGACAGCCAAAGAGGAAACAAAACTATCCTATTTTGTAGATAATATGATGGTGTATCTAGAGAAACCTAAAGAATCAAGTAAATATTAGCTGAAATAATTAATGAATTCTGCAAAGTTGCATGATATAAAATAAATCCATCAGTATTTTTGTATACTGCCAACAAAACCCATCAGGGACAGAAAGAGAAATCCTATGCTAAGTAAAACAGAATGTATCAAATATTTAGGATTCTTTCCACCAAGACCTACACAGGAACTTTATGAATGAAACTACAATACACTTTTATAGAAATAAATGTATACCTGAGAAAATGTTAATCACTTATAGTTAGGCTGTCCCAATATTAAAAATTAAAATACTATTCTAAATTAATTTACTTGTTTAGTGCCATACTGATAAAAATGTATATCCATTCTTGCTAATGAGAAAATATACCTTTGTCTTCACTTAAGACCTTCTCTTTAGATGCAGACAATTAAGGGGACAGAAGAGAAGAGCTTGTGCTGAAAAAGGATGTCAGGGATGGATCTAAAGAGGTACTTAAGACTTGGGGAAAACCTCAAACAAAGGGATCTCTGAGAAATACTTTGTGGTCTTGGTCCTTCAGCACAATTTTGGTTCTGATTCCTAAGAATTCCTGAAGGGCCAGACAGAGAAGTAGGTCTTCCATTTTCCTTGGCACAAGTACCTGATATAGATGTGCAAATAGTCAGAACCTGACCTAGTAAAAATGACAAAGTGAACAATGTTTCTCTTTAATAAGCTCTACCTCCCTGGGCTAGACCTAGAGGTCCTCTTACATAAGAGACACATAGAGTATCTCATTTTACATAGGAAGGAAATGAGGCCAAGGAATGTCAAATGACTTGCTCAATGTCCTCATGAAGTCTAGTCCTATGCCAAACTAAGCCCCCAGTGTGGCTGCTCATCTGACTCCTCCATCTCTAGATCATTTTTCCTTTTTTCTCAACTCTCTATTTACCC
The DNA here is from genome assembly GCF_003287225.1 of Phascolarctos cinereus. NCBI lineage: Eukaryota > Metazoa > Chordata > Mammalia > Diprotodontia > Phascolarctidae > Phascolarctos > Phascolarctos cinereus. The sequence goes on along the minus strand of NW_027555847.1, from coordinate 121,933,611 downwards.
AGCGTATCTTGAATTTTCTTGGGATTAGGTTCTTTAAACCTAATCTAATTAATCACTACTAATACATAAGTAAGGGCGAATAAGTTATTACATCATATCTTGGTGGTCGGGGAGGTGACCTTACCATTAGAGTTGAATTCTTGGTCTAGTTATAGGCCAAGATGATAGCTGACCCCTTTGTAATAGTTTTAGTCACCTGGATTTGGGAGTTGGTTTCTTTTTAAGAAACTGAGTAAGTAGTAATTTAGCACACTGCTACCTTGAAAGTTTCTGGGTATTCAAGATCCCAAAACACTTCTGATAGCAACTCCAATGTACAATACTAAATGCTCCCTCCAATAGAAAGGCACTATAGTTACAGAGAGCCCCTTCAGGTTTCTGAGTAGAGGGGTGACACAATCAACATGGTGTAAGGCAGCGGCATGAAGGATATATTAGTGAGGAAATAGAATCAAGTAAATTTCAAGACAGTCAGTTTATGGGCTAGGATAATCAGAGTGAATGCAAAGAACCACCTTTAGATAGCAACATGACCATTCTGAAATTCAATAAAAACTACTGACAATAGCTTGTAGTTAGGAAGACATTACCCTAGAGCTTGAAAATTCAAGATGACATCTGTACATTAGTTATAGTGGGTATGGATCCATGAGACACTAATAGAGAACTAATCTCATTTGTGATAGATATTTTGGCTCTACACGGGTATCTTTTGAAAGTACTAAGGGGATTCAAATATGTTATTTGCTAGGGGGAAAAAGGATAACAAAACATGGAAGAAAAAAATTCTTCCAAATAAGACTGAAAAATTGCATAAAAAGCTAATCTCCAGAAAAAGCTCCTATTAGCAGCATACGTAAAATATAATAGAGAAGAGTTCTCTCTTTACCCTCAGTAGGAACAAAAGCTAATCTGAGGACACAGAAACTATACCAGGAGTGACAGCATTTCATATCCCTTTTTCTCCATTGAGATTCTGTCTCTAATCAGACATGATAGGCTCCAAAAGGAGGGACCTTCATTTAAATCTAAGTGGTAGATCAAATTAAGATAATTAGAGCTCCTGTAGTCCATTTGGCCCAGAACATATTGTGGTACAGCACAATAGTGTCAAAATTCAAATAGTAACAGGGGCCACTAAACCATACATAAGTATCCCTGCAGGTCACATACTGACTTAGAAAACCACATGTTAACATCACCTATGTTCTTTTTTTAAATTTTTATTTAGTATTTTATTTTTCCCCAGTTACATATAAAAACAAATTTTAACATTCATTTTTAAAACTTTGAGTTCCAAATTCTCTCCCTTTCTCCCTTCTTGTCTCCCCCACATTGAAGGCAAGCAATTTGATATTTATACATATATCACCTATGTTTTACTGTATTTTTATGTATTTTGCTAAATATTTCCCAATTACATTTTAATCTAGTTTCAAAGGCTAAGCCATGTATGTGTTTGATACATCTGTTATACTAAATTAAGTGGATTTAGGAAGAACTTGGTTCAAATCCCAACTCTGACATTTAGTAGTTGTATGATCATGGGCAAATCAACTGATCTCTCTTTTTTTACCTTTTTATCTTTATTTAACTGATCTCTTTTCTTTATCTGTAAAATAGAGATGATACCAATAAATACCTAGGTCACAGGATGTTAGAGGCTCAAATGAGATAGTATATGTTATCACTAAGGAAATTTTAAAGTCAGTTATTACCACTCTTCCTCCTCTTCTTCATCTTTTGTTTCTTAAGTCAGATGCTAACTACACTTACTTTGGTAGATGAGCTGGGTAACTTACTATTTTTTTTTTCACATCACAGCAGCAAAACATAGAACAGAGAGAGCATCTGAACTAGACGCGACTGAGTAGAATACTTAGAAGTGTCTGAGTAGAATATTCAATAGCCAAAATCAAAATTGGTTATTATAATTTTTGGAAAAGAGAACAAAAGTGAACAGAGAGGAAAGATTGATTAGGAATGATAAACTAAGGGGGGTAAACACCTGACAATTTATTAATAATAGCATAACATTTAATTGTTACCTTTTGCAAAAGATGATAATGAAAGGTCTTGACTGGCTATTATTTTCTCTTGTTATATGGAAGATTAGGCAATATCCACTCCCTTCTGAATTACTTCAAGATTATTTCACTGACCTCCACTTTTTCTTTCAAAATTTTCATATTAACGTAACAAAAGAAAGAAAACCTAAAGCCCTCTAGTATCTCAAGAAAGTCTTAAAGAAAAAGAATTCTTTATTTAAAAAAAATTAGGTATCAGATTTTAATGGTTAAAAACCCTCCAACAAAATAAAAGCAATGGTAGTGCATATTTTCTCATTAAGACAATCAAACATGTTTCTTTGTCTCTTTCCTCCATTCCTACCAATAAATGAAAGTGGTTCTGAGATTTTCCCACTCTGTAGAAAAAATGATTTCCCCCAACTTTTGTTGAGTTATTTCAGTTGTATCTGAGTCTCTGTGACCCCATTTGGGGTTTTCTTGGCAAAGATACTGGAGTGGTTTGCCATTTCCTTCTCCAGCTCATTTTACAAGTGAGGAAACTAGGCAAACAGGATTAAGTGACTTGCCCAGGTTCATACAGCTAGTAAGTATCTAAGGTTGGATTTGAACTCATGTCCTCCTAATTCCAAGGCTGGTGTTTTATCCACTGTGCTACCTAGCTGCCTCCCTTTCCCTAACTATACACATACTAATAATAAAAATAGTATTAAATTACTTACGTATTATATTGAGATATTATATATAAATTAAAAATTCTAGTTGATGCTGGTTACATGGATTTTCCCACTTATTTCCTCAACAGTTTAGAGTAAATGACAAACCAAAGTGTTTAAAATCTACATGCGAATCTGTTAATTTTTATAAATGAGGTTTTTTTTGCCAACACCTTTGAAAAACATTCAAATTCTCAGGACAAATAATAAACATTTTACAGTTTAAAAAAACATTTAAAATAGTATGACTCAAATCCATACACTCCTGAGATAGATTTGTTTACATTAAACATTACTTGCCAACATATCAAACAAGGCATTGTGCTAAGCACTGTACAAAACTGAAAGGCAAAATCTTTGCTCACAAGCAATGTTCATCCACTTTTATGTTAACTATCCTAAGGAGAAAATTGTCCTTCAATAGCAACAACTTCACTATTTCATGAACATAAAACAATGATTCAACATATTTACTAAAACTATTTTTGAAAACAAAACTACGACATATTTTTTAGTTTTAAAAGCGTTTCAATGCTCCAAGATAGGAAATAAGCTTGGTTAGGAAAAATCTCTAAGGCTATACCTGCTTTAGCATCAAGTAAGGAAAGTCTATCCAGCTCTCAAAGGCACTGATGGGCAACCATCTATTTCAAGGTACATCACAGAAATGCCACATGGATGAGTAGCATGCTTTGAGTAAGGACAAGCAATGTTTACCTGTTGCTGTACGGGTACTTGCTGTACTACTTGGGTGGGCACTGCTGCTTGGCCAGCCACAGATGTCTGTAAAGTCACTGTCGAACCTGTGTCCGACCCAGTCTCTGATGTCTGCATGATGGTTTCTGAAAAAAATGAAATCAGAAGTCAGATTGAAAACACCATTCCTTATGAAACTGCCTTCTAATATTTAAAACATAATACTTATCCACATTCTAAACACCTACTCCCCCACCCCCCACACTACTTCCCTCACATAAGGAAAACCTACACACAACACACACACATACATACACACACACACACCCCTCTTATTTCTCCAGATACAAATATGAATGGCCATTTAATTAGATATACCTGTGAGGACATTTTCACTGAACAGATCACTCTGTAAAGAAGTATAAAAAACACCCACTGTACAAGTTTAAAATGTAATCTCTCTTATTGTGGATGTGAAGGTTGCAAAATGAAAGCAAATCAAATAAACATTTTTGTTAATCTAGCACTCCTAATACTATATAATGCTATATTGAGGCCTGTGATTAAGGAAATGTTTCAAGATGTTCTTGTTAGTTTGAGTGTTCAATTCTCAGAGATGGCACTGAATCTAATCTAATGCAGCCTGAAATAAATCACTCTTTATGGGCAGAGTTTTATGTTTTCAGAATGTCAGTGGAGGAATACAAATTGATAAATTAGTGAAGTGAAAAGTTCATTTAACTAGGGACCTAGATTTAAGTCACAGATATTTCACTACTAGCAGTGTGACCTTGAGCAGACCACATAACCTTTCTGTGCTAAGTTTCCTTTTCTATAAAAGAAGGGGGATGTCATTTATCTCTAAGATCCCTTCAGGTTCTAAATCTATGGTTGTATGATTAGAATATTTTTTTCTTTACTGCAAAAAAAGTTATCAGTGATGGCAGAACAAAAATACTGCACCATGTTTCAAATTTTTGAAAATTTCTGTAAACGTCAATTTTTGGACTCATTTTTTTCAAAGAAAAAAATGACCATTTTCAATAGCGATTCAAGCAACCTATGTGATTTGCATGCTACAGTCTTTTCTATCAATTCATAAAATTCTGTAGCCAGAAAGAAGTTTAGGGAGCCTTCATTTTTGTGATGAGGAAATTTAAGCCATTAGGAGTAAAGGGACTTGTTTAAGATTACACAGCTAGCTAGTGTTAGAGTCAGAACCAGAATAATTTTTTTTTTACTTCCCATTCCAATCCTCTTTTAATTTATATCAAGTTGTTTTGGTGACAATAGTTTGATTTATCAGATAGTCCCTTAGTCTTTTGTTATGAATGACCCTAAACAATTATAGACAGAAAAAGGAAGTGAAGGGGAAAGAGAATAACATGTGCATTATAATTTACAATTTAAAATATATTTTCTTATTCATGTAAGTATTATTGTCTCCATTTTACAGAAGAGATAAACTCAGAGGGATTAAGTGAATTGTCTGAGGTTAAATAGTAAATATCAGAGCCCAGATTTGAACTTATGTGTGATCTGAAATACACTGCCTTTTAAAAATGGCAACAAGAAAAATCTGATTTTAAAAAGAATTATAATAATAGGATTATAATGAAATGAAGGCAATGTGAATTCTGCAATACCTAAAAAATACATGCTCAGACAACAGAGCTGAGACCACAGAGCTGCCTAAAAATGTTTTATAATTCCATTCAAATTCAATAAATATATATTACTAGTGTGTGACAGCATTTCAGATGTAAAACTCCTTAATCAGCATAAGAGCATAAATTAGTGCTACTCAAATTTTGTATAAGGGGACCCCTGAATTTGGATGAAAGCTCCATAAATTACAATTCCATAAATCCCATTCCCGAGCAAAGCACAACTTTGACTCCTCATCGCAACATAAACGTGAACCTGGGTTGTCAAAGGTTTCACCCACAGAGCAAAAGCTCTGACAACTTCTGTAAGACTAGAAAGACTTTGAGAACACTCTTCCTGATGAGATGCATTCTGTTCTCCATGAACTAACCCATTAGGTACAGAGAAGCTCATCTCCATTACAAATATGATTGGCTACTGGTGAATTATTCTTTGGCCATGGAAACTCATTTTTTTCTCTTATCTTTTTTTAAAATAGTGATTGGAATCTATAAACATTGCATAGAGCAGTGGTATCAAACTCAAATAGAAACAGGGGCCACTAAATTGTGCATAACTATCCTTGCAGGCCACATGTTGACTTGGAAAACCATACATGTTCATATACACACATACATATATGTACATACATTCATATATGTACATATGTGTACGTACATTTTTATTACTATGTTAACATATTAAAATCAGATAGGAATTCCATTTGATCTGGTTTGGGTCACACTTGTCAGTATTGTGGTCTGTATGTAGCCCACAGACCATGTATTTGACACCTGTGATTTAGAATACTTCACTCTTGGTACTCTAAATATGAGATCTTTGTCCAGTCACCAACAAATTGACAAATTACTCTGAAGCATATAAGTATTGATATTTTTATGATAAGTAGACAAAAGTAAGTTACAGTTAAGTTAAAGGATGACTCACAGGTTCTTCTTGAAAAAGCATAAAAAGGAAATTCTAGAGTTGATTTCATCATGTGCCCAAAGGGCAACAAGAAACAGCAATTTCATGATATAATTGGTCATCTTGACTTAAAGTAATCATAACAAATATAAGCAAAAAGAATGATGAGAAAGATAACCGAATATTATTTGTCAACTTCTGCTGCAGAGGATGAAGAGGGAAAAGAAATTTATAAGATTCTACAAACCATGTTAATAGGTACTTTGATACTCAGTAATTCTAATGAAGAGGCAGGTAAAGGACAACAAAATGTTGGCGAAAATGACCTGAGTGTGAGAAAGAGGCCAAAGGATTGTAGACTACTCAGAAGGCTCATCCCTTTATATTAAGAATATTTTCACTTAGAAGAGAGTGCTGGACGTAGCTAGCACTAAACCTCATCATAAGAAAATAAAAATGACCACATAATTTTTTTTTGGTCTGTATAGTTGATTTAATTGCTGTTAGGAAAACCTGGCAAGGAAATCCCCTCTATCAATGCAGATTGACAAGTCATCTGTAACTTGCAGCCTTACAGAGTTGCTTGGAGTACTGAGAGTTTAGATAACTTATCATAGGTCACACAACCCATATACATGAGAGGTAGGAACTGAACAATACAAAGACAATGACTGTCTACAGATGATGGGAATCATAACAGATTCTTCAAAGTGAAAATCAAGATGCAAGATTCAGAGGTAGCATCCCAGGAAGAACAGAAAGTAACAACTATCAATGATTAATCCTATTCTATTTAAGAACATGGTACCTTAGGCAGAAGTGTACCTGTATAAGCCTGGGAGGTATGTCCCTAGGAATAGAATGGGCAAATATTGGAGAGCCAAAGGCAGCCACATTTTACCCTTCTTAAGTCCAACCAGATGCAAATGCATACCCTTGCAGGTATCAGAGAATGAAAAATGGAACCAGAGAGACAGATGTGTTTGTGTGTGGGGTGGTGGTGGTGGTGGTAAAGGTTTCTGTATTCAATTTCATTACTGAGCAGATCTTGAGGGTGGGAGGGACAGATTGGTCACTTTAGCAGAGCTTGATGTAATACTTACCCAAGCGCTATCACTACTCTCATCACCCTGAAATAGAAGGTTTCAAACAATTTCAGCCTAACAATCCATTCAGGAAAAACAAAATGGGTGAAAAATACCTATTGTCCAGACTATGACATATGCCTGCTTTCTGACCTTTATAAAATCCTTATGAAAATGGGCTATGTATGTTTTGAGGGTATCATTAACAACAATAAAGAAGGCGATACACAACCTTCCATGAACATTCCTCTGCGGCAGACCATACCATATAGTTACACAAATAAGTAAAAAGTACAAAAAATGTAAGAGCCATATAGATGTTTACTGTTTGTTAATTTTAGAAGACTCATTTGACTCAGGACAGCAAAAACTGAGCCTTAAAAGCTCTTTCCTTGAATGAGGAGTTTCTCATGTATATGTTAAAATTGTATAAAATGTATAATATTCCTTGATAAGTACAACTACAGAGGCAATTTTGCTGGATGACTATCTGGTTCTTAACAATAAGCAAGGCATAAAAACAGGGATAGCTATATAGAATATTCTTGCTAAGTTCCAAATGGAAGAGATTTCCCATAGGTAGTTTCTTTAGATGTTCCCAGGGATAATTTTGTGCTGAATGAATCCAGTACCAGTATATTACACTGGCTTCTCAGTGAGATCTATGGTTTCTCAAAATACCTCAACCATAACAATGCCTATAAGAAAAACAAAATAGATGCAAAATGCAAGTGGAACACCAGTCCACTGAGTTGGTACATAGATATCTACATTTGTTCAAAAAGCATTTATAAATTACCTATTATATGAAAGCAACTATGTTCAGTGCTGGGGATACAAAGGCAGAAACACCTACCCTCAAAGAGCAAACATTCTATTGAACACATTGGTATCTCAGCTAGACACTGAAGATGACTTATGAGTTGGGCTCAGAGTTTTTTGAGAGGAAGAGAATGTCCTGGATAGCATTTGAGAAATTATGTAGTCTTTAGCCATCTCAAGCTATTCCCATTTTTAATTCAAATGTTCTCCAGTGTCACTGTGCGGATACAAATAATTGAATGCCATAGTTTCTGGACAGTGAAAATTGTAGGTTATCCAAAGAACAATGAAGAGACACGCAGGAGCACATGAAGGCAGCAGGCATATTTCTAATTATTATCTCAGGGCAAAAAAGTCATGTAAATGCTCTGATCTGAAAAGATGGACCACCTATGTCACAACAGTGAGAGATAAAAGGACAGCCCAAAATTTACATTGCAAAATGTAAAAAGACCTAGAGTAGAACAGAGATTTTTAACCTGAGGTCCATAAACTTGATTTTTCAAAAAAATATGTTTGTGACTGTATTTTAATATAATTGGTCTCCTTTGTAACTCTATGCATTTCATTGTATACATTTAAAAACTTTATTCTAAGAAGGTTCATCATTTTCACTAGACTTCCAAGGCTCTATGACCTTTTGTCCATAACAAAAAAAGGCTAAGAAACCCCTGCTCTAGAGAAAGGCCTCCAGATTTTTGGTTGGATTCTCTAAGGAGATTCTATGGGAGGCATACATGATCTACACTGTTGTGGAAATTACTCACATCAATGATGTCATAAATCCATTGAAGTTAAAGTATCTGTTCACACTTTTTCTTAAAAAAAAAAAGATCCTGAGGGTAGCACACTTTGACCTCCTTCACTTTTGAAAAACTGATCTTTGTTATTTCTTGCTGCTAACTAGAGAAGAAAAACTGGTCATAACAGTAGCTTATGATTGGAGAATGAGGGAGCAAAACAGAACTCCATACGAGCTTCCTGTAACTCTCTATCCCTGAATTCTCTGTCTATGATGGTCTCTATTGCCTTGGTCCACTTGAAATATGGAGGGAAGCCAACCACACTGCTTCTCATTCAAGTTGGCAGCAGTAGTGGCAACATTCAAGCTGTGGTTGGTCAGTTTCCAGAAATAAAGTCACTTGAATAAAAAGTGCTCCTCTTATTTCCCTCACTACTGGTTGGCAACTTCATTTAGTCACTAGCAAAATCTTTCCCCTCACATCACTGACCAGCTTGTAGCCACCTGACAGAACCTTATGGGCCCTGTACACTATATTTGTTAAACCAATGGTTCATACCACTTTTTTAAAATAAAAATTCCACAATACAAAATTAAGGATACATCACAAAAAACACTTGCACTAAGCCCTCTAACTTTACTATAAGGCATGGCTTTATCAGAAGGCAATAGATTACTGTTTTATCTGAATGTTTGCTTCTACACATCCAAATTGAAAATTAACAATAATCTGACACAAAATCATAATTCTTTTTTTTTTTCTGGTGAGGCAGTTGGGGTTAAGTGACTTGCCCAGGGTCACACAGCTAGTAAGTGTTATGTGTCTGAGGTCCTCCTGACTCCGTGACCGATGCTCTATCCGCTGCGCCACCTAGCTGCCCCCAAAATCATAATTCTTAAGCATCTATGGATAACTTTAGATGAAAAGGTTATGTAACAAGATATTCAGAAATGTTGTAAGTTTCAAGTTCCAGAATCAGAATTTCAGACCTAGAAGGGGCCACAGGCCATCATCAGTCCAACTCATACTTCAATAACAATTCCCTATACAACATTCCTAATGATTGATCAGATGATCAGTCTTTGCTTGAAGACCTAAGGTGAATGGAATTCTACTATCTCCTGAAGCAACAGATTCTATTTGTAGACTTCTGATTGATTCTTAGACAGCTTTTCCTGATGTCACATTTTACTATGACTGCTACCCAATGAGCCTAGTTGCACTGTCTTGAGGCCATGAAAAATTAGTCTAGTCCTCTTTAGAACAGAGAACCTGGGCCTCAGGGAGCCAAAAACAATTGATGGTCTATATGGAAGGGGACTCAGACTCATTGGTGATCCTGCTACTCAGAGAACCAGAGGAACTGGTAGGTCTGCACCATGGATGAACTTCATTTCAGCCTAGATCTCATCTATTCTATCTTCTGGTGCTCATGGAAATCTGGTTTTCTTCAGATGACTCCAATGGCCAACCAATGTGGGTTCTACTCCTTCATACCACTTGACATAACCCCTGCTCCTGACTATTACTTCCAGACCCTCACTATGCTGTCATTGTTGCAACCCTTCATCCTCTGAGGTTCATTTGATCCAACTCCTTGGTGCCATCCAGATTCTTTTGCTATAATGTACTAGCTGTCAGGTCACCCATTCTCCTTTCTAAAGGAGTTCACTGATGACCTTCACCTTCCTCTATACCATTCTTCATATTCTCACACTTGGAGATATCAGTATATACAGTTTGATTTCCCCTCAAATGCTTAAGAATTAAGGCTTATCAATCTCTTTCATTCCCAAGACTTGCAACTTCATTTTACCTCAGCTACCTACAGGGTGGCCATATCTTAGATCACACTATGAACCATAATTATGCCTCCAACATGATTTTCAATGGTAAAATCTCCTTGCTCTGGTCATAAGCTCCTCTCTTTAACTCTCATCATCTCCCTTCTCCCAAAACTATTCTTCTTCCTTGCTGTAACCTCCAGTCACTCTGGCAGTCTGCTCTTGCTTCACTTTTTTTTTTCTCTTCAGAATAACAGGTTCATAAGTTTAGAACTGGAAGGGACCTCATATATCAATTCTTAATTGTGTGTCACTGTGATGACCTCTTCCTCTCTCTTGCTGTTGAAGGCCACTGGGTTAAGTTATACGACTATACCAACTGGGTCTATAAATTCATGTCATCTAATCCCAACTGGTCCATTGACTACTACATGGTAATCCTTTTTTTATTTCTTAGTTTATAACCTTTAGTATTCCCTACAGCATTGTTACAAACCTCTTTTCTCTCTTCAAACCCCAGATACTTTCCCCACCTCCTTCTTTGATTCATTCTGAGTTCCCTGATCTCTCATAATCCACATTCCATAAACCCTCAACATCACCCATTCTTTCTTTCTTTACTCCAGGTCACTGAGGATAGGGTGGCTCTTATCCTTTTTAGGGCCAAATCCCTTGTCGTGTTCACCATCCCTTACTCTTTGGGGAGCTGGCACCACTCATCAATCCTCAATCTCTCCTTTTTTTGCTAGCTTCTTTCTTTCATTCATCCAGGTATCCCCTAGCCTTATAAAAACCTTACTTGATGCTGCCAGTTCCTCAAGCTATGATTCCATATCTCTCTTTCCTTACACTGCCAAATTCCTAGAAAGAATCACCCACTCTCACTGCCTCTCCTTCCACCACCTACTCACTTCTCAACTGCAATCAGGTTTCTGATTCCACCAATTCACTGAAATTTCTCTCTCCAAGGTTACCACTGATTTCTTAACTATTAAATCTAAGAAGATTTTCTCAGTCCTTATCCTACTTGCACACTCTTATGAGTTCTGACAGTTTACTGACCACCATCCTCTTTTTGACTATTTGGCTTCTGGGACCTTATGTTTTTCCTGCTGGTTTTTCCTACCCTTCTCAGTCTCCTTGGCTAGTTTGCCATTCACTTCCTGTGTCTTAAATGTTGGTCTCTTTCAAGAGTCTGCCTAAACTTTCTTCTTTTATCTCTCTAGACTCTCTCTTTTAGTGATCCCTTCATTCCAGTGGATTTAATTATTATGTCAATACATATAATTCCCAAATTTATAAATAGAACTCCACTCTCTCTCCTGAACCATAGGCTTACATCACAAACTTTAGGTTGGATGTTACCACTTTAGGTGGACAATTCCACATTAAATATGGAATTTATAATCTTTTCCTCTGAACTCACCCCTCTTCCAAATTTCTTGATTTTTGTTAAGAGAATAGTTATTATCCCAGGCACCCAGGTTTATAATCTCAGAATTATCTTTTTCTTTCTCTTTCACACCCATATCCAATCAGTGGCAAAATCCCCACATCTACCTTCAGATAGCTCTTATATTCATCTCACTTATACAATTACCATACTAATCACCTCTTGCCTAGACTATTGTAATAGTATTTCAATAGGTTTCCCTCCTTTTAGTTTCTCTTTTTTCCAGTTCCCTTGCCACTTAGTTGCCAAAATGATGTTGGAAAGGTATGTGGGAATCAGGTTGTGAAAGGCTTTAAAGAGAAACCAAGATTATATTTGAGCCTAGAGGCAATAGGGAGTCATTGAAGTTTACTGAGTAAGAGAGTGATTTGGAAGATTACTTTGGCAGCCTTGTGGAGGACAGTCTGGAAAAAGCAAAAGGATGTCTTGTTGTAGGCCACATACATTGTTTTTCTGCTTAATTTTACTTTATAGAGTAGGACCAAATATGAAAAGTTAAATTGGGTGTGTTAGAATTTGGAGTGGTAGGAAACATCCTTTTTTGCTCACAAATTATACCTTAGGGAATACAGATCAGAGAATTTAGAACTGGAAGGGACTTTACAAATGATCTAGTCCAACTCCCTTCATTTTACAGATGAACATACTCAGAGATTAAATGAATTGCCTCGGATCACACAGGTATAACAAATAGTAGGCCCAAGATGTGAATGCAGGTCTCCTTATTCCAAACCCAATAGTCTCATGCGTTCAGAAGATAGCGTCTTTTGGAATATTAATCTAAAACATTTGGTTAGTGTTTCTAAAAAGATAAACATCTTATCTACCATACAGAAGTTGTAACTGTTCCTCTTTCCAAATGAAACTACAATAAAACCCATAATAAATACTTTGCCAGAAGCATTTTCATTGATTAATTCCATGGACTGATTTAAAACAGCAGATTACAATTAAAATGTTAAAGCACGTTTGGGGAATATGACCCTACTTGCCAATTTCCACTAAACAGATCATTTAATCCCAATGGTTTAAAATGGGTGGATTCAAAGGCTTTGGGTTTGTTTCCAGCATTTCTGCAATGCATGGTTCACCCACATGAAATTAATGTCTTGGAGTGTTAACTGGTTTCTTATTAGAGATAGCATGAAATGGTTTGTATTTATATTTTAAGTGTTCCTATTCATCTAGCAGTAGTTTCCGAGGCCTTGTTTATGTTTGGGAGTAATTTAGTTAGTTTACTTCCTTCACAGTACTCCTTTTCAAGTGATATTTGTTTATCAGTCACAAATACAGCCACACTAATCCATTTTGATAAGCTAAATAAACCCCTGCAGTTTGTCAGTGATGCAGCCCATATGTAAATGAGCTGTATATTATTGCAGGAGAGACATGCACAATTTCAGTCTAGTCATCCTTGCCTAATGTGGCTGTCAGGTGTGTCACGAGCAACAGATGCTTGTTTGACAAAGGACCTTTTTATTCTGGCTAATTAAGCAGTTGGACACACCCGCCTGTTAATGGTTCTGCTTTGTACAGCTAGCTCTGGCTGAATCATGTGAATCTACAGCTAAATAGGCCACATTTTGAAAGAAGGCTAATTAACCCCTCCAAGAAGGAAAAAAATATTGCACAAACCCAGCTGCTGAATACAAGATTAGCGTTTCTTCAATTTGATGGGCAAAACCCAGGCAAAGCAACTGTGTTTGGAACAAACATGCTTTACTTCAAGTTTTGAGGCATTCACATTTTCTTTGTTAAACTTCCTGAAGATTATTTAATACACTCCAATTCACAGTAGGGTTCCTATTGCCACACACAATGTACATGCCAGACTAAATGGTTTAATAGTCTGACCTAATCAATTACCTATCAAATAGAGCTGCATAACTGAACTAAGTTAAAAAAATAGGTATCTATTTAATTTTTATTGGAGTCTTTCGTCTTGAACTAATTTGCTCTCCTAAATGGCAAAGTTTGCAAAGTTTGGTTTCACTATATACACTTTATTGTCTCACACTTTAGAATGTAACACGTTTTAAATAAAGGCCTGTAATTTACTTTCGAATGCAATAGGCAGTCTTCTTTCTCCTTTTAGAAAGACAAAAGAAGCCAGATCAGAACTCAAAATGAACTAATCATCTAATTACACTTAGGATGATAGCAATTTAATTGACAAGAGAGGATGCTAATCTAGATTTTGAACATCCTTTAAGAAATTATTTACAACAGAATTAAGAACCCTACTCAACAGAATTGCAGAATTGAACCTAAAACAAAAATTAAATTCTTCATAATAACAGCAACTCCCTCCTGCCCGACCATAAAAAGAAAGAAAACCTTTATTTGCTGTGCCATCTCACATAGGCAGAAATCCATATACTCATCACTACTGAAGGACAGCATCCCAAAACTTTTGGTCCTGAATATACTAGTTTAAGTACCTACATTCTTGACGAGAGAAGCAGGAAATTTTCTTCCCAAGCTGTTCCCTAGGAAATATATATATATATGTATTTTTAAAATCTACTTTAATTTAGTGCATAATGCCCACAGCAACTGTTAGCTCTATTTTTCTTAAAATTATACAACCAAAATGAAAAGTGTTGGAGAATTTGTTTTCTCATGACATTTAATTTCATGCATATAAAGTTGTTGGAGCTGCATACATTTGTGTTTGATAGAAAGAAGAGAAGAACCCTCACAGGTTAATAGCTGGACAATTACAGAACTTCAGCATTAAAAACTATATAAATGTTTTTCTGCAATACATTAGAAAATGTTAATATGGCATTATAATCAAGAGGGTTGTCATAATTTTTATAGTTTTTTTTTTTTAACAGCATTGTACCACCTTACACTGGCCAGTAATTTACCTGCAATTAGATTTGAGGCTTGGTCATTTACAAATAAAATAAGATGCGTAGAAGAGAGATGGAGAAATAGCATAAATTGAAGGGTTTAAAAGGGATTATTTTTTTCTTTCAAAATCTTTACTGGTTTATTTAGTTTTAATGTTCTAATTCTCATGATTGTGTAAAATAAAGCTATTGTACCAAAGTGATTTGTAGGAAAAATGACTGAATGATAATGGTGTAGATTGTTCAGCAGTCACCTTCCTGAGATAACTGATGACAGTGATTAATGCTGGTGATGATTAATCTGTGTACTGGTAACATATACAGGTTGCCTGGGTAACTTTTTTACTTTCCCAAACAAAGCTTTTCTTTTTTCTTTTTTTAAAAGCCAATTCTTTTCTTAATCAGAACAGATTATGAAAGTCCTTCTTTCATGAGAAAAAAATTAAATTATGTTAACAGTTTTCATCTTAAAGGCTTAATTCATTAAAAATAAAAGCAATCTGTTAACACAAAATTCAAGCCACATTTTATTTAGAAAAAGCAAACAGATGAAATTGCATAACAGATATACGATGATTTATTTAAATCCTCTTCTTAGTTCCAAAAAAAAAAATTAGAATCAGTCACATAAGTGGCTTCTGGGGAATAATAACTATGGAAATACTTCTTGGTCACTAATATCCTTACCCTATACCTTTTTCTCTTTACATGAGTTAAAAGACATTATTGTTATACTTAAATAGCATTGCATCAAAAGTTAGCAGCTTGCAACAACACATGGCCAAAAAACCCACAACAAGCATTATGTTGTCATTTAATTTTAGATATATTTGTGTCCTCAATGCCTGGTACTATGCCTTGAATACAGTAAGCACTTAAATACCTGCTGAATAAATGAATGGATGAATGAAGATAGACATAAACTAGATGATAGTATTATTAGATATGTCCAGAATGAAGTGAATTACAAGATGCCAAGAAGGTTGTATTGATTGATTGTTCTATATCAACTCGAAGGGGCTTCTCCAGGTGACTGTCACAGGGTACTCTCCTTAGTTTTCTTATGTTTTATATTTTTACCAATGACTTAGATAGAAGAAGGCAGAACTGCCATAACTATAAAATTTATGGATAAAAATATGGGAGTAAAAGCTATTATAACATGACAAAATCAGTATCAAAAAGATCTCAGCAGGTAGGAATGCTGGGTTGAAGCTAACAAAATGAAAAATGAGTGACAAATGAAAAATCTTGCACTCCAAAAATACTATAAATACAGAGTAGGTTTCAGCTATAAAACCCTTAAAATTTAATATGATCAGTCAAAAAGCGTTCATTAAGCACTTAGTGTGCTAAGTGCTTAGTATACAAATAGTTAAACAATTCCTACTCTCAAGGACTTTAATTCTGTTGGGGAGACATTATATTACGTACATGTGCATATTTGTAAATACATACATATATGCATAAAATGTATACAGAATAAACACAAAACAAATTATTCTACAAGGTAGAATATACAGTACCATAATACAGAGTAGTTAGGTAGGGAAGATAATAGGAGTTGGGGGACAGCAAGAGAGCCTTTATGTAAAATGGAGCTTGAGCTGTGTCTTGAAGGAAGACAAGGATTCTATAAGGCAGAGGTGAGGAGGACGTGTCTTCTAGGCATGGAAGACAACCAGTTCAAAGGCATTGAGGGAGAAGAGAGTGCCATGTGTGAGGCACAAAGAGGAGACCATGTAGGAAACATGTAGGGATGTATTAGGGGATACAGAATATTATATATATACATATGTACATACATATAATTATATATATGTTACACATTATATATAGTATATCTACATATAGATATGCAGAACAAATATATACAGAACACGAAACAAATTATTCTACAAGATAGACTCCACAGTGCTATAGTACAGGGTAGATAGGTCCAGAAGATAATGGCATTTGGGCACACGAACAAATGATTGACTGAGTACCTAACATGTAATAGGCACTGTACTAGTCACTAAGAAAGAAACAAAAAGAAAGTTGTATCAGTTGGGAAGGAGACCAAAAGTATCAGATGTGCCTTTTTTTTTTTTGCTCTCTTTTCCTCTAAGGTTTTTCCCCCCTCTTTTAGGGCTAGTTGCTTTCACTACTCCATCTCAGAGCTAAGATGCAACAGAATCCAAGGGCACTCTTCTTAACCCACTTATAAGCAGCAATTCTTCTTTTCTCAAGCCTCTTAAGCTATGGATGAGCAGTTTCCAGAAATACAGGCATTCAGAGTAAATAACTATTAGCCTTCCCCTTTCACTTTTTTTGCCCCCAGTTGAATCATTTTTCAACCGCGTTTCACTCTCTGTGAGGCCATTTGCTGTTTTCTTGTTAAAGATACCAGAGTGGTTTGCCATTTCCTTCTCCAGCTCATTTTACAGATGAGGAAACTGAGGCAGAGATAATTGATTTGCCCAGGGTCACACAGTTAGTGTCTGTGGTTGGATCTGAACTCATGAAGATGAGTGTTCCCGATTCCAAGCCCAGTGCTTTCTCCACTATGCCACGTAGCTGTCCCATTCTCCTATTACTGAAATCAGAACTCCACCCCAAAACCAAGGCATTTTTTTTCTTGCATTCTGTATCATCTGGAAAATAAACTAGCACTTTTTTTTTTAAGATCATGGGCAACTATTGTGATATGGGCTAGGAGGGCCAATACAAAGAGGTTTCTTCTCTTGAGATGGGAGTAGGGGAAGGGCAGATGTTGTACCTGGGATGGCAACTGTGGATTCCTACAAGAGCAAGACAAAGATCACTGTTTTTTTACAACTATTAGACGTCCTTGTTGGTTTAATGGGAGGTGGAGGCAGTAAGATGGATTTCCACTTTTCTTTTACACTTATCATCCTAAAAGCTCTATCTCCCTACTCTTCAAATCCACTTTCCCAAATGGACATATTCTAACTTCTCCCCTATCTTCTTCATCCTATTTCTTCCTTCCCTTCTTCATAAAGGTGATAGTATCACTGACCTAGAGCTAGAAGGCATAGTCCAGCCCCTACATTTTATAGATGAGAAAAGAGACCTGCCTAATGTTACACGGGTAGAAAGCAAGGGTCAACTGAGGTCCCGCGACACTAAATATAGCACTCTTTCTACCATGCCATTAAGGACAACAGAGATGTTTGCTCCTCACAATCTATATTCCCATTCTAACTCTGTGCCTGTGGATGGGTTGTCTCCTATGCTTAGTATGTATTCTCTCCTCACTTCCAACTTCCAGAATGCCTCACCACCTTCAATTCTCAACCCAAAGACCCCTTCCTACTGAGCCTTTTCTTAATCTTACCATTTGCTAGCCACACCCCACACCAAGCTAAATTACCTTGTAATTTACTTTATATATATATATATATATATATATATATATATATATATATATATATACATGTATATATATATATATACATATATACATATATACATATTTTTGTATTTACAACAATACTGTTGGTTCCCCTAATAGAATGTGAGTTTTTTTAAGTCAATGGGTCATTTGTTTTTGTTCTTGTATCTCCAGTACCTAGCATAATGCCTAGTATACAGCACATATTTAATAAATGTTTGTTGATTATTTAATTTATTCCCCCCTCTAATCCAGTGACATGAGATCAAAAGAACATACATTGCATCTGACAGAAGACTTTACAGACCATTGAATGCAACCATGCCCCATTTTACAAATGAATAACTGAGGCACAGAGAAGATAAATGTGCTCAAGAGATTACCAGATTTATATGAAACAAATAATACTGTAATTATCAATATCTCTAGACTAACATCTCATTATCCTATACCACAAACAAATGAATGTGGTTGTGATTCACCTTACAAAACTCAGCAAACACTGACTGTAAAGAAAATTCTTGCCAAGAAAGGTCTCTTAAAAACTCATTGTAAAATTAGAACTGCACGTCCATGGAGAGAGGAGGATTGGCCCTTGGATGGAATGAAAATCACACTAAATAATTATATGAACTTTTAAAAATCACACACTAAGGAAAAATTACCATTCTTTGACAATATTTGAAACTGCTCACCAAATATAAATATTAGGGTAAAATGTAAAATATTATTCCCTTGGAGATTGCTACATGAAAAAGAGCAATAGATCCTACATTTAAATTCATTTTATATCTTTGGACCCAATACCACACATATTCCCTTTAAAAACTTGTTTGACATGTTTTGGGTTTTTTAAAGGGCCTCTTCTTGACATCTCTTAATTGTTTATTTAACAGCCCTTATTTAATGCTGCTAATGTGGTTAAGGGCAATGTTAAGTTCTTTACAATTGGAAGCACTTACAGTAAGGTATAGGGTACCTCTTAAAAAACGTAATTATCCCTATTTAGCATTTTTTGCTCATGAAATTTTCACATAATAGATTTCTTTCTTCTGGGCTTGTAAAACTTGGGCAGGAGAAGGGGAAGGGAATTCTTCCCTTAACATTGCTAATCCTTCACACAACCACAGTATCCTGTTTCTCTTCTTTTCTTTGCCAAATTTCTCTTGAGGCTGTTACTATCTGTAGTCCCCACACCTTCCCCAAAATAGCCATAGTTCTTGAAATCTGCCTTGTGCCAGCACTCACCAAAATGGCTCTCTCTGATATTCATTCCACTTCTCAAAGATTCTCTGTGTCACTATGCAAGACATTGCCCCTAAAATCCAAGACTGAACTTTCATGGTTCCAGTTACACCACAATAACCCCTTCCACCTCCTTTCTACCTTTCCTAACTGTGCTGTAGAGGAACAAATGAGCTTTACTCCCAAGGGATTTTTCTACTCCATTATTCCCTATCTAATGTTGGAGCTGATTCATAAGGGAATATTGTTGTTTTTCAGTCATGTTGTTCTTTCAGTCATGTCTGACTCTTCGTGACCCCATTTGGGGTGTTCTTGGCAAAATGTTACAGTGAGTTGTCATTTTCTTCTCCAGCTCATTTTTACAGATGAGGAAACTGAGGCAAGCATGACTAAGTGACTTGTCCAGGGCATACAGCTAGTAAATGTCTGAGGCCATATTTGAATTCAGGAAAATGAGTCTTCCTGACTTCAGGCCCAGCACTACGAGAAGGCATGAGTAAAAAGCAAGCCTGTCGTGGAGGAAAGGAGTCATCACTTCATATAACAGCCTCCACAGTGCTTCATGAACAAAAAAACAAACACTACTTAACAGAATGCAAAATATAAAATAAGTAGAGAACTCAAATTGCAGGATTTCTAACAGGTAAAAGGTTACAAATTTTTTTTCTCAGATGGATAAATCAGCTATAATTTGTAGAAGTTTAGAAGATGCTAAGTAATACCTCTATTTGAGATACTAGCCAGACTAGACTATATATCCTGTAGGTCATTTCATCGCCTCCTAGAATATTACAAATGAATACATAAATATACACATATGTGTTATATGTATTATATATACACATACAATGTGTATATATACATACATACATGTATACATATATAATATGCATTTAATTTCCTAATTTACTATTTTTTAAAAGAGTTGGCATGTTGTATATATGGATCAGGTATGGTACAGTTACTTGTCACTCAATGTAAATAGCTGGGTGTGTCAGACTCAGTATTTTATTACTGCATCATCTCTGTGGGTAAACTGTAATGTGCATACTGCCTAAAAGTGTTTACAAAGAAATAAAGGAACAAAAATCCTAATTCCTTGTTTGCTGGGAGGTGGAAGGGGGTGAGGGGTAGGGGTGGGGAGAAGTGAGAGGGAAGTGAAATCCAACATAACAGTAATTTGCCACCAAAATAAAAAGGGGGAAATTTTTGAATTTTTACTTGCAGCAAATAAGTGTAATTTGGGGTTGTAAGATGGAAATCTTTTCAATGTAATGGTTTGCATAAAAAACCCAGCCTTTATAAGGTGCACTTTTTATTGTCAGACAGCATGAGATGCCCGTAGCTATAATTAGTTTTACATGGCAGGTTTACAAGCTCTCCACAACTTGTGCTATTTATCCATGTTAAAACATTTCTGCAATTACCTCTGTATATCATGTTACACTCATTTTTCCTTTTTAAATGAATTTTAAATAGTTTTAGGAATGGCTGTAAATCCTGAACCAACTATATTGCTTTTCTTTCTGATTAGTCATCAGATTCATATTTGGATTTTCTGTGGATCACAAGTTGTTCATAACTTATTTACACAGAAGCAATACTTCAGTATCGAAGGTTATTACAGCAAGGTAAAGACAGACTCTTTAATACCTCCAAACATAACTGGTATAAAATTTTGTTTCCTGTGCAGCTACTCTTATCCAGGTAACATGAATGCTATTGTACTAGTTCACAACAATAAGCTCATTCTTTTCTGTCAAAAAACACATAAAACAAAAAATATGGGCAGGCTATTTTCTATAGTCTCATGCTGTCACTTTCACCTAGGCCAAGTTCATAACCATTTCTAAACTTCACACTCTTCCCTTACTTTCCTAATGAGGCCTCCTCAACACTGACTGGCAGATTTGTAGTAAGAAAGTAAGAAAAATCTCGAAAAATAAAGAAATAAATGTATATTTTGAAATCCACACAGGTGAAACTGGGTTACTCAAACAACTAGAGTGAGCTCACTGCTTCTTCCAAGTAGGAAAGGTGATGAGCCTCCTATCAATCATTTTTTCATGTTACAAAACTGATCTCTGCTCTGCCAGTTGTAATCATCATCTTGGTCATTAGGTCATTAAGAATTTCCAAAATGCTATTTTCAAATATTTTTAGGCTGACAGGCAGAATATTTTGAGCCATATGGACAAAAGCAAAGTGTGAACTCAAAGACAGGATGGCTGTTGAATTTCCTTGTTTAAACTGTTTGCAAAGAAATAGAATGGAACCTATTTGACTGTTAGGGCCCACTGTTCTGGGCTGATCACGAATATGTCCATAGTGTGATACTCGCTCTCCTAACAGAATGAGGGGTACACATATGTATGGGTTGAGCAGACGTAGTCGAGGCGGCAGAGTATGGTACTCCTGCCACATCTCCATCGACACGCCCACTCTGTGTCCCTTGAGGTGGCTAGACCTATAGGTGCTAGCCAAGTTTCCATCATCAGCCGCCTGTACATTGTGATTGCTCTTCATTGGTGTGGAGGTGGGATTGGGCTGTGGAGTATAAGTGGCTCAGTCTGGTTACAGGCAGAGCTTTCTATTCTTTCCTCCAGCTTGCTTCCTTTACCCTCCCTGTTCTTCCCCCACTTGCTTTCTCCACTTTTAAACTTTTCTATATGACTTAATAAAGTGATTGAGCATATCCCGATCAACTCGTTCTTTTGTGTATCCGGGTAGGCTCCAAAGACTCGAGTGGCCACTGTGGTGGCCAATGGGTCACCGCAAACTCCCCGTCTTTGTTTAAAAAGGAGAGTTTTTAAAGTGTGGTTGGCATGCTCCACAATGGCTTGGCCAGTAGGGTTATAAGGAATGCCTGTGACATGCTTAATGCCAAACTGGGAACAAAAATGAGTAAACTGGGCAGAAGTGAAAGCAGGCCCATTGTCTGTTTTTAGAGAGGCTGGGAGGCCAATTGCCGCAAAGCAATGGAATAGGTGGGTAATAACGGCCTGAGTGGTTTCCTTTCATGTCACTGTAGATTGGTTCCTTCTGAGCTTTCCCAGAATTCTCCGGTGGCCGCTGGGGCCTTTGGCCTGCTCAACTGGATATAGATATGGCCCTGTTTACTCATAATTTTTTGTGTTTTGATCGGGACTTGGTCCTCACTCCTGCCATGAAACACTTCGGGCTGTTGATGACATGCCCTAGCCATACGTCCCCTACGAAAACCGTGCTTCAGGCACCTCGAGAGCCATTGCTGAACTGTTCATACAATATGCCACCCATTGTCAAGGTAGTTTCAGTAGGGTGGCCCCAAGTATTATTCAGATAAGGTTGCAGAGTCCAAATACCCATATGCCCCAGTTGGGTGCCAATTGCAATGGGTGCTATCGCCGTGTACTATCTCCTACTGAGATTAGGCAGCCAGGAACATACTCACCACAGTGGCCACTCGAGTCTTTGGAGCCTACCCGGATACACGAAAGGACGAGTCGATCGGGATATGCTCAATCACTTTATTAAGTCATATAGAAAAGTTTAAAAGTGGAGAAAGCAAGTGGGGGAAGAACAGGGAGGGTAAAGGGAGCAAGCTGGAGGAAAGAATAGAAAGCTCTGCCTGTAACCAGACTGAGCCACTTATACTCCACAGCCCAATCCCACCTCCACACCAATGAAGAGCAATCACAATGTACAGGCGGCTGATGATGGAGACTTGGCTAGCACTTATAGGTCTAGCCGCCTCAAGGGACACGGAGTGGGCGTGTCGATGGAGACGTGGCAGGAGTACCATACTCTGCTGCCTCAACTACGTCTGCTCAACCCATACATATGCGTACCCCTCATTCCGTTAGGAGAGCGAGTATCACACTATGGACATATTCATGACCAGCCCAGAACAGTGGGCCCTAACATTTGACAAACTGATGACGGAGAGTAGGACTATCTATATTAAATTATCTGTTTTTGTACCAAGGTCCTGGAGGGAATGACTTGAACCATAGTGTGTTTGCTTTTTTGTAATAGTGACAAAGTATCTTAAGGATCTATTTTTAGAAATTCATTTTAATTATAAAGCACTGAACTTGAAGCCAAGAAAACTTGGATTTTAACATTGCCTCAGATACTTTTTAGCTTTATGATCTTGGCCAAGTCATTTAACTGCTATGGAGTGCTGAGCCATCTCCAACTACCTAACTAGCTTGTTCCAATTATTAAATTTTCAGTGTTAACGTTTTGTTGTTCAATCATTTCAGTTACATCCAATTCTTTGTGAACCCATTTTGTGTTTTCTTGGCAAAGATACTGGAGTGGTTTGCCATTTCCTTCTCTAGCTCATTTTACAGATGAGGAAATGAGGCAAACAAGGTTAAGTGACTTGCCCAAGGCAA
Organism: Phascolarctos cinereus; assembly: GCF_003287225.1. Classification (NCBI taxonomy): domain Eukaryota; kingdom Metazoa; phylum Chordata; class Mammalia; order Diprotodontia; family Phascolarctidae; genus Phascolarctos; species Phascolarctos cinereus. Next base: position 121,909,829 of record NW_027555847.1, on the reverse strand, counting down.
ATAGCTAATAAGTATCTGAGGCCAGATTTGAACTTGGGAAGATGAATCTTCCTAATTCCAGGCCTGACACTCTATCCACTGTGCCACCTACCTGCATTTAGACCTCAGAAATGGTCAAATGGTACATACACTTCTTAATTTATTGTTTTGCCGATTGTCTAACTTAAGAAAGTAATGGAGACAATGACAATAATGTAGATTAAATTTTAAATTGTGCCATGCACACACTTTTTTCTTTTCTCTTCTGGAGACCCAGTTGTTAAACTTTTACGAGAATGCCCCTACCTCTAATCCTCAAATCTCTCACCTGTAAAAATAAGTAAAGTAATACCTCTAAGATCTAGCGTATAAAGTTATTGTATCAAATGACATAAAATATGTAAAGCACTTTGCCAACTTCAAAGTGCTATTATAAGGCAGTTATTATCATCTCACTCATCTTTTTCAACAGGACTGAGATAAAAACAGTAATGAGTAAGCTGATATCCTGCTATTCTTTTTTTTTTAATTTAATGTTCTCCAGATTACTGCAGACGTAGGGAAATACCTGGTTTTTACTGGTGAATAAAAATATTAAGGTATAATTCCTCCCCAGAAGGCTCAATGAAAACATCCTCAATGCAATTCCAGTAGGAGACAGAATGACAAGAACGCTATCTATCTTATCCCACATGATTGTACTTTCTCCTCTGCTAGGTCTCCATATTTTGAAAGCTTTTAGTTTCATGAAGTTTAGAGATTATGAGTATTTGGTATGGTGGCAAACAGCTATTTGAAAAGGTTGGTTTTTGGTTTTTCTAGATCAGTATTAAATCCAGGCAGTTGTGAGTGATACTTTGGTCTGTGATAAAGGTCTGGTTCAAGTACAGCTTACTGGTTGAATCCTCCAATATATTTTAACATCTATATTTAGAGATCATGTCTCCTTATGTATTTGGTAGGTGGTTGGTTTTTATAACTTGCATTAATGGGTTGAGCATTTTCTATCACTTTACATAATTTACACTGATTGGTATAAGTCTGGGCTCTAAAAATACCAGCTTCCTGTACTTCCTGTTGGTGATTTGGTGATACACTGACATCATAAATCCCTCTGTTTCCACAAACCAATCCATGTGAATCAGCCATTTGTTCAACTTATTATATTTTTTATTGTTGTTATTACTATGGATTGGCAAAAATAACAAGCTCTTCCAATGTTTTAATAAGAAAAGATATATTAGCTCATATGGCTCACTCATGCTTAAAATAACCACAGAAAGAAATACCATTTTCTGAGATAAATACATTGATTAATGAATCACAAAAGATGACACAAAAAAGATGGAAGCTAACTCTTTTGAATCTTGGGTAGCTAGAGTAGTTTAATTAAATGAACAGTTAGTCCCTAAGAAGTTTTCTCATTATATATTTAATTTTTTGTTGTTTGTTGTTCAGTTGTCTCAGTCATGTCCGACTCTTTGTGACCCCATTTGGGGTTTTCTTGGCAAAGATATTGGAGTGGTTTGCCATTTCCTTCTCCAACTGATTTTAAAGATGAGGAAACTGAGGGAAACAGGGTTAAGAGACTTGACCAGGGTCGCACAGCTAGTTAGTGTCTGAGGCTGAATTTGAACTCTTCTTTCTGACTCCTGGCCAAGCACTTTATCCACTGTGCCACCCAGCTGCCCAATATTTAATTTATATACCTTCAAAAATAATTAACTAAACAAGGCAGTATGTCTCTTCCAACTGTAAGTTTGATAAGTGGGATCATGATATTAATTGCTCATATTTAAGTAGTCTTTATAGTGACAGAGCTCCTTATATACACTAGACCATTTGTCTTTTATAATAACTCCACCTAACAATACTATTCCTATTTTATAAATTGTGGTTTGTCCTTCATTCTCGAAGAGGACCATGACATCAGGGATGATGACATGACTTGAATTGACTTTAATTTGAGTGAGAGAGGACTGTGCAAAGTCACCAGCCCCACTTTCTCCTCCAGCTCCAGTGGCCAGATATTGATCAGGATGACTGGAGATGGTCCAGGATGCAGGAGGTAACCTTGGCCCTTTCAAGCTAAGGTCTTTTCAGGTTCTAGGCAACACCCATTCAGTGAATAGGCTTCTGTAAGAAGTGAGTCTAGGGATGGCCCCTTTAACAACAAAAAAAAAATCAAATTGGGATGGGAAGACCCTCAGGGCTGTTGGTAAAAAGAGAAACACTTACTATTTACATTCACTCTGAGCCTGGAGGGCCCCCCAAAATAACTATTAAGTGGTGCTTGGGCAGGGACTTATTCTTGTCCAATCCAAGAGATCCAGAATGAATTTGGTTTAAGGCTTGGTCTTTGAGAAAGAAGTCAGTAAACCCCAAGTTAACCCCAAGTGGTAGCTTTTGGCCAGGGAAATTTACCTTCCTTTGGGCAGAACACCCTCAGAGAAGAGGAGGGAAGAGGAGAGCAGAGGAGAGCAGGGCAGAGGACAGCAGAAGAGAAGCTGAGTTGTCCAAATGGAACCAGCCAGTTGGATCCCCATTCAGGCAGCTTGGATTACTCACAGGTTGTGGTTTGTCCTTCATTCTCTAAGAGGACCATGACATCAGGGAGATGATGACATGACTTGCAATTGACTTTGATTTGAGTGAGGGAGGGCTGTGTAGTCACCAGCCTCACTTTCTACTCCCAAGCCATTGGGGTCCAGTGGCCAGATATAGATCAGGATGATCGACAAGAAAGAAAATACAGATAAGAAAAATAAGACTCAGAGAGTAAAAATGATTTGTCCAACGTGATACAGCTAACAAGAGACAAAGCTAGAAATTGAATATGTCTTCTGACTACACATCTAATGCTCTTTCCATTCTGACAGAACATATATATACATATATATGTATGTGTATACCATAGAGCCTCCCACATATAATATATACATACACATATTCAGCTCCCTGAAAAGGTATATCTGAATTTAATATACTTTTATTGTTACTAGCATTATCTCTAGTGATAACTTCTTATTTTTCTATTTCAAGTCTTAAATAAAACTGCCAATAATTGAAACTATATATTATTGTTAAATTTAGGCTAAATAAAGTCAATGAACATAGAAATCAGAGTAGGAGTTTTTAAAAATGTAACTCTGATTTAGGATTATCTTAACGATTCCAGAATGCAATAATTCAATTGTTATTTCTTAACTAGTTCCTGTTTAATAAGAAGAGACAGTAGAAGGAAAGAAGGGATAGAGAGGGAAGAGGGAATGAAATGCAGGGGAGAAAGAGAGAGAGAGAGAATTGGACATTCTCTGAAAAATATTTTGTAGGTTATTTGTCCTAATGGAGTATTCGAGTATATATAAAATATGGAACTTGGAGAATGTATAGAAATTTCTACAAAACTTCCTCTTCATTGATGTTTTTATATTCTCAATAGACCTCCCCATACTCCTATACCTTACCCTTTTAAAGATGATTGTCACAAAACAGAAATGCCCTCCAACTTTTATGTCCCTTATTTAACCAATAACTCATTATTATTTTATTATTAGTATTAGGAATAAGGATCAGTAATGATAATCAGTCAAAATTTTAAATATTTGTATTACTTCCTAAGAATGCATAAGCAAAATAATATAAAATCTAATGGCATTAGTGGAACACCATTTTGTATTTTTTTCAGAATTTGGGTTTTCTCAAACACGCTAAAAAATTTGAGTTATTTCAAATAGATAATTTCATAGATAAATTATTACATGAAATTGGAAAGGCATTGTAGGAACAAAATCTATACAGTTAGGATAAGAAGGGAAAGTTTAGAATGGAGCTAAAAATCTTCGCGTAATTCTCTCTGATAAAAGTCAGATAATCAAGATATATAGGGAAATAAAACAAGTATACAAAACTAAGAACCATTCCCCCATAGATGAGTGGTCAAAGAATATAAACAGTTTTCAAATAGAATTTCATACTATTAGCAACCATAGGAAAGAATGTCCCAAATCCCTAAAAATGAGAGAAATATAATTCAAAAGGACCTTGAGATTTCACCTCATACCCAGAAAATTGGCAAAGATGGGAAGGGGGAATAAGCATTTATAGAGCAGTGCCTGCTATGTGTCAGGAACTGTGCTAAATGCTCCACAAAACATCTCATTTGATTCTGTAAAGTAGGTCCTGTTATTATTCCCAATTTTAACAGTTGAAGAAACTGAGGCAAATAGAGGTTAAGTGACTTGCTCAGGGTTACACAGCTACAAAGTGTCTGGGGCTGAATTTGAACTCAGGTCTTCCTGACTCCCTGGTCCAGTGTTCTATCCACTTGCAGCATCATGCTGCCTCAGACAGAAATAGGCAATTTTGAAAGGACTACAGAAGGAAAGGCACAATAACATACTGTTTGTTGAGCTGTGAATTGGCAAAACCACTCTGTAAAGCAATATGAAATTATGCTTTAAAAAAAAAAAAAGAGAGCGGAGGAAACTAAAATGTCCCTACCGGGTCAAAAACAGAAAGATCAAATACACAGCCAAATGTTCGTAAGAGCATACTGTGGTAGCAGAGACCTGAAAACAAAGCAGATGCTCAGTGACTGAGGAATGGCTGAGCACATGGTGGTATATAATGGAGTTCATGTGTCTTAAGAAACAAAGAATTTGAAGAATTCAGAAATAAAGGAAGGCGTTTGAACTAACACAGAGGGAAGTAAGCATAGCCAAGAAAACAATATACGTGAGCACAATGATGTAAATGGGAAGAATAACAACACAAAACGGAATGCTTTCTAATGATAATGATCATATTTGGCTCAGGAGAAGAGAGGAGAAGATTCACCTCCTTCCTTTCTTGGCAGATGTAGGGGATTGTGGGTATGGAACATTGCACAGACTATCAGACTTGGCTGGTGGGTTGGTTTTATTGAGCTGCCTCTTTTTGAGGGATAGGGGATGTATTTATTTTTATTTATTATTATCACATAGTGGTGATACAAAAATGAAGGATACCACTAAACATTTTTTTTCAATTACATATTTCAATTGCATATGTTTTAATATGTTTGTACTCTGTGGACTGGTGATCTTATTGATGAAGGCATACTCTATTGGTATAAAAACTATATCAGTGTATATGAGGTTTTATTGTTTTTTAAAAATGTAAAAACCATTCTTAGCTCACTGGACCTAGAAAAAACAAGCAGCAGGCTATATTTGACCTACAAATTGTAGTTTGCAGACCCCTGGTATAGATAACAACTCACTTGCATCTTTTCATCTTATATGATTCTTGTCCCTATTTGCCCATATATCATCCTTAGAGGGACTCCCCAAAATGTTGGAGGCCTTCTAGCTCAGGGGTGCTCAACCTGGGATCCATGAATTTGTTTTTTAAAAATATTTTTGTATCTGCATTTCAATATAATTGATTTGTTTTTGCATGTTTAAAAAGCATTGTTTTTAGAAAGGGCCCATGACACAAACAAGATTAAGAATCTTTGCTCTAGGTTTTTTTTTTAGATTTCACAGATAATTACTTCTACCCACTATTCATTTTGCCATTGCTCTTGGGAAACCTACTACTTTGATATTTAAATATTATGGTATTCCAAGAGGCAACTAGGAGCCTCAGTGGATAGAGCATGGGGCCTGGAGTCAGGAAGACGTGAGTTTGAATTTGGACTTAAACACTTACTAAGTCACTTAACTTCTGTTTGCCTCAGCTTCCTCAACTGTAAAATAAGGACACTACCTCTCAGAGCTGTGAAGATCAAATCAGATGAAATGCTTGTTAAGCACTTAGCACAGTGCCTGGCACATAGCAGCTGCTACATACATTGTTATTCTCTTTCTCTGCCTTTTTCTTCCTTCCAGGAGTCACAATTCTTGGGGAGCAAAATGAGGTTTTTACTAGGGAGCAGTTTGGGATTGCTAAGCTATTCAGTTTTTCAAAAGCAAATCAGGCTTCTCTTCCTTATATTCAATTCTGGGTCCAAATCACTTTTCATTTGCAATTCCTATCCTGGATATACATTTAGGAGAGTTGATCAGGCCCCTGATTAATCTGAGCATCTCTCTTCCCCTACATGTACACTGACAACTTGTTAAGAAGACAGCTGTCAACTCCTGATGGATTTCCAGTCACCAGGGCTGCCCCCTCAATGGTCCTGATTAGGACTCAGGATGATAGACTCATATCACAGGAGCTGCCCATTCTACTGTTTTAAAGGAATGTAAGATGGCTCTCAGCTAGCCCTTTTGCCTTTTTCACCTTTTCCTTATTGAGAGGACAACCCAGTGTATAAGAGAGTAGGACAATGGGTGCCCTCTCTCCCATCTCCCATGATACCCAAAGTAACACGTTAATGGTTATCTTGAGGCAGAAGTAGGTAGAAGTTGCATTATCTTGCCTAGACAGTCTGAGATAAGAGTTCCTGGGAATGAATTGTCCTAGTCAAAGAGATGGCAGGAGCTGAGGCACTGATGAATTTCTTACAAAAACAAACATGTACCTGCCCACTCAGACCAAGAGGTAAGCTCATGGACTGTATGTCTAAACCTCAATCCCATGGTCAGAGGAAAGAGGGTCTTAATCTTCTAGACAGCTTGATCCCAAAATATACCATTCTAATCAAAGAAGAGTCTTTCTCAGTATCACAACCATAGGGATAGCTTTGTTGATGACCCCAAGTTCAAGAGTCTGCAAGTTAAAAAGCTAAGAGGGTTATTGGATATTCTAGGGGAAAAATATTTTCTGAGATGAATTACCTTTTGGAGAAACATGAGGATTGCCCAGGTATCCCTTGTGATTTGAGTAACTGAAGAAGACTACTAACTTAGGGAAACAAACCACATGGACTCCACCATTGCCACCCACAAATAAGACAGTGACTGATTGGGATAATCCAAGACCAGTGAGAAGAGTTGTTGGTTGAACAACAGTACCAAAACATAATTTTGGGCATGAGTATGTAGGTGAGAAGTTTATGAATTATTTGAGTACTTTCTGTACCTGTTTATGGTCTCCTGTGAGTCCTTTGCATGCCTATTCTCACTAGTCAGACAACTACCATCTCTATATATTCAGTTCTACTCTCTATCCTGAGCTCTGGTCTCATATATCTGGAATATTTGGAAATTTCCTGGAATAAACTCCAAATAAGGGCATAAAGAACCAAAGAGAGAAAAATGTCTTTTTCAATTAGCGCTTGGGAATTTAGTTCTACATAAACTAAATCTCCAGAGGAATGAGGCGGGGTGTGGATAGGGAAGCATGGATGGGCTATGGGTTACATTTATACTGATATATTAAGTCACTGGACAAGCCACCAAATATGTTGGAGAATGGGAGGAGGCGGAAAGTCAAAGTGGAAAAAACACTGGATTTGGAGTCTAAGGACTTTTATTTAAATATCATTTATATTATTTCCTCCAGTGTGACCTTGGGCAAGTTAATTTTGCTTCTATTAGCCTTAGGTTCTTCATGTGTATAATGAGAAGGGTTGAAAAAGACCCTTAAGGTCCCCTCTAGCTCTAAATCTATGCTCTTATGTCAAAATCTAGGCAATATGAAAAAGGAACACACATTTATTTATTAAGAGCTTATTGCCAGGCATTGTGCTGAAGTGCTTTACAAATATTTCATTTGAGATGCTTTATCTAGACCGCTAGAAGTTGGCCTCTTTTAAGTAATCACAGATCTCTCTGAGGAATCCCTGTAGTGTTGAAATTAATGCAATATCACACACAAACAAATGCATCAGAGGACCTCACCATAAACTGAGGAACTTTCTTCATTTGGACTTTATGCAGGACATCTCTCTGTGACTCTGAGTGAGAATACGTGTCCCTGTTTCATGTCTGGCTTGAAAATAATCTGAGGGTCAATGAACAAGATTATCTCTATGCTTCGTTTGTCAAGGGTTCATAGGATAATTAATATTTAGATGAGAGATGCTTTGTAGGAATAGTGCCGTTAAGGGTTCATTTTGCTGTTCTGAGTGTATCTCAAGGCTCTGTTCTAGGTCCTTTTCTCTTTACCCTTTCACTTGGTGAAGCTTTCAGGGGTTCAAATATCATTACTATGCGGACATTTCCCAGATTCTATATATCCAGGCTTAGTCTCTCTCCTGACCTCTAGTCCCAGCATCAAAAATTGCCTACTGAACATCACAAACTTGACATCCTATAGGCAACTCAAACTTAACATGTCCAAAACAGAACATATTATTTTTCTCATTAAACCAACTTGCTCTTCTGAACTTCTCTATTACTGTTCAAGTATTGCACCACCATCATTCCAGTTATTCAGGCTCACAATTTCAGTGTCATCCTTGAATCCTCCTCACTCACACACATCCCACATATCCTATCAGTGCCAAAACGTATTTATTCCACAACTCTTATCTGTATTCCCTTCTCTCTATTCACCAAGATACTACTCAAGTTCAGGCTACTTCATTCCTCCCATCTAAACTACTGTAGAAGCTTCCTTTTTGGTTTCCCTGCCTCAAGTTTCTCCCCACGTCAGTCCATTCACAACTCAGCCGCCAAAGTGATTTTCCTAAGTAATTCCTAAAGAGAATTTCCTAAGTATGTTACTCCCTCTACTCAACACTCTGGTGGTTCCCCGTTGCCTGTAGAATCAACTATAGATTCTTTCTACTGTTGTTGAATGGTCTTTAGAGTATATCACTTTTCTATCTTTCCAGTCTTCTTACACATTATTCCACATATTACTCTATTCCACACATTTTGCTGCTCACTTGACATTCCATTTCCCATCTCCATCTCCATCCTTTGCACTGACTGTTCCCCAAGTCTATAATGCTGTACTCCCTCCTCACTGATGCCTCTTCAAACCCCCAGTTTTCTTCAAGACTCAGTTCAAACATTACCTCTACATGAAGTTTTTCCTGATTTTGAGCTGCAGGTCTTCCCTCTCAAAACTAATTTGTATTGATTTTGTATATATTCTGAATAGTTTTATTTATACATGTTGTTTCCCTCATTAGAATATAGATTCCTTGAGTGCAAGAACTGTTTTATTTTTTACCTCAGTATCCCCTATGCTTAACATTGTGCCTGACACACATTAGGCACTTAATAAATATCAGTTGATTAATTAATTGATTGTTCTTTATACTCAACAAACAGTAAAAAAGCAGAATTTTACATCCCCTAAACCTTCCAGTCATTTGTTTGACTGTCAAGATATGGTCTATAAAGGATTAGCTATGAAAAACTGCCTGTCACCTTCTCATACTTTGACCAAAGATACTCTTGATACACACACACACACACACACACATACACACACATACATATACATCTAATGATATATACATAGATATATATATAGATACACATAGATATATATGTAGATTGTTCTCATATTTTAGAACAGTGACAAACTAGGAATGTAGCTTGCTAGTTTATAATACTCCTTCAATTGCTTTTGTTTGGTATTTTAGCTATGAATTTTTATTCTTTTGGTACCTTCATTTCTCTGAGACATTTTGTAAAATAACCCCTCAATGCTTTTCATATTGTCTCATTTCCAGTATGGATTTCCTAGACCTGTACTTGGTATGGTTCAGTTACAATTCACTACTTGTTTCTGTAAGTTTAATTTAAGTTTCTTTTGTATAACATATCAGTGAATGAGATATTAGGGTCCAAGTGTGATGATTCTATTGTAAATAATAATGAATATCAATTATTACAGTTACACTGAAAAATAATTTCCATTTTCTATCCATTTCTTAATCTCTTGACAGTTTCACCAAGATTATAGGGATAATAAGGCGGCTCCAACGTTTCCATAGACTTATTTATGCTTCTACTTCTTTTTGCTATTTTATGACACAATATTCTTCATAATCTTCTAGCAAGCTACTTTGTGGTGTGTTATGAATTAGTTTATATTCCAAAATGGTGTTGTCTGTGGATGCCTCATCTCTTTGCCTGGCAAGAAGATCAAGTGTTAGCTGGCTGAGGTAGTTTCTGTACTTTCCTCCTCTCTATTTGTTGGGGTGACTAATTTCATTGGTTAAGTATATACAAGAAATGGTGTTAATCTAGGTGAATATTTTTGTCTTTTTCCTTTTCCCATTTTTAGGCAAAGGATCATTTGAATAAATCACACCTTGTGGTTGTTTCAGTGTTCACAGTGCTTTCTTTTCACTTTTTATCCTTTCTTCCAAGTAGATATTGATTTTCATCTTTGCTTTAACTCATCAAATAACTGACTGCACACAAAATGCTGAGTGTGATGATTCCCATATCAGTAACCAGTTATTTTCTGTTCATTATGATATTATCAGTTTTACTTATTGTGATGTGGTTTGTTTTTAGCAACATCTGACACTGTCTTCTGAAAGAAATTATTCAGAAAATAGATGAGTTGGGTTTCTGAATAATCTATTATTAGAGGCATCAAGGTGACTTGGATAGTGTTAGATAGTGGATAGAACTGAAGTCATGAAGACTTGAGTTCAAATCTTGTCTCAGATATTTGCTAACTATGTGATCTTGGCCAAACTTAATTAAGGGGTTGAATTTGATTGCTTCTTCATGGTCCGTTCTAGCTCCAAACTTATGATGCTATGGTTAAATCTAAGCCATATTTTCCATTAAAACATTTTGCCATCCTCCCCTGTGTTTACCTTTACACTTACTTAGTGTATCTAAGTAAGAAGTCAGTAAGTATCAGAATTTACATTAAGCTGGTTTGTAGAATCTTATCAGGTTCTTGGTTACTTAAGATGCAATTACCTTCAGTGTGTTCTTTTTTCTTATGATCATTAAGCTCAGTGAACGAAGTGATAAATAAGTGTCCCACAAAATGATGTTTCCTGATGCTTTTATGCATGATAAAACCAAGCCCCTCAATTCTTTTTGCCTCTCCAAAGAAGGTCTATGAACCATCCTTTCATTTAGTTGCAACTTACTTTTTCTTTTCAATTACTGTGAGGACATCAATATTGAAATAGTTCAATTGTTTCAGTATGTTAATTTATTCATTACTGGATAAAGATCTCTTATTAAAAACACCTATAGTCAAATTATAGATAGTCTAGAACTACATGACTATATTATAGATAGTCTAAAACTACATGACTATAGTACCCTCTGATACTCTTTTAACTACTCTATCATCACTTTGAAAGTACAGGAGGATAAGCAGGATCAAGGACCATTATTTCTATGAGTTCATTTCATAGGCTGTCACACCCAAAGAATTTACCACTTACTGGCCAGTTCGGTGGTGATGACCTTTGTTATCCTTAGATTGGTTCTTGAAATTAAGTGTACAGATGCATTATGTCCCCAGAACCATATCTGAATTCTTTCAGGAGGACCTACTGAAGCTAATATTATACTAGCATAACCCTTCCAGATTTAGGACCACCTCTGTGCCATCATAAGGCATAAGCATGAAACTTTTAGAATTATAATGAAAAATAATTCAAAGGGAGATTTTAACAACCTGCAAAAATACTGTTCACAAAAACACTAGGCAAAAATCTCTGAAGTGTACTTCAGTCTCTCTTTTTCTTCCTTCCTTCAGAAGCATAAAAGCTTCTGAATCCTGAGTTTAAACTAACAAAGACATGCTATCTGGAGCAAATACAGAATATGCTCAGTAGTGAGTAAATTTACATGTAAAAACCTCTATAATTGTTTGCATGATCACCTCAATGTGGAAGTATGAACTAGAATAATGAATGAATGAAGAACCTGGAAAAATTACACCTTCTTCTTAGAGAACAAGGTGCATGAAAAACTTGGCACGTTGTATATAAGATAAAATTCCAAAAGCTTGTCTCAAAACTCAGTATTTTATTTCCCCAAATTCAACTTGAGTTCAATCTTCTTATATTTACATATATTTCTTAGTTAATGAAAATAAATGGAGAGAAAAGGCTAATTTTTTTATTTCTTAGAAAATATGTCTTAGCACCTGTAAACCCAAGAGAGAAGCAAGGAACAAAGGAATTCAGTAAAATAACAATTATAATAAATATTTCTATCTGCTTGATTCCCTTAGTTCTTGTTTTTTCAAAATATTCTTTACTAGAGTATATCAATGTCATTTATGTGATTCCTTATTTGAAAAGCCTTATTAGTAAAGGAGCTGTTATTCATGATAACAAATCATGGCACTGGCATTTAACATATAATTTACAAAAACAAAGTGATAAAAAATGTATGTACTTGATCTTTGTGATATGAGTAAATTCTTCATTTCAAAAAGCATGCTGCTTAAATCTTTTCTCTCTCTCATATAATTATCGGTTCAGGGGCAAGGAATATTAGTAAATTAAATTATCCTTAAGATACATGATGCTTTACATATTTTCAATTTAATTAGTATCTATAGATATTATAAAGTGATTAATTAATATTCATTGATAACTACACAAAAAACTCAGACACCGTTTAATTGTTTCCTTCCAACTAAAAACGGTGGTCACAATTGTAGAAAGTAGTATGTGACTATATGTACATATATAACCTTTGCCTTGCCTAAATAATTTGGAGGTATTATAGTTTGCATATACAAGTAAAGTCCTCTTACATCCTCCTCATGCCATAGAGGTCACTCTGGCTTCTTGAAATCTGCCAGTGAAACACGAATTCTGGGAGGTCTGGCATCAATTGCCATACTCTCTGCCAAGGACTAGTCTAGCTAAATTTGGATATAGTCATAATCATAATGCTACTCATTGGGTAATGAATGTTTTTGGTTATAGTAAGTGATGAAGAATATCTACTATGACATACAGAGGTTGTAAGCTACACCGGAAAAGTGAGTAGTAACTCCAAAAACAACAGAGATCATTGAAGTTTGCATTCAAACCTTCCAAGTAGAAGATTATCTAGAGAAGACTGGAGAAGCCCCATGATTAGCAGTACAACATAGGAGCTTCCCAGCACAAAAAACTCTTTAAAATATCTAGGCATAGGGTCACCCAACTGAAGGAGGCTGAAGCCACCTGGGCTGGGGGAACTGGGAAGGAGAAACATGCATGACACTTCTGTGGGTCCAAGAAGAAAAAAAATAAGAGAAATAGAAAAAAAAAGTTGACACACAAAAAGGTCAAGAGACAAGGGTTCATTATAACAAACCCAGTTCCCACATACATAAATTAAAAAATGAAGCTCATAAGGAAAAAGGGAAAAATGTACAAGTGTTCCAGAAAGGGCCATAATAAAATGAATACAGCATGCATTAAAAGAAAGTGAATCACAAAATCCCCAAAGAAAAGACAGCAAGAAAATAAATTCTGTAGATTTTCTAGGGATGGTAAAATAGCAAAATATTTCAGAATGGTTTAAAATAATAACACATTGAAAGAAGAAATACTATGGAGTATAGGTCATAAATAAGAGATCTCAAAGAAGAAATAAATCAGAAACAACAGAGAAAGCAACGTAAGACACACAATAGCACATTTCTCCAAAAGAGTAGAAGCTCTGGGGAAAAAAAAAAAGAGAACTGTAGATCTGGAACTCGAAAACACAGAAAGGTATGAAAATTTGGCAGAAGTGAAGCAAAAAAAAAAAACCTTTGAAAGAACACATGAACACTATGTCAACTGAAAGGACTGCCCTTGAGGACAGGCTGTACAGAAATAATTTCAGAACCATGAATCTCCAAACCACCCTCCCCCCCCCAAAAAAAAAACCACAACAAAAAAACCATGATGAATTAAAAAGCATGAATATCATATTGTAGGCAATAATGAAAAAAAAATTAGAAGTTTTGAAAAAAGAATACAAAGCATTGATTGATTGATAGAATCCACAGATCATTAACAGAGAAAAGGCCTGAGCTTGAAACTCCAACACACATATGATTAAATTTCAGAATTTCAATGCCAATCAAATTTTGTGAGTATCCAAGAAAAAAGTCTTTAGCTATGAACATCAATTTTAATAGTCCAGGGCTAATTCACATCTCCATGAAATCACAGAAAAGAATGATATTCCAGAAAACCAATGAAATTGTGAGGCACCCCATAATAACCTATCGTATAAGTCTAATTATCAATGAAAAAATATGGACCTTCAACAAAGTATATAGGCACATTTGAGTCATTTCTCCAAAACAACTTATGTAAGCAAGTAAGACACCAAAACACTCTGAACAAGAGAACCATAAGAAAAGTAAACTAGAAATACCAAAAAAAATGATAAGCAACGTAAAACAGGAAGGAGGAAAATTATTACAAAAGAAATGGAGGAAAATTCAAACCTAATAAATGTTAGTGGATTAAATTCCTCAATAAAATAAAAGAAACTAGCAGATCAGAAAAGAAAATAAATCTGCAAATTTTGCCACATGCAAAAAACATATCTAAAAATGGATACATACAAAATAAATATGAGGCTGGAATAAAATTTACTATGGGTCATGTGATCCAGAAAAAGTAGAAGTTGCAATCATTCTATCAAACACAGCAAAAATAACTGACAAGGTCAATACTAATAAACAGGGAAATAGGTTAAAGGCACTACAACAAAATGATACCATTATTAAATGAATATGCCAAATTGCATAACATCTAAATCAGTAAAGAAAATCTAATCAACTGAAAAAAGACATGTGAAATCACACAATAAATGTAGAAAACTCAACTCTTCCTTTCTGATAACTAGATGAGTCTAAAAGAATTCTAAACAAAAAGGGAACTAAACAACTTAACAGACTTGGAAAAGTTAGAATTTCACATGTGGGGGAATCTCTAGTTGTCATTTCACTACTGTGGGGTGCTCCTCAGTGAAGAAACTCCCTTTGCTAACACAGATCAGCAACTATTCTGCAACTTAAGGTATTAGAAAATTACCTGGATCATAGAGAGTTTAAGTGGCTTGCCCAGGGTCACAAAGCCAGTATGTGTCAGAAGTGGTACTTGAACCCAGGTCATCCTGACTCCAAGGCTGGCTTAATATCAACTATGCCATGCTGCCTTCTCAGTGGAGAAGTTACATTTGAAAGACTTAGGGTGATTTCTGAATGGGAAGATGAAAGAATAGACATATTTCTCAACATCACAAGATACATTACAAAAACAGACCATGTGCTAAGAGCATAGAAAAACTGTAAATAAATATAAACACCATAAATATTAAACATTTTGGACAACAATGCAATGAAAATTTACTAATACAGAGAACAGAAACAATAGACTTAAATGAAAGCTAAGTAACAATCTCCAGAATAAGGGGTGACTCAAAGACCAAAATACAGAAACAATAACTATGCAAAAAGAATGGTATCAATCAGACAACAAGGCAAAATTGTAGGGATTAAGCTAAAGCACACATCAGAGAAAAAATTACACTTTTGAAAACATATATTAAATATATAAAAAAGATAAAATTAATTGATCATGGAATATTTTTTAAAATTAGCAAATTGGCAAATTAACAAAACCAAATGAAATACAAAAGAAACCTTGAACATTAAAGGAGAAATTGATAAAATGAAATAAAAGGTCTATAAAATTATAAAACAGTGTTTTTAAAGATTGACAAGTATTATGAATACATAGCAATCTTGACCAAAGAGACAGAGAAATCAAATTACTAAATTAAAAGTGAACATAGTTTTATGATAGCAAATATTAGAATTTAAAGGAAGTAATCAGCTTAAAAAATACCCCAAACAACAAAACAACACATAGAGATTTTAATACACTCTCAGTAAGGAAAAAAACGAATTGCCCACTGTATATGAATGTATGTATGTATGTATGTGGGGGTGGGGAGGGGGGAGTTAACAATACTGGTTCCGATGGATTCATCAGTGAATTCTATCAAATGTTTAAATATATCAATCCATTATCAAGCATTAATTAATGCCTACTACATGTTAGTTACTGTGAGAAGTGCTGGTGACATAAAGATAAAAATGAAGCAGTTCTTATCTTTACATTCTAATGGGGAAAACAACATAAATGTATATATCTATATAGAAGATATATAAAAATGAAATGTAAAGTAATTTGGGAGGGAAGGCACTAACTGCTTGGGGGATGTGGGAAGATGGGACAGGCAAGTTGTTCCTTAATAGACAATGAGAACTTGAGCTGAGTCTTGAAGGAAAATGAAGATTCCAGGAGGCTGCAGTTAAGAAGGGAGAGCATTCCAGGGGTGGGTGATCGGTAATACAAACACATAGAGAATGGAGTTAGAGTGCTGTGTATGAGGAATAGGAAGAAAAACAGTTTGCCTGGACCATAAAGTGCAAAAAGGGGAATATATATATATATATATATATATATATATATATATATATATATATATATAATGTATGTATGTATTTTTTATGGTGAGGCAATTGGGGTTAAATGACTTGCCCAGAGTCATGCAGCTTATAAGTGTTATGTGTCTGAGGTTGGATTTGAACTCAGGTCCTCCTGACTTCAGGGCCAGTGCTCTATCCACTGAGCAACCTAGCTGCCCCAAGGGAATCATTTTTAATAGGTAAATTTTAAGAAGGGCATTAGAATATATGAAAAGGAGTAAATAATGAATAATATAGCTGGAAAGGCCAAGATGTGAAAACCTTAGGATGCCAAATAGAGGAGTTTACATTTAATACTAGAGGTGATAAGGAGCCACTGGGTTTATTGGGTAAGGGAGTGACATGGTTACGCTTGCACTTTCAAAAATCACTTTGACAATTGTGGATGGAGTGGAGAAGAAAGAGACTGGAGGGAGGAAGACCAAATAAGAAACTATTACAGTAAGTCAGGTCAGAGATGATAAAGCCTTCAACTAAGATAACAGCTGTATGAGTGGAGAGAAGGATCATAAGTTAGGTGCTATGGAAATGGAATCAACAAAATTTAGCAACGGATTTGATATATGAGATGACAGTGAGGAATCAATGATGAGAACAAGGTTGCATATTTGAGTAACTAAAAGGATGTTAGTGTCCTTATCAGTAATAGAGAAATTTGAAGTTGGGCAAAATGTAGGGAGAAAGACAATGAGCTTTACTTTGAATATGTTGAGTTTAAGATGCCTATAGGACAGTCAGTTCAAGTCCATTTAACAGACAATTGTGCTGTATGACTGGGGTTTAGGAGAGAGACTAGGTCTGCATATAAATACTTGGAAGTCATGAGAACTGATCCTAAAAGAACTACTTATGTCACCAACCAAGACAGTGCTGAGAGACAAAAGAAGTAATAGGATAGAGCCTTGGTGAAATGGATGATGGCTAAGCAAAGGGAATTGTGAAGAAATGGCATAATAGGTAGGAGCAGAACCAAGGGAAAGAAACAAGAGAGTGGTCAACACAGTCAAATGCTGTATCAAGATCAGAAGGGGTGAGGACCAGAAAATGGTCATCAGATCTAATAACTACGAGATCATTAGTGACTTTGGAGAAAAGAGTTTCAGTTGAGGGATGAGGTACATAGTTAGACTGAAGAGAGTGAGAAGAGTGGAAATAAAGGCCCAAGTGTTGATGGCTTTCTCCTTGTTAGACTGTGAAAGGCGGAGAGATATAGGATGACAACTAATGTGGATGGCAGATTCTAGTGAGGTTTGCTTGTTTGTTTTAAGATGGTATTCATAAGCATTTGGGAAAAAGAAGTAGAAGTGAAGAGACTGATGATAAGAAGATGAGGCAAAAGGAGGGAGACAGAAAGCAAGAAAAAGGATGGTGAATAGAAGGGCCAACCTTTCATCAAATACTGGAATGAAGAAGGAAATAATGGGGGATAAAGCCAAGTAGATGTGAAATGAAGAGAAGACGAGAAGACAGAAATATTAGTAAATGGTCTTAATAATTATCTGCTGATAATAAAGGAGGGTGGATACTGTGGGAACCAAAGTAGAAAAGAAAAGATTTGGAACAGCCATGGTGGTGAATGGGATAAAGAATCAATTAAGGAGTAAAAGAATTATCTTGTAGTAATGCCAACCCAGTGGAGAGCAATTAACACTGATGCTTCAAAATAATTTTCAATAATTGAGAAAGAAAGCATGCTACAAAAGTCCTTTTGTAAGCCAAATATGGACTTAATATCTAAGTCAGGAAGGGATAAAACAGATAAAGTGAAATAGAGTCTAATTTTTCCATCAAATATTATGATAATTTAAAAATATTAATGTTTTAATATGTTAATATAAATGTTTATTTTTATTGAAAATTCTGTCAAAAAGACTATGACAATATAATTTTAAAATTCACTATGATCAAATTGGATTTATATCAGAGATCAAATGATGGTTCAACATTAGGAAAATAATATAATCATATTAAACTAAAAAGAGCAAGTATCATATTATTGTAAGGGGAAAATACACAGCCATAAAAGGAACTTTTTAAGTATGGAAAAATATATTTCTAAATCCAAAGTGTAGCATTATTTTCTATGGAGAAATATTAGAAACTTTTCCAATAAAGAGGTACAACTTTGCCTATAATGATTTGACATAGCTCTGATTTTAAATACTAGTGATAAAAACAGGACAATAGAAAGAAATTTATGCCTAGCATAAAAATTGGCAAAGAGAATACAAAACCATCTATGTTTGAAACATCATAATATTTTACTCATGAACCACTACACGATAAGCAAAAGCACTAAGGCAATTAATAGCTTCAATGAAGTGGTAATATACAAAATAAATCCACAAAAAAAAATCAGCATTTCTAACCAAAACCTGGAGGAAGTAAAAGAATGACAAATCTTACCTAAAAAATACATTAAATATATGGGAATTAGCCTACCAAGACAAACATAAGACTGACATAAATACAATTACAAAACTTTTTATGGAAATAAAATGGCTTAAATAATTGGAAGTATACTCATTATTCAAGATTGAGCCATGCCAGTAAAATAATGATATGAACTAAACTAATTTACTGGTAGTCAAAACTAATTAGTACTGGTTTAAAAATATAAAAAAGAAAAGAAAGGTTGATTAGGAGTCCAATGTTCCACAAACCCAAGAAAATAAACTTCTGGGGTGGGTGGGGAGTGGGAAGCAGAGGGGAAGGACTCTCTGCTTTAAAAAAATGCTGGAACACAAGTTTTAAAGAAAATTGTTTTAGATGAGCAACTTTCACTATATACTACAATAAACACCAATTAGATACTTGACCTAAATATAAAAAGTGACATCATTTAAAAATGGCAAAGCAGAAGGAAGTACTTTTCACAACTATGGCTGAGGGGGAGAATTTTTACCCCCTACAAACAAGGGATAAAAGTGATCATAAAGGAGAAAATAAAATATGACCACATAAAATTAAAAGGCTTTTTGCATGAACAAAAAAAGAGAAAATGTCAACTGAGAAAAAATCCTTGCATTGAGTATGTGAACATATATATGCATACATATACACATCTCTACACACAAATATATATACTATACATGTGCACATGTTGATATTTTATATCTAAAATATCTACATTTGTGTACATATATACATATGTTCATATATATATGTGCACATGTGCACATATAAATGACCAAGAGTCATTTCCCATTACATAAGCAAGCAAAGGATAAAAAGTTTTTAAAGTAATAACAAAAGCATTTATATATTTTTCCCAAATCAATGCCATTAAGAGAAACAGAAATTAAAACAACTCTGATGTTTTATCTAACACCTCGCAAATTAGCAAAAATGGCAAAAACCATAAACAGTCAATATTGGAGGATCTATGAGAAGGGCACAGTAATACCATGTCAATGGAGCTTTAAATTGGTCCAACCATTCTATAAAAGAAGAATCTGGTCACTAAACCAAAGACAGAAAGCTAGGCTTCAGAGAGAGAGAGAGTGAGAGAGAGAGAGAGAGAGAGAGAGAGAGAGAGAGAGAGAGAGAGAGAGAAAGGCAGGGAGGGAGGGATGGAATGAGAAAGGGAAGAAAAAAGGAAGGAAGGAAGAGAGAGAGAAAGAAAGAGAGAGAGAGAAAGTGGTGCCTATTTGGTTGGAGAAATGGCTGAACAACTAGTGATATATTAATTTAATGACTACTATTATGCCTTAAGAAATGAGGAATATGAATTAATTCAGAGGAACATGGGAAGACTTGTATAGACTGATATAAAGTAAGGAAAACCGGGAGAACAGTATACACACAATGATAGTGTAAATGAATACAGCTCTAAAATCAAATTCAATGCTGAACAATTAAAACTGACCATGTTTGGCCCTAGAGAAAAGACAAGGAAATACAACCCCTTCTTTTAAGTACAGAAAGGTAGGAGACTAAGAATGAAGACTGATGATGAGAATGTTTTGTTTGGTTTTTCTTAACTGTTTTTCTTTGTTAAAACCAAAGGCTCATCTTGTATGCAAAAATAAATCTCCAAAAATCATCTCTGGTTCAATTCTGATGCCTCATTGTAGCATACAGGTGACCCAGGGTTCTCAAAGGCTATGCCAATGGACTGCTAACTCTAACAGGTCTTCAAGTATGGTCTCAAGAACAGGCTGCTTCTGTTTTCCAAGACCATCTAGCTATTTATAAAATAGCACACCAATAGTAACTTGGCCACTTGATGATTACATTTTTATGGCCTTGGAAACCTTTTAAAAACAAAAAATTAAAAAATGTCCTTCAGTCCTGCATAGCCCCTTTCCACTCCTGAAATGGTGGTGGCAAAGTGGTAGGAAATGGGACAGATTGTCCTAAGATCACAGTTTTTAGACCATCAATAAACTTTGATTTAATCATTAGTACTAGAAAAGTGAGATGTTTATCCAGTATACTATAAGTAGACACATTGTTGAAGAAGTGGAATCACATTAATCTTGATAATCTTGCCATAAATGAAAACATAAGAAAGGAAGAAGTTGCAGCTAAATAGAAGGATAGCACACAGGTACTACTTGGAGAAATAAAGGCAGGAAATAGCAGAGTGAGTTTTATCCTTTGTAAAAAGAAGGGTAATGGATGACTTGGAGCAGTATCATCTCATTTAATAGAGAGAAGCATTTGAAGATAAAACTATACTTGAATCCTAATATCATAGTCCCAGAAGTTCTTAGAAAGTGTGATAGGAATACCATCTATCAAGATCTCCCCCTAACCATCACCAAACTTGAGTCGGCTAGTCTTTTGCTGAAAGACTACAAATCTGTGCCTGAGAATTCCTTGGCCAGAGGGCAAAACCTTAAATTGCAAACCCCCTTAATACAGCTTTCTGGTAGCCTCTGGGAATGGCCAGACACTGACATGGCTTCTTGGTCACTCAAATGCATAAAAAATCCCACTTATTTGGAGTCAAGGACTTTCCAACTTGGCAACTGTCCCAAGATAATATGGGTCATCATTATACCCTGCTCTGATGGTCAGATGCTTTTCCACATGGAGACAACGGGGAAGAGGCAGAGTATCTACCCAAGTTAAGGGCCAGTCTACTCAAAATAAGTGTTGGAGTATCTTTGTTAAATCTCCTTTCTATGCGATGATTAACCTTTTTGTTAGCTGTTGAGTGACCTAAGAATGCCTCATTTAATCAAAATTGAATTAACCAATGCCTATCTGAATAAGGTCTGTCTTAATACAGAGTGATAGTATAAATGGCACTAAACTGCTCAAAAATGGGAAAAGCAGCTATGTTGGATGAATTATAAAGAAAAGAGATCATAATGGAAGTGATACAATTTTGAGGGCACTGAGGAACTGAATCACAAGATATCTAAAAAGGAGGAAAAGATATCAGTGGTGTGGAAAAAGTGTCAGGCTTTATTAATTCCCTCAAAAGATGACTGACAAAACATAAACTATTAACCTATACTCCTACTGTTCTAGCTATACAAAATGAGGATCATCTATATATGATTTGAGAGCATCTTTGATAAAAGTATTAGCACATACAATTTATATGCGTGTGAGAGGAGAGAAAGAGAAAGAAAGAGAGAGAGAGAGAGAGAGAGAGAGAGAGAGAGACATAGGGATATGTAGGCTTGCCAAAAGTATTTGCTCTGGGGATAGAGGAGATTCAGCACAGAGACCAGCACAAGGAGGGACTCTCAGTGGATGGCAAGATCTCACAACTGTTTCTGTTGGCAGAAGACATTGCACTGATTGCATCAAGCCCCATGACACAGCAAAGCTCTCTGGAAGAGATGTGTAATCGCTCGAAGGAATTCAGCCTTTCATTCATACAGAAAAGTCCAAATAGTTCTTGAAGAACATTTATTGTCCAGATTTCAATAGACATTTTAACGTCCCTATACAGCTTATCCAATAATATGTATATATGAGAGACAATACAGATGGACACTAAGCTTGGCTCAGAATTCAAAAGGAAGAAAAGGGGCTGGTTGCTTTCATGAAATTACAAATTTAGTTATCCCAAGCTATCTCTAACAGCCAAAATCCATCTTTTCAATTTGTTGTTGTTCAGCTGTTTCAGTCATGTCTGACTCTTCAGGACCCCATTTGGGATTCTTTTGGCAAAGATACTGGAGTGATTTGCCATTTGCTTCTCCATTTTATAGCTGAGAAAACTGAGGCAAAGAGGGTTAAGTGACTTGACCAGGGTCACACAGCTCGTAAGTATCTGAGACCAGATTTGAACTTAGGAAGATAAGTCTTCCTGACTCCAGGCCAGGCACCCTATCTACTACATCACCCAGCTGCCCATATTTTCAATACCAACATTTTACTGTGTTGCCGCATGTCACTGAAAGCTAAAACATCACTACTTCCTAAGAACTAAGAATGACTGTCTCAAAGAGGGCAATGGAAAGGTGCATGGTGAGTGTGAGCAAGTTGTAGCATATTACTGAGAAACTCTAAAGAACTTGAATAAAAGATGTCATCAAAGCACTGTATGACTGAAAAAGAAGATAAGCTGGTCTTATGCTAAGGATACCTTGGTACCTGGTACCTTGATAGTACAGGGATAAAATGAGGAAGGACTCCAGAATGCTGAATGGACCCTGAGCCAAAACTTTGGGAGGATATGGACAAGAGTTGCACAGGATGAACAAACATAGACAGACTACAATATACATCTTTGCAGAGAACCTGCAATTTGATGAAATCACATATCCATTGGAGTACTCTTTTTTTTTCTTTTTTACTTAAAAGAAGACACTAATTAGAGTAAGGTGTCATCATAGAAAAATGGACTACTAGAAATCCATAAATATTAAAATAAAAACTTGGAGATTAACTGAAAGGCAATGTGAAAACAAAGCTGGGGCAATTATTTTCAAAGCATGGGACAATGACCTACTGACAATGATCTATTACACTGAATCCTTTTTCATCAACTGACATATACATACATACACACACACACACACACACACACACACACACATATATATTTAATGATATCATGTGAGAGATGCTATTAAGGTTACACCTAGAGTTATGCTTTTATACTTGTCCTGCTGCCTTAGATCTCATCAAAATTACTTATTATGTGCTTTATTCAACCACATAGTTTATGGGCCAAAAAAAAATTAGCTTTCAAAAGACAAAGAACATTTATTTCTAAATTTGTTTTGAAATGGCTAAAAAGTTAGCATTCTGCAGTAAATCACTTGTTCAAATTTCATTTGGTATAAAAAAAACAACAAAATAAATGTGGACTACAATTTCACATTTTTATTTTATGCAATGCTTTCAACGCTGCATACATTACTAAAAGCACAAAAATAGATACAGTACTATCAAATTGTAAAGAATACCAAATTGATATCATTATACTGTATAATGTCTTCCAAATATCAGAGACTTTTAAAAAAATTGTCTTGCATAATCTTTATGAATAAAGTAATGCAAGAAATATTTTAATGTTTTTAAAAACTATTTTCATTCTAAATTAGGTCCTATTCTTCGGAGGTTGACATCAAATGGGGTGGTCATACCTTCTTTCAAATCATCCTACAATGTTTAATTATATTACTATGGATTTGACTGGGTCTGACATTCTATCTCATGTTAAGGAAACTAAGATGAACGATTACCAATTTTTTTTTTCCTGTTCCCCTGACATATGACAGAAATTTCATCCGAACTTTGCATTTTAAAAAAATAAATAGCTTTCATTCTCCTCATGCACTACAGATGGAGCTTATTTACTCTCAAAATATATGGAAATCTGACATCAGTGAGCATAAGGCAAATCAAGGTTATAGCTAACCAGGCACAGCTGTGATGGGGGCACATTACTGAGTTTCCTCACTGAAACTGCCTCCCAGGCCTAGTCTACCCCTTAACTCAAAGAAAAAGAATAAATGAAAGCTCTCAGTTTAGCCCTTTCCTTCTTCTAGTACAAGAAGCAATGCAACCAGAAAGCAATTTTGAGAAGGAACAGCATTGGGGCTGCTTTTTACCACTTAAGGGAGGTGGGCCATTGAGGTGGGAACTTGTGCAGTGGATATTGGGGGATGGGGAAAGAGTGAGCTGGTTCACAGCTGTATTTAGTCTACTGATTGTTGGGAAGGGATTGTGGCCAGGAAAAACAAGGATAGGGAGGCACAAGGAAAGGAAAGCTCATTTGAAGGGACCTATGGCAGTGAGAAGGCAGGATGAAGCAGGCAGAAACAGATAAAGGTTGGGTCATAAGTATCCTCCACACTCTACTGCCCTTTTCTCCAAATCCCTACCTTTTTATGCCCCTTCTCTATTCCTTATCTTCTCTTCACCTCCACCCTTCTTGTTCTTTTTGGCTTAGTTCAATATTCTTTTATTCTGGGAAGCTGTTTTTATAGCTTAAATTTACGGGCTCTTCTTCTAAGCCTCTTCCTTGGCTAAAATAGAAACATCTCTAAAGAAGAATGAATAAACTTGAAGAACATGGAAACTTCTTAGAGCTAACTACCTTTAGTATTGTTTGATGCAAAAACAAAAAAGGAAAAAAAGAAGCCCAAGCAAGGATCCCTATTCAAGATGAGGGCAAAAGCTCAGCTTCTACTAACTCTGGGCAAATAAGCAATTTAGCCAAACTCCATAATCTGGCCAATGCAAACATTGAGAAGTTTCTATTTTAGTTGCACTTAAAAAAGCAAGCATGAATCCCTACAAAGGTTACGTGGGTTTTCTAACAGTAGTGAGATTCTGTTGTTCCCAAATACAACAAAAAGCACACACAATGACCACTTTTGATTGGATTATTTTTTGATTCCCCCACAGTCTGAAAAGTTATGGGCAAATGACCAAAACTGAAAACCGAAGGTCACTGGGAATGTAGAATGTCTTCGTAGATGAAGAGACACTTTACCTATTATTTGGAGGAACAATCCTTTCTGAAAGAAATCTGACTGCTCAGATGAATTTAATGATGAATGAGATTTCTGTCCCCATTAGTTTTCAGAGTTTACAGGTAAGTGGCAAATCAATCTTAGCAAAGACCTTGAGCACTAGTAGATAATGTCTTTCTTTCTCAATTACACATACATTTTCTCTTTGCTTGTCACCTCTTCCATTCATTGATTTAACATTCAATAAATATTGAGTTGCCAGCTAGGTAGAGAGCACTCCACTAAGGGAGATTTATAGTTTAGATAAGATAAGGTTCCTGCCCTCCTAGGGCTTACAGCTCAGCTGTAGATTAAAATAATAGGACAGATAATTGTAATACAAAATACTCCATAAGTACATCAGAGAAGTAGGAAACAAAGTTCCATGTGAAAACTAAGGGTGTAGATCATTGACAGATCTGCAAGATCAAGGAAACTAGGCTTCATGAAGGAGGGAGTATTTGATTTGAAGTGACTGGCATATGGCAAGTGCTTAATAAATGGTTGCTGACTGCCTCACTGATTAAAGTATGATTAGAAATTTAACATACAAAAACTAGATGTAGGGGACAATGGGAGCAAAGTTGTGGAGACAGGAAAGCACAGAGCATGTATGGGGGGGCAGAGAGTAGACTAATTTTACCAGGGCATGGAACATGTGAAGGTAAACAATATGAGATCAGATTGGAATACAGCAGAGTCATGGTTAGACAGTGGAGGATCTTGAATTTCAAGCAAATGATGTTAAGCTTTATGGGATGGGTAATGAGGAGCAACTGAAAATCTTTGAGCAGAGGAATGCCATGATCAGTTCAATGTCTTAGAAATATGATTCTGGACAGCTATGTGAAGAATGGATTGAATGCAGAAGAAATAGAGACATAAAAATGTAGTCAAGAAGTGATTGCAAAAGTGCTGGTCAGTGTTAGATATTTTCATTCTATCTATATAAGGAAAGCCAACACAGAGGGAACCCAACCTGCATTGTTAGTTGGCAGTTGTTGATCCTAAGGAACAATTTACCCCAGAGACCTAGAATCTGTGACTTCCACAGAGTTTACTTGGGACTGCCACGTTGGTAATTTAATAATAGCTGATAAAAAATCAACACCCAATACCACTTTCATCGTGGAGATAAAGTAAAGTGGCTGTTAGGTAACCAGGCATCATCATAACATTGGAGTACTTGCCAGAACCCCAGGAAAGTTGAAGAGGTGAGTACTGTGGGTAGAAGTATAGAAGTACTGTGGGTAGAATATATAGGGGAGACCTAATTTATGGAACTTATTCTAGATGAAAAAGATCTATGTTAAACACTGCAGTAAATGCCTCTGCAAAGTTTTCATTATTTTTCCACCTTTAAAGAGAAAAAGGCTAGTCTAATTTTGGTCTATTCAAAGTAGTGGCCCCTAGAATCTAGGTGGATCCTGACACAAACAACTAGACATCTCTCTGAATTCCCAGAACTGACTCTGTAACAACTCAGATTCCAGGAGGTTTTTTCTCTTACAATAATGATTGAGGATTAAGTTAGCATATTAAAGGACTCTGCTAAACTGGGGTGGGTCTGCCCAATCCAACAGAGTTCTAGGGTTAGGCTCAAGGTATAATGTTCATTAGAACATTCACTTAATCATGAACCAGTCTGGTAACTGATTTAGATACAGGGTGCCATTCTTTATTTATTTATTTATCCTTCTCAAAAAATGATTAGCACTATTTATAGGTCTTTGGTCCTAGAGAATCCAAAACTTAAAGACCAAGTCAATATCAGTCACTTCCAACTCTAAGGTCCTCTCATCTTCAACTGTTTCTGGTGTGACTGTAAAGTAACAAGACGGACTACACAAACCATAAAAAAGAATGTCATTATTTTAGTCACAGCTCATATCTTCGGACTAAGTAGATAAACATTCTAACCAGTGGAACAAATGCAACAATCAGTTAACCAATATTTAATGAGAGTTTACAATTCGGAAGGCATTCATTATACCAGGTTCTAGGAGGATAATGTAAGGATAACAAAGTAGTTCATGATAAGTCCCTCCTGTTAAGGAGCTGACATTACAGTTGCAAACACAAGCCACAAACATGAAAGATCCACCTTTCTTTTCTTTGAATATCACTACTCATTCAATGCTAGCTAAGTAATATTCATATTACAATTCTTGCCTGCTTTTTACACATGAAGTTAATGGTACACACGGAGTCAGAATACAGTCTTATGCCTGTCTGAGCAATTTTGTGAAAGCTGTTTTGAAGTTCTTTTTAAAAAATCTCAGCTAAAGACCTTGTAATTATTTGTCTGGCTTTCCAAAGCAGTATAAAATGCTCTTAAAACTGTCAAGAAAGTGTCATTTGGAGTGACTTAGCAGCACTTTGTTTCATGGTGACTTTTATTTGGCCTAAGAAATATAGTTGCACTTGTAAGTGAGGCTAGTCAAAGGCTTAGATTTGAGTCCTGGCTCTGACACTTTGCTAGTTGCAGCGATTATAGGCAAATCATTTCATCCCTCCCTAAGCCTTAATTTTCTCATCGATTTTAAAAAATGGAGATAATAACCTTTTAAAAAATCTACCCTTTAACGTTGCTGTGAACATAAAGAGTAAAATGCCATATTAAATGGAAGCTATTAGTATCTAATAAATTAGATATAGAAGAGGGGAAATGGGGAAAATGCTGGGTCTATTCTTACTTTTTAGAAAGGTCAGCAATGAAAAAAATCACCATCACTAAACATTTATTGAGTACCTACTACAACAATTCAAAGGAAGCTCTAAAGTCAATGAAATAGGAAATGCAGTCAAGACAGCAGAGAAACAGTAAGAGATATATATAGCCCAGCTCCCTCCCCAACAACTCCGATAACAGTCTAAGAAGGAAACCACAATCTAAGAAGCTGGCCATCTTTCCAGCCTGAGATTAAAAAAACAAAACAAAACCAAAAACTTATGGGCCAGATCATGGTCTTATCACATAGAATTCCAAATTGGTCAAAGTGAGGATACCCAGAGCTGATCCCAGCAGCATAGGTCCTTGAACATGGAATGGGGTTGTCCAGAGCAGACTATGGACTCAGTCTTCCACTCAGGGGAGCAGGGACAGAGGGGTGTCTCAGAAATGCTAATGTCACAGACTCAGCCCCAAAGAGCTCCTGGCTAGGCCAAAAATGCTTGGTTGCCCAAAGCAGATCCCTGGAAGGATGATAAAATGATAAAGAGCTATTGTGAAGTCAGAGATGCCCAAGACACAAGCCCAGAAGAGGAGAATAATTCCAAGATATCTACAAGCAAAGTCTCAAAGAAAAATACAACTTGCCCACAAGATCAATTAGAAGTCCTTGAAGAAATAATGCAAGATTTTAAAACTAGTTTTAAAATGGTATTATAAATGAAATGAAAACAACAGAGGAAAGAATAAGAAATGAGCACTATGGAGGAATGACTTGGAAAGCAAATTAATAGCATAGCACAAATATAATACAAAAGTACTTACCGAAGTGAAACTCCTTAGAAATCAGAATAGAAGAAATGAAAAGTAATGACTCATTGGGAAGTATTAAAACAAAGTCAAAAGATTAAAAAAAAAAAGTAAGGTACTTTATATTAAAAATTGACCTGAAAAACAGATGAAGGAGAAATCATTCAAGAATCATTGTACTATCTGAAAGACATGATCAAAAAAAAAAACCCCAAAGAGCAGAGATGTTATATTTTGAGAACTCATGAAAGAAAACTGTCCTGCTCTCTTAAAAGCAGTGGACAAACTGAAATTAGGAAGAATCCATCAATAACCTCCTGAACCTACAAAATGAAAACTCCTGGGAAGATCATACTCAAAATCTAAAGCTTTCAGGTAAGAGAAAAAGAAAAAAAAAGCAAACACCCAGAAAGAAAGACTTAAAAGTACCAAGAAACTTAATTAAGGATATCACACAAGATTTAGAAGCAACAATTATAAAAGATTGGAGAACATGGAATATGTTATTTCAAAAGGCAAAAAAAATGACAAACAATAACTTACTCAGAAAAACTCAGTATAATCTTATTGAGGGTTTAAGGGGAAGGGAATGGACCTTTAATGAAATCGAAGACTTTCAAGTATTTTTGATGGAAAGACTATAGCTGAGTCAAAACAGGGAGGTGAAAGGGAATATACAAGCGTCTCCTAAAATATATGATGTCAGCCAGGGACCATGGAAGTAGTCAAATAAGATAGTGGGCCTATGAGTGATTTTTGTTATGTTTTGATGACCTTAAAAAAAGAATCAAGAATCAAAAAAGACTGAATAAAATCAAACATAAAAACAAGGAAGATAAAATTTAAAAGGAAGAAATGTAAAAGCTCTGCCTTCCAGTATTAAAAAAAAGAATTAAATGTTTACTTGCAAAATATCCTTCATTTTTTATCTCTAATCTTTCCCAATCCCCATGATGGTGCTCTGTAAGGAGATATGTAGGAAGTCCTGAAGTAGACAATAGAAGTAAAAGCAGAGAATAAAGGTGATATGGAGTTAGAAAGCGACTTAGGAAGCTCTGTGGGAGAGTGGAGGAAGGAAGGGAAAGAAATGAAGATGAAAAACAGGCTGAAGAAAAGAGAAGAAAATTTATGGAGCAATTACTTATTAAGCAACAACCATACTCAGCATTGTATTAGTGTACAATTACAGGATGGTGAAAACCTAACTTGATACCTGTTCATGTGAAAAGTACCTGTGTTTTTCAATTAACCCTATGGTCAATATAAATAAGCAGTGACCACTTTTAAGGCTAATAGAGAAATATATATTCTGAGTTGGATTGTTCTCACGTGTGGAATGCTATGTCCTGTTTTGTGCACCATATTTTTAATGGGACACTGGTAAATTAAGGTGAAGCCACTGGAAAGCAACCACAATAAGGCAGATTCTGAGAAATGAGTCGTAAGTTGAATAGTCAAGGGAGCTAGGGATGTTTATTCTGGAGAAGGAACATTTAGGAGGTTTAAGGAGAAGAGGAGGATGTGGTAACTCCTTTAGAGTATTATTGAATATTGCTTCAATCTAACAACGAGAAGAACTAAGTAAAAGTTGTAGGGAGATCAATTTTAATTCAACAGGAGGAAAAAATTTACCATTAAAGCTATCCTATGGTAGAACAGATTTGCCTTGAAAAATAGTTTCTGTCTCTAGCAGTGTTCATGCTAGGGAACATACAACCATCTCACAAGGGTATTACAGAAGGAATTCCTGTACTGTGTTGGAAGTTCAGTTCAAAGGGTCTATGATTTTATGTTGCCTTCCACTAATTACAGTGATTTTGCTGGTAGTGCCAATATTTTGTTAGGCATATATGGCAACAAAGTAAAATGGATTAACTGTATCCATTTTTAACTCAGTGTGCCCTTAGTTGAAATGCCTGCTCTTCTAGACACATGCCCAGGTGAAGTAATATTGTGATTCAATTTTCAAATGCCAAAAGGAAAAAAAAGCCTTTCCCTGCAAAAAGTCATTAATAACTTGATGAAGTTTATGAGGTAAAGTTTCAGTTAACAAAATGCATTCAAGAGGATAGGGTAAAGGCAGAACATCAATGATGCTACTCAGTAGAAAGCTAGAACCCTACATTTCACTTGAACAGGGATAAAGAGCTAATCTCTATGACAAATATTTGAATTCATTAGGAGATCAAATAAAAGCTTAGCAATGTTGCTTTTTAAATACATAGAATAATAAATAAGCTGTGTTAAAAGCAGTATTTCAGGATCATATGATCATAGAGCAAAATGAAATCTTACAGGTCATCTAGTCTCAAAACTTCCCTTTATAGATAAGGAAACTGAGGACTAGACATGTAAATTGATTTGGCCCAGGCTACATAGGTAAAAGCATAACCTTGTCTGGAGGAAAACTTCCTTGGCTTTCATAACTAGAAAAGGCCACGTTAGATTGCTTTCTCTTATAGTAAGAGGTAATTAAATGAACATGTGTGGTATTACATTATGGGTACACATACTGCTGTACTAAGCAACTTCTCAAATAGAATACTTTTAAGGAAAAATAATGAATGTGAGATGAAATAGCCAGGAGGTTATGTTAGTTATAGTTAAAAGCACCAAATTTGCAGTCAGAAGATCTCAAAGTAAATCCTCATTCCATCACCATCTATCTGACCTAGCGCAAATCATTTCCTTTTTTTAGGCTTCAGGTTCCTCAACTATAAAATAAGGGAGGTCAGGTGGTATATAATCTCTATTCCAAGTCTCTTTCATGTCAAAAAATGCTATCATGTTATCTCCGCAATACAATAACATGATACATATGAAAGAATTTTTAAAATGGTAAGGTGCTATGCAAACATAGGGAACGGCACTGATGATGATACAGGAACATTTTGCCAAGAGACTTGGCAACAAGAACTACTAGCAAGAATGACAAAGTACTTAGCGTCTTGTTTTTAGAAAGCATGTTCAACAAAGTGAATTTTGAGTGGATCGGCCTACAACACGGTATGTTTGTATTTCTGATCCCAATAAAGTTATTAACAATGCTTAAAGTACAGAATGGTCTTTGTAGAGAAGGAAAAGACACTCAAACACTGATTCTCTCCTCTCCAGGTTATGAGGGGGAATAAAGTATTCTGTTACAAAAATTAAAGGGGCTTCAAAGTTAAAGACAGAATATGAACCTGCATTAGGAGGTTGCCAGGTAGAAGGATGTTATGAAAAGATACTGGGGAAAAGTAAGACCATTAAGCTCTGGGAAATAAAGTAATAGATCTTCTCTTCCAAAAGGAAATAGCTGGTCCCTCTAAAGAGGAAGCAGTTGTTTATCTTCTATGGAATGTGACAGATGATATATCAAGTAAGAGATCACCTGGCAAGGGTAAGAGGAAGAAGAGATACATGGTGGTGTTTATTTCCTGTTGAGTGGTATTGAGACAATGTTACCTTGAGTTGACAATAGTAATAAAGAGAGGTCTGTAGTCTTGCTAAGGCATCAATTGCATCCAAGAGGTGATGGAGAATCATCCAAAACTTGTCAAACTTCTACCCACTTCTGGTGGTAGATAAGCACAAGTGACACTCCCAAAAGGAATGTGGAAAATATTGCTAAAGATACTGAAATTTTGGGCAAAAAAAAATTTTAGGGGTACAGATGGTGATTTCACTACTGCTATGAATCAAAAACAAGGGAATAGAATAGGAAGGCAGGGAATAGAAAGTGAAAAGCTTGTTATGCTGTCAGTGACAAAAACTATTTGGAATTTTGGACCATTGCTAAAAAAAAATAAGAATTATTGATTCTTGCCAGGGATGGAGTGCCCTTAATAAGGGCTGGTCAAAAAATGCATTTGTCTGGAGTTTTGCAAATATAATAAAAATGGACATTAAGCTGCAAGGAAAGAAAGAAGAAAAAACAGGCCTAAGGGATATCCACCAAACTAGATACTAAAAAGAGTAGCTACAATGTAAGAATAATAGCAGAAGAAATCCTTGGAAATTTACCGAATATAAAATTTAATAAAAGAGTTAGGAATGGAACCCATGGCATCAGATGCCTATAAACAAATGCACAAAGTCTGAATAACAAGTCGTTTGTAGAGTCTAACTCAAGAAGACAAATTTCATTGTGTAGTTACTACTGATATTTTGTAGGACAGGAACTGGAACATGGTCCTAGAAGGGCAATATATTCCAAAGGAACAGTAAACGGGTGAGAGGAAGATGTGGAATACTGGTGCATTTTAAGTTATACTAAAAAGAAGAAATCAAGAAATTGGGGTGTAGGGAATAAAGCATTTTAATAAGAGTATTGGATTGAGATTAACAGAGGAAAGCAAAGTGATATGGTCACTGTAGTGTACTAAAGATCTTACCTATTTCCTCCTCTCATAGGGAGTTTAGCAATAGATCACAAGCCTGGCACAGAGGCATGATATATAGCAGTGATGGGAGAACGTCAATTAGCTGTACATCTGATGGCCTAATCTCTCTGCCAAAAACAGCGCAACTAGTAGTTATCTGGCTCACCTTCTAAAATTGGCGAAACAGTGAGGGGAACAACTATTCTGGATGTGAATCTTACAATCAAGGCTGGACTAGCTGATGTGGATTTGGGGGTAACATTGGGAACATTGCAGGGAAGTAACCATTACACCTAAGAATTTGTGATAGAAGGAAGCTAGACATAGTCTGACTAGCACCCTAGATTTCTAATAGCAGATTTCAAAGAGTTAAAAGTAAAGATTGGTAGGATCAATTTTCTTATCCGTAAAATGGGGGGTTGGACTAAAAGACCTATAAGTTCCCTTTGAACAATAAATCTCTAATCCTGTACCCCCTTGAACTAAATATTACAAGGAAATTCATTCCAAGAGGAATGAGAAGCTGTCAAGAATGATATTCTGAATAAACAAAGACTGGGAATTCCAGTGAGAAAAGAATGGGAGAGTTGTCTAAAGAGACTAATGTGAATGCAAAGGAACCACACAGACCAATTTAGATTTTTAAGACACATGAAGAAGATGGAAGCAAGGGGCCAGTAAGGGAGGATGAATTCAAAAGTGAGACACAGTTCTGTTCTCAATAGTATCACGAACACTAAAGCTCAGAATAAGGTAAGGCTGTAAAGAAAGCTAAGGTCAGCAACCAAAAGTATAAGCTATATTAGGGGAAAGAGGATCAAAGAAAAGGTGGGATTGTTGCTCAGGATGGAACATATTAACAAAGGTCAATCGGTGATGTAGTGTAATGATGTCAAATTCAAATAGAAAAGGGGGTCATTGGAGTTTGAGTGTGTGTGTGTGGGGAGGAGGTGACATAACTGGACTTGCATTTTAGGAAAATCACTTTAGTCACTGAATGGAAGATGAACTGGAGTGGGGAAGAGATTTGAAGTAGGCAGACTCACCAGCAGACTATTGCAATAATCAAAGTGTGATGTGATGAGTTCCTTCACTAGAGTGATGGCAATGTCAGAGGAGAAAGTGGGGCATATTAGGGCCAGATGAACTGTCTTCTAAGGTACTGAGTAAACATACACATGTAAGCCACTATCAGAGATCTCTGAAAGACTGTGGAGAATGTGAGAAAACCCACAGGATTAAAGTGTCATTTTTGCTGTTTTGTTTTGGATTTTTTTTTTTAAAGAACAAAGCATAGAGTCTGCAAAGTATAGGCCAACAAGCTTGACTTTGATTTCTGGCAATGTTTGAGAATGCATTATTAAAAGAACTGGTTAGTAAAATCTAGAGGAGGAAACAGAGATTACAAAGAACCAGCATGGTTCCATCATGAATATATCATGCTAGACTGACTTAATTTTTTTTTTGTCCTAGGTTACTAGACAAGCAGATGCAGGGAATGCTATAGATTAATTTACCAATATTTTAGCATGGATGGTCTCTCATGCTATTCTTCTGGAAAAAATTGGAGTAATGTGGACTAAAAAAAAGTATAACTTGGTAGATGTGGAACTCATTTGGACAAGCCCAAAGAGTGGTCATTACTAGTTCAATATCAACTTAGAAAGAGGTGTCTAACAAGATTCTAGGGATCAATGTATATTTGGCCCTGGGCTATTAACATTTTTAAAAGCAATGGTTTAGATATAGGCATAGGTAGCATGCTTATTATACAATTTACAAATGATACAAAGCTGGGACAACTAAAAGAAGTTACATGCCAGAGTTAGGATCAAAAAAAAAAATCTTCACATAGGGTCCAAATTATTAAGATGAAATTTAGTAAATATAAATTTTGGGATTCAAAAACTCAATTTAAAAAGTATTAAGAGATGGATACATGGCTAGTCAGTAGTTCATCTCAGAAAAAAAAAAGACCTTGGTCTTTCAGTGGACTGTAGGCTCAACATGAATTAACAGTGTGATATAGCAGCCAACAAACAAAATTCAAAAGCTACACATAAAGAAGCATCGTGTACATACAGTGCAGGTGTCACATATATGGCGCACAGAAATGCTCCCAAAGCAGATTAAAACATAATTAGGAAATATTTAACAAGATAAAAAATACAATAGACTATAGATGATGTTGAAATATGACTTTCTAAGCTAAAATGTGGCTTTCAGGGATCCTTATGTATAGTTTAGAGACCTGTTTCTATGTGACTTTGGCACTAGTGGTGTATACAGGTTTAAAGAGGTAGTAGTTCTACTGCATTCTACTCTGATCAGATTACATCTAGGACATAGCCATGGGCACCAAATTTTAAGAAGGCCATTGATAAGCTAGAGAGCATCCAGAGAATGGTAGAGAGGATGGGTAATGGTTCTGAGCTGATATCAGAAGATAATCAGCTGAGGGGCCTGGGGATGATAAGCTTGGAGATGAGAAGTCTTGGGAAGAATCCAGAGGCTATCCTCAAATTTTGAGGTGTTTTGGTTTTGTTTTGTTTTGTTTTTGTCACAAGGAAGAAGGCTTATAAGACTACCTCTGCTTAGCTTCAAAGGGAATTCAGGACAGAGGCAAGTTTTGTCTCAGTGTATGGAGAAACTCTTCATTGAGGGGAACTCATGCTATTCCAACACAAGCAATCTTGCTTTTAGATAGTTCTTATTTTTAGGAAGTTTTTTTCCATTTGAGTCCATTTTACTAGGCAGGTATAGGCACCTAGATAAAGCAGTGGATAAAATGCTGGTGTTGGGAAGCCCTGAGTTCAAATCCTGAGTTGGGCACTTATTATGTGACCTTGAGTAAGTCAGCCTCTCTTCTCTTGGCCTCAATCTGACAGAGTGGTAAGGATCAAATGAGAATGTGTACGTAAAGTGTTTGCATAGTATACCATTACAAGGTTAGACCATACCTAGAGTACTGTGCTGTTTTGGGTTTCACATCTTAAGAATACTAATAAGCTGAAAAGTAAACAGAAGACGATGGTCATGATGGTAAGGAACTGAACACTATACACTATGAAGATTAGCTGAAGTGACTGGGGATGTTTAGTCTGGAGAAGAGAAGACTTCATGAGGAATATGACCAGCTTTCAAGTATTTGAGGAGTTATCAAGTCCAAGAAGGATGACTGTCCCAGAAGAAAGAACTACAAACAATGGGTAGAAGCTGCTGAGAAACATTTAGGCTAGATTTAAGGAAAAACTTCCTAACAACTAGAGTGATCCAAAACTGCTGCTTTGGGGAGGAAGTGGATGACTCCTCATTGGAGTTCTTCAATCAAAAGCTGGATGAGCACCACTAGATTGGAAGCTCTTTAAGAGCAGGGACTGTCTTCTGCATCTTTTTGTATCCCTAGCACTTAGTACGGCGCTTAACACATAGTTGATGCTTTTAATTGATTGTTGGCTACATGGTAGAGAGGATTTTTTTCTGGTACAGAACTAGTTGATCTCTGGGATCCTTTCCAACTCTGAGATTCTGTGATTGTTTACTTTTTATATACAATTATATGTGTATATATGTCATTTGCATTCTATACAAATGTGTTAAGACTTAAAAGTTTTTTACTTTCAAAAAATTAGTGTTAATATGCTTTATATTTTTAAATTTTAAAAAATCCCTCTACTTTTTTGCTACTTCAACAACAAAACATGCAACATCAGCAATGTTCTGTATATTCACATTCATTTTTATTTTCTAGCTTTGGTACAGTATGTTGACTTGCTTTCAATCAAGACAAAAGTTGAAAAAGGCTTTTTAAAAAAGGAAACTAAAGAAAAGAAATATGATAAGCCATAAGTTTAAAGTATAAGAATCCTGATCCACCTTGTCAGCAGAAGAATAAGACAACAGTGGAAACTAGGAGGTGTAAGTCAGTCATTTTCCCTCAACTCCAAGTTGAAATTTCTATGGATTTGAGTCAAATTAATCAAACTATTGACAACCTGGCTCCAACCTTCTTTTCCAGACTTATCATACACTATTCCCCTTCACACACTTGATGATTCATCCAATTCGGCCTTCTTGCTGTTTCTCATACACAATATGCCATCTCCCATCTCTATTCCTTCAGTAGAGTCTGTCCCTTATATCCCCTCCATGCACTTTGTGATACAGTGACATTGGTTTCCTTGCTGTTCTTTGAATCCATCTCCTGACTCCAGTCATCTTCTCTGGCCGTACTGCATGCCTGGAATGCTCTACCTCTTCATCTCTGCCTCTTGAATTCCCTGGATTTCATTTAAGTCCCAGATAAAATCTTACCTTCTACAAAGTCGTTCCTGATCTCCCTTAATTCTAGTGCTGTTCCTCTGTTGGTTATTTCCAATTTATCCAGTATAGCTTGTTTGTTCATAATTACTTACATGTTATCTCCCCATTAGACTATGAGCTCCTTGAGACTAGGGATTATCTTTTTCTTTTCTTTGTATGCTCACTGCTTAGCACAAAGCCTGGCACATAACAGAAACTTAATGTTTATTGGCTGACTCTTCCCCCATGCCTGAGTGTACTCTTCCCTTACCTTCACATCTAAGAATTTTAGTTTTCTGCAAAACTCAGCTCCAGAGTCACATGGCTTCTAAATGAAACCTTTATGATCCTTCCATTTACTAGTGTCTTCCCCCAAAAATGTCTTGTATTTATTTTACATTATATTTTGAATATATTTATATGTATACACATTGTGTCCTGCAACACAATGCAAATTTCTTGAGGGCAGGAATAATTCTATGTCTCTCTTTGCACCCCGAGAGCTTAATGCATAGAAGACACTTGATAAATGCTTTTTGATTGAATGATAGAAATGTTCCTCATTCATGTGTGCATTACTATATTTGTAAAATGCAACTCTGAATATTGTATTTGCTACCCATTCAAATTACCTGTATGGTAAGAGAAAATTTCTTCATTTAAAAAAATCTCAGGTTGTGAATTACCACCAAAAAGTACTAAATTAAAATTTGATCTTATTCAAAAGGGTTAATTTGGCCCATATTATATTTAAATTCATATAATAATGCACTGATCCTGTTTCATATCTGGAGTGTCAAAAACTTTAAGCATACTTTAAGAGTGATGGAAATAATTCTCACCAAAGAAGATTTTTTTTTTCCACAGTGATATCAAACAAGATGCTTGTAAAGTACTTAAGTGCATTGCCTAGGACATCATAGTAGATATATGTTTATTCCCTTCCCTATCCGAACAATCTTTGCCTTTTCACTCTCCTTCATCTCTTATATTTAATATGTCATCGAGTACTACTGATTCTTTGTTAGACACATTTCACACTTCTCTCTGTCCACATTCTCACTCTCAAAACCTCATGTCCAGACCCTCACTCATCTGATGCCTGAATTGTTCTACTTGCCTTCTAATTTCTCCACTTTATTCATTTTGTACTCTACCAGCTTCATCATGGACTTAGCTTAAGCATTATCTTCTTCATAAAATCTTTCCTAGTCCCTCCCATACTATTTGGTTTCTCTATACATACACACACAGACACACACATGCCACTATACATATACATACATACACATATATACACACACACACATATATATATAGATGGTGGGGGTATGTGTGTGTGTGTACATGTACATACATATGTACATGTATATGTATCCAGGTAAATATTGTCTCCTACTTGAACATAAGCTCCTTGAAGGGACTAGTTCACTTTTGCCTTTGTATTTCTAGTGCTTAGCACAGTCTGACCCACATAAGGGTGCAATAAAATGCTTCTTTGATGAATTCATCTTTTTTTCTTCTTTTTTTGAGGTGGAATGGGGTTTAGCTATGATATCACTGATAGGGATCTCCTAGGGAGCAAATTTTCCCTATAAATACAGATCCGCAACTGTTCTGTGATGTGTAGTCCTAGAAAGTTGCTTGGAGCACTGGGAGGTTAAATGATGTGAAATGTCAAATGGCCAAAATTGGAAATTAAAGGCAAATGAATAGTTCTAAAGGTGTGGTGACATCTGAATCTGAAAATTCTGGACCATGAGTAAAGATATATTTTTTTTCTTAAGGGAAGCAGCTGTGAGAAAGCAAGAGAATTCGGGAAATATCTCTTCCCAAAGAATAACTAATTTCACCTATGCTTTGTAAACTATAAAAAGTTATATATGAATATAATGTCTTATTATTGTCACTCCAACAGATATCACACTAGGTATGAGGCTAAAATGGGAAAAACCTTTTGTCCATCAAATTAAGCCATAAATTCCTACTATAGCTCCTATTCTGGAAAGTCTACTGGGTTTCAATGCTATAAAAGAAGGCAGGCTATCCAAAGGTTGCATCCCACCCTTCCCCCTTTTACTAGAGGTAGCATGGGATAGCAGAAAGAATTCTGGCTAGCAGTCCCACTGTTGACTTATATTGAGCTTACCATCAAATATATTTCAGATCAGTGGGTGTCTAGCTACATCTCTTCCATATTGTATTTGTGAGGTTGATTTTTAAAAAAACCCAAATGTAACAGTTTTTATTTAATTCTGGTCATGGCTGAGGAGATCTCAATCTGAATCTGCTACTAATTTTGTGACCATGGGAAAATCACCTGGTCTTCTATAATGTTAGTTTCCACAACTGTATAAGAGGGATAATAATATCTGTATTACCTAGATATCCTCAAACCCTCAAGAACTATAAAATTTAATTTGCTATAAAGAATTATTGCTACCATGGCTGTGTGAGGTCTAGGATGCTACTTATGGCTTATTTCCTCAGATTAGGATTCTGAGGCCACATTGCTGGAACTTCCTGGTTCTAGAGAATCCTAGCCATGCAACCACTGATGAGTCCACTGGGGCTGTCACTTCGAGTTATATTGTTCTGACAGCTAGTTAATAAGAAGAAATTCTTTCTCAGCTTTGAGTGGTTAAGATTTCAAAAGCTTACTGGAGTCAGTGAAATGAATCACTGGAACCATATGCTGATGCTTCAAAAATTTCAAAGTCATGAGACTCTATGTACTCATTAAGCTTGACAAGCATACAAACGCCAGGTTGCTGAGGATGCTAACAGGAACTCTGGCTTTACACAAGGATTGTGGCTATTTCAGAATCATTCATATTGACCTAAATCAATGATGCAAAACATGATCTCTACACTTGAATTCCTGGTCACAATCCTTTAAAGAATTGTCTTTGCTCATGGAAACTGCTTACCACATGTGTATGTGTAAATTCACTATAGAATCTCATGTTCTAGAAACAGTTGGTTTGTTCCTACTAAGTATCTTTTGGACTAAATTTCACCCAGCTTACTAGGATTGTGAAGGAGGGAAATTACATCCAGGAAAAAAAAAAGATAAAGTAAGAGGCAAAGCGTTTGTTTAAGTGAAGAAACACCAATGTTTCAAAGAATAGAGACTAATAAAACACTGAAATGGAAGACCATTATAAGTTTATATTTTAGGTGGAAAAGGGTAGAAGCATTAACGACAGACCAGAAAGCTCATCTTTAAATTCAGACTAAATTAAGAAACTCAATAATTCTGGAGAAAAAAAAAAGCAACCAGGTGTCCGCATACACTCTCTTTATTCACAGATCATTCAAAATGCCCCCTTTTGTAAGGTATATATAGACAATTCTTAGAAATAACATGTTATGGGGGGAAAAAAAGCCAATTCATCAGTCCAAAAATATATTAGAAATAAGAGGGAAAAAAATAAACAGTAGAACAATGTAAGTAGAAAAAAAAATTGAAACTGTTAAAATGACCAAACTTGGCACCAGAACCCTTTCCTCTTTGAGGGGGTGGTGGGGTGGTGGTGGTGATGATGGTTGTGGGTGTAATTATGGATATATGCATATGATGTCAGAATATTTTTGCTGTGCTGGTTAGTTGGATGAACTCTTTTTTTCCTCTTTATTTTTTTCTTCTTTACAAATGATGGCACTCCACAAGGAGCTGGGAGAGGGATAGATAAATGTAGGTAACATTAAATATATTGATAAAAATTTATTTTAAAAAAGGAACATGTAGGGGCATGCAATATTTCACTGTTTGAAAGGGAAAAGAGCTGAGAAAAAAAAGAGGTGAAAAGAGTTGCATCCAACTGGAATGCCATAGTTCAGAAAGCCAGAGGAAAAAAGGTTATTTGTACAGAATAGGTCACAGCAAAGAGACTTCCTATGTAGTCTCCTGCAAGCCAACAGCCAAAAAACAAGACTCTATTTTTATCAGTTACCACTGCAGTCCATTATTACTATTTTAATTTTTTTTTAAAAGATTGAGTAAACTGAATTTTCATCAAGTGGTTGGAATTGGAGATGGGAAAATTCTAGGTCTTTCTTTCACAGAATAACTCATAGTATCCATTATTTTACAAGAAGCAAACTAAATGTCAAAAATACTCTTGCTTTCGATATTTAGTTGTTTTATGCCAAATTAATGAAATGAAAATATTGCACTTTGAATTGGTTAATTACCATGAATCCTTCTGCAAAGGGCTCCTGCTTGCAGAATCAAGCCAGCTTTATTTGGCATGCTGCCCTAACATTCATGGAGACTAGACTATAGGCTCCACTGTACTCATGAGACATTATTTTAGTTTTTGGCATCTTTCATAAGCTTAAATTGTCACTTCTAGCTTCTACCTACAACAGACTCTCAGCTCTCCAAGGCAAATGGGACAGAGAACACCTGGATCTAATAGGCTATACCCTACAGTCAGCATCTTTGAAAGTATTCTGGAGTATAAAATGAAGAGTATATAATAATACCTTGATTACAAATCCTCTAAGAACAAAGATACCTTTTCACAAGATTGGCCTGAGCACAGAAGGGGCTAGGAAAGTTCTGGTCTCTTTAGCTTTAGGCTGTCTGCAGAAATGGCTGATAATTAATGGATTTAAAACTGGAAATAGCCTTAGAAATCATCTTGTCTGTCTTTCTAGCTCCCTTTTACAGATTAGATGTAGAGAATTAAAAGACTTGTCTAAGGTCATAACGTTTAGAAGAACAATTGGAATTTAAACCTAGATTATCTAACAGACTCCTATGTTCTTTCCATGAGTACACCATGAGAAGTAGCAGACAGTAGTAATTAATCACCTATAAACTCCTCTAAGCTGGGGAGGGCTACTATGAAGTTGAATAGGATCTAGTCATGGAAGAATGCCCAGACTGCTGTCAACAGTACTGCATGGAGGAAATCACATCAACTGGATAGGTGGAATTCAACCCCAGGCAGATGCAGGGAATCTGCATCTTTATGTCTGCTTTATTTCTTCTATTTCTAGTAACAAATTTCCTAAAAATCAAGGCACTGGTAAGAATCTTCCAATAAAGTGATTTCATTGATATAGTTTTACTGACTTATATAGGTACTTTTAACTTTTAAAAGTGACTAGGAGCAGACATGGCTATCGATCACTTCATGCACTTCTCTTCTTGCCTTTATTGACAAGATTTTACAACTTAGAATCACCCAAACTTTGGTTAACTAGGATGAAGAAAATGCTATATTTACACATCTATATTTACACACTGTTCTGTATTTACACACTTAAATGGGGTTAAAGAGCATCATTATGGCAAAACTGTTGGACAAAAAAACAAAGAACAATAATGCAACTATCTACAGAGAGAGTTGTGCAGAGGGATAGAGCTAGGAGAAGCCTGGTTAGGAAGAAATGTCCAGTTTTATCAGGTCATTAACAAAAAGAATAAACCACAAGAAGGTAATGCTCTGGATATAGTGACTGAATCCCCTGACTACTTAAGAATTTAGCTGGAAGGAATCTTAAGGATCACATACTCTGACCTCACTTTATAAATGACACAACTGAGGCTCAGAGAGGGGGATGACTCCCCCAGTGTCAGATAAATAGGAAGCAGTAGAGCTGGGAGCCACTACAAACCCACTGATGGGAACAATGCCACTGATGGGAACAATGTTCACAGTGCTAAATGGGGAATCAGGAAAACCTGAGTTTGAATCCTCCCTTGGAAACTTATATATCTGATTATGGGCATGTTACTTAGGCCAGTGAGCCTACCATTTCTCATCTGTAAACTGGCAATCATGACAAATGTAGTACTACAGGCTTAATGAGATACATGTAAAATACTTTGCATATCTTAAAAGGCGCTATAAATGTTAGCTTTGTTATTGGTAGTGGTGATAGTAGTAGTAGTTGTGATCTTCATTGTCCACCTAGTTTACAGATATTCTGGGAACCCATTTTGCTGTTTAAAAGTTTACATGATTATCTTGGGGCGGGTGGGTGGTATAGTTGTAAGACAGGGCACTGGGCCTGGAGTGAGGAAGACCTGAGTTAAAATCCACCCTCCAACACTTTCTGTGTGAACCTGGGCAAGTCACTTTACCTCCAGTTGCCTCAGTTTCCTCATCTGTAAAATGAGGATAATAATGTCACCTACTTCCCAGGCTTGTTGTGAAGATCAAATGAGATAAAAACTGTAAAATGCTTAGCACAGTATAAGTGCTATATAAATGCTAGCTATCATAATAATGTTATTATGAAATATTTCCATCACCATTTAGATTGCATCTGAATGGTTTCATGAATTAACTCTGAATTTCCTATCCCCTCCTTATATCATTCCATTTCTAGCAGGCAGGTAATAACAAGAGTAGGGCCAGCATGTGAAAGGAGCAGGTGCCAGTG
This sequence comes from Phascolarctos cinereus, assembly GCF_003287225.1. Taxonomy (NCBI): domain Eukaryota; kingdom Metazoa; phylum Chordata; class Mammalia; order Diprotodontia; family Phascolarctidae; genus Phascolarctos; species Phascolarctos cinereus. The sequence continues at coordinate 121,866,051 of NW_027555847.1, read as the reverse complement.
TCTTGTACTTCTTCACTGCCCCTTGTTCCTTCCTGATGATCACGTGCTTGGAAGGATAAGGGAGAGGGAGAATATGCACGCATACAGGAACTCCCTAATTTATACTACTGAACGGAAGTGGTGGCAGGAAACTGATGATGTAAGAGACGTAGTTAAGTCAGGGGTATCTAAGTTAGGGGATAAGTTGCCCATATCAAGATTTTACCAGGTATGTACTAAAATTTACCTTTGGTTCCTGTCCCCAAAGACTATAAAATTGAATAAAGGTATCAGAGAGGCAAAATAAAAATGACAAAAGAAGAAACATGAATATTATCCAAAATATATTGCTAAATTATATTTTTATTAATCAATGCTTCAAAAGATCTCTGTCAAAGTAAGTGCTCCCTTCACTAGCACAGGGTGCAGGGGCCAACGATGGTCATCACCTGTTGACTAAAGTTCTACTGATGAATCTGTGTGCATTGAATTAGGCTAGTCCTGGCATGGCAGGCTCCCAGTTCATCAGCAGGACGGCATTCAAAGCCTTTCCAGTTTGCATTCCAATAGTTATCCACACCTGGGATCACCTCCACGCCACTAAGATTTTAATGAAAGATACAGATAAATGCTATAATTAAAGAGCATACTGATGATGATTTCACAGAATTCCTGAATCGGGAGTTTGGAGAATATCATATATCACTACCCCTTCTCAAACTCTCTCTTACATAAACTTCCTGGCCACTCAGCCAGCTAAGACCATAACATGAAAGAAGTTTTGCCCTAGGGCCTGATTCTCCTGATTGATAATTTCCCTTCCTGGAACACCATTTCAGGAAAAACTAAGCCATACTTCATTCCCTCTTCTCCATCTACATTCTCCATAGCCTCCTTACCAGTTATCTTGCCACCTTTTCCTATTCTTCCTTCCCTTTCCTTGAGTTCCAGAACCAGGAACAACTATCTTGGCTTGGTTGGACAGAAGCTCATTTTAAAAAAAAAAAAGATCTGGGATTTCCAGTGGACTAAAATCTCAGTATGAATCAACAGAGTGATGTGGCAGCCAAAAAAGTTAATTCTACCTGTGGCTAAGCCAGGAGGTACAATGCCCAAGGCTAGGTAGGTGATAGTCATGAGATTATAGGTGTTAAAAGGGTCCATACAATCCAATCCCCTCATTTTAGAGATAAATAAACTAAAGTTCAGGTCTTGTCCAAGGTCACAGGTAGAAAATGTCAGAAGCAAAGATTTGCATCTGGAGCCATTCTGTCATGTTGCTTATATAATGCCCTGGTCAGACTACATCTGGACTATTATGTTCCACTTTGGGGAATACAAATTGTCATCCTTCTCTATCTCTAGTACGTGCAAATGTACTGCATCAGTTGACACAGCTTGGTTCTTTCACGGTAACTTGAACTTCTAGAGAAACCTTGTTGTAGATGTTGTAGAGGATAGTTCTGTTTAGGTATAGCTTTGACTGTGGGCTTCTGGGATCCCTTCAAATGCTCAGGTTCAATAATGGCCTGAGAAACAATTGAAAACCACCAAAAGAATTTGAGAAAGTTATACTAACAAAATAGCACAGTCATTTTTAATTTGTGTTGGTTACATAAAGAGGAAATGAAGGTAGGAAATGGGGGGTGGGGTGGGGAACAAAAGAAATCATAAAATCAAAGCATTTTTGATGTGGGAGGGGCCTTAGAGGTCATCACTTTTTATGAGAAAATTATGCCCAAAACATGTCTTTCCCCAAGGTCATCTAGTAAGATGGTAGTAGATCTGAGCCTCAAATCTTCTGATTCCTAGTCCAGTTCTCCTTCCAAAATATATAGCCTCCAGCTGGACAAGGCCTTGAATAGAATAGAAGCAGGAGAGAAAGGGGAAACGGAGATATATCACAGAAAAATTATAACACATAGGAACACAAAGAATAATGATGGAGAAAGAGCAACAAATGACAAATCCAAGGCTACCTGCCTTGTGACTGAGAATATGGCTGTTTAAGGTGATAGGGACGAAAAAAAAAAGAGGGAATTAAAAAGGAAAAAACCAAGCTCTGTCTTTGATATATATAGTTGTAGGTGGGAACAAAATATTCAAGTGGAAATGTTCTATATAGACAGTGAAAAATATATAGACAAGCTGGAAAGCCAAAAACAATACTGTTAGTCTCAAATTCATAATCACACAGGTGGCCAATAAGTTAACAGAAGAACCAGTTGTTGTGTCAATTGATGTAAATTTTAAAAAAATAATTTTACTGTAATTTGTCTTATCTGTGCAAATACACTTTAAATACAAATAATTATAAGCAGATATAATTTTACTTTGACATACATTTTTTTCATTGTATCATCTTTATTTTCTTTGAATTATGGATTAAAAAATGTGCACTGGCAATTGATGCAGCATGGTCCTTTCGAGGTATTCTTAAATTCTGATCCTTCTGGCATTTAATGGAGAATATTGGAGAAGAATAAACAAACTCAGGAAATCTCGGAGAATTTCTACTGTTAGCTAGTGAATTGAAGAAGAGAAATCACCAAATGTGTTATTGAGGATTGATTAAGAAGGTATAAGGAGAACCAAAGAGTGCAGCACACATAAAAGATCAACAACAGTTAAAGAGATAATAAGTAGCATTATATATAGTGCTTTAAGGTTTGCAGAGGATCATTTGATCCTCACAACAATTCTGTGCAGTAGGTGTTACATCCTGTAGAGACGAGGAAATTGAGAGTGAGAGAGGTTAAATGATTTACCCAGGATCACACAGCTACTAAATGTCTGAAGCTGGAACCAAACTGAGGTCTTTCTGACTTGAGACACAGTTACAATATACACTGTGCCATCTAGCCTCCTCCTAGATATCTCCTAGATGTAGAAGACTATATAATAATAAGGATCTGGAATCACTGCTACATATTTATCTTGAGTATATATTTGTATATCATAGCTCCTTAAATTAACTGTACTCTATTGATATGACAGACAATTAACAAACTTTACTATGCAGTTCTAAGCTTCTCAGTAACTGCTAATTAGATACATGGGTCATAAGGTTAGAACTGGAAGAGGCCTCAGGGGTCATCTAGTCTGACTTCCTCATTTTACAGATGAGGAAAAGTAACTTGCCACTGGCATAAAGACTGTAAGCAGCAGAGCTTGGATTCAGGCCCAGAATCCTGTCTCCAAGTCCAATCAATGTTCTTTGAGAAATGTAAAGAGAAGATGGGAAAAGTTAGTTTGCCATTGAAGTCTGGCTGTATTTGAGAGATATGAGTGTGCATACTATACTCTTACAGGTAGCCATAATTATAATTCTGAAGTAAAATTTGATTAATCCAACAGTAAAATCCTAAATTACTTATTAACTGAAGAAACTACTACATTCTAGCCAACTAGAGAAGACTGACCTATTAACACCATTTGTTTAGCCAAAGTATGTGTAATATAAAATTCAGGAGGACAAAATACAGTAGGAAAGTAATGGATCATAGAACCACTCTGATTACTTTTGAGAAGTAAGTAGGCAGACCTTTAGGTGACTGCCTTCCACAAACAAGTCTATTCAAAGGTTTTGTGGTTTGAAGCAATTGAGCTCAGTGCTCTTTTCTCCTGTAATTACAATGAGATGCCAGAAAGAAGTCACATGACTTCGTGTTTCCCATTTTTTAAAAATCTCCTGGATTTTAAATTTAAAATCTTTATCCTAGGTAGACCCTCCTCCAAATTCCAGAGCCTCATCACATAACAGAAGTGGTCCTAGGTTCTCAAAGACTACCTTGAAGATCCATAAACTTTGGCAGGAATCACCCATCAAATTGGAAAGGCTTCAAACAACAGATGGTATCTGTCATTTGAGGACCAACTTAAAAATGGAGAGGTACAGCACAAGGTTGACTCATTAAGAAAATTTTTATTCAAAACAATTCATGATAGCCATCTTCTAAAGCACAGAAGTTTTGTGATCTGCCTCAGGGGAGAAAGTCCTCACGTGTAGGAAATCTTGGACCTTAAAGGCCTAAAACATGCTATATTTAGCCTCTGTATGTGTGAGAGAGACATAGGGCAGTCAAATTCCTAACAGAAATGACAACTCATTTTACAAATTAGTTTGGAGTTCTTTCTGTGACATAGAATAAAGTTGGATTCCTGTTGGATACTGTCGTTTAATGTTGGAATTATGTTGGACCTAATTCTTTATAAAATGGCAAAGTTTTGAAAAGGTTAAAAATGTAAAAAGCTTTGCGGACTTTTAGGTAATGGAAAAATTATTTTAATTGTGCAAGAAATGTTCTAAAGCAATCTACTGTGTGAAAACAAAGCACTACTTATTCATGAAGAATATGCTTTCCCTAAATAACACTGTTCATATGTACACAGGCCCTTCAACTATGAAATTAATACCTTATATATGCAGATAAAAAGAAAAGAACTTCACACCTTTGTAATTCTCTTCTACAATGCCGTCTCATTATAGCAATAACATTATAGCAATAATATAGCTGGAAAGGTTTCTTTTCAAAGGAAGAACTAAAATGCATTTTTAAACACAGCAAAAAATTCTGAAGTGTTCTATATAGTAATATCTTCAAATAGACTATGACAGTGGACTTGGCTTTAAAGGGGACAAAAGAGGAGAAGCAATTTTAAACTGCATTAAATGCAATCATTTTCCCCGTGAAATATGATAGTTAAATGGGGATAATAATGGAATTAGTCTGAAGCTTAGAAATGGAGGTTTGGCACTTTTCAGCGGAAAGATGAAAAACAGAAACTTTGGGCTAAGAAATATATCAAACAAAAGAGAGTATTTTCCAAAAGCAGAAGTAAATTTATTCAGATTATTCTGAGTGCCCAGCATGTATGATTTGTTTTGATTTTTCCATTTACCATCTTAAACTTTGCTTCTAGATTTCCTTTTTTCAATGCCTAAGTTAATAAGTAGGTCATCTGTTATTTAACTAGTCATATTATAATCTCTTCTAGGAAGACTGTTCATTCAGCTAAATTCTGGCTTCCCTCAACATTTGCTCTATGTCTTTTGAATGAGAAGATAGCATTGAAAAGGGGAGACCTATCATGTATGAATGAATGATACAAGTGGAGTTCAGGAGAAAATGTAAATCTTACTGTAGAAGCTTTATTGCTAAAGGTGGAGGCAATTTTCAAGAATTACTTCTGAAATCTACCTAACAAAACTAGCTTTCTAAACAATCAAAGGAAGCTGAATTCTATAATTAATGATGACCAGTTGTGGGCCCAAAGAAAAGATAAGGAAAAGAACCTCACATGGATATAGAATGTTGCATTTGCTTTCATTATGCAGATATGTTCACTAGGTCTATGAATTTTACTTAACTTTTTTTTGTTGTTGTTGAAAGGGAAGGCTCAATAGGTGAGAGGGAGAAAGGGCAGTATATCTGGAAAAATCTATGGCATAAAAATAAAACACCAACGAAACTTCATTTAAAAAAATTACTATCTTGGTCATGTTTAAAATAAAAATCCCATGTCTGAGAGGTATAGTATAGTCTGGATAACAGGAAGTCCTAGAGGGAGGAAGATCTAGATTCAAATCTTACCTACTAGCTGGGCACTTGATAAGCCCTTTTAAACTCCAGTGTACTCATCTGCAAAATGTGTATAATACTATCTGTACCTATGCCCGCAGGGTTATTGTGAGGATCAAATAAGAACTGTGAAAAACACTCTGCAAACTTTTAAGGGTTATGGAAAAGCTAGTGGTAATGTTTGTGGTATGATAATGGTCTGCCTAATCACTAATGGACATTTTAAATCATTTTGGTCTTATATATGATAAATATCACTCTCAAACACAAGTGAATGGGAAAGAAAGCACTATGAACATTTGTATTAAAGAAGAAAAATGGGTACCTTGAGGCTGAAATTGAATTAGAGTAATATAAAAGCAGGGCATTTTGCCACTTAGACTTAATGAATTACAAAGTATTATTAATTTGCCCAAGATTTATTACATAACCACAAATATCATAGTATAAAGTATTAATAATTACTGTTACCAATAATAACGGCTAATGCTTTTATACTTATTTATATAGTGCTTTAAGATTTATAAAGTGTTTTCCAAATATTATTTTATCCTCTCAACCACCCTGGAAGGTAGATGCTGTTATTTATCCCCATTTGACAGATGAAGAAACTGAGGTAGGTAGGGGTTAAGTGATTTGCCCATGGTCACAAACCTAGTGTCTCAGACACGTGATTGGATTTGAACTCCAGTCTTCTAGATTTCAGGTCCAGTACTCTCCAATGCACTACCTAGAGGCCTCATTTTTGTTTACATTATGAATTACAGAAGTTTCAGTAATCCTCCTTCCCTACTGAGCATCTGAGACAATAGCTATGTCTTAATGACAAGTTGGAAATTAAAATATTAACCTACCAAAAATAAAGAAGCAAAAATAATTTCCTTCATTTTGGGGTACCTGGACAAACCAGAAAAATATTATTCAAACATGAATAATGTGAATTTATGTGAAACAACAACACAGTGAGGACTTTCCTAAATTCAATCACCTGACTATATTTCCACCTTTCCCAGATACCTCAATTCAGCTGGCCTAGAGCTCCCATAGCACATCCATCTGTCCCAAACTCTACCCTGTCACTATCTGACTTAAATGATTTCACATTTCACCAGTGTTTCACAAAATCTCCTCTCCATCTTCACTCCACTCACTCGGCCATAACACTATTCAGGCCCCTTGTCACCATGATTGAACAACTGCAATAACCTAATTAGTCTATCTGTCTCATTTCTCCCCAATCCAGTCCATCCTCCACGTAGCTGCCAAAATGATTTTTACTAAAACACAGGTCTGACCATGTCGCTCTCCTACTCAATAAACTCCAGGTTAATTGAATTGGTTACCACTAGGATGACACATATGCTACTCTGTTTGGCTTTTAATTACTTTCACAACCTGTCCCCAACCTACCTTTCCATCTTTGTTAAAAATTACTCCCCTACATGCAACTTTCTGATCCAGCCGAACCGGCTTTCTTACTCTTCTGGTACTCACAGCTCCACTCTCTGTGCCTTTGCACTCTTTGCACTACCTGTGCCTTGTGCCTAGAATATATTCTTTCCTTACCCTCTGCTTCTCTCATTTCTTTCAAGACCAACCTTCATCATTTTCTTGATGAAGTTTTTTCTGAGTTTATCCACTCTTCCCAAATTAGCTTTCATTTTTCTACATTTTTCTAGAGCTGTCTTGCCCAGCTAGACCATAAGCTCAAGGCCAGGACAATTTCATTCTTGCCTTTGTTTCCCCAGAGCATAGCAATGTGCCTGGCACACAGTTGGTGCTTAATGAATGATTACTTGTTAATTGATTCTATCACCTATAAAAAGAGTCTAATTTGAAAAAACATATTTACCTCTACTGTAAACTGTCTGGCTATATACTAATTTCCCAATATAACCTACTTCACCAGTAATCCAGGAAATCCAATCACTTTTCCGAATGGCCATAAATCTGAGTTTGTTTCCATATTACACAGAACACCCTTAAATCAATTATCCCCTAATACCTAAACTGATTCTCATGTTTCTGGTTATCAAAATATTTTTTATGCTATCCAACTGTACTTAATGGCAATCCTGAACAGCCTCCAATGATTACTATGGGATGCTACCCATTATTCTTGATTTCTCTGCCCTCTGTACCTAGCTTCTGTTAAAGCTCTGGATCATGAAAACATTGCACTACATAACCTAACCCTAACTTTGTCTTCACCACCTACCAATACTCATTTCCTGCTACTCTCCTCTCAGTGTTTCCCAGATACTTTCACACTGGGGCTTCCTAGACAGTTTTCATTTTTTCTACTCAATGAATCATGTTTACCTGTTCATTAAAGATTCAAGAGTGCTTCATTTACCTACCTGGTACTTTTCATTGTTACTGTTTTGCTTCTTAATAATTACAATGGCAGACTATCTTTTGAATGTGACATGGCTCTATTTATGTGTATTAAAAAGTAATATTCCTTAGAGCTATGATTAAAGACAGAAAATTAAAACAACATATATCAAGAAAATTAAGATAGACTACAAAATATATTTAGTTCATTTTTACAAGATGAACAAGTTATTTTGAATCAATAAATGTTTTATAGCAATACACTCATCAACTACAGTATTTATGCTGGCCCAATTATTTCATGAGCTGTGAAAACTTAACATGCCAATCAAAATAGTAATGTGAAAAAGCAGAATATCACCTGGAGATGCATAGGAAAAAAATTTTTATAACTGAATAGCTCATGTAGGTACTCCCATCACACTACAACAAAAAACTTAAATGATAGCCTATATGAAGAAAATTATCACTAAGTATTATTAGTATTATATTATTGATGCATAATTAAAAATCACTTTTTAAAGTGCTAAATTCAGAGATACAAATAGAAAAGTCAGAGTCCCTAATTCTCAAGGAGTTCATAGTCTTTAATAACATCAACAGACACTCTTAAACCCCATGCTAAACTCATAGAAATACATTTGGACCAAGGAGACATCACTTTGCTGAACGATAATAAAGGATGGTAAGAAATGAACAACAATGGATTTGTCGAATTTAACTGAAGGTGTCTAACGTAACTCCTAATGGAACCTATGAAAAGGCTAAGATCCAAGAATAAAATCAAAAGATCTTCCATGGGCAACATTTGCACAAACTCAGCCAACAATAGTATATTAAGAAAGAAGCATCAAATGAATGACTGAATGGCGCAGATTTATTTATGGAAATGAAAGAATTTGTGATGTTATTGTGGACCAGGTAATTGCCACGAGAAAGTACAGAAGGTTATTTTTAAGGAGCCTTGATTTAGTGATCATTGCTGGTTATATAAGGAAAAGGTGGGAACTATGCAACACATAACTACAGACTGTAAAAATTTAGCACTAAATACCTAGACAGATATGAAATGGCAACTAGAATCATACATCAGAAGGTCCATATCTTTTATGAATTTAAAGACAATATATCCCCATGCTAAAAATAAAATAAAGACCTCAAAATATTCTCAGGAACTCAACCAATTAACTACCTGGAACCAGACCATACTCACAGACAAAACTATTGCCTATAACTGCCCAGATATAAGTGATTCAGAAAAACTTAGGAAGAACATTTTAACTTGTGTCAACACATCAAATATTATGCTTATCATTAGCAAGCTATGTGAAACAAAAGGCTTCCAAATTATAAAGACCTTGCACAAGAGGTCAAAATCATATGGAACCAGGAAGCATGTTCCATTCCTGTTGTCCAGTCTCCTAACAGAGTTATACCCAAGGATGCTTTCATTGAATTTACAGAATAGTTTATATGCTAATGCTTTTATTCAACTACAAAGGGGAGTTATTTTCCCTACCAGTGTAATACTCCAGAGAACACTAAACATAAAAGAATAGCAGGATAACAACATATCCTAGCACCATTCCTAGTTATATTCTGTTGAAAAAGATCTGGTTAGAAAAGACTGGGGTTGAAACTCTAGTTCTGATATGGACTAGGTCTATGACCATATACAATCATTTAACCTTTCTGAGCCTCAGTTTCCTTTTTTAAAAAAAGTATAAAACAGAAATAGTATCTGTTATACCTACCTCAAAAGGTTTTTCTGAGGACCAAATGAAATAACGTATGTAAACTGCTTTGTAAACACTCAAAGAGTTATAGAAATATAATCATCTGAAGAGTAAACAGAATAGGATCAAATAATTTTAGAACTGGAAGAGACCTTAAAGATCACCTATACCAAGGGTTCTTAGCTTTTTTTAATGTCAGACTGCTTTGGGTGTCTGGTGAAACCTATGGAGCCCTTCTCAGAATGATGTTTTTTTAAATGCATAAAATAAAATACAGAGGACTACAGAGGAAACCAATTATATTGGAATAAACATGTAATTTTTCCCATCTAAATTGAAAGATTTCCAAAATACATTTATAGACTCCTTCTGGGTTAAGTCCCCAGGATCTAAATCAGTCAATCCCCTCATTTTACAGCTGAGAAAACTGAGGTTTGAGCAGTTATGGCTTGTCTATGGTCACAAAGGTAGTAGCAAAATCAAGAATTAAATCTAAGTCCTCTGTCTTCAAATGCAGTGCTCTTCTCACTACAGCAGGTGGCCTCTCATAATCCAGATATTTACTAATATTCTAAATGCAGATATAATACACTTTGATGGATATGTGATCTCATTATTGAGGAGACCTCCTCCACCAGTGAACTCAAGTCATCCATGACTCATCTCATGTGATTTTTTTTCCTGTAAATTCTTCCTTAAACTCTCCATAGAAGTTCTACCTGATGAGGTGAAGGGCCACCTCAGGGTCTCTTAATAATGCATATATGCATATTAGCACAACACTCAAGGTTGTCTGTTGTCTTTTGTTCTTGCTACATCAACTCACATGCTTTTCTGACCTTACAGAGGCTCCTTTTTGCAAATTTATTGTCATCTTATGTCCTTTATACCACAGAGAAAGGATACTTTTCATATTTTTAGTAGTTTTCAATAAGACTTAATATATTCTGGAATTAGTTTCCAAACTACTTCAAAGTACCATTGCCTATAGTTTCCCCTTAACTTAGATAAATTTTGAAAGATTGGCCCCCAAAAGATCTTCTGGCATAAAAAAATAACAGATTCTTTCTTGTAAACAATTTAAATATCTTTTATAAGAAATGTCATAAAGCATAAAGAAAAAGCAGTAAACTGGGTATATTTTCTCCAAACTCCAAAACACAAAAACCCCACCTTCTAACCTCAATTTGCTCAGGCAAACTTTAAATGTTCATTTTTTTCATCATTATGTACAAATATGACAGCACTACTTAGTAATTTCAATGGCCCATTTCAGTGTTACCTTTAAAAAAAACATTTTTTGCGCAGGATTTAATTTTAGAATACAACTTCTACAATTTAGAGGCAATAAGGTGTCACAGTGGCTAGAGAGCTGGGAACTGGATTGAGTTCAAATCCACACTTAGAAAATTATTAGCTGTGTGACTTTGGGCAAGTTGCTTCTTAATATCTGTTTGCCTCAGGTTACTCAAATATAAAATAATAATTTTTTGAAAAATATTAAGTTTGGGGGCAGCTAGGTGGAGCAGTGGATAGAGCACCGGCCCTGAAGTCAGGAGGACCGGAATTCAAATCTGGCCTCAGACCAAACACTTGACACTTACTAGCTGTGTGACCCTGGGCAAGTCACTTAACCCCAATTGCCTAAAAGAAAAAATAAATAAATAAAATAAAATATTATTTAAAAAAAAGAAAAATATTAAGTTTGTATCTCTATCACTAATTCCTTTAATACTGGTGGTAATAAAAGTGCTTTGTGGCATTGTTGCTGGTCTTCAGTATCACATGAAACTGATTTCAAGCTTACTTATAGAATTTCCATTCAAAAGTGTATTTACTATCACTTCTCATGAGTTTATGTCTTTCCACATAAGCTCATCCCTCCTCAATGCCTAATTTCCTTTGAGGCCACCACCATCCTTTCAGATCTCAGTCACTTTGCAGCCTTGGAGTGATCCTTGACACTTCCATGTTCCTTGCCATCCATAGCCTATCAGGTGCTAAGACTTGATTTCATGTCAGCAGTATCCCTGGCATCTGCCCCCTGCCTCAAGTCAAACCCTCATCTCACCTCACCTAGACTACTGTCTTAGCCTCCTGCTGTGTCCAATCTATTCTCCACACAGCTTGCCAAATAACACACCAAAAAGGCACAGACTTGACCCTGTCCATCCTTTGCTAAAGAACTTTCAGTGACGTGCCTTTAGGATAGATTACAAATCCCTCAATCTGATATTTAACATTCTTAAAAATGTGGCTCCAAGCTACATTTCCACATTTATTTTAATTACTCACCTTTATGTAGTCAATGTTCATGCCAAATTGGCCTATGAGCTGCTCTCCGATCTAAACACTCAATCATAGGCTGTCTTATCTTACATCACTGTACCAGTAACATATTTGCTCACTTCCACCACTTAGTTATCTTTAGCTTCTTCCCCTATGTAGTACAGTATAAGTGCTACTTTTTACATACCTTTTCTGATCCTTCTAGTTTCTAGTACCTTCTTCCTTCTCACAATACTTTGATTTAATTTATTTGTGTGTACGTATGATCTTTCTAGTAGAATGCAAACTCCTTGAGGGGAGGACTGTTTCATTTTTTTCTTTGGATCGCCTAGAGTCCCAGGGGTGGAGGACCTGCAGCCTCAAGGCCACATGTGGCTCTCTAGGTCCTCAAGTGTGGCCCTTTGACTGAAGCCAAACTTCACAGAAAAGGGTTCCCCACTTCTGTGACCTAGACCAAGCTGGCTTCAGAAGGAAAACTTGGTTTCAAGTCCAACCTGTGACATATGTGTGACCCTGGGCAAGTTATTCAGCCTCTCAGAGTTCTCATACAACTTTCTAAGATTTTAAGTTGGAAAATAGATACAGATCTAAAATGGGTAGAGGTAGTTTCTTTGCTATGTATTCTATACAAAAGTGAAATCATATATCCAGACCAAAAACAAAGCAAACAGAAACAAAACAAAACATTCTTGGCACAGTGTGTTACATATAATGGGCACTTAATAAATGTTTGTTGAATGGCTGTATTGGGAGGAATGATTTAATGTCCCATTTCTTCCTTCTTGCCTGTTGAGATCTTACTGAATTTTGATTTTGTTGTCTAAAGTGCTAGCCATTAATCCCAGCTTTGTTTAATTTACAGATAGCATGAGCACAAGTCCTTTATCTTCATCCAAGTCACTGAACAACATGATGATCTAAGACAGACCCCTGAAGTATGCCCCTAGAGACCTCTAAGTTATCTTATCTATATTCTGGCTCTGCATATATAATTTTTAGCTGTAAAGGACCTCAGAGTTCATCTAGAAGCAATGCCATTATTTTACAGAAAAGGTAAGAAAGGCCCCAGAGACTTGTCCAGTAAGTAGCAGACTGAATTTGAACCAAGTTTCTCAGACTGTAAATATCTTAGTATTTAGAGCTGGAAGCAACCTTGAGAGGCTTATGTTATATTTTGAGAAAAAATGAAATACAATGTCAAAATCTGGCTGTATATCAAAAAACAGTTTGCTCTGCAATCTCCCTTCTGTCATCACCGTATCTCATCCTACAACATTAGAAAGGCTATGAACACTCAAACATTTATTTTTCATTGCTCCATGCCATAGGGAGTCAAGGATACAACCAAATCAGCACTAATGGAATTTAAAATGTCAAGAATATAAATGTTCAGATTAAGTATATCGAATCCATTTTATTAATTCTATTACAGTAAATGTTATATTTTGTAACAATAAAAGATAGAATTAAAAATCAGTGAATAATTATTGAGAACCTATCATGCCAAGTTACTGTGCATGAAAGACAACTGCATGTGCAAAATGAATACAAACATAAACTCTTACACTAAAGTGTCTATTTAGAAGAAAATATGCAATTTATAACAGAATGTCATGCATTAGACATGCTACTTAAAAGGAAAAAAATCTCAAGAATTGTTTGTTAATAAATTGTATATATTATATACTATATATTCCTTTACCATAAACACTTGTCATATATGGCCACACCAAATAAAATGTTAGAATATCATAAGCTTTCACAATTCATTTTTATTTTTCTTGGACTTTTTATAGATAAAAACCTGCTAGGCTTATGAAATTTCATTCTTATTATTTAGGTATGTCACTCTTAACTAATATAGACTCTCATGGAATTTCAGAATTGCTAACTTCTCTTGCCTGTCCAAAACCTGGTACCTCCTATGTTGACTTTGAGGTTAAGCAACATACTTCAGCGATGTTATATCTCATATTTTCAATGGCATTAAGACTTGAACTGCTTTTAGAGTATACTTATAGTACCAATCATAAAAGGCCAAATAAGCAAAATTTTCATTTAATTTCATTTTTAGCCATTCTATCCATTTTTCAGTGGAATAAGCTTCCCAAAATGCAATGTACTTTTACTAATTGTGGAACATAAAGCTTAAGGTGCCTTCCAGTGTTTCTACTGTATTTTTACTTTTAAGGTACCTATTAAGTGTGTCTTGTCTTGAGATGACAGGCTATTGGAACACCACTAAGAAGTACTAGGTCTTTTACATTTTCTTCCTCTTCAATAATTTCTATTTTTTTCCCACAGAAATAGGTAGTGTTGGCCAAACAATAGACTCTGCATTGGTCACCCAGAACCAACTACGGGCTAAGAGGCTCATCACTTAGAGATTGGCCACTAGTGTTAACACCTGGTTTTGGCCAGAGCAACTTATTAAACTGTTTAAGGCATGTTTTTTTTATCTGTTTCCATGAAGAGAGCACACTGATGGAATAACAAATACAGTCTTACTGCTATATTTTCATACAAATACCTAGAATTACTTTTATACCATTGAAAATAGTAAATAAGTACAAATGCAACTCATGGGGTAAAATAACACATAGGATCAACAAAGTCTAATGATTTAGTTACATCTACTGATTCCTATATCTTATGCTATTATGTAGGTGGTAACTACTGTGAGGTAGACATTTAGTAAACTTATACAAGAGAGACATTCCAACTTCATGACTGCTATAAGAAGAAAAAATAAAAGGATATATTTAAACACCCTATGGAATCCTGTCTTCCTATAATTTCAACTTTTTAGGGGGCTTCAGAATTTCTTAATTCTAATAAATGCTATTTGTTACATGGTTGTTATTTATGTTATTTGGTTTACAAAACCAAATAGAACAAAACTAGATGAATTTCCTATTCATTTTGCCATCTAAACTTTCTTTGATATACATGCAATTTCATCATGCCCTGTCTGATATAATTTTTTTTTAAATGTACATTCTTTATGTGATTCATAAGAACACAGACTTAAAATTAGAAGAGACCAACAGGATTCATTTAGTCTTGCTTCTCATTACACAGATGAAAAAGCTAAGACTTAAAGAACCCACAGCTGGAATTTGAACTTAAGTCTTCAGACTCTTAACTCTAAGAACTTTTCATTCCATCATGCTCCTTTGTAATGTATTGACAATATAATCTTAATATATTCTTCAGTATATTCTGAACATATTTCCAGTATATTTCATATATTTTTGTGTTCTTTCCATAAATCTTCCATAGAGGATCCACCAAACATGCTTCCCTTGGTTCTTTTAACATCTTAAGAGTATAGTTCTCTGAGTAGTAATATGAAGGGAAACATAAAAGAGAGACATGTGCTCACCAAAGCTTTTCCCCAGTATTACAGAAGATGCCCTAGGAGATGGTGCTTAATAAACACTTGTGTTGCATTAGAAGGATTCCCTATAGATGGTGATACTGAATCTCCAGATACTCCTGTTTGTAGACGGCATCTAGCTCTCTAACACTTTAAAAGCCTCCTCAATGAGATATATACATCACTCAGGGGACTGGTCTAGCAAGAAACAAGTGGATGAGGAATACTTATTCCTCTGATTATGACATAACATAGGATGTACAATCCTGTAGAGTTAGTCCATTTGTAAGTATATGTCAGTACCATAGCTGGACAATGTTTGACCCAGAATTCAATAAGAAGAGATTACAAAGATTGCTGCTGTCAGGAAATAAGACTATGACTTTAATATAAATATTCTTCTAGTGATACTATTGGGTGGATAATCATGACATGCCACAGTCTCAAAAGAATGAAAACTGAAGATGGCTTCAAACTGCAAAGTAAGGTAAATTTGTCTTTAAATCTTCTCACTTGACTTTTTGTATCTACTTCTCAGCACACACAAAGCACCTAGGGTCCTTATACTGAGGGTTCAATGGAAAAGACCAGGTTGGTCCTTGATCCATCTGTTACCTTCTGCTACATGCTAATTCTTCGTATATGAAAAGCCCATCTCATTTTTTTGAGCACACACATTCTCCACATCTTTTATTGCTACTTGGTAAAATATCATATTTCAGTAGCAAAATAAAATATTGTTGCATTACCATAACTGAACTAATTTGTATTTTCTAGACATTTTAGCTTGAATTGTATATTTTATTACATAAAAATGCTTTCAAATTCTTTACTGTTCAAAACAGCAACATCCTTTTTCCTAGTCATTACATTTCATTTGAGGCATCACAATATTAGTATAAGAATTGAGTTTGTACACTTCTGAGGAGGGACAGGGTCAAAAGAGAGAATAGAATAAACATGGGGCGGGATAGGATGAAGAGAAATAGTTTTCCATAACATGACTACTATGGAAGTGTTTTGCATGACTATAAATGTATAACCTGTATCAAGTTGCTTGCCTTTTCAATGAGGGTGGGTGGGAAGGGAGGAAGGGGGAAAATTTGGAACCCAAAGTTTTAAAAACAAATGTTAAAAATTGATTTCACATGCAACTGGGAAAATGAGATATACAGGCAATGGGGTATAGAAATCTATCCTGCCCTACAGGAAAATAGAAGGGGAAGGGGATAAGAGAAGGAAGGGGGGAGATAGAAGGGAGGGCAGATTAGGGGGAAGGGGTATTCAGAATGCATACTGTCTTTGGGTGGGGGGAGGGATGAGATGGGGAGAAAATTTGGAACTGAAAATCTTGTGGAAATGAATGTTGAAAACTAAAAATAAATTAATAAAAAAAGAATTGAGTTTGTAACTTAAGTTTTATGCACACACATACACATATATGTGTGTTATGTGTGTGTATACACACACATATAAACTTAGTTAAACAGTAGGAGTAGAGGAAAAAAGAGAAAGAAGAGGATCAAACTCAGACAAAAGTTCCTATATTTTTAACAGTCTGGAAAAACAAAAACACTTGTTAAAATTAAAAAGATAAACAATCCTTATTACTATAGAAGAGGTACATTTGGAATTTTTGCAGAACTTAAATAGGTGCCACAGATTATGATCTGAATATTCCTAATCTGTATATATCCAATTTAATTTCTAAATCAATAATAGTTTAAATATATGGTTGTGGCAATTGGGACCTCAAACAATACTGCAAAGTAAGGCAAATTTGCTCTTGGTACCTTCTTCTCACTTCTCTTTTTGAATCCACCTGTTGGCAAACACAAAACTCCTAGGGGCCTAATACTGAAGGTTTCCTCTAATATGGCCTCCTTCCACTCCATTATTGTCATTCAATCAAAATTCCTTTCTCAGGGCAGCACATCTAAATGTTAAGTAGAAGGTAACCTAATTATGCCAGGATATCAACTGGTTACAAATAGCAGGATCTACCCTCCTGAGACATTTAAATTTTAAAAGATAGGCTTATTAATGGAAATTATTTTCTAATTCAAAGCAAGTATAGAGAAATTAGTTTTGAACATAGGTTTTTCTCCATGTATTTTACCTATTAGGGCTCCTGCTACAGCAGAATTGTAACCCACGGTTTTCAATGTTATTGTCTTCTGGTAATAAAAAGACCCATTTTATAACCATGTAATAATTACCTCCATGCTTCATTATTACACAAATTTGAATAAATCACAAAAAATATACCCTCTAAAACCTAAAAGGCAAGTGCAGTGTTCTGAACACAGTCACACTTAAAAGAAATGAATGAATTTGAAGAATTGGATATTTACTTTGTTTGGAGCCCTGAGAAAGATTTGGGAGATACAACAGAAGTAAAAGAAATGGTCTGTGTTGACTTAAACTATACAGTCTACTTGGGGAGGGAAGACAGCCATGAGAAATGCTGAAACAATGGTTAAATGTCACAGTCATCACTTCAGTTACTAAGTGCTATAGGATTTTAGAAAGCTTTTAACACTTAAGCCAGCCTGTGGTAAAAGAGGTGAATTTGGAGTTCAGCAGACTTGGGTTTGGGTCCTCTACTCTCTTACAACTTGTGTGACCTTGGCAAAGACTGACTTCTATTAACTTCAGACTCCCCATCTGTAAAATGATGCAAGAGTGTTGAATGAGATGATTTCTGTTTTTCCTTGTGGCACTAAAGCCTATTATCTTACCACAGGTTGGAAACACTAGGAAATGACTTACAGAGGAGGATAGACTTAAGCTGGGTCTTAGATGGATAAAAACTGGATAATCAAAGAAAAGAGAAGAGGGAAAAGTGTTCTAGGCACAGCAAATCACATGAATAAGGATATGGGGTGGAAATAAGAAAGGCATATGTACCTGAAGAAAATAAGGAGAGTGAACTGCCTGAAAAGAAGGGTTGTACTGGAGAGCAGTGAGAGCTAACCGTGAAAAGGTAGAGTGGAACCAGGCTTAAAGGACTTTGAATGCCAAGGAAAAAAGTCTAGCTTCTATGACATTTCATTTTGTAATGTGATGATTATTATACAATACATTTTTATAGCATCTGATAGTTTTCAAAATACTTTCAAATATATCACCTCATTTGAGCCTCACAACTAATTATCTTAAAATTAATGAGGGAAGCATTATCACCTCCATTTTACTGAAGAAATCAGAGGTCATAAAGTAAAGTTAAGTAAAATTAAGTAAAAAATGTTAAGTAAATTGCTCGAGATCAAAATGATGGATGAGGAAGAGAATGGGAACAGTGGTGAGGTCTGTTTGAGATACTATGGGATGAAGTCATATTACCTTATAAGTAGCTCATTCCACTTTCAGATAGCTCTCATACACAGGCATGAAATTTTTTACGCTTCCTGCAACTTATATAGCCATTGCACTTAATCCCATTCTGAGTCAAACAGAACAGGTGTAACCCCTCTTTTGGGGCAGCTGGGTGGCACAGTGGCTAGATGCTGGTCCTGCAGTCAGGAAGACTCTTCTTTCTGAGTTCAAATCTGACCTCAGATAATTCCTAGCTGTGTGACCCTGGAAAAGTCATTTAACCCTATTTGCCTCAGTTTCCTCATCTGTAAAATGAGCTGAAAAAGAAAATGGTGAACTACTCCAGTATCTTATCTTTGTAAGAAAACCCCAAATGAGGTCATGATGAGTTGGAGAGAAAAGACTGAATGAGCAAACCCTTCTTTTACATAAGTTTTTCAAACATTTCAAATATCCAATTTAATTTTATATGCAAGGAAACTGAGGCCAAGAAATGACAAAAGATATGTCCAGTTTCACATAGCTAAGATTAGAATCCAGGTGCCCTGAAAATAGTTCCTCCCCTACCCCCAGCATACCATGTTTCACAAAGAACTTTTAAATGATGGTGATCATTGCTCTTTAATGGGGATGTCAAACCCACAGTTTACATGCTGAATAGGTATCTTACACATTATTATAGCAACATTATCTTCTTGGGTTGAACAAGAAGGAATCAGACCAGTTTCCCTTTTAGAAAAGGAATAGCATCAACAAAAACACTGAAAAAGTATTATGACAATGAGGAGATATTTGGTTGTTTTTTGTCTGGTCCTATGGCTTCATTAGGACTATGACTTTATTAGTGAAGGCAGGGGTATGCTAGAACCAGCTTGAAAGCCCAGCCAATTGTTAAATTTTCAGTGTTAACATTTATATCTTGGAATAAGTCAGATAATCAAGGTTTGATTTATTGTTTTGATGATTGTCTAGACTTAATTGAGAGTCTTACGGAGTTAAACAGGACAATGAAAAGTTAAGTGATTTGCTCACCTTCACAAAACTATGATGTGTCACAGATAAGATTTAAAACCAGCCCTTTGAATCAACCACTAAGTCACATTGCTTCTCAATCAGAAGTACTTTACAATAAATATCTTATTATAATTGCAATAACTCATATTTGCATATCTGACATTTTATAAGGTGCTTCTAAAGTGCCTAGTCACATGAGCAACAAGATATAGGACTAGATCTTTTTCTGATCCCCACAACCTCTCAAATCTCTCCTAAACAGAAATTATACACCTAAGATGATAAAGCAACTTCAGATGTCTCCATAGTCTGAGATATCTGGGATCCAAAAGAAGGTTTAAAAAAAAAACCACAAATTGATGCTCACTGACCTTGAGCTCATGCAATGTCCCTCTTCCTCTTCATCACACTACCAGCAGTAAGGCTGTACTAGTAGACCTAGGGATTTGACACAGGCTTACAGCAAAACCCACCCTTACTGCCCAGTTCCCATCCCTCTTTCCAGTGCTGTGGAGCTATAACAGTGCAGCTATAGTCATTCAGGAGCAAAAGCCCACCAGGGACCACAACCCCATAGCACTAGTGATGCAAAGCTATGAACTATGGTGTCAAGGCAAAGAACAAAGAATAAGAGGGAGTAGAACAAGACACTCTGTGTATGGAGGTAGAGTGTGTATGCAGCATTCCACTAAGCCTGAAGAAAAGCACACAGCTTCCAACTGTGGCCAGTTCTGACTATCCATAAGTCACTTGAGGCAGACACTTAGGCTGATGCACTGTGAATTGCCCAGTGTGGGAAGAGGCTTAGATGCTTTGAGATCTAGCCCCCAAGGAAACTACAATCAGAGGGGAGGGAGTCAGAAAATGAGGAATTGGGGAAAATAAAGGCAGAAAAAAAGATCAAAATTACCAAAGATTTCAGGAAGAAGAAAACTCAAAGACCTTGAATATAAGCAAATAAATAAACACTAGTAACAACAGAAGGAACTATGGCCTCCAGATCTAGTAAATAAGTTCAAACATCTATGAATAAGTACTACAAAACAAAAGAAAACAATCCATTTCTTGATGAGACAGAGTTGTAGAATGTGAGAACATGGAATCCCAACACATTGTTCCTAAGTGGTTCTAAAGAGGAAGGGAAATTATGAGAGCAGCATGTATGGCCTGCCAGCAAAAATAATAAGCAGAATTGCTTAGAGCAACCCTCTAAAGCTGGCATTAGAAGTTATATCACTCTCATTTTACAGATGAAGAAACTGAAGCTCAGAGGGGTAAACTGACTTTCCCAGAATCACTTTGGTTAATAAAAAAAACTCAAGCACCAGTGGTTTGAACCAAGTCCTATGTTCTCTACCAGGCTACCTCTTTACAAACAAGTCTTTTCCCATGCTACTAAAGTCAGGCTTATTGTAGAGGGGATTTTTATTCAAATATAGGCTTGGCTATATGGCATCTGAGGGAGGTCCCTACTGACTCCAAGATTCTGTGATTCCTCAAATTCATAGATAAAAGAACAATAAAATATAGTGAACAAACTCACACAGACAAGAAGAAATGAAAATCTATTCTAGATGCCATTAATCTACTATGCAAAATGATGTATTGCTAAGGCTCACAAATTACTTGATGAATCTTTGCCAGGTTTTTTTTTTGTGATACAGTGAAATACTTTGAGTAAAAAAAAAAGGCTAAAAGAAGAAATGACAGATGTAAAAGACTTTAAAATACTGATCTTAACATGCTCCTTGCTTTTCATCATTAGTGGATTTTGAAAGATACTTAACTTTCTGAATGCCTAAGAACTATATGAACCATAATAAGAGTATAATAGGTCAAGACCAGGATTTTACCAAGTTACCAGTCCTTTTCAGATGATTAACCATCTTTATCTTGATTTTTCTTTCTTTCCTTTTTTTTTTTTTAAACTTCACTGAAATCTAAATTCCTTATCTGGGACTGACACAGGAGATGTAGGATGGGAAAAAATATTAAGCAATCACAAAAGATAGGTTTATTTTACTTCTTAGATAAAAAAATTCTTAAAATAAGGTTATATTCACAACTCCTTTCAGGTTTCTAACTCATTATTCATTAATGATGAGGTATCTTATTGATAGGAGGATGGATTAGTAGTAGCTCATTGATAATTATAAGAAGATTAATCCTCAAGAATTAAATCATCCTCCAAAAAAGGAAGGGAAAAGAGGATTAGGGCTGAAGATGCAAGAAAGCAGGAAAACTTTGCCAACCAAATAAGCAATGCCTTTTCAAGAGATGGAAGGACATAAAGTCAAATGCTGCTCTTTGTAATGACCAGTAGAGGCTGCCAGTGTACCAGAACAAATGGTACCTTCCTCCCCAGGGAGACCAAATTTGTTACCACTAAAATATATCCAAAGGTACAAACTGAAGCACCACAACCCTCTATCCCCTTTTAAAAGCCATAGCTTCTGTCAAGGCATGTGCCTCAAGAGCAGTAGTGTCTAGTATGTTAAGCTCTTTTTAAAAATTATCCTACTAACCAATAAAAACACGCACCTTTCTCCTCTTCATAAAAGATGCCAATGTATACAATTATATAACAATATATTTCTACTGAAGAACACACCTTGGTTTACTACCCTAAACACCTCATTTGTATGTATTTGATTAGAGTCTTTGATTCTTCTCAGGTAAAGATTCCACCGATTAGAAATGGGTGTGTGCTTTTCTATCTAAAATTACTATTTTGATATATAATTTGTGAATACTGGTATGAAACAGAACTACAAACATTCATGAAGAGGGATTTCCTTTTATTCTTTAGTCATGAGCTCCTCCCCAACTCCAAAAACAAAAATAAGGGAAACAAAAATAAGTCCAAGTTGCAACTACTTTAAAAAATTCGGTAATCTGCTATACAATGTTAAAAATGATAAATCTAACCCCTTTCAAGGCTCAACAACATTGCTAGTTCTTCTCAAGAGGAACCTTGCTGTCAATCACTTCTCTCTTTTATAGCACAAATATGCTCTGCAGCTTTCACTTGTCACTCCCTTTATATGTAATGTAGGCAGCTTAGCACTACATCAATTTAAGGAACTGCAGAAGTTAAATACATACATTATTATTATGATGACAGAAAAGGCAATGAATGTCTTGCGGTTCCATTTGCTTTCTTTGTTAAAGAAGAAAAAGCTAATTATCTGCAGCTGTCAACCATGAAGACCTAGACCTATTTAAGTCAACATTAGCCTTGGACAAACGAAAACATTTTTCATATTTTTCACTAATTTTTTTCTTTTTCAAAAAACAAATTCATTATGAAATATTAAACATACAGAAGGACAATGAAGCAGAAAGGTTTGAGATATATAGAACTACACATTTGTATCCTTTTATATACAATGCATTTTAATATTTCAAAGACCCAAGTGCCAAATTTTTTGTAATATTCATTCTCTAATTACTGTATCCAGGATTAAGGCAGCTATAAAGCCCTAAAGTTTTTTTTCTTTAAATACTTCAATAGAAAGCATAGAGAGTATTGGTTATAATGACAATAGAGGCAACCAAAAACAAGAAATATGTTCTTCATTTATAAAACTCCTCCGAGTCCAAAGATATTCTATACGCTGACAGATTAAGAATTCACATTGAAACTTTTAGCTTTTCTGTTCCTATATTATTCTCTTTTTCTTGCATAGCTTCCATTTTCCAATCTAGTCCCATTAGAATCTAGAGTTGAGTTACTATTAGTTTTGAATTTATTTTGCAAATTATTAAATAATGTTCCTCAGAAATATCCAATTTGTTAAATCTGATAAAGATAGGATCTTTTTTTAAAAATCAGGGAATGGGAAAAACTAATCTGATCAGTAATCAAACGATTTTTGGGCATATAATTATAAACAAGTAAACAAAAGACATTTTACTTGACTACAGTTTTTTCCACTCTCCTTTTCTGAACTATGCTAATAACACTGAAAGAGAAATATCATTTCACATGTTTACTTCACAATTCTTTCACATGTAATTCTTTGGCTTCAGTTCCTCTTTCTTGAGAGAAAACGTCACCATATCAGAGACTCCCTAAATTCAACTCAACAAACATGAAATTCTCACACAGAAAGCCTGTGCCCTTAAGAAGCACATTTTTTGAAGCATTCACTTCCGGTTGTATCCATTCCCCTGCTGCCTGCCAGGATCATTTGCTACTATTAGCATTCCCTGGCTGTCAATTTTAATGTTGCACTGTTTCAAATTGGCTTCAACATATCATTGAAGCATTTCTTTTACCCACCTTATATAAGTCCAATCTCTTTGAGTTTGCCATACAGTAATTACTTTGACACCCTGATGTCATCTTCCTCTCATCAAATGGCCAGCCCAGTGTAACTGAGCTCAAG
Organism: Phascolarctos cinereus; assembly: GCF_003287225.1. Classification (NCBI taxonomy): domain Eukaryota; kingdom Metazoa; phylum Chordata; class Mammalia; order Diprotodontia; family Phascolarctidae; genus Phascolarctos; species Phascolarctos cinereus. Next base: position 121,842,026 of record NW_027555847.1, on the reverse strand, counting down.
GGACCATTATCTTGATAACAGTGGACAGAATGAATTCCAAAAATCTCATTATCAGAGATGGTACGACATTTTGTGTGTAGTCTAACATTCAAGTATCAAAGGCAAATTTATTTAGAAACTAAATATTCAGTTGGTAAAAGTTCCAGAACTGGCACCCAGTTTTTTTTTAATGATTAGAAAAGAAATGCCAAATTGCAACATTACCAAGCTGAGTATTTATTTTATAAATTGCTCCCCTCAAAGATCAAAAGAAGAGACCAGATTTAAGATCCTATTAAATTACCAGAAAGATAATCCTTTGCTTCTAGTTATTTGGCAGGAAAGGCAAAAACATTGTTTCCTTTTTGCTGTCTCAGGACACTCAAACCAAACTACCTGAGATGATGGCTCTAAAAACCCCTTTCATCTCTAAAACTCTAAGGTAATATAAAATTGAGAGTGTTTTTATACAACACCAAGGCTGGGATTTAGGAGGTTATCTAGTCGATGGCAAGGCCATTGCACTAAGCCCTAACCTAAGCTATTCTACAAACATGTAAGGAGTACCCAATGAGGCAGTCTGGTATAATAGAAAGAATAGTGGCCATGGAATTAAACATGGGTTCAGATTTTGAATTCACCACTACAGCACATATGCCTTGAGTGAATCATTTCATCTCTCTATCTCTCAGATTCCTAGTTTTAAAATGAAGGAATTGGACTAGAGGTATCAAACTCAGGAGGCCATGGGCCTCCAGTGGCCAGTAAAATTTCAAAGTGCAGCCTGAATCAGATTAAAAATGTAATTGGGAAATCTAACAAAGTAAATTAAAAAAATAAAATATAACATAGATAATATTGATTTTTTATTTTCTAAATCAACATGCAGCTTGCAGAGACATTTCTATTTGAGTTTGACACCGCTGGGCTAGATGATCTCTAAGGTCTCTTTTAGCTCTAGATTGCATGTTTTATACATACACATACTTGCATACACACACACACACACACACACACACACACACACATATACACAAATGGTTCAATCTAAAAAAAATATGCTTGATCATGGGTCTTTTTTATTTTTTTTTGGCCTTCAGTCTTTGAACAGGTTAACAGATTTTGATTCTAAAAAAAAAAATTCAAACTTGGGATATCTGGATCTATAAAATTTTACATTTCTCTAGAAAGGTCACTGTTGTCAGGTTATTGAGTGTGATCTCTGGAACAGAAAGGCACAGGAAAGATTTTTAAAAGTAGCTAGAAAGATTATAGCACAATACATACGGGTTTTTTGTTTTGTTTTATTTTTTTAACTGGATATGAGACATTGATGAATAGGATTTTGGGGAAGGAAGTCCCATCTACTAATGTAGATTAGAACCTGATCCACAAATAGAATCATCTGGGCCACTGACAGGTAGAGTGACTTGCACAAAACCAACAAGTCAAAGTTGGAACTTGAATCCAGGTCTTACTGACTTCCCAAACTGGTATGAGAACCACTAAAGCCCCTTTAACTTCAAGTTAGACCAAAAGACAGTAAAAAGGACATGATCTTTATAGAACAATGAAATACAGTCATAGAAGAGATGCATAAGAGACATTCTATATACAATCAAAGACTTGAAGCGTGATAAAGAAGCCCATCATATTAATGTAACCTAGAGAATCTCTATAGAGAAGGACAATGTTCAGACCAAGAGGTGATAACACCCCTGCTATATGCTGGCCCAGGAAGACCACATCTACAATGCTATTGTTCAGTTCTAGATGCTACTTTTTAGGAAGGAGAATGAAAAACTAGCGCTTATTCAGAATGCCATATAAAGTTTAATTTGAGGAAGTGAACATATTTAGTCTAAAGAAAAAAAAAACAACTTAGAGGGGCATAATAGAGGTCTTCAAACACATCATGCTGAAAAATTACTATATTTGTTTTGCTAGAAACCAGAACACAAAACTAGAAAAGCACTGGGTAGAAGCTGCAAAGAAACAAATTTCAGTTCACCTTAAGTCAGTCAGTCAGTCAGTCAATAAGTATTTGTTCAGCACCTACTATGATACCTACTAGACACAGTGCTAAGTACCAGATATGACAAAAAAGGCAAAAGATATTTCCTATTTTCAAGGACCTCAGTTTAAATAATCTCCTAATAATTCAAGCTGATGAAAAGGGTTGCCTCATAAGTTAGTTAAGTCCCTCAACTCTGAAAGCCTTCAAATGGAGTCAGGATAACCAATTGTTGGAGATTTTGTAGGGGTCAGATATGAGTTTGACCAGACAGCCTCTGAGAATTCTTCTCTCTGAGAAAACTAGAGGCCGTCACTGGAATCTAACATGGGCAGTGTACCATTCAACAATGCTCTGATTAACAAAGAAATAGAAAAATGAACGAATGTAAGTGAATTTTTGGAATGATAATAAAGGATAACTAGCTGCTATGGTACATGCCTGTACTCTCTGCTACTAGGCAAGCAAAGGCTGTTCAATCACTTGAGCTCAGGATTTCTGAGCTATAATAGAGCTAAAGTTAAATGAGAATCTGCAATAAATCTGGCACAAATATGGTGAGACCCTGAGAGGGAGGGAGAAACTGATCCTGTTCAGAAACTGAACCAATTCTTTGGTGATCAGCAGTGGGGTCAGACCTGAAAGTGGTCTCTGAACTTCCAGCCTGGTCAAGATAGGGAAAACCAGTATCAATAAAATAAGGGACAGGGAGAAGTTTATGTGGCATCAAGTTACAGACTAAACTGAAGGTGTACAAAACAGCAGAGGCATACAATCTTACAGATGAAGCTTGTTCTAAGAACTGGATATAGTATAGGTATTATGACTTGCTCCAGTATTATTATCTTCTATAAACTAACTTAATCTTAAATAGGTTAGACAGTATCACCCAAATAAGGGTCTAAAATGTGGTTGGTCCACCAGAATTAAAACAAAATTTAATGCAATATCAAAATTCATTATAATTTAACAAGTATTTATTAAGCATCTCCAGTGTGCAAAGGATTATTCTAGGCCCTGAGGATGAGATAAAAAGTTCCATAGCTTTAGGGAGTTTACAATCTAACAAAGTGATAATACGCAGAGATAGCTATAATATGCAAAACTGTAAGTGCATTAATGAGGTAAAAATTGGTATATGAGGTCTAAAGGGAAAGGCTATTACCAACTGGGGGATAAGGGAAGGTTTCATGGAAGAAAGAGCATTGGAGTACTTCAGAACAGGCAAAGGTGGGAAGGGAAGGGAAGGAGAGCATTCCAGGCAAGAGAATAGTATAAACAAAAGCACTGAAGTAGGAGAGCACAACATATATTGAGGAAGGAGACACATTTGGCCACAGTGCAGTATGTGGAGCATATTCATATGAAATAAGACTAGAAACATTATAGCAATTGCTAAACATAAAGCATAGAAGTATGAACTTTCTTTAGTAGGCAATAGTGAGTCACTTATTTTGGAGCTGAGGAGTGCTTATGACCAGAATTATTCATATTCTGGCAGTGGTAAAAAGGGCTGTTTTTTTGGAAGGAGAGAGCAGGGACTGGAGGACCTGTTAGGAGGCTACTATAATAACCCCTTAACAACACCTTAGATTGGTGAGCCTTCATTTTATTATACATTATTTCATTTTATCTTCACAACAACCCTATTATCAGGTTAGTAGGGAAGGTAATATTACCCCAATTTGTACAGGAGGAAAGGGAGTTTTAAGGAAATCAGGCTACTTTGCCCAATGTCACATAGTCAGGTAAGTGGCAGAAACCAGATTTAAGCCTAGCTTTTCTGGCTTCCAGTCTAGTACTCTTTCCATCATACCACTCTACCGTTGCCATCCCATGTTACAACACACCTTCCCTGGAGTAATCAGTTGAGAATGGAAGATACAAAAGCAGGTATAGTCTGGTCAGGACCTGAATCATGTATATGGTAAGGTAACCATATATATATATATATATATATATATATATATATATATGAAGGAACAAGTACTAAGTATGCAAAGAAGCACAAAAACGCACAAATGATGTGGCACATCTCTGGAAAACTTGGAAATAAGAAGGATAGATAGCTTCGTAAATAGAATTACAACCAGGGTGGTTCTTTTCAAGCAAAGCCTTCAGAATGAAATTTTAGCAGCATGATCACAAACACCACAGAGAGTAATGAATGAACTGCAAGTGAGATGCAGCATGTAGTTCTCCAAAAAAAATGCTGCATTTGCAGTTGGGAGACATGGATTTGAATCATGGCTATGGGTCAACTTTACCATTCCAAACCCCAGTTTCCTGATCTATAAAATCAGGATAATAACACTCACACTACCTACCTCACAAGAATTTTTGAAAACTATTTTGTTAATATTAAAATCAATTAATAAAAAAATCATTTATTAAGTACCTACTATGTGCCAGGCATTGTGCTAAGTGCAGGGGATATAAAAAGAGGCAAAAGGTAGTCCCTGCCCTCAAGGAGCTCACAACCTAATGGAAGAGACAAGAAACACATACAAACAAGCTATATACAGGATGAATAAGAAATAATTAAGACAGGAAAGACACTGGAATTAAGAAGGATTTAGGAAGGCTTCTGGTAGAAGGTACAATTTTAGTTGGAATTGAAAGGAAACCAGGGAAAGCAGTAAGCAGGGATTAGGAGGGAGTGTTCAAGGCATGGGGGAGACCCAGGCAAAACACCCAGAGTGGAGAGATGAAATGTCTTATCTGCCAGGAATCTGGTGTCAATGGATCAAAGAGTAGGTGGCAGGGAGTAAGGTGTAAGAAGAGTGGAAAGGTAGGAGGAGGCTAGCTTATGAAGGGCTTTGAATGCCAAAAAAAAATTTGTATTTGATCCTGAAGGCAATAGAAACTCATTGGAGTTTACTGAACTAGGGGTTTGGGGTGTGTGTGACATGACATGGTCAGATCTATGCTTTAGGAAAATCACTTTGGTGGCTGAATGAAGGATGGATTGAAGTGGGGAGAGACTTCAGGCAGGCAGACCCTCTAGCAGGCTATTCCAATGGTCCAGGTGTGAGGAGCCTGCACTAGAGTGGTGACAGTGTCAGAAGAAAGAAGGGGGCATATTGGAGAGATGTTACAGAGATGAAATTACGAGGCCTTGGCAACAGATTGGATATTGAAGGAGTGGTGGTGAGAGAGAGGAGTCAATGATGATTCTTCCGTTGTGGGCCTGAGTGACTAGGAGGTTGGTGATGCCCTCTACAGTAATAGGAAGCAGGGAGGGGTGGAATTAGGGGGGAAGACTTTGTTACTCTCTTGAGCTGAAATAAAGCAATGGTAATGAAATCCATAAAAGGTAATGAGGTCACTAAGTAGTTTAGAGGCAGAAGGGGAGAGAACCCAGGATAGAACCTTGTGGAACACCTACTGTTAGAAGGCAGGATTTGGATGAAGATACAGCAAAGGAGGCAAAGAAGGAACAATCAAGCTAGGTAGGAGGAGAACCAGGAGACAGCAGTACCTGGAACACCTTGAGAGAAGAAAGCATCAAGGAGAAGAGAGTGATCAAGTGTCAAAGGCTGCAGAAAGGTTGAGAATGCTACTGCTGTTGTTCAATTGTGTTCAGCTCTCCCTGACTCCATTTGGGGATTTCTTGACCAAGATACTAGAGTGGTTTACCATTTCCTTCTCCAGCTTATTTACAGAGTTAATTGACCTGCCCAGAGTCACAGAGCTAGTATCTGAGGCTGGATTTGAACTCATGAAGATAAGTCTTCCTGACTCCAAGCTCAGTGTTCTATCCACTGTACCACCTAGCTGAGGAGAATAAGGAGTGAGAAAAGACCATTGGCTTTGACTACTAAGAAATCACTGGTAACTTTGGAGACAGAAGTTTTGTTGACATTATGAGGTTGGAAGCCAAATTTTAAGGGGTTAAGAAAAGAGAGGAGAGAAAATGGGGGCATCTTTTGTAGATGGCCTTTTCAAGGAGATTAGTCACAAAGAGAAGAAGAGATCCAGAATGATAATTCTACAGAAGTGTAAGTTACTTTTTTGGGGGCTGGGGTGGGTAGAAGAGTCTAGACCTATAATTTCACCATGTCAAGAGAACTCCCTCCTAAGAAGACCAGCAATCCATCTGTAACATACACTTTTAGGAAAATCAGCACAAGATGGCCACAGCTAAGATATGTCTCATCTCTTCTCACTTCAAGGCCATCCTTCCATTCCCTATGCTATGCTTCAACTCTAAAGTAAGTTGTTGTTATTATTATGCAGAGAAATTAATTAATTTTCCTGGGATTTGAAAGGTATGCCCTTTTGTATGTCCTATGATGTAAAGACAGACTCAAGAGATGTAAGGAAAGGCTTTTTCTGGGATGACTGAATCATTACATAATTTGTAGAGGCTCTGAGGCTATGAGAAGCTTATCTGAATATGGAAAGGACAGCAGAGACAATCAACTTACCCCCACAGCATACACAGCACACATAGCCTTGGTACTTTTGTCCTAGACAGTCATTTGCACAGACCAAGAAGAGAATATTAGAGCTTAAAAAAACTAGGAAACCCTGACACCCAGAGCTATATGGCAATTATAAAACAAAAAGTTCATTGCCTGGTCATAACCATGTAGGCCATAGCCTAGCCTACAGAGATGAAGATTTAAGTAATGTTCTGGATGGGCACCATAAGTTAAGGGTAGGTTATTCATCAAGCCTTGATTTTGGAGAGCGTGTATATTTCTTCTCCCACTTCCTGCTTGTGAGGTGAAAAACCTCAGTCAAGGACCTAGGGGAGCAAAACTGAAGAAATTTTTGTCAGTCCTAGGTTAAAGGTCTCTGAAAGAGCACAAAAGTACCCTGTTTGAGAACCGCTGCTGAGCCTGAAGCTGGAAATGGAGACACTACAGTTACCCATTAGGAGAATAAGAGGGAGTCAAACAGACTGGCATAGCCAGCAACATTTTAGAATTATCTAAAATCAGACATGGAATGTCAAATCTGAATGCGTGGAGAAGATAGAATGGAAAGTTGTTAAAGAGAGACAGAGAAACTGAATGGTGAGCGAGGGTCACAAACAGGACTAGTTGGGACTCTTGAGGCAGTTAAGTGAAAACACATTAAAGGAAAACTATTATATATCATCTGACAATGAATTAAGAAGTTAAGAAAAGATATGCTAATCCTTCTAAAATAAGAGCCTAGAAACCAAAATACCTTGAAAGCAACAATAATAACTTTGGACTAAAGCGCTGATAACTCTTCAATATCTTGAAAAGCTAAAAGAGTTTCATCAGTGGATTTAAGTTTAATCAAAATAATGTCTAAAGGTCCCTTCTAGTTCTAAGATTCTGAGATAAATCATAATTTTAATCACTAGTCAGGGAGATGATATAATTATTCATTTCCACAAAAATGACTTGCTTGATGTTCTGATACCATTTTAATAAACTCTACAGCACAGAAATATACAAATTTAATTTTTATAATATAATCATGCTTTAAAATAACCTGTACAAGTGTTATGAAAACTTACTAGCCAAACAAATATGGATTGTAAACAAGCGTGATTAGAAGGGAAGTGGTATTGGTTAGAGGGGAAGGTTTGGGGAAAAAGATAAACTCATTTCTGTACTCTATCATTGTACAATTGGGAAAATAATACTGGCACAGGGATGCGAGAAAATCATTTGATATGCCTTAAAGTGGAAAATACAGGTTGGGAGGGCAGTCTAGCCTTATAACAGTGGATTAATCCAAGGACACTGGCATCCCTTCTAGCAAAATGTCCAAGAATGATATCAGAGTCAACTTCCAAAATACTATGATGAGGAAAACTATGAAAAAACTTATGAAATGGGCAAATATCAGGGAAGAGGAATTTAATTCTGTGTTCTGCTCTATCATACAACAAAGGACTATATGCCTGTAGCTGAAAGTGCACTGATAGCATAGAAAGAGGAGTAGATCTAAATTCAAGGAACTTTGCTTTGAATCCCTTCTCTGCCATGTTATCTTGGGCAAGTTAATTCTCTGGATCTCAGTTTCCATCTGTAAAATGAAGGGTTTGAAGTAGATGACCTCTGGAGAGCCTTCTTCTATAGAGCTAAAGGGATGATCCTGTGACAGGATCCTATGAAAGAGTCTGAAAAACTGAATTTGGATCCCAGAATGCCTCTTAGCTGGAGGACTCCATGTAAATCATTTCAATTTTCTGAGCCTCAGTTCCCTCGTCTATCAAATGGAGATACTACGAAATAACAAGAATTACATTAGATGTTCAAGGTGAGCATTATATTAATTTCACAAAGGATCTACACTATTCTTCTAGATGTGTACTGGAGACTGTTGTTGTTGTTCAGTTGTTTCAGTCATGTCCCACTTGTTGTGACCCCATTTGGCAGAGATACTGAAGTGGTTTGCCATTTCCTTCTCCAGCTTATTTTACCGATGAGGAAACTGAGGCAAATTGGGTTAAATGACTTGCCCAGGGTCACACAGCTAGTAAGTGTCTGAGGCCAGATATGAACTCAGGTAGATGAGTCTTCCTGACTCAAGGCCTAGCACTCTATCTACTGTACCACCTAGTTGCTCCCATATTGAAGATTAGCATGATAGTAAAGCATTATAGTAAAATCAAAGGCCACAAAAATTGTATAAAACAAAATCTACCTAACAGAGCTTTTAGAAGGATCAAATAAAATGATGTCTATTAAAATTATTTTAGAAAAAATAAACCACTATAAAAAGTTAAGGTAGAGTACCTGATGTGATTCTAGAGAATACTCAATATTTCTATGTTCCTTTCTCTACTCATGAAGTTGTATTGTAATAATTATGAATAGCATTCATAAGCAATAAATAACAGTAATAACATTATGGATGATGACTTAATAGTTGCACAAAGCTTTTTAGTAAATACATGGAATACATTATTCAATGCAATGTACATAGTAGGTACTTGACAAATATTTGCTGAGTCAAATTCTTACACACTTTTAACAGTAACATTAGAGTGAATGTATTTAGTTGTTAAGAGCAATTCATCTAAAACATTCAAATATTAACTGCAGCTCTGAGAAAATTTCAGAATTGTTTTTCTTTAAACATTTATGTCTCTAGGAAATGTGCTAAAATTCTTTAAATAAGAAATATAGCTTGAAGTTGACAGTGATATGAAGTGAAAAAACATTTCATTACTCTTTATCCTCTAATAGAGATAAGGCTTAAGATAAATTTCAGGAGTTTGCACAATGTTTGTATGTGTATCTATGTTATACATCATCTGTTATTACACTATGTAAAATATATAATTCCACATATAGTACAGATTTAAAAAAATAAAAATGGGGCATTTAAAGAAATTTATAAGCAGGAAAATATAATAGGAACTGTACTAGTCAGTCAACAAGCATTTATCACACATTTACTATGTTCCAGGAACTATGCTAAGCAATGAGGATTCAAAGAAATGCTCTCAAGCAGCTTATGTTCCATTGGGAGAGACAACACGTAAATAACTGGATACACACAAGATAGATGCAGTATAAATTAACTGGAGATAATCTCAGAGGGCTGATGCTATCTTTAAGGGGACCCAGAAAGGCCTCTTACAGAAGGTAAGATTTGAGTAAGATGAACAGGGAGAGCATTCCAGGCATGGGGACAGCCAGTACAAAGGCATTGAGATGGTAAACGGAGGGCCATGTGAAGGGAAATGCGAGAATAAAGTATAAAAAGACTGGAAAGGTAGGATAGGGCCAAGTCTTAGAAGAATTTTAAATGCCAAAAAGAGGATTTTTCATTTTATCCTGGAGGTAATAAAGAACTACTAGAGTTCACTGATTAGGAAGGTGCTAGTCAGATCTACACTTCAGAACAATCACTTTGGTAGCTGAGTGCAGTGGGAAGAGGCAAGGCAAAGAAACCAACTAGAAGGCTATTGCAATAATCTGGATGAGGGCCTGGATATGTGAGGTGAGAGTGAGGAGTTGAGAGTGATTCTGAGGTTATAAGCTTGGATGACTGGCAGGATAGAGGTACCCTCAACAGTAATGGCTGGTTAGAGGTGAGGGTTTTGGAGAAAAGATAATGAGTTCTGTTTTAGATTAAGATAAAAATTGTAGATGCATTTGAAATTGGGGTGTAGGCTTTAAAAATACCTAAAATGTCTTTAACCTTAGAGATATACTGAGTTTGAGATGCCTATGGAACATTCGGTTTGAGAGTTTCAGAAAACAGTTAGTAATACTTGGACTTAGCTTAAGAGAGTAACAAAGTCTGGATGATAATTGATAGAGATGATAAATGAAACTATGGGAGCCGATGAGAGATTTTGTGTAATGTTTCCCTTAAATTTAGGTAAAGAATATCTGCATCATTCCCCTGATTGTCTACCAGTCTAATAATCCTGCTAAAAAATAAAGTGAAGTTATTAGCATTACCTGTTTTTGGTTTAAGCCTTCCTGACTTTTTGTGCTATAGACCTTCCTTTCTAAGTATTCATTAACCATCCTTTCAATAATGTATTCTAAAATTTTGCCAGAAATCAAAGTTAACTCAATGACTGTTTACAGACATCAGTCTTTTCCCATTTTAAAAATGAAGACTACATTCTTCTTTCTTTAGTTGTGAGGCAACTTTCCTATTCTCCAAGAGCTTTCAAAGATCCTTGACAGTGAGTGGTTCAGCACCCACATGCGTAGTGCTTTTACTGCCCTACAAAGTTGAACTGAGTTTTCAGAAGGAAAGAATTAAATCACCTCTGCCTAAAGTGCTGCATCTAAACTTGAAAGCAAATTTCCTGTGGATAATCTGTTCATAGTTAATTGAGAATTAGTAGCTGACTAAGTGTGAAAGGGAAATAAGCAGATGTGTTCCAAAGTTAATTTAGCAAACGATACCAAAAGTGATAATGTTATGTTATTCCTGTGGACAAGGTAGAAAGATTTAGGCTAGATCATTTAGAACTAGTCAAATCCAAGGAACAGTCATTAGTAGTTTGATACAAACTTGGAGAGAGGTTTCTAGAAGAATGCCCCAGGCAGGGATCTGTTCTTGGCCCTGTGCTGTGTAATATTTTTATCACTGACTTGGATGAAGTGATAAATGGCATGCTTATCAAATTTTCAGACAACACATAACTAGAGAAATAGCAGCTAACATTTTAGACTAGCAGAAAGATCACAAAAACTAAGCTAAGTCTCAAAATGACATTTCATAAGTAAAAATATAAAGTTTTACACCTGGGTTCAAAGAGTCAACTTAAAAGTATAAGAGATATGGGAACATACCAGTGTCTTTAAAAGAGACCTGACGTTTTAATCTGCTGCTGACTCAATGCGTGATATATACAGTATGATATAGCAGCCAAAAAGGCTAATGTGATCAGAAACCTCCTTAAGAGAGGCATAGCTTCCTCGTTAAAGGAGCTGATAAGTAAGTCCCATTCACTCTATTCTGGCCCAGTCATACTACATCTAGACTTTGTTACATTTTAGGAAGACTATTAATAAGGTGGAGAGTGTTCAGAAGGAGGCAACAAGAATGGTGAAGGGACTTGAGTTCTTGCCATCAGGATAGGTTGAAGGAACTGGAGATATTAAAACTTTTAGACTTAGGACAAGATAGCTGTGTTCAAGTGTCTGAAAAACTCAAGTGTCATGTAAAGCAATGGTCTTCACACTTTTTTTTTAATCACTCACCACTATCCGTTAAAAAAAATTGAGCATGTACTCCCCAGATATGTCTGTTTACTTACATAAAGATTATATATACTACAGTTGTTAAAATTATTTACATTATAAAACTAAAAACTATAAATTTTAAAAGGATGGGATACAAATGAAATAATATTTAATCCTAGGGTCAATAGGGAGCCATTTGAGTTTAGTGAGCAGGGGAGTGACATGGTCAGGTCTATACTTCACAAAAACCACTTCTGTAGCTGTGTGTAGGATGGATTGGAGAGGGAGAGATGGAGGCTACTACAATGGTCCAGGAAAGAGGTAATAAGGCCCTAAACTGGGGGGGAGGGGTGGCTGGCTTTGTGAGTGGAGAGAAGGAACAGATGTGAGAGATGTTGAGGTATAATAACCAAATAGCAATTAATTGGATATGTGAAGTGAGTGAGGAATAGAAGATGACACTGAAATTGTGAACCTGGGTAACTGGAAGGATAGGAAAATTGGGAAGTGGGGTGAGTTTGGGAGGGAAGATAATGGAAGGAGATTTACAAGAAGATCACATCTCATCCATGCCTGCTCATCCTGTATAATTCTGTCCCACCTAAAATCTGGAAAGGAAGAGACAGGGCTCTTACTCACTATGAACTGTGCAATCAGAGGAGTACCAGGAAGGCAATAGGTATTCTGAGATAGAGAGAATGCTTTTCCCATTGTCATTTGTGCAACTGCTACTGCTAGGCAATGGTTAGGTTACAAATGCCCTGAAGAGCTGACATCTGGCTCAGAAGGGAAGTTTGGGGGTTTCAAAGTAGCAGGAGAGGGAGAAGTAAAGAAGTATTGTGGAATTGGGGTAGGTATAATTGTGCTGGAGAACAACAATCATGATTGGCTATTAAGGGGAGGATGGGAAGTGGCCTATTCATCTTCCCACTTTCAGAATGAGCACATATATCCCTTGGGGTCAGACTGAAGAGCCCCCCTCCTCCAGGGTGAGGGGCTGGGGCCAGCACCCTGGAGACCACTGACGTCAAGTAAGAATTCAATTTGTTCTTGATCTCAATGGGCAGAATTAAAAACAACTGGTCACTAGACCACTACTAGATGTCATCAGGCAAAGGCTACATGACGACTTCTTGGATCAGGAATGATGTACTTATATTTACACTTCATGTACCTTGAGTTCCAGTGGAGAAATCTGAAATTCCAGATATTCACCTAAGTTTAATAAAGGAAAAGTTCGTCTAGGTTGAGGTTTCCTAAGAGTTTGAGACACAAGCAATCTCAACTACTAAAGGGGCTGCAGGAAGAAGCTGATAGAGGTTAGGATAGGGAAACCAGACTTCTTTGTAGCTATAGTTGAACTGGATGTTTGGGGACAAGGGGTGTTGGTGGTAGTGGTATTTCATTACTTAAATTGGATCTCCTAGGCATACAAATTTACATCCAAAATAGACATCAGAAAAACTTATCAAAGCCAAATGTTAATAATTCAGGGATTACCTCCTATGTTTGATTACTCAAGTTTCTGCTTCCCCTTGTTAGAATGAGAATAACTGATCTCTGACTATAGAACATGCATGCTAAGAGGGTGATTCTGCCCTATTGCTCATTTAGGGTTATCACCATACCTTCCTTTTGTGAAGTTCTAACAGCTTCCTCAGGGATCATTACAGCAAACTCAATAGAAGCAAAGTTGCATGCTCACGGAATTAGAGCTAAGAGGCCAGTCCTCTCCAGGCAGATGTAAGTCACATGGTTAGGACGTCTCCAAACACAGGGATTCTACCACAAATCCAGTGACCCTACCACTGCACATGCTTCACTGAGGCAGGGCAGTGTCATGGAGAGAGCACCGGACTTGAAGTGAGAAAAACTTGGTTTCAAATCCTGTTTCAGTCGCTTACCAGCTGTGTGATGCTGGGAAAAGCCTTTAACTTCTATGAGCTTCAGTTTCCACATCTGTGAAAATGAGGGGAGGATTCCAATTGATGGCCTCTGAGGTCCTTTTCAGATCTGAATTTATGATCCTCCCAAGTGGATGTTAACCTATTAATAATACTCTTTGAGTACAGTTAGTCGATCAGCTCCGAATCTCCCTAACTCCTAACTCCTGTTTAGCCCACTCATCTCCATCACATATCCACAAGAGAACCTAGATAAACACTCTGACCTACCCTTCAATAATCCTGTCAAAAAGCAAAATGAGGTTATTCTAGCATGACCTATTCTTTTTCTTAATTACATTTATCTCATTAAATCTTTCTCAATTACATGTAAGAAAAATTTTAACAATCATTTAAAAAAGTTTCGAGTTCCAAATTCTCTCCCTCCCTCCCACCTCTACCCACTTCTTGAGAAGGCAAGCGATTTGATTTCAAACTGTGGGTGTGAGGTCACAGCACCACTTACTCTAGATAAAGCCACACAAGTTTGCTGTGCCCACCACTTTCTCTTCTACAAAAGAGTATAAAAAAATTTTTCTACCTTAGGGTTAGAATGAGAGTTTCTTTTGGACTCTATCCCATTTCCTTATGGCTCAAATAAGGTAATACAAACCATAAAACCACCCCTATCCAAGAGGCTGATTCCAGGAGGCCCACCTTGTGTGCAGATACAGCTTTGCTTGAACATTCAGTTACTAAATGTATATCTACTTGGTTAACTTCTTAAAGTGATCTTTTACTTTTGTTTAATCTTCCCCAATTCCCACTCAGTTACTATGTAAAGAAGGACTTGGGAAGATCAAAGGAGTAAACTAGGATGAATAAAGGAGATAATGAGCTACAAAGAGCCCCAGGAAAGCTATAGAAAATAAAGGAAAACAGAAGATGAGTGAATGAAAAGATGAAGAAAAGAAGCTGAAGAAGAGAGAGGGCAATTATTTCCTGAGCAGCTACTCCACTAAACACTCTTAGTAGGCAATGAAGAGCAAAGGGATGTCAAACACATGGATCACTGTGGTGACATACACTTGAGTGTTGTCTGAACTAGATTGAAATGTAATGGTTATCTATCCATATGCAGTTAGTAAGGATCCTTATGTATGGTTTAGTGTCCCCCATTTCTATTTGAGTTTTACACCACTGATGTAGAGGACACAAATAAGCACAGAAACACATTCTCTGTCCATAAGTAACTTGTATTCAAGCTAAGAAGAAAAAGTAATATATATGAAAAAAAGCGAACTGTTAAATTATTCCTCTTGACTATAAAAATTCAGGAAAAGAAAAGGTGGTATACACTGGCACAGTCAAAGAAAGCTTCATTAACAATAAACACATTAATAACAAACAAGATGGTCATAGATGAATGATTTTTTTAATGACAGAAATACATAAAAAACATCTGCTAAATTGTAGTGGGGAAGTAATCTACATCTTTCACTTGGGAGGACCACCTTCAGAGGCCATCAACTGGAATCTTCCCTTCATTTTTACAGTTGAGGAAATTAAAACTCATAGAAGAACCCAGGTATTCTGATCTCAAAACCAGAACTCCTTCTATTCTCCCATACTATTACTGCTATTATAGTCACAGTTATAGTAAATAGCCCTGGCATTTGCACTCCACTCAATCTATAAACAGTAGGAAAACATAGAAGCTGACGTAGAAGATAACACAGTCATAGGTATAAAGACTGACACCACGATGGAGAGAGATTAGGACTGAAGCTGATGGCAAAGAATTTTTCATGAATCACAATACATTGCTATGTTTCAAGAATATCTTAATATTTGAAATTGAGGAAACATTTTTTCAGCTCCACAAACTATGACTAATCATTTACTAAAGTGACAAAAAAATCCACTTAGTACATAACACTGAGGAGATCTGCCTCTTTAAGACACAGCAAAAATCCCTGTATCATTGAGATTATATGCATTCATAAGATGGAAGATGTAGAACTGCTGGGGAGAAAGAAAAAAGAATACAGCTGTCCCCATTAGCCAGATAAAATAAAATGGATGAAGCAAATTTTATGGAAATTCTCAGTTAATTCTTCACTTGCTTTTCCTTAAGTATTTTTAAAGACTGCAAACAAAATCTAACTTACTTTATCTCTAAGGTTAAAGACATTTTAGGTATTTTTAAAACCTACACTCCAATTTCAAATGCATCTGCAATTTTTATGTTAATTTTTTTTCTTGTTTAATCATTGGGAAAATGGTACATATTTTTCCACACTATATTATGTCTAATGATAAGAAAATTCCATTTAAGTGCTCCTCTAATGCTTCAACACAGTGTGGAGGGAAGCCTGGATTCTCAAAGGCTGCGCCGGCTGAGTACAAACTCTAGCAGCAACTCCATCCAAACTAGAAAGGTTCCAAATACACATCTAGCCATAAGCTGTGTGAGGACCATCCCATTTCTAAATCTACTGAAGCTCTTTGACAACAGGCCACAGATCAATGATTTTATTTTAATGACAGAAATACATGAAGATCATCTGCTAAATTGTAGAGGACCTGTAATCTACATCAATGGAGGAGGTGCTCAAACTGATAAAAAGCACAAATCTGAGCATCAAAGTAATAGTAACAGCATATTTGTAACATTATGGCATTAAGTTTTCAAACTGTAAATACCATAATTATAATCAGTCTTCCAAGCTCAGAAAAAAACTTCAAGTGATCAGTTACCCATTTCCTAAACCCAAACCCGCAAGATCATAAAAGGTATGACAACCCCACTTTATTCCTAAAGATTGAGCATGATATGGATTCCAAAACAATCTTCACGTCTGTCAGGAATTTACTGAAATGAAGATCCAGAGAGGTAAACATATAGATAGTGGAAAACTCAAGGTCAAACATCTAGGCAGTGGAAAATCCAGGCCTCAAACTCAAATCTTCTGATTTCAAGTATACTGTGCTAATCACTATACTGTACTAATTACATTGCTGGGACATCTTGAATCTTTGCTTATTTCCAATGTCTGGCCCTTACTCCAGTGCCCTTTTCAGTGCTCTCCAATTTCCCCATATTCATTGTTAAGCTATAGGGACCAAATCCAAGCATAATACTCTAAAATACGAAAGTGTCCAACATGTAATTCAGGAGAAACAATATTTCACTTCCCTTACATGTCATATTCCTGTACGGTGAAACGCTTTTAAATTGACTAAAATACTGACTCATATCCAATTTGAAGAACACTATGATCCCCGTCTAAATAGTTGGTGAATCTTGAATTTGGGTAATTAATTCACATTTTTTCCTTGCTAAATTTCATGATGGTTTTGATGGAGGACTGATGGGATTTATTTTCTATTTGCTGATGAATCTTTAGAGTAATTGGATAGCCTGATTCAGTGCAGTAAGAATGAAGCTTATGCTCACATATGGATAAAATATAAACACATATTTTACAATTCAATATAGTCAAGGTCACTGAAATTCTATAATATGAATCAATCTTAGAAAACATTACGGCTACTCAAGATTACCACAAACTAGAATCTTCAAGAATTTGCAAATAATTTGTAGTGACTTCAGTCACTGCACTATCCCTCTAATGCCATGCTATCTGTAATATACAATACCACTCTGGGAAATCAAGGAGAAAAAAAGAGGTGTCATGAAGCTGGAAATCAGCACGCATTAAGACAATTTTCAAATGGGGGAAATTGTAGATGCCTCAAACTATTGGACAACGAGCTTGATATTTATTTCTGGCATCATTCTAAAACAATGATTACTAAAAATGGGTTTTAACACTTAGTGAAGGAAAGAGTGATAATTATAAGACAGCACAGGTTCAGTAAGAACAAATTATGCCATATTAACCTCATTTTCTTTTCTGAAAAGATTATTACAGTGATAGATCAGGACCGTATCATAAACACAGATAGCATGCCTAGATTTTGGCAAGGTATTTGACAAAGTCTCTTGCCATATTTCTGGCTGGGTCATGTGAAAAATGGAAAGACATGGGATAGAAGACATTATGAATAGGTAGATTCAGAACCGATTGAACAACCAGACACAGAGTGATGATTAATGGTCAAACTGGATTGAGGTCTCTATGTGAAAGGTGGCTTGTCTTAGTCAACATTTTTAAAAATCACTGACTTCATGGCAAACATCATATGGTTGTCTATTTTGTAGATGAATATGAGAACAGCTAATATACCAGATGACCAAATGGACATCCAACAAAGATCTCAAAAGTTCAGAACAGTAGACTATTATCTAATAACATTAAATTTAATAGGTATAAACAGTCTTGGTTTAAAAAAGATCAATTGCACTGCAAGGATCTAAGACATCTCCAAAAGTCTCGAGATGGAAAATGCTATCCACATCCAGAGAAGGAACTACGGAGTTTAAAAAAAGATCGAAGCATACTATTTGCTCCTTTTTTTCCTTCTGTTTTGTTTCTTCTTTCTTGTGGTTCCTCCTATTGTTTCTAATTCTTCTTTACAACATGACTAATGTGAAAATGTTTAATAGGAATGTATATGTAGAGCGCATATCAGATTGCTTGCCATCTTGGGGAGGGAGGTGGAGAAAATTTAAAACTCAAAAGCTTATGGAAGTGAATACTGAAAACTAAAAATAAATTAATTAATTTTTTAAAAAATCAATTGCACAAATACAAGATGAAGGAGGCATGACTAGAAAATAATTCATGGAGGCTAGGAGAAGACATGTAATTTACTATAAGCTGATATGAAATCAACAATGCGATTTGGAAGCCTAAAATACTTAAACGACCTTATGATGACTAATGTGATCATATATGTCCAGAATAAGACAGGTGATAGCCACGATGTATTCCATCCCAGTCAGACCACTGTTCAGGTCAACAGATTTTAAGAGGATTTTGATTATTTGGAGGATGTTTAGAAGACTGGAAGTAATGTTATAAGCATCAGTTAAGTTAAACACAATGAAAATCCAAATTCAAATTAAATCAACACTGGTGGTTCAACGTGCATCTTAGGAAATCCTTGTTATAAGTGTTCATCCTACAAGATGAGTGCTGTCTTGCTTGTGTTAGCAGTGAGGCTCAAATAGGAAAAGATTCCTAACAATTAAAATGGTCCAGAAATACAACAGCCTCATTTAAGAGGTAAGAAACTCCTCCAGATCACATCAGATGAAGACTAGATGACCAGTTATTAGAGATGTAGAGGGAATCAATTTGTACTTCAAGTATGACTCAGACTAAAGGACTCAGGTTCTTTACAACTAGGGTTTTACTGATGCCCTTTAAGTATCATAGGCACTTGTGAAAATGCTGTCTATAAGGCCGGTGCTTCTATGAGGTTGGATAGGTAGGTGGAACAGTGGATAGAGCACAGGTTCTGGAGTCAGGAAGATCTGAGTTCAAATATGGCCTCAGACACTTGCTAGCTGTGTAACAATGGGCAAGTCACTTAACCTGTTTGCCTAAAATTCCTCATCTGTAAAATAAGCTGGAGAAGGAAATGGCAAACCACTTAAGAAAACCCCAAACAGAGTAATTAAGAGTTGGACACAACTGAAACAACTCAACAACAACAACAACGAATTATACATAAGGTTATCCTGACACCAATGATAATCAAAATAGTTCTAGGTGATATTCTGGAGAGCAATTTGGAACTATGCCCAAAGGGCTATAAAACTTGGCATACCCTTTGATCCAGCAACATCACTATTAGGTCTGTATCTCAAAGAGATCCTTAAAAAGGGAAAAGGACCCACACGTACAAAAATACTTATAGCAGCTTTTTTTTGTGGTGGCAAAGAATTAGAAATTGAGGGAATGCCCATCAACTGGGGAATGGCTGAACAAATTGTGGTATATAAATGTAATGGAATACTACTGTTCTATAAGAAATGATGAGTGGGGTAGCTGGGTGGCGCAGTGGATAAAGCACTGGCCCTGGAGTCAGGAGGACCTGAGTTCAAATCCAGCCTCAGACACATAATACTCACCAGCTGTGTAAATCAGGGCAAGTCACTTAACCCCAACTGCCTCATTGAAAAAAAAAATGATGAGTAGGCAGATTTCAGAAAAACCTGAAAAGATTTGCATGAACTGATGCCAAGTGAAGTAAGCAGAACCAAGAGAACATTGTACACAGTAACAGCAACATTGTGCAATGAATGACTTTGTTAGACTTAGCTCTTCTTAGCTAAGACAACTGCAAAAGATTCATGATGGAAAATGCTATCCACATCCAGAGGAAGAACTATGGAATCTCAATGCAGATTGAAGCATACCATTTTCTCTCTTTTTTTGTCTTTTCTTTCTCATTATTTCCCCCTTTGTTCATATTCTTCTTTCACAACATGACTAACGTTGAAATGTTTAATATGATTGTACATGTATAGCCTATGTTAGATTGCATACCATCTTGTGGATGGGGGAGGGGAAGAAAGGGGGAAATTTAGAATTCAAAATCTTATAAAAGTGAATGTTGAAAACTAAAAATAAATTAAAGAAAAAAAGTACTTTATCTGAAATGGCTAAGAGATTTTACCCATTTCTCCTAGACCTCTTTTCCTTAACTGGTAGCTTGTGCAGTTTCTATCAATAAGACTCAGAGGATTTTCCCTCAATCTCCATTAAGATGCTTCTTTAATAAAGAAGGCATGGGAAATTAACAAAACCAACAACTTATGCTTTAGAGTTGACAAAATCCTTTACATACATTATCTCATAACTGAGTTCACAACCACCTTGTGAGGGAGTTACTTTGAGTATTACAATCCCTATTTTACAAATGAAGAAACTGAGATTCAAAGAGGTGAAGCCAAGGTCACAGAGTCAGTAAAGTGTCAAGGGAGAGATTTGAAGCAAGAGTCACCTCAATCTGGATATAGCACTTAAAAAGTTGATCAGGCTTAAAAATCTAGAGCAGCAAGGGACCTTAGCACTCATCAATCTATTATAATTCCTTCACTTTAGAGATGAGAAAACAGAGGCCCACAGAGGTGAGAATGATGTGTCCAGAGCAATACAAGCAGTTAAGTGGAAGGTCTAGGATTCAAATGGGGTATTAGGACTCTGAGTTAGGCCCTCCTTCCATTGCACCACATTGCCATAAATCAAACTGAATAAGAAGAGAGACTTCTGCTTGCTCCCTAGTGCAGTTTGATGGCATCTACTTCATTTTCACATATCCCATCCCTGGCTGGAAAAAAAAATGTGTCAAAAATTAAGAAATGTATTTTTAAAAAGTTAGAGAGAAGCCACAAGTCCTTTCAAAATTTAAAAATAACTAGATCACATATTCTTAATCACAGATTCTTTTTTTTTCAATTACCACCAATAATTTTATAGAATAATGCCCCTATTAAATGAGCAGCAACACAGAGATACATTATAACAGCAAAGCTTTGTCACCCTTAAATACGTGGGCTCTTGAGTGTACTTAAGGTACCTGAAAAGGCAAAGATGCAATTTGGGGAGTGCACATAATCTCAAGGATCAGAGCGCTGTCTCCACGTACTCACAGGCACTATCCCCATCCCTCTGATGATCCTCGTCTTCCTATCTTCTTTTGGACTTTCCAAATAACACTGGACAGCTCCTCTTTAAAAGGCTATTCAAGTGGAACCATAAGCTCACACATCTGCTCTCTATATAATCAATCCATTATTAAGTAGTAGAATTATGACATCAGAAGCATGCTAGCCAATTATTCTACTGAATAAGTTGATTTCACTGATTTGCATGCTACTGTGTCATTGGTTAAAATATCTGAAGACCAGTTCCTACATTTGTCCATTCCTTTTATTCTGAATGCGACTGATAAAAGACTTTATGCTTTTTATTAAGCTTTGAAACCCTAAACTATAAATGTACATGTAGTAAATACATTTAACTGACCATTTTTTAGAATGTAATGTGATGTCTGAGCTACATGAGAGGGTAAAATATGGGCTCCATGAATACAGAGACAAGATCAAGAGGCTCCTCTTTGTGATGTCTTTAGACCACCCTGATGATTAGGTAATCCAATTTCACAGGAATTGTGTCTTACTTATTCATCATCAGGCCCAATGCCACCTGAATGAGAAACCCTTCTTTTAAAGGTACATACTGCCCTTGTATTTTCTGTAATATCTTCTTTCTATCACTAGAGTATAAGTTCTTTGAAAGAAAAAAACTATGTATTATTCATCTGGGTATCTCCCAAAGGCCTAACAGTGCCTCCTTATACACAACACCTATCTCAAAGGAAGTAGCATGGTGCAAAGCAATGAGCCAGAGTAGATTTACAGTCAGAGGACCTGGATTGGGATTCTAGCTCTCTACTACTTGTGTGAACTTGAGTAAGTAACTTAAACTCTCTGGGCCTCAGTTTCTTCAACTGTAAAATGGGGGAAGGGTGGGCTAGATGACTTCTTAGCTTTCTTCCAGTTCTAAATTCTAAGATAAATATTTTTTAATCAGTTTTAGAAAAATTCTGCTTAATAACCAAGAATGGGAGGTATAAAAGTTAAGTTCTATCAAATGATGCTTTTAAACAAGTGACATTTCAAAAACAACTTATCCTGAGAGACAGAGGCTACTGAAACCTGTAGGGTGGAGTAGAAAACAAAACAAAAAAATCCTTAAAACAAATAAATTTTAAAAAAAACCAAACTCCTACAAGAGTCTGCTGCCAATGACTTCTTGAGAGTAAAAACCTTTTTTTTAAATCTGTCACGATTTAAAAACTAACACATAAAAACTAACTTTAAAACATTTTTTTTCTATTCCCACCTTCACTTTCAGTTATCATGCTTTCTCCTAAATGCTTTCCTACAAACCCAACATGAAGACCATTATTTTCAAATATAGTCTGTCTTTAATTCCTGCATAGGGTAAAAATCTTTTGCAGTTTCTGTGGTACCAAAAAAGCTAAGGGTTATTTGAAGCAGTTAAAAATATGAACTGTAATCATATAATTATGTGAGTAACAATGGTGATGTTTTCTTTTGTACAAATGTAACAGTTAAAAAATAATCAACCCCTTCCCCAAATTAATCATAGCTTTATCAAGAAAAAATATTTTTATAATTTATCTGAAGCAAAAAGTTATTGAAAACTCTGACAGTAAATCTCATATTCATTTTTTAAAAACTCTTTCCCCCTGATTTTATATTCATGCTGTTCTGGATATCAAACCACTTGCAAGTATTCTTTCCACAAGCCAAACTGTATAATGCATGCATAACCATGAAAGCTCTAGAGCCACCAATTTGGCAGAATATTTAAAACAGCTATTTTTAAGATTAATAAAATTATTCCTTAATGGTTAGAAAAAACACTAACTTTTGAAGAAAACCACTAAACTCTTAGAAAAATATAT
Source organism: Phascolarctos cinereus (assembly GCF_003287225.1). Taxonomy (NCBI): domain Eukaryota; kingdom Metazoa; phylum Chordata; class Mammalia; order Diprotodontia; family Phascolarctidae; genus Phascolarctos; species Phascolarctos cinereus. Next base: position 121,819,086 of record NW_027555847.1, on the reverse strand, counting down.
ATGTATATTAATATCTAGGTAAAATATTATTTACTTTGATTTCTTTTGTGAGTAAAATGTTATTACACTATACTAACTTATTCTCAAAATAATGAAGTATAACATTTTAAATTATCACTTTGCCAAAATACATAAATCTATTTGCTTTGTTTTTGGAGTGAGGACTTTACATTTCTTCAGAGGTGAAATACTAAAAAGGACATGAGGAGTCTTGAGGAATAGGAGACATCAAAAGAATGTGCTTTTTTAAATCATGAGGTAGAAAGACAGAAGAAGGGAGTATACAACACCTTCACTGACTTCTAGATTTAAAACACTGGAAGGGAAAACTATAAAAGCAGTTGGCATTACATGTTCACATTCCTTAAATATAATTAAGTGGGGATTGTTTCTGAAAAATAAAAGCTATGGAGAGCCAGGTCACAAAGCTTAAGAAATTAATCAGATATTCATGATAATATGACTCTTATGGAGATTTAAGATAGCTCTTCAGTTAATTGGAAAAAAGAATAGGTTATTTTTAGTCTTATACTTTTTACTGGTTGCCATTAATGTAATCTAAAAGCATTAATGACATATATGCATATATGTACTTGTTTGCATTTGTACACAAATTTTGAAAATTAAATACATATCATAATAGTTTAACTTATTATAGATTAATTAAATAGCAGACCTGACCACTTCTGCAACTATAAAGTTCATCTCATCTATCAGCCATACTTTAGTTCCCATTTGTTTTCTAATGGTTTGCAGGCAGTGGTGATGTTCTCATACATAATTACTCATTTTACTTTGAAGAATAAAACAGCAAATAGTCACAGCTGAGTACATATGAGCAAAAAGGACTCCAAATATACACATTTAAGGTAACTTGAAAAAAAATGGGTAAACCCTAAAATAATCACAGACGTATTCTGTGTAAAAACGCAATAATTTGCCTAAATAACAAACTCCTTCTCACAAAAAGCTTGGCAGTTTCAACCTCTCAATAAGATGGTTCCAGTAGACAACTGTATGAATGAGATCTTATGTCACTATGGCCTTATCCTCTTTGTAAAATGTATATAGGTGAGTTTTCCAATTATATCATTACATAGGACATTAATTTTTATTAAGATAAGTTATTATTAAGAAGAGAATATTCATTTGCTTTTATCATGTTTTTAATTTCCTGTGCAGAGATCTATATAACACTGGCTTAAATGAAGATGACGTTTGCCATATCTGAACATGAATGGACCTGCAAATTAATCCTGTCAAGTCTATACATCTGTATAGACTATTACCCCAACTCATTTATCCACCAACTTCATGTCAGTGGTTAATGCCATCATCTGCCTACCACCCCAGGTCCAGAACCTTGGAATCATCCTCAGTTTTACTTTGTACTTTAATACAAGTGCTCGATTGGTTGCCAAGTCCTGTCTCTTTTCTACACAAAATTTTCTGCTGTCAACTGCCTTTCTCTAATAACTCAACTGCCTTTCACCATCTGTACTCAACATTTCTTGGACTATCTGTTCTTCAGAAACCACAAACCCTTACTATCCCCTCATCAACCTGTCTTTTCTTTTCTCCACCAATTACTTTCATGATACTAACCAAATGACTCCTTAAAAAACCAGTTGCTCCTCATTTCCATAAAAGTCATGTCCAATATGCTTGTCCTAAGTTCCAAATCCTTCATTAGAGTGCCCCAGATGACTTTATTTCTTGTCTCATCCTACATTCCAAAGTTATTCATTCTATCTCAGTAATAACAACTCAAAATCCCCCTTGCTCATCTCACTTCTTTATTCTAACACGTTTCAAAGCAGTAACATTAACACGTCTGAAACTTTTTTTTGCTCCCAGATCAAATGAGGTAATATTTGTAAAGCACTCAGAACAGTGCCTGGCACATAGGGGCTTAATAAATGCTTGTTCCCTTCCCCAGCCTGACAAACCATCTCCCCATCATTTAAATAGTTCTTGCAATCTTTCTGATTCAAAAAATCTGGGATTGATCAGAAAAGGAAAAGTTTCCCCTTGTCTTAGTCATTCCAAATGTAGAATCTAGAACTAGAAGGGCCCTTAGATACTATGTAGTTCAACCCTGTTATCTTGGAAATGAGGGAACAAGTCCAGAGAGAAGTGGCTTTCACTCTAGATTGAAATCATCCTATGAAGACTAGAGTGGCTACTCTCCTTAATTTCCAATCACCCTTAATATGGACTTACTCATGACCTATAATCTACGGTGTAAATACCTTACTGATCATTCTTACTTCTGCTTAATGTTTTTTTTTTCCTACTGTCTGCATATACTTTACATATGTATATGAATCTCAGCTTGTAAATTTATGGAAGGCAGGATTTTCGGCCTATTGAATTATTTATCCAAAGATTAACATAAAATGTGTTTTAAAATGATGATGGTTTTGATTCATGATCTCTACAGCTACTATTCTTTTTAACATTTGATTTTATACCATGAGATTGGCTTAAATGGCACAATCCATGTTCATCTTATTACTCAGTATACTAACTTAAGGAATCATTTCTAACAGAATCATGTTTTATTCCTTGTATCTCAACAATATTAAAAAAAAATTTGAAGGGGCAGCTAGGTGGCTCAGTAGATAGAGTACTGGCCCTGAATTCAGGAGGACCTGAGTTCAAATCCAACCTCAGATACATAACATTTACTAGTCGTGTGACCCTGGGCAAGTCACTTAACCCCACTGCCTGGGGAAAAAAAAAAAGAAGAGTCCTTTTGGGCACTAGGTGGCACAGTGGATAGAGCACTGGCTCTGGATTCAGGAGGACCTGAGTTCAAATCTGACCTCAGATAGATAACATTTACTAGTTGTGTGACCCTGGGCAAGTCACTTAACCCCATTGCCTAGCCAAGAAAAAAAAAAACTGAATATAACATCAAATTACACTGCTTCTCTTTACCCATTAAGTACCAGTTACACAGTATGGGCCAGTTATCTGGTTAACCATATCATTAAGTTCAAATGTTATATATTTGTTATGGACAGATTTCCTCTAGATACTTTCACTTTTAGAGCCCTTTAATATTGATTTAAATAAGGATTTTAGTGAAAACTCAGTGCCCCCAAGTAAGCACTTTATAACCTTATATATATGTTATCATATATAATATACATTATATATATGTTATCATATATAATATACACTATATATATGTATATAACTTTATAACCTTAAATTGAAGTGCACTGAAAAATCACAAAGTAAAATTGAAATGTTTTCCTAAATTCATTCTAATACCAAGAAGCAGTCAGTAGGTCAGTTGGTCAACAACTAAGAGTATACTATATGCCAGATTCTGTGCTATGATCTGTGAATTCAAAGAAAGGCAAAACCAATTCTTACCTTCAAGAAGTTCATATTATAATGGTAGAACAACATGTAAATAATTAAGTGCAAGCATGATACACAGAGTACATGGAAGGTAATCTCAGAAGGGAAGCCCCTAGCATATGTGAGAACTGGGACAGGCTTCCTGCACAAAGTAGTATTTCAACTGATTCCCGAAAGAAGCCTGGGAAACTAAGAGGTGAATATAAAGAGAGGGAAGCATTGGAGACACACTGGTATAGTCAATGCAAAAATGGGAGAGATGGGAAATGCAGTGTAATATGCAATGAATGGCAAATAAACCAGGGCAGCAGGATTGTGTGTGCAACAGAGTAAATATGGTGAGGGGTCAAGTTTTGAAGAGCTTTATATTTGAAGAGGACTTTATATTTGATTCTGGAGGTAAGAGGATGCCACTAGAATTTGAGGAAAGGGGTGACATAGATCGACCTATGCGTTAACAAAAATCACTTTGATACCTGTGTGGATGATGGATTGGAATGGGGAGAGACTTGAGAGGGAGACCAATTAGGAAACCTTTGCAATAGTTCAGGTGACAGGTTATAAGAACCTGAAATAGGGTGGTGGTTGTGTGAGTGGAGAGAAGGGGACTTTAAAGAGATGTACCATGGTGGAAAGAGTGCAAATATTGGAACTGGGAACACCTGTGCTCAGTTCTCTACTCTAACACTTATTAACCTTGTTAAGCTCTCTGGGCCTCAGACAATTCTCAAAGACCAGGTTAGAGATGAATTCTGATAGGTGGAGGAAGAGTCATACACAGAGTTCCCACAATGAAGAAATCACAAGTCTTCGATAAACTTGACAAGAGATATATAATGATATTAAATGAATTTCAAGAATACAGAACTTAAAGTTTTCTTCCTGTAGTAATTAAAAATGAGTTCAAATGAAAATCTACTAAATATTCAAGCTACAGTATGTCAAGAGGGTAAAAAGAAAGAACAGGAGAGAAATTATTTGCATAATTCAGGAACAAAGAATCCACAGAGGATGGAATTTGTAATAACTAAGATTCTGCATTGCAGACCTGCCATCTAATTTTTCCCCTTGAGGAAACACAATTAATTAGGATCAAAGAGTGATTTTCTTTAAAGACATTTCTCATCATACATCCTCTGACTACTCATTCTGTCTCCATCAATGACTCCTCTTACTAAACCATTAATGTTGATGTTCTCTAAGGTTCTTTCCTTAGCACTTTTATATTCTATCTTTTCATTTTCTTCTCCCTTGAAACTTCATCCCATGGCTATAATTACTACAACAATGAAAATGAATCTGAAATTTCTAGGCACATAACCAAGTCAAAACAGAAAGAGTCCAATATATACCAAAATATTCACAGCCACACCTTTTGTGGTACCATAAACCAGAAACCTCACTGGTGCCAAGAAAGTGTGACAATGAATTAAATATAATATTATTGAAGAGTAAAAATAATGACTATGAGAAATTCAGAGGAACATGAGGTTTGTATGAACAGATGAAAAGTAATATAAGCAGACCAAAAGAATAATATATGCAATCACTACAATAATATAAATGAAAAGAATATGAAAAAGAAGCTGAACTTTGAGTAATCATAATAATCAGTCTTGTTCCTGGAGAACAGATATGAATCATGTCTCCCTCCTCGCAGTGGAGAAGGAACAACAGAGGCAGAATGTTACATATGTTACAACATATGTAACATACGTGGTCACTATATGGTTGTATTTGCTTAACTATTGGTCTTTTTTAGAAGGAAGGGCTCAATTTTGGTGGTGGGGGATCAGGAAGGGGTTATATCCAAAAGGCTGTAAATAAAAGTTAATAAAGCATCTTTTTAAAAAAAGAGACAGAAAAAAAATCTCTCTAGCTCTGAAAATTATAGCCCTGGTTATTGCTACCCCAGGCTCAAAAGTGCTAATACAGCATTTATCATTCCTTCAAACCAATTCTTCCATCTGGTTTTATTATTCTGTACATTCAAAACACCAATATTGCTTTTGATTCTTTCCTCTCTGATCACCATCCTTCAGATGTCAAGTCCTGCAGAACGTAACTTCAAAAAAACTCTGAAATCTGAGGCCTTTTAAGTTCCCACTTCCAACACTCTAGTAATCAGGCCCACACATATTACAATCAGTATGTGTACAATAGCAACAACTTCCTAACAAGTCTTTACACCTCCCACTCTCTTCTTACATTCATCCATACTTCAGATGGCAACAGATTAGCATTGCTTATGCACAGATCAATATCATGTCACTCCTCAGACTCTCCAAAATTTGGCACCATTCTACATCTTGAGACAACTGGGGACCAAAATTGCCAACCATCATGGTAAGCCTCTCTTGCCTCTTTACCTTTGCTCTTGCTGTTTTCTTCTTCCTGGAATAATACCATGTCCTGACGCCCTCTATACCACTCCACACCTTGGTTTCTAGGCCTATAGAAATCCTTTGAATCATTCAAGATCCAGATCAAATACCACCTCCTTTATGAAGCTTTCCCTGATTCCCTACTGGAATCAATCTTACCCTACTCAGCCCCTGCATAATACTTTGGTTTTTGCTTTTCTTCTACAATGTATGTATCATGAGGTATTTGATAATATAGTTTTATGTGCATATATTACATTCCTCTATAAGTCTGTAACCTAAAAGGAAACAGGTCTTGTTCATATTTGTTTCCCACAGTACCTAGCATAGGGTTCTACATTTGTCTGTTGAGTTGAAATTAATAAAATTAAGTTGCCTGGTGGAAAATGAACTTGACTAATAGAAGATCTAAGTTCAGTTTCAGTAATACCACTATTTAGTTTTATAATGTTGGTCAAATTAAATAAGCTATGTGTCTGTAATAATGAAATTCACATCAGCACTATTATATGCAATAAGCTAGGAAAATGGCACAATTCTAGCTCTAAGGCAGTAGTTCTTAATCTGTTTTGTGGTTTGGGCCCTTTTGGCAGTCTAATGAAGTATATGAATTCATCAGAATAATACTTTTAAATGCATAAAAATATAAACTTTTGAAAAATTGTGATATGGTGTCACAGATTCTCTGAAGTCTATTCAAGGACCTCTCAGAAGTCTGTAGACCCCACTTAAAAACCACTGATCTTGAAACTATACAAGTCCCTGGAAAACATGGGGATCCTCTGAAGACAGAAGGAAAGTTAGCTCATGTGCTAATGGGCAAGGATATTGAGTCTTTGATTATTTTTTAATAAGAGTAAATTAAAACCTGTCCAATATCCATTTGATCTTATGTTAGTTCAAGCACATACATTAAAATTGAGTCTTTCCCTTTTCCTTGCCTAAGACACTGACAAGAGCCAAATTCTGAACCTTCCATGAGAAACCCTGGTTGAGGCTTTAAGCCAAAGAGCATAATTATGGGAAGCCCCAAGATTCTAGTAATCACTTTTGAAGAAGGGCATTAACGAGATAAAGAACATCCTGAGGAAGTAAATGAAAGGCCTTGAGATCATGTGACATGTAGTTCAATTGAAAAAAAAAGCACTAGAAATTATTAGGGAAAAGATTTGGAGAAGAGAAGCTGACATGATGACTATTTTCAAGTATTTGAAGGGCTTCCACATGGAAGAGGAATCAGACTTCTGGTTGGCCGCAGAGGTCAGAACTAAGACCAATGAGTAGAAGCTGAAAGGAGGCATATTTAGGCTTGATGTAAGGGATAAGTTCCTATTAAAGCTGTCTAAAAATGGAATAGGGTTCCCCTTTGTTGGAGATGTTTAAGCAAAGGCTGAATGAAGCCTTGTTGGGTACATTGTTGAGGGGACAGTTTCAGGTTCATGGGTTCAATTCATTGAACTCTGAGGCCCTTTCCAACTGAGATTGAATCTGTTAAAAGCCATAGCTTTGATTCTGGCCCATGGGTTACACATGGTGGGTCCATGGGTTACATATGGAACGTACACACAAACACTGAATAAACATATTGAACTTATATTGGATAAAAAGAAACAAATTAAAACTTCACTAACTTGTAGGAGGGAGAAGCTAGGTGGTACATGGATAGAATGCCAGGACTGGAATCAGGAAACATCTTTCTGAGTTCAAATCTGGCCTCATACACTTACTGGCTGTGTAACCCTGCTCAAAAGTCACTTAAGCCTGTTTAACTCAGTTTCCTCATCTGTCAAATGATCTCAAGAAGGAAATGGAAAACCACTCCAGTATCTTTGCCAAGAAAATACCAAATGGGGTCACAAAGATTTGGACAAAACTGAAATGAATGAACAACAAAAAACCCAAAGTAATTTGGGGAAAGTCAATCTGACTTAGTAAAAATTCTGGATTATAACACCTAGGGAAAATGTATTTTGCCATTTTTAAGTATATTAAGAAACATGTACATGGATTAAATAAATGCTGCCCACAGGACATCTTTTATAAGTAGTTATTTATGCTTAAGTCATATGGTGCTTATGTGTAAAGGAAGGCAAGCATGGTGCACTGGAGTGAATTTGGAGTCAGAGAATCAAGATTTATATCCCAGTTCAACCACTTACTACTTGTATGATCTTAGCAAAGTCACTCAACTATACTGGGCCTTAGTTTCCTCCTCTATAAAATGAGAGGTTTGGACTGTGTGACCTCTAAGGTCCTTTCTAGCTCTAAATTAATGATCCTGATGCTTGAAAAGTAATACCAAAAGAGTAATATGCTCAAAGTGGTTAAATAGGATGTACTTTTGCAAGTAAGATAAATTGTGTTTGCATTGTCAGATAGACCACAGCTCCCCACCCCACCCATATGCAACCACATTTATAATATTAATTTGATTCCCTAATTTTTTCATATATAAAAGTTCAAGTCAACATAAAATAGTTAAGAATTTCAGATTACCAGGCTCCACACTAAGGTTCTGGTGCACAAAATTACTTTATACTTTTCTTGCTTTTATATTTGTCTTCCATTTATAATCTGTATTATAATTACTTGTGTACCTCTATCTCTCATAATTTATTTTTATATCACTGTAATGTTATAAAACCCTTCATATACATTACCTATTTGATTCTTGAAAAACTACGAAATGGATACTGAGAGAAATATCATTCTCTATGTTCAGATGGAGAAGCAGAGAGATCCAGCGATTTACCTAAGATAACAAAGCTAGTTAGTAGTTAGATAGAGCTGGGATTCAAATCCAGGTCCTCTGCAGGATTCTTCAAAGCCAACGTCAGTTGGTTCCCTTCCCACCATAGTCCCATTGAAGTCAAGGATAACATCTTAATTTTATACATCCCCTAGTGTCTATTACAGTGCCTGGTACATAATTTAGGCTGTTAAATGTTTGTTTAATTGTATGGCTATTAGTATTATTTACTAATGATAAAAGATGACTTGATACTATTATGTCTTGAACAGAAATACTTTTGCTTTGATCTACTCTGAAACACTGTAGCTGCAGTAATCAGTTTTTAGATGAAAAAACTATTTTGTTTTGAATGACAGGGACAGTGTTAGGGACTAAATCTGTGGTTTTATTAGTTTAGGGAACTTCCAGGCAAGGAAATTTCCTTGACCAATGCAAGTCAGCCCCTCTATGACAAAGAGTCTTAAGAGTTACAACATTGCCTAGGGCACTGAGAAAGATTAAGTGACTTACTCAGGGTCAGAAAGCCAGTATGTGTCAGGCTAAACATGAACACAGGTCTTGCTGGCTTCAAGGCAGGCTTTCTCTTCAGTATGCCATGATGCCTTTCAGAATTTGAAAGTATAGAGAACTTTCCTTCCAATAATGAACCACCCTTTCATTATGTTTTTAGTGACAACAACTTAGTTTTGGCTAGTACCATATTGGACAATAATACATACACATACATGTATGATTCTATCCAATTTAAACAAACATTCCACTAATTACTGGTGATAACTCATAAGATAGTGACTAAAAACTCACAGAAACAACATGCAGGATGGTCTCTGGACATTGTATGCAATATGAAGGTAACCTTTTGGAAAGCATTCCTTTTCCATATTGGCCCTGATTTGGGGTGAAACAACAACAACAAAATACAAAGCAATTTGAAACTCAACATGTCTAAAACCAACTACCATTTTCCTACTATAGTTTCCCTTATTTTTCTCATTTTTGTCATTGTTCTCACAATTATCCTATGCCTAGTGATCTCCCTGTGGCTAGTTGGTCACCAAGTCTCTTGATTTTTTCTGCCTTCCCCACCAGGTATGGACTTTCTTTTTACTATTACCTTTCCAATCCTAGGCACTCATCACATTGGATGGCTCCTAACTAGTTTCTCCATCTTCATTTATTATACTACTCCCATAACCTAGCCTGAACATGTCTGCCACATTAATCTCCCTAAATTGTTGCTCTTTTCATTTCAGTCCTCTGCCTTAAAACCTAACAAATGTTTCCTACTTGCACAGCAAATCCAGACTCCTCAGCCTATAATTCAAAGTCACCCCATAAACTGACCCCATCTTACCCATCTTGCTTTGTCTCTGAATATGCCCAAACATGACCTTTGCTTCAGGACAGACTCCTGTCTTATTCTGTGCTCATCCTCTTCTAATGTTTCCTAATGAGAACTCAACTCTATTACATTCCTGTATTTCCTTATAATTGTCTCAACTTCTTACTCCCTTGCATTCTTGGCTTAAGATTTTATGATGCCACTGAAACTGCTCTCTAAAACTGCAAATTATCTCCCCTAATTCAACAGCCTTTTCTCAATTCTAATCCTCCTTTTGAGCTTTCTATAGCTTTCACCACTGTTGACCTTCCCTCCTCGTGGAGTATGAATCTCTCTTCACATGGCTTCCATAAAATTGCTGTCTCTTGTTTCTCCTCTTACCTCTTCAATTATTGCTTCTCAGTCTCCTTTACTGCTTCTGTCATCCATCTTCTGCCCTCTAACTATGAGTATGCTCCAAGTGTGCATCCTAGGAAAAAGACTCTTGCTTTCTCTATGTAATTTTATCAGTTTTCATTGGAGCTGTCATAATGAAGTTGAATAGGGATAGGGACTGGATTTGTGATTTCACTGCTTTAAGGAACTCCCAGCTGAATAAATTCCCTTTACCAATACAGGATGTGACCTTCTCTACAATGCATAGTGTTATACAGTTTCCTAGAGCACTGAGTTATTTTAAGTGTTTTGCCCAATAGTAAGAATGTATCAGAGGCAGGACTTGAACCCACATCTTCTTGGCTTTAATACCAGTTCTATATCAACTCTGTTACACTGTCTTTCTAACTAAGCAGATGATTCACAAACTTATACAATGAGTTTTAATCTCCTAAGTCAAGTTCCACATTGCCAGCTCCCTGATCAATATCTATACTTGGATTTCTGGCTAGCAAGTGAAATCCAGTATGTCCAAAATTGAACTCATCATCATTCCTCCTATTGACCCTTCTTCTAAACACCCCATTTGGAAAAGTGTCTCAAGTGGAGCTGAAATGTTGGCTTCTTGAATGATGAGACGGAAGGGGTCCAGAGCAGTTAAAAAAAAAATCTGACTGAAAAACTAGCAGGACAGTGTTACCACTGAGTGAATTAGATTTGTAGGGGGAAACCACATGGGAGAAGAAGGTTCAATTTTGGATATGCAAAGTGTGAGATGATAGTGAGGAAGGCAGCATGGTGCACTGAAATAAGTGATAGAATTGAAGTCAAGGAGCCTGGGTTCAAATTCAGTCTCTGACACTTCCTGCCTATGTCATTTCTGGCAAGTCCTTTAAATAAATGGACTTCAGTTTCTGCATCAATCAAATGAGTGGTTCAGACATATGACCTGTTAAGTTGTTAAGTTCGTGACTGAGCTCCCTAAAGGAGTGAATGCAGAAAGAACGGGGAGTTGAGACCAGGGTTCTCAATGGCATCCTCACATCATTTTCTTCTTAGCTAGATGGCACAGTGGATAGAGTGCTGGGCCTAGAGTCAAGAAGACCTGAGTTCAACTCTGGCACCAGACACTTACTAGCTGTGTAACCCTGGGCAAGCTGTTCAACCTGCTTGACTCAGTTTCCTCAACTGTAAAATGAGGATAATAACAGCACCTATCTTGCAGGGTTGTTGTGAAGATCAAATGAGATATTTGTAAAGTGTTTATTTAGCACACGGCCTGGCACATAGTAGGTGCTGCTTAATTCTCCTCCCTTTCCTTTCCTTTCCTCAGCTAGTCTTTGGTGCATAACAGATATTTAATAAATATTTGTTCACTTAATGAGTAACAATTTTAGAGAAAAAAATCACTTAAAAAGCCACAAAGCAGTAAAAGCATCACATATCATAGTTCTATACCATCATCACCATCATTCATATTTATAGAAATTTTTAAAAACCCTCAGAATCATTCTATTTTGTTCCTTCTCTCCTTTAAGTTATCACTGTTAAACTTACATTTTTGCACATCTTTATATTCTAACATTTAGATAACATAAAACATATTTTCCCAAGGTTAAGTGGTTACAAGTACAGTCATTTTTATTTTAAAAATTACTATTCCTCAAAAGGAAAATGAGAAAATACTTCCTTTTTAAAAATTGATTCCCAAGGACATTTTGTCTAACATAAACAAACTTCAATCACTTAACAAGCACTCATAAGCAAGGTAGACTGTGAGGGAAGGAAAGCCAACTAACAACAGTATAATTCAATTTTGGGGGATAAAAGAACTATTCTGTGCTTAGAGAACACAAACTGAAGCATACTCCATTTAGCATAAAGAGTATATCCTTCACCCTAATTATAGATATCACTACATGTATAAAAGGTCAGTATTACACAGTCCCTGAGGTCAATATATACTTTTACCAGAAAATAATTTCAAAACATTTCATGCTAGATTATCTGAAGTTAATGCAACTTTTAGGCAAGAAATATTTAACTCTGCATTCTCAGGTAATTAAGCACCAAATACATATAGCAAGTGCTAGGTGACAGTGGAATTAGAAGACTTTCTTTACCTCCAAATACCACTTTGGTCTGGTATTTCTCTCAGCCTCTAAATGCTCATGCAGTCATCAGGATATTCAGTACCCTTTTATTTTCCTGAACTTTGACCAAAATTACCTCTTGCAGAATACCAAATGAGGGCAACTATAACCTAAACCAGTTTATTTCAACTACCTACTGCAACTCTTTATAGTTTACCCAATTTCTACACTTTCTGCAAAATTATTCTTCTTTATAATCAAATGCATTCAAGAATGTTTCAGTGTAAAATGGATGCCATGAAATTTAAGATAGAACAGATTTCATATCTACCAGATAGACAATGAAATTCTTCTTTCAAAAAGGTGTATTAAAAACCAGTCTTTTTCTCACAGTGGTGGCTGCCACCATTGCCTTCCCATGTTTTCAAGAGCAGCCTCACACTGATAATGTTCTAACAGAAATGTGGAAAATTAACCCATAACTTGTTATTCATTGGTTATTATGGTATTTTGAACTGCAAAAAATATAAATGTGAAAAATATGTATCATTCAGTATATCTGACTACCAAAATGACTAAATTTGGCTTCATTGGATTTCAGAATACTCATTTCAAGCAGGATAGCAAGTGTATTTTATTTGATAGCATGAAAAATACCTGATTTTTAACACTTTATAGTTTGTTTGGGGTGGGGCAAATTTTGAAGGTAAGGAATGATCTCAAGGGTGACTCTAAACTATGTCAAAAATGATTCACTCTAGGAAGCACTTCCTACTCTTTTTTTTAAAAGCACCACACCTAGTTGCCAGTACCAAAAATAGTTTAATAGGACATATTCTGCACCATTTTCCTCTGTGCAAATAATCTAGGCTCCTGAGTATCTTAGTTCTACTTCATCTTCAGTCATCTCCTGCCTCTCATTTCCTTAAATCCTGACACGGTGACTTGATGGAAGAAATAAGGATTCATCTCTCCCCTTAGTTCTGGCCATTGTCAATTTCCCAGAGAATCTACAACAAAAATAGTTTTTAAAAGACAAAAAATACCATAAGAAGTCACTAAAATGGATGTTTTCCCTATAAAGATTGAGTAAGAACAAATATAATTTGATCATTAGAACTTGCTATGGTATTGATAAAACAGGTATTATTCCCATCTTACAAATGAGAAGATAAAGTTTGAATCTGGTCATTACTTGCTTCACATGGCTAACTAGTAGTAAACACAGGGAAAGAATTTAAAAGTCTTATTATTTCTAGACCACTCTTCTTTTCCTCTATACAATATTTTCTAGAAGAGCATATTCAGGGAACTTTAGTGATATTCTTGTGATGTCCCTATTATCAAAGCTTTAGTCTATGGGCCTCTGAAGGAGCCTCAAAATCTCACACTGGTCATGCAAAAGTCCTTTATTAATGTTGTATGTATTCCAAAAGGAAGTTATAATTAAAATCAGTTAAAAGGATAGTGGACAGTGAGGGCCTCTCATACTTTCTTCAGCCTAGAACCTTCACTTTCAAAAATCAGTCATGATGTGAAATATCTAAGTGGATACAAATGCTCAAAACTCTACAGGCTAAGAACAAGGGTTTTAAAAGCTGTATTGAAGAAAAGATGTTCAAAAATATTACTTGGGAGGGATGGGTGATGATAACAGATGAAGGAGAGAAGGCGGAATGATTTCAAATCACCTTTTGTTTCTGTTTTCCCTGACAAGTATTTTCTTTGGACTAGAAAAGGCAAAACAAAAATGGTTAACAGAGAGCTGAAAACCAAGGTAAACAGCAAAGAAGCAAGAGACCAGCTAGCTGCTCTTGGCAAGGTCAAATTATCTGGCCCAGATAACTACAGCCCATGGCACTAAAACTAGCAGAAGTGATTTCTGAACCACTGGCAGTGATCTCTGAAAGATCATGGGGAATAGTAGAGCAACTAGAGGGCTAGAAAAGGACAAATAGTATAGATATTTTCAAAAAGAGAAAAGTATGAAGTCTACAAACTATTAAGCCAGTAAGCATGGCCTCTATTACTAGCAAAATTCTAGAATGTATCAATGTATTACTGAAAGGGATATTTAATAAACAGTGATCAAATGTCTTCATTAAGAACAAGCTATGTTAAGACTAATTTTTTTTGGACAGGGTTACTATACTGATAGACTGGGGCATGATGTATATATAGCTGGCACTTGGATTTTAACAACATATTTGGCAATGTTTCTCATATTATTTTTGTAAAAAAGATGGAGTAATGTGGGGAAGATGATAGTTTAATTAAGCACACGAAGAACTAGTGGAATAGCTGGACCAAAGGTTGTCATTAATAGTTCAATGTCAACTTTGAAGAAGGTCTCCATTAGAGTATGCCAGTGATCTATGCTTGGCTCTTTACTACAAAACATTTTTATCAGTGACTTGGATAAAGCATAGATGGCATGTCTATCAAACCTGCAGACAACATAAAGCCAGGAGTGGTGGTTAATAAGTTAGATGAAAGAATCCCAAAAGATCTTGTTAGGCTTGAACATTGCTCAGAATCAAACTGAAATTTAATAGGAATAAATGTTAAGGCTAACATTTGGATTTAAAAAAACCCTTCATATGAGATGAGGGACACAGGGTGGACAGCAATCTTTCTGAAAAAAAGATCTGAGGGCTTTAGTGGTTAGCAAACTCGATATGATTCAATGCTAGAGCTAAATATGCTAATGTGATATCCAGGACAAGAGATGTTACAGTTCACAATAATTTGCCTTAGGCCACATCTGAAGAAAAGTTACGGGTATGTTTTAGGAAGGACAAAGCTTGAGAACATCCACAGAAGGGAGACCAGGATAGTGAAAGGACCTTAAGATCAAGCTATATCATGAGCAGCTAAAAGAAGTGAGGATATTTTGCTTGGAGAAAAGAAGACTAGGGAAGTAAAGGAATAGACAAGATAGTTATCTTAAGGTACTTGAAGAGCCTCTATATGGAAAGAGAATAGATTTGTTTTTCATGGCTCCAGGAGGGAGAACTAAAAGCAATAGGCTCAAGTAAGGCAGAATTATGCTTGGTGTGAAGGAAAAAAAACCTTTCTAATAATTAGAGCTGTCAAAAATATTAAAAAGTGGGGTTTTTTTCCCCCTTCGTTAGGGGGTCCGTAAGCAAAGACTGCTTGATGATCTACTTTTCAGGTATGTCACAGAGAGAACTCTTGTTCAGCCAAGGGTTGGACTGATGGCCTCTGGATTCCTTTCCAACTCTGGTATTCTGTATGTATGACAACTGTGGTGTATACTGACTCAATTCAGTAAATGACAATATACTAAAGTTATAAGAGAACTCAAACACAGTATACAGTAAACAAATGGTAAACTTCAATAATACAGAAAAAGTTATATTTATCGTTGTTCTATAAAGTGTTGTAGCAGGCACTGCTTAAACTAACATCTTAATAATGCTTTATTTACATAGCACTTAACAGTTTTCAAAGCACTTTCATACACATTATCTAATTTGATTCTTACTGTAACTCTGTGAGGCATACAAGGTAGGGTTTGTTTTCATTTTACATATGAGGAAATAAAGTAACTGAGAAGTCTGGAAACTCAGGTCACATATAGAGTAAGTGATAGAGCTAGGACTTTAATCTAGATCTTCTGATTTCCAATTTAACACTCTTACCAGTATACAGCACAGGTTTCAAGGTGAATGAATCACAAAACTTTTTCTAATTAAAAATGTAGAAAAATTAAAGTTATAAAGGTAATTCTGATGGTATATATTTATTAGCTGATTAGTATATTTACTTAAATTATGAAAACTCAGGATGATTAATCATTAAAAATGTTTCAGACATTGATATGCCAGTAATAACTTCTCCTAAAGCACTGTACTTTATCATTTAAAAGTGGTATTTACATTAATCTTCAGGAGAATAATTCATTAGACAGAAAAAGCTTCACTGACAATACTTTTATGATCTCTGATCATATAACTCATAATACAATTCCAGAGAAGGAAGCTGTTAGGATTTTAGGTGGGTGTTTTAAAAGATCTCAATGGAAAAATGCACTGCAATCAACCTATTATTACAGGAATTCAAAATAGCAGCCGAAATAATTAATAAATATATCTACTTAAAGCAAATTTATTTTAAAAGTAGTATATGCTATACATACCATTTAGTTGTTCTTTGCTATGCATTTACTTGAGAGGTTGATTTTACCTTTAGCTAACTAAAGCTGTGTGTTTCCTAATCTGTTTAGGGCAGCTGTCAAGTAATCAGAGTAAACGGTACCACTTTAATAAGAAAGTCTTTTAATGAAATATAATAGGTCACAAATACCTAATTTCTGCTCTTTACTGTAATTGCCAGTCTTTACTATAACTGCCACTTTAACAATCTTTTCCAAATGCTGACACAAAAGATGAACAAATCAAGGGTATTAGCATGTTTGTGTATTTACAGCTTTACTGCTGTCAAAGGCTGTAGTTCCATTCCTAACCCAAGATACTACATCAGGATTTGTTTCTATTGATGGATGCATCCTGTCTCTGGTTGTAAATGTATCTGAATTACTCTTTTATTCAAACTTATATTAACAAACATCTATCGCTATATGAAAAGGCCATGAGAAATTTCTGATGAAGTTCCACTCTGCAAAAAGAGGTTAATAAGCATTAATAATATCAAGCACTGCCCTGAATTATAGGTTAAAATACTGCAATTCACTGATTTCATTATTTTAATGATATTCCAATTCTCATTAATTTGTAGCAATAAATTTCATAAATTGTTGTTTACATAAGTTCTTAACTATTTTCTTGGTTAAAGAAAAGACCTGTTTGCACTAAGCATTAGTTCTAAACAAACATTTGTATTTAGAAGAGCAAGGATTAAATTGGTACTATAAATTGGCATAAAAACTCAAATGAATAAATTGGGATAAGGAAACCAAAGAAATGAAGAAATAATATCCTAGCTCTTCAACTAAAGAAGCTCAAATCTACAGTGTGGTTCTCATTATGCTACAATAATATTTTTAAAATAACGTAAGACTATGAACAAACTCTTTAAATGTTTTTCTTTAAAATCTCTTTACATGACAATCCTTTTCATTTTTATTTGCAGCTTTCTGATACATTACTTCTTTTTTTAATGGTGACCTTTTTACACAGTACTACTGTTACTATTTTGATCCCAGAAGTTCGGTGCACAAGCAGCCTTAGTTTTGCAAGTTTGCCATCTCTGAAAGGCAAAGCTTCCTCAAGTCAGACTAGTTTACTCTGAGAAGAAAACCATGACAACTGTTTGTACCTCTTGCTTTATTATTACATCTGGCCTGGTCACTCTTAGAAATTTAATCTATTATGGTTGCTAGGAGTCTGTTGCTGTGCAACCTAAAAGGGTATGCCGTGCTTTCAGGCTAAGGAGTGTTAATAAACCTGTAGGCTTCCCTTTATGAGTCTGACCAGTATGTTTAAAGAGCTTAATACTCTTCTAGAGTGATCTGCCCACAATTCAAGACACATCCTATTAAAAACAAGTCACAGTGAGATTTCTAACAAAGGAACAAAATGCTAAACATACAGAAATATTCAAAATTTATCCACAAAATCCCCGACTAATTTAGTAAAACAAAGAATAGATTACAATCTACATTTCAATGATAGATTTTAACATCTGTATTTTTTTTTTTAATTTTCACATCACTCTATAGGGATATAAACACAGTGGCAAAGTTTCAGGAAAATGAGGCTCCTGAATACCCTTAAAATATTTTGATGAAAATTGTATCCTCCAGGACTTTAACTTTAGTAATACTAATAGAAGTTAATCCTGTGAAGAAAAGGTCACAAAGTCTTCAAAAAATGAAAATAAAGATCCCCACAGAGGTTGAAAAGCATAAAAACTGTATAATTGCAGTTAGTTATAAAATCTTATTCTTTTCGGTTAAAAAAACCCCTAGATTTCAGAGTCTAGTGAAACATCAAAAAATTTAAAAAAAATTCTTAAGATCTCACAATTTCATATGAAAATTCAAGGAAAGTCAGGATATTGCTCTGCTTAAATTTGAATTATGACATCTACAGTGATCTTTACGTGGGCAGAGACTGTTACATCTGCTGGTTTTTATCAAAAAAGAAAAGCCATTTTTCAATCAGTTAAAAAATATATTGTCTACAGGTAAAACTTTAAATAGGCACCCATCATTTTACAATAACTACCTTTTCTATCTGTATCCTGTGATTTTTTTTTTTGCTTTTTGGTGAGGCAATTGGGGTTAACTGATTTGCACAAGGTCACACAACTAATAAGTGTCAAGTGTCTGAGGCTCCATTTGAACTCAGGTCCTCCTGACTCCAAGGCCAGAGCCCTATCCACTGTGCCACCTAGCTGCCCCTTGTATCCTGGGATTTTCCAAGGACAGTCTGGCTACAAGGACACTATCATGCAACTATAGGGAAGTTAAAAAAAATACCCAAAAATTTCAGGGAATGCCTCTTTGCCTTTATGTACACAACAAAGTTCAGAAATCCCATTAACTACTCTGACCAAGGGGACCACTATAATAACCCGTCTAATATCCTCTTCTCTTTAAACATCAGGTGATGCAAAGTTAAAAGAAAATGTTGGTCTTGATATTTACATAAAGTACCAAAAGTAGAACAACTATATAGGAGGGAATTTGAGGTAAAACAAAGAACCAAGAAATCATTCGAGGTCTAGAGGCTGAGGAATGAAAAGGCAAAAATCTGACAGAAGTGGGTGTTAGGGGGAGAAGAGAGGCAAAAAAAACTAAAATGGCCTGAAATTTGGATGAAATCCAAATAGAGTAAAACAGCAGATAAAAGTGAGCTGAAAAGAGACAACACAAAAGAACATTTGGAGAAGGTGATATGGTGGAAAGAACACTGCACATAAGCATTACAGGGCCTGAAATCAAGTCCTTGAACCAAAACATCTTAGCTATCTGGCTTCTAGGCAAGACCCTTCACTTTCCTTTTCCTCATTTTTTTTTTTGGTGAGGGGAATGTTATACTAAATGATCTAGGTTGTTTTTTTTTTTCTGGCTCTAACATTCCATAATTCTGTGAACATATCTTTGGAATGTGAGATAATAAATATTACTCATCTTAAATACAAGAAGAAAATATGAAGGAGGGAACCAGGCTAAAGGAGACTGTTAAGATTTAGTAATTCTATTTAACATCTGACATCTCATTTTTAATATGCCTACTCCTCAGAAAAGCATCTCACAATCTGGTATTCTGGGAGGCGTGGTAAGGTAAAATTGTACTCCTGATGCATAAAGTCTATTATTAAAGATTGAGGATGCTTATAGATTTACACTGACTCTAATTTACACACTTTAAAAAAATTTCAAGCAAAGTAACAACACAATTAGAACAAATAAGGTTTTACTTCTAAAGTATACTACCTAATAACACAGAAGATTCTGTCAAAAGACTACCACTAAAAGGTCCCATTAACTACACTAGGGGTAGCAGTGCAGGGATATCTCTCTGCTTCCAATGTCCTTTGGGGTCTAGAAGTTAACCCCTAATAATGCTATCATGTGGCTATAGTGCCTATGTTGGACACCAGAATCTACAGTAACAGAGTGGTACTTTTAGAAAAGAAAAGCTTATTTACCAACAGGATCAAACCCATAAATTAAAGCAGCAATTTCTAAACTTCTTGAACTAGCAAACTTTCTTTCACTCCATTTTGAACACACCTGCCTCCCTAAAAGTGCCCTATGCATGCATTTAAATTAACTTTGTTTAGTGAAAACGGTGACATTTAAAAAATTTCAAGAGAATTGGCATCATCCCTTGGTATCACAAAATCAGAATTTTCAATCAGTGTGAGAAGTCAAATTTGACATAAGCTTATTAGCACATAAGTAACATATTAAAGCACGTATAACACATATTAAAAAAGAATACTAAAAATTATTTCAAATTTTCTTCAAATGAAAAATGCTTGTTGAGCAACCTTATATTCACTAATATTATTTTCCTTGTTTTTAAGCACATTCCATATGTTCTAGATTCAGTAGTACTTCATTAAAATTATATTTAAAAACTATATTTTATTCATGAAAAGAATATTTTGAGGTACTCTTAAGTAACATTGGATTTATTACTAATGCCCAGCCCTCCATCATAAAAAAATAGCTTCACTGACTTATTTGTACTTTATAATTTACCATGAAATATAAACTCTTAGGAATCTCTTTATAAAGTATATTCAATTCAGTTCAACAATATTTATTAAGCAGCTACTTATTCTTTCTCAGATACTGTTCTAGGTGAGTGGTACAGGGGATGTAAACATAAAAAACTTAACATAACAGTCCCTGCCTTTACAGAGTATATGTTCTATAGTAATCTAACAGAGAGGCACAAAACCACATTTTTTTGAGTATTTGTTGTCTCTCTTTAGAGTCACAAACACAACCAATAAACCCTCCTCTTAAGCCTAGGCAAAACATAAAAGGTGATGCATAATACAACCTCAGAATCTCGGATTCTCGTTTAAACATCTTGAAGCCGGTACTTCAAATCCTGAAGTGACATTTCAACATTAAATTCAAAGATTTTCATTCTCTAGGACTGTGGTATCAAACTCAAATAGATAAAGATCTCTGTGTTCTGAATATTGACTTTGAAAATCACATATTAATGTTATGTATGTTTTATTGTATTTTTGTTTTTATTATTTGTTATTATTTTATTTGTTAAATATCTCCCAATAACATCTTAATCTGGTTGGGGAAGCACTTGAGAGTGTTGTGGGCTATGTATTTGACAGCTCTACCCCAGAGGATTTCAGCCGTTAAAATCTGTAATAGATTCAAATGATCATACACAAAGAAACAGTTTTCAAATTTTTGAATGTTTAGTTTAGAAAAGGAGTTTTAATAGGGACCATAGTATCCAAATACTATTATGTATATTAACACATTATCAAAAAATTCAAGTAACTTCAATTCAACAAATCCTTATGAGCACAGTAGGCAAAGCACTGTAAGGGAGGGACACATTTAGTTAAACCCTTTACTCATAGAGTTTGCAATCTGGTAGTTATTCATTCTTTACCCAAGATGAGTACCTTAAAAGAAAAAAACATAAATTCCAGTGGGACTTCTCTAATATTAAATATCAGAAATATTAAAGTCCACTTACTAAGTTTGTATTCAAATTTTTAACTAATTAATTCTCTTTCTGGGCCAGGTTTACAATCTATTCAGTTCCATTATTGTACACTGCAATCACACCACATTTAGAAAAATTGGGGGCTGCTTCAGTAAGCTAAACTGCCATCACATCATGTTACTAAAGGGACTTTGTTTCTTCTTTATTACTAACACAGGTCTATAAAGTAAATTAATTTGTTAAACTGCACCACTGATAATGGGCTCTTAACAGGGTACTTTTATAGTCAAGCACAAGTTTTAGAACTACAGGAAAGCAATGAATTATTTCAAAGTCTAGAAAACATTCAAAGTAAAATAAGAATTAGTTTACATACTTTGAGCAATCAAGAATAGCTATTTTTTTTCAAATTCAGCCAGTTTTGGTTTGTTCAGCCTCTGCCAAGGTTGAAGACCTCAGCAGTCATTCCCAATTAAAACAACTACCAGGAGCCAAAATGGTGCTGCAGTGACGATACACGGTAAGAAACCCAGTTTAACCAGAAATGCAACTAGGGCCACAGGGTACATCCCACAAAAAGACAATACTGGGGGTCATTTTTTATGGTTTCTTTTTGTAAACTAAATATTTTTATTATCATGAAATAACATCACCCTTGGAATTGTAGATTTATTTTTTGATAAGTCACATACACTGCAGTGAAGATTGGTCAATGGCTCTGGGTGGGAGGGGGAGAAACGGGCAGGACAGGGGAGGGCAAGAGAAAAAGGAGAGACAGGGGGAGACGGAAAGACAGAAAGAGAAATAAACAGACAAAGTGAGAAAGAGGAATGGAAGGGAGGATAAGTGCACAATTTTGAAAACTCATTTGGGTATAGCAATTTTCAAATCTTGACCAGAAAACACAAATTCCCTCTTACAGCTCTGAGCCAAAATAAGGTATTACAAAAGAGCTTCACCATTTCCAAAATTTATTTATAAGTACATTCTCTCTTGAGTTTTGATAGTCCACTAGGCTGAGGATGAGAAATTACATTTACATAGCCTTTAAGATTTTCAAAGTGCTCTACATATGTTATCTCATTTGACCTTCACAACAATTCTGAGTAAAGTACTAAAGGTGGTATTATCCCTGCTTTACAGATGAGGAAACTGATACAGAGAGGTTAAATGACTTGCCCCTTGTCATATAGCTGGTGTCAGAAGTAAGATTTAAGCTCTGACATTTATGACTTCTAATCCAATAATTTGTCCCCTCTATCACATTTGTACAATGGGAAAACCACTAGACTGGGAAACAGGGTTCCAGTCCTGACTCTACTATGTCTCAGTTTTAAAATAAGAAGGATGGGCATTATAAAATTCCTTTTAGCTCTAAAATTTTATAATTTAGATCAAATGTTGAGTTAATTAAGTTGATGGAGTTCCAAGTCATGTTCAGATCATGAAAAATATGGATGTTGAGCCCAAATATTTTATGTCCCAAATGGCCAGATATTCAGAACCAGAGAGTAAAATAAACTGTGTTCCACAATTGCTAAAATGAGGGCATATCTATCTAACTTCATATATAAAATAACTCAGTATAAGGAATTAAAGTTTGCAAAGAGCTTTTCTAACAATGTTGTGATATAGAACTGGATGTGTACATTTTATTTCCACAAGAAAACACTAGCCTGTAGGCATAGAAGTCAGAAATGGAAATAAATTAAATAAATCAAAGTTATACAATTACACATTCAAGAACTGAAAAACACAAATCATCATCTATTTTTTGATAAAAGTTCATAAGCAATTTCACAATGCTTAAATATTTGTTCATATGTTATATATTAGCCCTTTTCTGGGTAAAGTATTCCAATATAGGGATGATAGGCTCAAATTCTGTCAAACTGTACATTGCATAATGGATGACAGTCACAGAATGCTGAATATTTGACACTAAAGTGAAATGGAAAATATGATTTTGACATTAGTACACTGAAAAATCCATTCTAAAAATATCAGCATGACAATCTATTTGTCAAAATAACAGAATTCAAGGCAATTTGCCTGCATTAGTTTGACTTTTATTTATCTAAATAACCTCTCATTTATGTCTTTTTGCATATACAATCTTTTACAAATAAATTCCATTAATGTAAACTCATGATTAAAGACGACTGAGCAGCAATAAATTTATCTATGTAACAAATGATATTCTATTTTTAGTTCTTTCAAAAGACATTTATAAACTGTTTTAGTCTTAAGAGAACAAGAAACTTCAATATTTAAGAATTCTTTCTGTAATTTAAATTGTTCATATTCAGAAAACTGAGAATATAACTTGTCACACTATTACTTAGGATGGATAGGTAATGAACCTAGGAAACAGGCTGGCTAGTTCTAGCTTCTGTTTGTCTGACTATGACTTAGGGTTCCACTTCCTTGTATGTAAAATAATCTCATTCTATTTCCATAGATGTGCTCTAGCATCAAAGGGAACTTCAAAAATGTAATCAGGAGAACCTCACATTTGTGACTTCACTTGAGATGGAGAATCCTAGACCTTAGTTTCTCTAGTTTCTCCTCTTCTAACCATAGAAATGTTGACGGTCTATCTATTCTATACCCTTGTATAAGACAGTAATGCATTCATAACTAGGATAGCATTATACATGTTAGTTGTTAAACCACAAAAAAGTTATAATAAAACTGGTATAGGTCCAGAGAAGGGCAAATAAAGTGTTTAAGGCAATGTGGAGAGAGTAGGGAGGTATCGTGAGAACAGGAAGCAAAAGACTGATTCTTCAGTCTAGAAATAAGGATGAGTGAGACTAAAATTCATCTGTCATACTATGAATAGTACCAGAAAAGATAACAAAGCCCCGGATCATTTTATCCTGGAATACTATAATAAAGGGCAAGCCCTTAATGTTTTAAAGAGGTTTAGGACAAAAGGAAATACTACATCATATGATGAACAGCACATTTGTAAACAATTATATCTAGATATGTTAGAAGCTGAAAATATAGATTCAAAACTATTTACATAAGTTAATGGATGATCAATCCATAATTTGCTATTAATGGAAGCAATAGTATTTTAACGTATACTTAACTTTTGAGATTGATATTAAGGGGAACAACTTTATCTCTCCAAAGTGCGTTCATCAGTGCAGCACTCAGAATATTAATCTGGACAGAACTGTAAATTAAATATGTGCTCTACAGTGTAGTACATGGGAAAGAGTAGAGAATTCAGTTAGAACATGTAGATTCACATCACAACTGGAACAGTGCTTAACTGTGCACATCTGAACTAGTCACAAGCTCTCAATGTCACAGTTTTCTCAACAAATGTGGGTGACATACTTACAATATGTTTTCTCCATGGGGCTGTGGTAAGGAAAATATATTGTAAATCTTCAAAACACTACATAAATCTGAGCTCTGATTATTGTTATTGTAAGTACTTAATAAATGACTGTTAACAGTGAATAAAGGCAACATGGAAATCCTTATGTTTATGTATTCTTCAGCCATTACTAGCTATATTGAACTGACCCTGGTCCCATGACCTACTTCTACACTGTGAAAGTTCACCAAAGTCACTGAGAGGACAAAGCAACTCAACAATGCTCCAAGTACAGCAAGGTCTGCATTAGGCTAAACTTACTAGGAATCTCCAAGAGGACCCATGGTTTCTCTCTTGTGGTTCAGAACCCTGAAATAAGCAACAAGATATTCCCATAGCCACTCCATTTGGAAGTGTGAAGAAGGGCCTTCACATCACAGCCTCCATTCTCAAATCTACATTAAGAATTCTCATAACCCTAAGTCCGGGTTCTCACCAGAAGTCAGGAGACTCAGGTTAAGTACTCAGAAATTTCAAAACATATATTCATGTTGTGTATGTGTCTATGTGTGTGTGTATAAACCACCCAGAAATTTGAAAAGGTAGGGGGAAAGGGGTCTTCAATAAGCAACAAGCCACTGTCAGCTGTAGAAAACTTTGGGGGAAAAACAAGTAGAGAACAAGTGGAGAGAAGTGGAGCAAAGGGAAGGGGACAGAAGGAAATATACATTTATATAGCACCTGCTACCTGCTAGGCACTGTGTTAAATGCTATCTCATTTAATCCTCATAGCAACACCATGAAGTAAGTGCTGTTATTATCCCTATTTTACAGGTGAGAAAACTGAGGCAAACAGAAATTAAGTGACTTGCCCAGGGTCACACAGCTAGTTAATGTCTGAGTCTGGATTTGAACTTAGGTCTCCCTGATGACTCCAGGCCCAGCACTCTATCCACTGTGCCACCTAGTTGAAAAAATATTCATTTTAAAGAAGCAAAAAAGAAATTATTCCTAAGCAGATATATTTGGAAGACAATTCAATACACTAAATTACAAAATAGTCATATTTATGTATATAACATTTGAGAAACTTTGGTGCTGATTTCAATGAACCCCTAACTGCTTGGTATTACAAAAACCCATTTCTTTAAACCACCCAGTGATGATATATAACTGTGAATGATGAAACATTCTAGTCTCAGAAGAAACAAAATTACAAATTAACTCAAAGGGCAAAGTCAAGATAAATGATGGGAATAAATAGGCTGCAACTTATTAGCAATGATGATTTGTGCACAAGGAATAGATGAAAAATAGTCATTCAGAACACAAATAACCAGAAAAAGAGGTGAGTCATGTGTCAAAAATAAGAACTAATGGAGAGACCTTCTGAATACTGCATTCATAAGCTATTAAAAGTACCAAAGATGGCCTACAGTACACTGGGTAGAACCTCTATGGAGGATTTATGGATAATAATCACAAAGGATTAAAAAGCCTGGGTACAAGTGCCAAAACTGCACTTGTGTCCCAACTGATGAAACTACAGATCCTTCAAAGCATCAAAGTAACTTAATTATGGAGATCAATAAATATTTATGGAGTGCCTACTAAGCGCAAGGTAGTATACCCAGCTCTTGAGTGGCATACAAACAATTATCAGGCAAAATCTTATCACCTGATTGGAGAGATGAAACACACACATATATACCCCACAAAATAAAGGAAGTACAAACAAGTGGTACAAAAGTAAGTACTATGAGAGATTAGAGGAAGCAGCAAATTCTTCCATGTGATCAAAGAAGGCTTCCCATAGGAGGTGGGATTTGCACAGGTTAAATCACTAGTGTAGGAAAGGGTTTTCCAGTAAAAGGAACAGCATGAGCAAAGGTGCAGCAACAGAAGTGCAGCAAATTCGAGAAATAATGAGTAGACTAATTTGACTGCATGGGAACTAACAGAAGGCAGTATGTTCTAAGGATAAGAAATAAACTAGTTAGGGTGTACAGGGAATAGTACAATAGCATGCTCTGACAATAAGTTAAGTTAGTCTGGCCATGGAGAAAAAAAGGTCAGGAAACAGGTTAGAAAAGTGTGGAGGTGTCTTGGCTGGGCCAAAAAGTTTGAATTTTATCCAACCGGTGGCAATGGAAAGCAATGAAAGGTTTTTAAGCCATAAAGTCTATTAATTATTTTAACAAAGAATACTTCTTTTTAAATGTATTCTATTAATCTCTATTTAGAAACAGATGCAGTGAAAATATTTGCCAGCCTTAATACACAAAATATTAATACCACATTCCATTATTTAGATTACTTCTTTCTACAATCAACAAATCTGGCCTTCTAGTATTTGGTTACTCTGGTAACTGAATCTTAAAAGTTGTCACCTATGTTTAAATCTCAGTTTAAGTCCTCAAAGTATTTAATACTTTCCTTTCTGCTGACTTACAAACATGCTTTTAGATGCCACCAGGTCAAAGGCATAATCAGTCTAAAAGTAAATGAATAAATTCCTAATAATACGCTATTTTACAATTAGTATAAAGTAGGATAAATTCAATTCACTCTGAGTTCAGAGCTTATTTTAACTCAAATGGAACAATGGCATTAAATAGAAAATTATAACCATGAAGAATAATGAGAATAAGGAACTTTTAGGTAAAAATGCAAGAGCTCACTAAAATTTCATCATGCCATTGTTTATCATACCACTTTTTTAAAAACTGAAAGTCAGGATGAATCCAAAGGGAATAGTTTTGCAAGAAAGGTTTGTCCGTAGGGATTCCTCTGTAGAGCAAAAGGCAAATGGATGCCCCCATAGGAAAGCTATTTTATATAAATGTATCCTTTCATATTTGTTACCACAAATGAGGCTGCTGAAAGCATCAAGTTACTTTGGGAAAATCCTGTTGTCATCTTCCTATTCTCTTTTAAAACGTATTTGTTTCAAATAATTAAGAATCTTAATGCTCAGATCATTGATTCTTAAATTTCTCCAACCTGGTTACAAAAACTAAATTGAAATCTGACTGAACATTTTGTATTTCTTATAATCATTTTAGGAAGAAAACAAAAAGATACAACCTCAGTCATAAATTATGCCTTCTATAGCCATATAATATTAATCAGGAAACATGATGACCCCTAACAACCTACCCGACCAAGAACTCAGAACTTGATAAATAATAAGAAATATAGCATGGCTGCCTAAATTGCTTCTTTTCTCTATGTAGTGAAGAGCAATTTCTTCAGATAAGACACATTCTCCTGGTTCACTTTTCTTAACAGTGATATAGCACCTTTAAGGCACTAGATCAGACAAGCCTGAGCTTGTGCTAGTTGCATTAGGCACTAATATTTTACTTTTGTTACACAAGCATTACCTACAGGAACAATTATTTTTATATATATACATTTTTGTAAACAACCTTCTGTATGATCAAAGTCATCTCTTCTCTCCTCAAAAAAGTAATCATGTGCATGTGCAGACCTGTGAATTCTTTTCACTAATCAGAATGTCCATGACATACATCTCCAACATGAGAAAACACACATTTTTTTTAAAAAAAAGTATGTCACCTCCCTTTCTTTATTTTATATACTTGTGGACGCTGATGTTATTAAATACTCAAGACCCTCTGTGAAATGTCATATGTGTATATATATAATGTCAGAATTCTATATATTTACAACATTTCACAAATGAATAACCTAAACATTAATCAATGTGGTAGAATGAACAAAATCTACATATAAACTTTGACTTTTAAAAAAGGTAAACATCAACTTGTATAATATTTATTTTTTAGTCTTTATAAGGGGTGGCTCTCTGGGAGAAGATAGGTAGAGAAATATGGTAAGAAATACAGGGGATGTAATTATTTTTATCAATTTCTTTTTTAAAAGCATAGGGCATTATATGTATTTTCTGGAATAAACCATTTGTAGAAAAATTATAAAAATGATAAATATATTTTTAAATAATAAGGTTAGTACTATATCTCCAGTTCTTTGTGCCTTTTCAGAAAAGTATTTCTAACAAGAGTAATACACTTCCTTATGCACATGTGATGCAAAATCTATATTCTATCACATATATGAATATGTAAAAATACAGGTGCTGCAGTTTTCCAACTGTTCTCTCTCCTTAGCCCAGCACAGGAACCATAGGTTATTGCACCATAGGCTAATGGTGCTAGGCCAGAGATGAGAGGGCAGGGTAGGGCAGGCCATGAGTGTGAGGACCATGGCAAAGAAACAAACTAAACATACGAAGGATAAGTGGAAAGCCACTGGCACGAATTAAAACCAAAAGGAAAGAAAATCCTGTTGCACTCTTCTAGTCATATCAGAAAGGCATTGATAAAGTGGAAGCATCCAGAGAGCAGCAGCCAAGATAATGGACTACAAGATCTTGACATAAGCAGATCAGCTGAAAGAATTAGGAGGACTTTGGGAGGATGAGATAACTGTAAAATAGTTCGAAGCAGCTGTCAGAAAAGAGATAAAGTTTATTATAGCTGGTCACAGAAAGAAACACGAGCATCAAGGAGTGCAAGCTGCAAAGATGTAATCAGTCAGTCAATAAAAATTTGTTAAGTACCTAGTAGGTGCGAGGCACTGTGCTGAGCATTAGGGACCAAAAAAACAGGAGACAAAATACAGCCCCTGTCCTCAAAGAACTAATAATTTAACTGGAAAAAACAAGTAAACCAATACGTACACAGACACAATATACATGATGAACAGGATAAGGGAAAGGGAAAGGACTAGAATTAAGAGGGATTGGGAAGGACTTCCTGTAGAAGATGGGATTTAAGCAGATTTAGGCTTGATATAAGGAAAAATATCCTAAAAATTAGAGCTATCAAAAAAAATGAAAAAGGTTGCCTTAGCCTTAGCGTTAGTGACTCCTTCCAGCAATAGCTGGACAGCTACCTGGGTATTTCTTAATAAGGATTACTGTTGAGATATGGGTTGAACCAGTTGGTCTCTTCCAGTCTCTTGCAGCTTCATTGTATGAAGTAGGCTAAGGAAACTAATTTAAAAATTGATATTAAATCTGTATTCAAATGAATAAGGTCAAGACAGAAAAAGTTTTAATTTCATGACCCAGGGAAACCTCCCTGACACCTCACTTACAGAGTTCATTCTCTAAAAATGGACTTGATGATAAGGACAAATGATTTACTTTCCTAAAGAATAAAGTCCACTAAGGGGCCTTAATAGTATGATTATTTTTTCAACAAAAGTGGTTTAAAAGTCAAACATCCTATAACAAAGCTAGAGGACCATGCAAGTATGTATAAACTAAAATCAACACCAGAATAAAATGGAACAGACCTCTATCCAAGTAATGAAGAATGTAAAAGTGAGAAAACACCGGATTAAGTGACACTTTAATTTATTTAATTTTAATGGTCTACAGTATCTGAGAGGGAAAACTATTTTTAATTATGTCTAATTCAGTATTACTTCAAATATGTAAAGATATATGTATAATATTGTTTTGAATATTACAAAAACTAGCATGTACAGTATTAAGTAAATTGTTTGTTTGTCACATTATCTTTTCAAATAGTTTGTTTGACCAAATACACCTTATACATTTTTTCTTATGTATATATACTACATTTACTCTGACTTGTTAAAAATTTTACAATGCAGGAAAAGTTCATATAAGCAAGATTATTTAACTAATTTCTAATTACAAAATGGAGAGGGCCTTTGGACACAGAACTTAATTTACTACATAAAATCATTTAGTATGTAATTTCTAGTTATTCTATATAATCTTTCTCTTCTATTTGGTTAGCTAGATTATAATGAAAAAAAATCACCATAGAACATTTTATTTAATAACATATGCATTTCTACTCAACTTTTTGGATCTCAGAAGTACACATAGTAGCAGTCAATTTTTTTCATAAAGGTATAGTTTCTACATATTCATGCATATTCGATTCAAATAGCGAAGCATTTCTTTTGAAAAAGAAATTAGTTCTTATTTGTCTTGATTATTAAAATGCCATTTATCAGTCTGTGAGATACATACACACATATATATACATGTATGTGTGTATATATATGTATATGTATACACATGTGTATATATACATATGTGTTATATATAGTGTGTATATATATGTGTGTGTGCGTGTATATATATATACATATATATATGTATATATATATATATACATGCACACACACACACACACATATATATACACACACATACATATAAAATTAGTCTGTTCACAGAACAGTTCCGATCTACTTCCCACTCCCTTTTTCAGTTACAGCCTTAAGCTTTGGAAAATGAACTTCCCTCACACCCATCTGACCCCAACCAAAGAAAGAGGCCAAAGGAACCTCCTTTTTCCCCAAAGGCAATGAAACAGAAATTATTAAACTGCCTTGAATGACATTAGGTCATCAAACACATACCCTTCCTTACAATTTACCATATTTTTGCCTTTTCCAAATTAGTCTTTCTCTCTTTTCTCCTTGAATCAAGTCTATTTTACAAATACCTCTCCAACTCAGCCATTAACAGTTAGTTCTTGTTCCTTATCACTTCTCAAAATGGGATCTTTTGATTACTTACCACTTCTCCCATTCTAAGAAATGAAAAGCATCATGGGCAAAAGTTTAAAGCACTGAGTATGGTTAACTAAGGAAAACTTTAATTGGTAAGAGGGAAAAACAAAACTACTCTAAAGATTTAACAAAGAAAAATCACTTTATGCTATAAAAACACCTATGGCAATTAGTTTCAGTATTTGTGGCCTCTACTACAAGATTTTTTTGAAAGAATTTCTATTCACTTTAACATTTAAATTCCTAAAAGTTATCAATTCTGCTTTCATTCCGCAACTAACTAAGGTCTCAGAAAATACCCTTAAGTTGAGGCAACATGCTTTTCAAATACAATGTACACAGATCAGAATTCTAAAAGACCAAAATCTTCACATTTAGAAATGCCTTCTGAAAGCTAATGAAATTATTACAGAATACAAAGGAGAGAAGCATTACTATGCAGTCTTTTTTTACAGGGATGATGAATCTCCTATGCACCAATGTCACCTTTGTCAGATCTCAAAACAATTTTTTTCTTGTGCACTTTAACATGGATTGTTGTCCTTTTGCTTGCTCCCTTTTCAGTAATAGGCCAGGTTTCAAGTATTGGAATCTGGAATTCCAGTACTTGAACAGAACTGGATCAGAAGACTTGACCAACAACTAAGAACAAGCTCACTGATCAAGAAATATTATGCTGACAAGAAAAAAATCAAACGCTTGCAATATTTAACTATAACATGACACAAGTCAAAAAATGGACTTCAAACATAATGCTAAGCATTATTTTTGGTACAAATTAGGTTCTATTTGATAACATATTTAGTTTATCTGAGTGTTAACAGTAAAAAAAAATATTCCTTTTTATTTCAACAGGTAAACTACTTTCAAAATACATAATTTTTTGGTATACAGTTTTCCAATGACTACTAAGTCTTTGGGCTATAACTGAGCTTGAGATAAAAGTAAGATATTTCTAGGATAACCAGATATCCCAGGCAACTAAGACTACCCTAAATTTACTATGCCAATATTAATTTATAGTGAAACACATCTCCATCAAATGTTTCAGTGTGTAAAATGTTCATATTTTTCTCCAAGCACAACTACTAAAGGTCTATAAAAAGTGGTCTCCATTACATACTATTATAGTAGTTTCATCAGCTTCTCCTGCCAATCAGTTCAAATAACTAGTCACAATAATATT
Organism: Phascolarctos cinereus; assembly: GCF_003287225.1. Lineage (NCBI taxonomy): Eukaryota > Metazoa > Chordata > Mammalia > Diprotodontia > Phascolarctidae > Phascolarctos > Phascolarctos cinereus. Next base: position 121,786,487 of record NW_027555847.1, on the reverse strand, counting down.
GCTTATCTACCATTACTTCCCTCCTCAGACATTTTTTAGTCATTCTCCTTTGCCTTCTGCAGTATGCCTTACTGCTTATTTTTACTTGCTTTTGGCCCTCTAAGGATCTTTTCATTAATTTCTTATTCTCCTTTTCAGTCTCTGTGTACTATTCTCATCTTTCCCCGATCTTCGTCTGATTCTTACTCCATCCCTTCAGATTAAGATACTATTGTTCTGAATATGCTGTGCCATCTATTGGAATTACTAAAAGGCTTACAAAGCAAAAGGTAATTTGGTGCATTCCAAAGCTCAAAGCACCATGAATCATACAAGACTACTACAGGATTTGAGAGATTCCAGAATGTAATGCAAATTAATACAAGCACAACTCAATATAGGGGCTAAAGTATCAAAGACAAGCTGCCTCTGGGTCCACATCTTCATAATCTTAGAACAGCAATAGCTATTGAGAACAAAAAGAGGAAACAAGTAGAATCACCACATTTCCCTATTTGTGCAAATTCTTCTCCTTCCTAATCACAGTAGCTTGGAACTCTAAGCTCTCCACCACAGTAAATGCTATTCCAGTTCAATACAATCAAAATTAACTTCCATTCCCCATTCAAAGCAATCTCAACTTGCTTTCGAGACCTAAAATTCTAAGTGAATCCTGAAATACAAATTCGCTTCTATTCTAGTACTATGTCCATCCAAAAAAGAAAAAAGAAAAAAAGCAAGCTACTTTTCCACTTTAAAATTATGGTTACAATCCAATGGTCCAATATTTTCATCTACAGTAACAAACCAATAATTTCAGCCCTAAAACTTATGGAATTATTTGCTACAAGTGCCCTCTAAAAAGCAGCATAGTAGAATGAATTTGAGCTGACACTTAATAATTTCCCTAATTCACATAAATGTAACTCTGAGAACAAAAACTGTTCATGTGTCTTAATTTACTCTGTTGATTAACAGAAATGAAAGCCCATGCTAGAAGTTATTCATGTCCCAAGTATTATTTCAGAGAACTGAAGCACAGGATGTGGAAACTAGATATATTTAATAGAGCATACAACTTCTGATTTTGATAATACGCTACTTCATATAAACCTTCCTGAAAAATGTGGAAAGATTTTCTATAACTGACTTTTATTTTAAAATACACCCATGGTGGGATATACAACAAATCTTGTTCCAAAATGAAGTCTCTATTTGTAATGTAAATAAGTACCCCCAAATTTATCTGTTTTGGAACTGAATTTTTACATACTGGTTTTTCATTAAGACATCCCTGACTACTTAAAACCAGAAATTTCTGTGCATTAACTACATATTTTGAAGTGGTAAATTTATCTGCAAATCCTTTAATAATGTCCTATCATTTAATTTTTAAAGGGATCGGGGTTCTCCTAAACTAAGACTTTCTGAAAACCATTGTCTAATAGTGTCATTAGGTATAATTGGCTGTCAATCAGACAAAGCATTATTAGGGATGAGACAGGCTACACTCTTTTGTCCCAAACAATGCCAGTTCAGAACACAAGCAGGAAAGAAAACCTGGTCCAATCACCAAACACATCCACAAAGACAACTCAGAATTTCCCACACAGAGCAGAAGGTAGAGAACTGAGTTAATCCATCTTTTTTATTTTCTGGCACATAAGCAGGATTTTCTCTTTCCTCCTTTCTATGGATGTGCGTGTTTAATTTAGGATACAAGCTCTACAAAGGGATGTCTCTATTCATTATCAGGCATATTGAGAGCTAAAAATATTTGTGTCCATTAAGTTCACAGAAAAGGTGCAATCTGTCCTTCATTAAAGTGCAACTCTATGGTAGAGAAGAACAAGGTCTGAAAAGTCCTACCAAGCTGGACAGACATTTGAACACAAGCCAGTAATGCGGATTGTCAGTCAAAGACAAGCTAAGCATGGTGAAGGTCATCACCAGAAGACTAGCTTTCAAGCAATGATTTTTTTTTGGCCCAATAATACATGAAATGTAAAGGAGTTGTGATCAGATTTGGGGCAAGGGAAGAGTAAATACCCATTCAAAGGAAAATCATGGTTATTTCAAAATAATAATTGGAAACTTGACATTTCAATGAAAAATCTTTCCAATCTTTATGCAAAAAACAAAAGTAGCTAGAAAACAGCATGTAGGAAACATTAGATGATTTCAGGATCTATTGTCAACACTTCTGTTTCTTTCTTTATTTTCTCCCTATTTGTGGCCCCAAAGGCATGAAATGGAGGTATTGTATGCTCTCAGCACTTTCAAGAAAAGGCTGTGTGTTATGATAGTTACATTACCTTGTAAATTAATCTGATGCTGCTTATAAGATTTATCAAGCATTTTCCTCTCAATAACCCTATGAAAAAGGTAGTATACATAGTATTATTATCTCTGTCTTGCAGAAGAGAAAACTCGGACATAGGGAGTTTAAGTGACTTGCCCAAGGTCACACACCAAGTTAAGTATCAGAGCTTGTATTTGAACTCATGTCTCCCAACTCTACATCCAGTGCTCCTTCCTCTAGAACAGAGGCCTAACTGGCAGATGTGGTACAGTCAGAAGTTTAAGGCCCACTTCTTCAGCTAAGTAAAGACAGATATAATTCATGTTTATTTTATGGGAGGAAATGAATTCACAGATAAACTGTGATAAACATTTTAAGAATCTGGTTATATTGCTCAATAAACAGAAGATTCAGGAAAAATTAGAAAACAGTAATGTTTTCATTAATCTTTTTTTAAAATTCCTGTTAGATTCCTGCAAGTGTGAGATGTAGTAGAGAATGCATCTATTCTTTTTAAAAAAAACATTAACTAGAAAATTATTAAACATGAATGTTTTCATATACAAAGAAGGCCAGGAAATGGGGCTTGCATATGAAACCACCAATCCATTATATAGCTTATTCTTTTCAGTATAAGTAAATTTAACTTGGTGGTACTAACATCGGACTGCTTGTCTGTGTACCCCTCTGAAATCTACTCTGTTTTTAAAGAGTAATATATTTTTTTCTTGATAGAAGATGAAAATGCTACTTCACTGTATCCTGCTTGCATTTGGAGATGGAGGTGAGGGGAAAGGAACGCCTCCTTAGGACATTAGTAAACTTAAGATAAAGTCATGTGGCTTACTTTCAATCTTTAGAGTCTGTACTTTAATAAAAGTATTAATGTGTTAACAAGCACCCCCCAAAAAATTACATTAAATAAGGAAAAACCTCTGAGATAAAATTGTCATAGAAAAACCATGAATTTATGCCCCTGTGACTTATGACATGTGTTAAGGTAATTTTTCCTGAAGCAGGGCCCCCAGAATGTCAAGAACACCTCTGGGCCTCATAGAGAAGCTACCACAACATTTTTAGATTCTTTGATAAGTTTTATCCTAATCCCTCCCCACCCCCCAAAAAAAGGGGAGACACAAGATGAAAATTCAAAGAAAACTTAAGACATGGGACCGTTGATATCCAAAAGAGTTAATTTTATAGTTACTAGTAATGAGAGACTCCTCTCTCTGGATACTTCACACCCATATTCCTGGGAAATGGCATTCTGGACTTGAGCTCCTCAGGGGTAAACCAGGGGCCTCAACTACCTCTCATAATATTGCTCAGATTGAAAATCCATCTCTAGGACTGAGTGACCTCTTGAATTGTGGGCTGAGAGATCAATGTCCCTGCCCACAGCTCACTGTAGAGGCCCTGACCTGGTGGATGATTCTAAGAGGATGTTATAACTGTGGCTTATTCCCTCAACCTAGAGCAGGTTTCCCTTTGACTACTGCCTAGCTACCAATGTAACAGAATTAAAGAAGCACACAATGTTGGGTCTGGAAGGGACCTTAGAAGTCAACTGGCCCAACCCATCTGTTTCACAGATAAGGAAACTGAAACCTAATGGGGATATTAAGTGACTTACCTAAGGTCCCCCAACTAGTTAGTGGCAGAAATTAATCAAGAACTGAGTTTTCCAGACTCACAATTCATTATTTTGTTCTTTCTCACCATTTCTCCCCATTAATTTTCTGGTTGGTTTTCCTCTGCTCTCCTGCTTACTTTTCTCATCCCTCACTCAAACTTTTATCTCTGTGACTCATGGATTTAATCCTGTTGCAGGCCAGTTGCCTTGTTCACCGTAGGTTCTCCAAGCCACACTCCTGTTTACTAGCCCATCATTCCTTGAGTGTCGGATAACGGGAAAAAAAAGGTCTAGGTTAGACTAATCTGAGGATTAAATTGTGGTTCCAATGATCAGTAGTACTGGCTGTGTCATGCTGCTTCACATACAGGTAATAAGAAAGATGAATCTAAATTATTGGTCTGGAGGAGGCTTAGGGGCACTTCAAGTACAGTAGTATAATGCCAAGTTAATGGCTTACAGACCAAAGAGGCAAGCAAAAGTGGTTGTCCCAGTATGCCAAATATCAAAATTCACAAAATCATAAGATGTTAAGGCCCAGAAGACTTAAGAGATTACCTAGCTCAACCTCATCCCTTTGCAGACAGTAAAATTGAGGTGTGAAGAGTTGAAGTGACCAGGTCATAAGGCAAGATAGTGAAGAAGTTGTAAATACAACTAAAGTCTCCTGACATTTCCAATCTATTGTTCTTTGATATTATACCACACTGCTAAAGAGTATTTCTTGAATTTAAAACAGCCTATTATAAAACTCCAAGTATAGTAGTATAATGCCAAGTTAATGGCTTATAGACCAAAGAGTCAACCAAATAAGTAACACCCTTGGCATAACATGCATGCATATTTCATTAATGTGGACCAAAAGAAAGATGACCAGGTGGATGAAGACAATAAGAGGGATGTTTACCCAGCAAACCACAGATAAAAGTTATAAATCATCATATCCAAGTAATATTTCTTAGCTGCTTCCTTTCTATATCCATAAAGAATACATGCAAAATCTATCTTTAAAAAGGAAAGGGGGTGGGTGGTGAGGTATTAGAGTTAAGATTGTGCCGAATTCATGTGCTGAGCATAGTTATATATACCAAACAGAAGATCCCTTAGAGATAGTGAAGTTCCTCAAATGTTCTGTTTGTGGATGACATTGCACTGATTGCAGAGAACTGGAACCTTACAGAGCCTCATCAATGAGATCCATGATCACTAAATGAAAAAAGAAAACTTAAAGTGGATCCACAATATTACATGCAAATGAATGACACCCCATTGGATTAGTCTATTTGTTTATGTATCTTAAACAGGCACTAGTGATGACAATAAGCTACTACTAAAATTGAATAGAAGGAAGAAGGCAAGCTAGATTGCATTTGAGAAATTGTACAGGGCTGTCAATAGTCCCAAGCTGCTTATTGCCACAACAGCCAATCTTTTTAAAACACCAATATTCTCCTGGTGCCATTATATGACTATGAATCACAGACCCTTATGACCTCTGCAGAATCAGAATTGCAGATGATTGAAAGAACAACATAAAATGAACATGAAGAGGGCTAGGGATAGGACTCCTTTACCACCACCAAAAAAAATTTTTTTTTAAGAAGGAATCACAGACAAGCAGGACAGTTTTGAAAGTTAAGTGTTAGATATATTATATGCGGAAAAAGAAAGGTAAACTAGATTTAAAAAAGAAAGCTCAATGATAGGTATAAATAGACATAGCAAATTACTAAAAATGACTTGTACATGACAAGTAAGGTAAAAGACATCATCAAGGAAGATCATAGAATCATAAATCTGGAGCTAGAAGGAATCTAACAGGCCAACTCATACAACCCCATCATTTTAAAGATGAGGAACCCACTGAGGCTTATAGAGATCACATAGATGTTAAGTGACAGTCAGGTTCTGAAACCAGGTCCTGATTCCAAAGACAATGCTCTTTCCATTGTACTATTCTGCCTCTCCAAGAAGGGTGACTAATAGGGAGAGTGAGGAATAATAGGCAGGCAACATGAATAAAATATTAAAAGAAGCAAAGGAAAACCCTTTAGTGTAATGGGTAGATCCTCTACTGAAAAACTTGAACAAGAATCACATAAGGTGTTATGGAATGCTCAAATCATTAAAGTAACTCATCCAGAAGAAGTGTTATGTATTAAAAAAAAAAAATAGAAGAGAACATGTAATTTAACCTAGTGGTTAAATAGAAATGGGAACCATTAAATTGTACATAAGAATTCCTGCAGGCCACATATTGACTTAAAAACCCACATATTAATATTATCTATGTTTTATTATATTTTTACTCATTGTTAAATATCCCAATTACATTTTAATCTGATTTGGGTTCCACTTGAGTGTTGCAGGTTGAATGTTTGAAACCTCCGATCTAAGCAATATGAAAAGGCAGGCCTCAATAAGAGATAAAATATAAAGCTGTAAGAACTTCTCCATAAAATTCAGTTTAAAGAGCAAATAAACTATCAGATCAACTTTCTCTAGAATAAATAAATCAGGTTGCTAATTTGGGAAAAGTGAAATCAGACATAGCTCAAGCAAAATTATAGGAATTTATAAATGACCTTAATACCCAAGTAAATACTTAATTTCTACAACATACCTCAAAATACAGAAATACAACAAAGTACTGAACAGCAACTAAGAGATGGCACAAAGTGTCTGTTGAGAAAGGGGATCCTTATCCTTTCTTTAGCACCCGAAGACAGTCATGTTTATATTTTGTGTGTGTCTGATATTTAAAGTTCCCTTAATAGATCTAAGAATAAAATTAGAAACCAACTGTGCCAAAATTACCATTTGCTACATCCAATTTTATAATATTTTATTAATATCTCTGTGAAATTTTTAAAAGTTAACTAAAATATTCATTTCATTGACTCTTAAATTTTATACTTCTATGACATGCAGCTAATAGTCTCTAGGAAATAATAAACAGGGGGAATCATTTCCTGGTGAACCTACCATTACACAAAAACTAGGCAGACTATCCACTGGTAAAGAATTTTTATAATGACTTAACATAAAGCTTAGAAATAGTTTTGATGAAAATATATAGTTGACTGAAGTATAAAGAAAAAATTCTTCAGATATGGCAGATATGAAAAGGAAATTACATTTTGATAGAAAGATGACAATCAAGAATCATGACATATGTGATTATATGATAGACAGACAGACAGATGGATAGATCATGTTATATGACTGTCCATATCATAGGTATCATCTTAGTGTTTACTTAAAATACAGAATTTACTCTGAGGAATATAGACATATGGTTTGATTTAGGGTTATTAAATACACATTAATTATATCTTACTCTTTGAGTATAACAAAGTTTCAGAGGTTAGCAAAGTCTTTTCAAACAAAACATTCTGGCCTGTTGTGTTTACTGTGATAGGAAATTTTGAGAGGAAATCTGATAAACAGAGGAGTAGATGTATAGATGTTTTGGGGTGGGGTGAAGGGGCTGACCAATGATTTCACTAGTACAGGGAACTTCCAATATGGAAATTCATTCCACTGATGCAAATAAGCAATTGGACTGTAATTTATATTCTATAGAGTTACTTGAGAAATTGAGAGATTAAGTGACTTAATAATAATTATAGCTACCACTACTTGGCAGGCACTAAGTGCTTTACAAATATCATTTAATTTGATCTTTTTTTTTCTTTTTTAGGCAATTGGGGTTAAGTGACTTGCCCAGGGTCACACAGCTAGTAAGTGTCAAGTGTTTGGTCTGAGGCCAGTTTTGAACTCAGGTCCTCCTGACTTCAGAGCCAGTGGTCTACCGACTGTGTTGCCTAGCTGTCCCCATTTAATTTGATTTTCACAACAACCACAGAAGGTAGTTATTATTATTATCCCCATTTTACAGTTGAGGAAACTGAGACAAACAGAGGTTAAGTGACTTGCCCAAGGTCACCCAAGTAACCTTGCATCTGAGGTGCTATCTGAACTCAAGTATTCCTGACTCCAGGCCCAGAACTGTAACTACTGGTCACATAAGTTAGTATGAGAAAGGACATTGGAGGAAAAAGGAGAGGGGGAGAGGGAAGGGGAAATAAGAGAGAAGAGGAAAGGGAGAGGAGAAAGAGAGAATGTACAGTTACTAGCTCTAATTCTTTTGGGAAGAAGAAAACAAAGAACTCTTAAGCAAACCTGACTCATCTACTTTATTAAGATGAACATGAAATTTGAAGGAATCTGGCTTTGGAATTAAAAGATTGGGGTTCCAATGCTGACTTTACCATTCACCACCTCTATAATCCTGGTTGTGACTTCCCTTTATTTGAGTCTCACTTTCCTCATTTGTAAAATGAGAAAACTGAGCGAAGACCTTGAGGGTTCTTTCCAGATCTAAACTATGGATTTTGTATGGGTGCAGCATGCCCTAGTGGAGAGTGCTGGACTTGAAATTAGGTGACTGACAGACCTGAGTTCCACTAGCTGTGTGACCATGAACAAGTCTTTTAACCTGTCAGAGCCTCAGTATGCTGGTCAAAAAAAGAGGAATAACAACACTTATACTGTCTATTTCACAGGGTTGTTGTGAAGAAAGCACTTGGCAAACTTTAAACCCCTTAGGAGAACACAAACTCCCTGAAGACTGAGCTATTTTCAGTTTTGTATTTGTATTCCAGCATCTACTGTGTCTAACCCTTTAGCAGACACTTAATGTTTGCTGAACTGAAGTGCTATATAAATGCATTAGTATAATTAGTGGCTTTGATATCTATATATTATTCCGTTAGGATATATGTAGCTCTATGATTTAATGTGAAGTCACTTTTAAGAATAATTACAGTTAAGAACTGCCTATATAACATAGTATAAAAGATCTTTTGAGTAAGAGGAAAACACTAATAATAATAGTTCATATTTATATAGTACTTTGAAATTTACAAAGCACTTTCCTTATGATAACTCACCTACATGGTAATGCTAGCCTTATTACCCCCCACTTTACTGATAAAGAAACTGAGGTTCAAAGGTGTGATTACTCAAGGCCACAGTCAACTAAACTAGTTAAGAGTTATGGTCAAGGATATGGCTAAGTTTTCTTATTCCAAAGCCAGTGCTCCTTTCACAGTACCACAACTACTTGCATTTACTTAAGAGGCAGTTAGATTCAAATCCAGAGCCAAGTTCAAATTCAACCTCTTAATTTGAAGCTGTATGTCCCAGGGTAAGTCACTTAAAATCTATCTGCTTCAGTTTCCTTGTCTGTAAAATGGAGATAATAACACTTTCCTCCCAGGATAAAATGAGGCAATATTTATAAAGTTCTATGCATATTTCAGCTATTACTACTATTATTACCAGTGCCAGGTGCTTTCAGCCCACACTGATATATATCTAACTTAATGGTACGAGATTTTTATTCTTTGGTCCTCCCATAAAACTTCCCTTGACTGTAAAATCATACCCAGAAGGCAATGCAAAATCCAAAACCACTCTTCCAAATCAATACAATACAAAGCAAGAAGGAGGTCACAACAGCTATTAATAATAATTCATAATAATGCTTTAAGCTTTACAAAGTGCTTTCCTTACAACAATCCTCAGAAGCAGATAGAATAGGTACATTAACCCCATTTACTCAAACCAGGTTAGTCAGGACCAGAGTGAATTTGGATGAAAAAAATTCTCTAGTTCATTTACATTAATTTAATTAAACTGAAACAATTAAATTTTTACTTCTTTGGTACAGTCTAATGACAGCCTTAAGTCATTCCATAAAAAATAAAAGCACAATTTCTATATATAATTTGATTTTCTGATATGTGTTAAATGAAAGTGAACAATATTGATGTGTATTAACAAATTTAGAAGGCACCATATTATGAATGCATACTACAAAAAATGACATAAATCTCAAGTCAGGTAAACTAAAGGACACAAAGATTAACATACTAAAAATCAGTGTGCACTCTACTACACAAGTAAAGCTAACATTTTCATATTTTCATTTTTAATTAAATTATATAATAAGGATTAGGTCTTGATATTGGTATATGTTACACTGACACATTACCAATAATGAAATGGTATATTTTATGCAGAGCTTCTAAAAACTACACTATGTTCAATTTTCTTATACAATCTCAGGCCAATATAAGCTTAAAGGTGCCCATAATTTTTTAAAGATGTCTTTTTTTCCACAAACTAAAAGTCCACATAAGTTCATGTTGCTTGGTGACGGCAATTCAAATAGTATAGCACCCTCTGGTGCATTTGCTATAGGAAATATAAAATTCCCACAATGAGGATAGCATTGAAAGGGACCTTAAAGACTAATGGGTGGATTTTGCTTCATTTAGTAGTTGAACACAGAATTTTATTTTTGAAACTTATCCTAAAATACTTTTTAAAAATGCTCCTGAAAACCTTAATATCTGCTATTAAGATGATTTAAAATGTTTTCATCTATAAATTAGTTTAAAAAAAGATATAATAAAACTACTAAAATTTCACCTGTTTCAGATACAAAATATTAACATTATAATATGCTATATTAAAAAAATACGACATCATATGTGAAAGTTAGAGCTCACTTGTCATGGTAACCAAATTGTATTTCATTTCCAACTGCTGTGGCTTCTTGCCCTGCAAAATTACCTCATTATTTGAATTGCCAGATAACTTTTGAATTTGCTTTGTGTATTCAAAAGAAGTTAAGCAATATTATCAAAAATTAAATGATTCACAAAAAGGTTCATGTTATACTACTTACAAACAAAGATATAAAAAAAGAAATGTTGTATTTAGTAACTACAAGACTTTTAAACTATTTTAAAAAACACTTACTAAAAAGTACCTCTTCCTGAGAAAATAATTAGCTTTGAAAGTAGATTTTACTAATGACAAAAGCAAAGGATGCCACCTGCTTTAGACAGCCCTTTTGTGAGCCACTGGAAGTCCCAACACAATGCACTAGAAATGAAAGTGACACCTGTTTAAAGAAGCCATCTGTCCCTAACAAGCTAGATTTAGTCAGATCCACTTAATCTTGGATTTCCAAAATATGGGAGCACTATGCACCTGTGAGAAGAGAACTCAAAATGTATTTTGTGGTGATCATTCTAAGGATGTACAAATAATACCAGTCAGCAAAAATATCTGTTTGAGGAACTATAAGTATTCATTTTTAAAGCAAGGATATGACTTTCTTTATCCCCATACTTAGCACACAAAATGATTATGTGATGCTATTCATAATTTTAAGTTTATTTCTTCAGTAATGTAAGTACCTACGTAATGAATGTCCTTATTTTCTGTATAACTTTATCAAGAGTAGCATTCCTGTTGTATTGTTCTAAGTTTGCTTTTATCCTTCCTACACTTCTGATGAGCTAGCTAGCTAACCATTTAACTAAGAAAAACACACATTCAGAATCTAAAGAAGTGAAGTCTTTATATTCCGCCTACAGTTTTTTTTTTCTGTAGAAAGTTCAGAGGAAAGCACACTCCAATCTGATTTTTAAAAGAATGATTAAAAAAAAGTTATCAATTAGCAACATGTGCCAGTACTCAAATAAAGCACAGACTTTATCTTTGATAGATTACTACATTTATTTTGAATCTCCAGTTTGTTTGCTTAAAAAAAGAAAATAAATTTCAATGTTTCAAAAGCCATGTTATTAATGTAATAGGGTATAAAGTACTTTAGAATGAAAGGTTTGGAACATTTAAAAACCTTATGATTACAGCACAAGTCTATCTGAATGATGGAAAAAAGGTATAGTATTTATTATATGAAGTAGGCCTAACTTTCCGATTTCATGAAAAGATTGGGGAACTATGACTGTAATGAATGGATTTTGGTTTAATACTTATAAACAAAAGACTCAAAAATTATCTATTTTCTTTTAACTCAACTAATAAACCAGGACAAATACTGCAAACAATTCAGAAAGCTCAAGATATATATCGAATATATTAGGCCATTAAAACAAAAATTAAATCATAAATGTTCAACTACATAAAACAATATATAAGTATTTTTATTGGGTTTGTGTTCCAAATCACTGTACTTTCAAAGAATGGTAGGCATGATCACTTGCTAGGTCTAAAACTTAAGAATATCTACTTATAGAACCCTCCTAAGAAACATTAAGATGGCAATAATCAAAATGAGAAGCAAAATCACTCACTATATTAACTGTAATTATCTTTAAAGTTAACGAATCTGCCAGTATCCTCAGCATTTATGCCTATGTAAATGAAGTTGACTCACTTTTAAGTGGAAATAATCTTCTGTGAGTGTAACTTTACCAATAATCTCTTTTTAACTAATAGTTTTGCTACATCTATGAAAGTTCTGTGCTCACATCAACATGCCACTGATTTTTTTAAGCCCAAAATCTGTGTGCAATGGTTATAAGTCCCTTAACATGATGCAAATTCTTGCATCCTGAACATTAAAATACTAAACCATAACATTATACCATAGTCTACTCATTCTACTGATAACCCCATTATGCAAATGACATAAAGTCTGAACCTGTATCTAAGAAAGCAAAACTCCTATTAACTTTAGTAAGAGTTTATGAGACCCAGGAGCTTCAGGATCAGAAACCATTGGGGCATTTGACACTCTTCTGACCAAAAAAGAACACAAAGTTAGGGTTACAGATTCGACATCCAGAAAGATAAACCATAAAGGTACCAGGATCCTTTGAGAAAGACTGCTCTCAGACCACACTTATATAAAGCATTCACAGGAAATAAAACTTAAGGAATAAAACTTAGAGAAACAAAACCCTCATTTGGCAAAAGATTAGTCCTACTTAAGCATTACAATTATCTAACCTGCATAACATTTTACAGTCTCAATACTGTCATATTCTTCAGTCTGCCCTATCAGTTAAAGTGAAATCAATGTCTTTTTGGTTGGGGTTGTTACAAGGAACCAAGGCATATTCAAGTCATGATTTAACAAGTTCCACATCGGAAAACAAAATATGTGCAATTAAAATAGGAAATTACATGTATTTTCACAAATGTACATTAACAAAATAGCACATTCCTATTAATTAGTTAATTAAAAGTTACACTATACAACATACAAATTTAAGGAGTTTGCATTGTAAAACTGGGTTAACTCTAAAGATCAACCCTGTCGGTTGAGAGCTAATCTCTTGTCTATCTACACAGAAAAAATATATAAATATAAATATTTCAGAAGTAATGGCCCTCTAAATTGATAAGAGTATTTAAACAAATTTGATGTCCAGTGAAAACAAAAAAGTAAATACAAAGAAAACGTTAAGAATAGAAGTCTCTAGATCTAAACCACAAAGTAAGGGAAATATACACACGTTTCAAGTTGAGAAGCTTCATACATTCTTTATGAACAACTTGACTTCAATTTCAACTCTCAAAGGAAAATGAACAGAGAAGGGGGGGAAAAAAGCTCAAAGTACCATAACTAACAAATACCATTATAAACTGAATTCTCTCAAAGCTTTCTTCTGTCCTATCTATTTAAAACACAGTCCTGTAACCTCAATGTAAATTAGTAAGACCTTCTTCACTATTTGGAGGTTTATCAAAGTGAAATGGAACCTCACTACCACCCCTCCCATCTCCACATGAAGATAAAGCTCTGTCAATAACTACTAACCGAACTATCACAGATGCTCTGCATCCGGTTTAAATCACAAGCACACACACACAAAAAAGACACTTAAAAAAATTCTCTTTCTCCGAAGCAGCAAGAGCACAGTAAAGAGGCCCCTGGCTTCAGTGTGTGTGGAGGTGGGGGGGGGGGTTTGGAGGGGGGGAGAAACACAAGGGAGAAGAGTACTCAATGGATATTAAGACTGTTTGCAGCACAAAGAAAATACAGTTTTAAAAGAAAAAGAAAACAATGAAACTGCTGGTGATTAAAGAAGAATACCCCATTTATCACAAAGCAAAGAGAGGACAGAATGAAGAAAATAAGAGGTGGGAAAAGTTCACCAATGTTTGAGGTTAAAGGGGAAAAAATCCATACCAGGCCCTACAAGTGAACAACAACAAAAAATACCTCTGGCTCCTCCTGCATATTGTAATCTATTTCGGTTTTGAAAAAAAGCAGGAAACATACAGGTTTAAAAAAGGAAAAAAGAAAGGGGGGAAAATTTCTGGTTTCTCCACCTGACCCTCCTCCTCAACCCTGAGATCAGAAATATTCCACAATACCAATCAGAAAACTGTATTTCCCTCTCCCACTCCCCACAGACCCCCCAGATCACACTCCATCCCTAAAGTGCAACCAGAGAGGCAGGGGGGTTGGGGCTGGCTGGGGGGCGCAAGACGCACACACACATCCTAGTCTATGTATATAGTTAGTAAATATAAATTGTAAACAAGCTCCAGCAAGAGAGGAGAAGCCCCAACAGCAGCAGCAGCAGCAGCAAGCAGTAAGCAGCAGCAGCAGCAGCAAGCAGCAGCAGCAGCAGCCCCCGGGGTGTGAGGAGAAGCAGCAGCAGCAGAAGAGTGAGACACACACACGCGCGCGCGCACACACACACACACACAAATACACACGCACGGACACACGCGTACACACACATCCACACGCTCCCACACACATGTAGATATAGAATAATATTCACCTTGGCTGTGGATTATTGTGGTGTTGTTGGTGGGTGATGGAGATGGTGGTGGTGGGGAGGAGGAGGAGGAAGAGGAGGAGGAGGAGGAGGAGAGGAGTAGTTGTTGTTGATGGGTAACAGTCGCCAGGACTACGGTGACTATGGCGCTTGATTCACAAGGCAACGGTTGCTATAACTCACAAAAGAGAGAGAGAGAGGGAGAGAGAGGGAGAGAGAGAGAGAGAGAGGGAGAGAGGAGGGAGAGGGAGACACACGGGGAGGGGGGTTGGGGGAGGGAAGAGGGGAGGAGGCAACCGAACCTGAGAGCCACCGCTGCCGGAAGAGGCGGGCTCAGGGCCCGGTGACTGACACTTCACGGTGGGAGTGGGGAGAAGGCGTGGGGGAAGGATAATCTAGGGAGTCGAAATGACGGGAAGGGACCTGGGCGGGGGGAGAGGGGGGCGAGAGAGAGGGAGAAACCAGAAGCTCCTTTCGAACCAACACTATTGCTTCTGCAGGCGAAACTAGGAAATGGGGAAGATGACAGCAGAAGGTGCCTTGACAGGTTTGGAGACCTCGTGTCTCCAGGAAAAAAAGACTAATGGCTCAACAGAATAGCTTTGAAGGGAGGAAACAACCTCCCCCCCACCCGCCCTCTCCGCTTCGTCTCAAACGAAAGAAAGGGTGGGGGAGAAACCAGTCACGGTAGAGGGCGGTGGGACATGGCGCTGGCCAGGGTAGGCGGTAAAGCGAAACGGGCGCTTCGGAGAGTGGCCTCCCCTGCGGCTACGTCACTTCCGAGGGGGGGCAGTAGCCCGGATGTTACCGCCTCTCCTGGAATTGAGGCGCAGGCGTTCCTAGTTGCTGCTGCTGCTGCTCCTCCTCCTCCTCCTCCTCCTCCTTCTTCTTCTTCCAAGTCGTTGAGCAGCTTAGCGCTCTAGGGTTCCCTGGTCCCGCGCGGGACAAGAGTTTTCTAGTCTCTTCCTGCCTCCCTCATTCCCTCCCCCTCCCTCACTCTCTAGCCTCCTGCTTTCCCGGTCTCCTGCCGGCCCCCAGAAGGCACTGAGCGGAGGCGAGCGGCGCTGAGGGGGTGTGTGTATGGTGTGGGAGGGGAGGGCGGGGGGGAAGATAGCTAACAGGAGGTGGGGGGTTGGGGGGGGCGGTAGAGAAGGTGCGCGTGCCAAGCTCACGGCGCCGCGGCCGCCATTTTAAAAGTGAGCGAGAGACCTGAGCGCGTTGGGGAGGCGGTCCCGGTCGAGAGATTTGATCCCCGCTGCTTACGTTCGCGAGGAGAGTCAGTTGTTCGCCTTCCCCAGCTACGAAGCTGAGAGAGAGTAGAACTGTGGAGCGAGAGAGGAACGGCACCTGCCGACACCCAGGCTGGGAGGGGAGGAAGGGTGAGGGAAGTGTGGCCACCTGTCCCCATATCGACTCGGCCCGGGCGGAGGACCCGCTCCTGTGCCCGGGGTAGTGTTGACACGTTATTCCGGTGTCAGACCGTTTTATTTCTCCGGGGACATGAGCTACCCTCGGTGATAGGCCAGCTGCTCCCTCATTGCAAAGCCAGTACAAAGTGGGCCCGAGGCCGTGCCCACATCGCTGCTGGGGCCTCGTTCCCAGGTAATGCTGGCCGAGGGAGTCTGGACCATTCTGGCCTTGCTGCCCTTGGCTCCTCCGAATGCTTCGCGGAAAACTTGGGGTGGCCCCTCTGGACTAGGGCTTCAGCACTTCCAGCTGAGCTGGTTCGATGGTGCGGTACACCAGGGGTGAAGGGGGTATCGTGGGGAAGGCCCTAAACACCCGCTAAAATGTCATAAGGTGACAGATGAGGGGGTAGGTCGTGTGGTGGGAAAAGGTAAGAACCTAGGTGTGGGATCGCAGCTGTAGAGGGCAGCGGAAAGGACCTTTAAAAAAAACATTTAGTTCCCTCCCTACAATTCCCCCTGACCCCTCTTCATTTTACAGATGAGGAAACAAAGGCTCAGGGAGGTTAAGTAAATAAGTGGTATTTGAATCCAGATCCCACACTTCAAATGCCAACAGTTTTTCCACTGCACAGTCCCTAAGCGAGTCTCATGGCCTTTGAATAAATCATCTAATCTCAACCCCAGTTAGTCTGTAAAATAAGGGGTCATAATCTGTAATACCAACAGTTTGGGAATAGATGATATAGAATTATAGTTTTAGAGCTGTTATGGACCTTAGATGGGCAGCTGGATGGCACAGTGGATGAAGTGCCTGGCCTGGAGTCAGGGTGGCCTCAGACTGTGCGACCCTGAGGAAGTCACTTAACCCTGTTTGCCTCAAGTTTCCTCATCAGCTTTGAGCTGGAGAAGGAAATGGCAAACCACTCCAGTATCTTTGCCAAGAAAACCCCAAAGGAGGTCACACACCACTGAAAAGAACTCAGCAAAGGACCTTAGAGGCCATCTAGTCCAATAAGTCATTTTATGGAGACCCAGAGAGGTTAAAAGAATTGTCCAGGATCCCATGTATCACTAGGATGTGTCTGAGACAAGTTGAAAAAATTCTTTCACATGTACTCTACCACACCTTTCAGGTAAAACTGGGAGAATGCAGTCTTCCTAACCCCCAGTCCAGAATTCTCTAAGTGCAATGATAATTACTTTTAAAGTTTTTTTTTTACTTTTAATAGTCATCATCAACAAAATGGATCCTAAGTGAAATTCCTGTTATTTTATGCCAGTGTGGAAAATCCCTGTATAGATAACTCTTTAGAGTTTCCTGTTGGCATTGAGAGGTTAAACTACACTTATGATCACACAGTTTGTGTTTATCAGAAAAAGACATTTAACTCAGGTCTTCCTGTCTTCTAAGGTGCAGCAATAAGTCTAGAGATTACAAAAATAGTGCTGTTAAGGGGCTTACATACATTAAGCTGTACAGATTCTTCTACACTCATAGTACCTACAGTTTTTGAGAAAAATTGTGTATATTAACTTTTGGCAAGATAACATCTAGTTTGGTGACCTCATATTTTGCAACCAAAACTCGTTTTACCCTTGAGGAATTAGAGGTCCACAAAAGTTAAAGTGACTCAAGTATTCAAAAAACAGAATTTTGGTAACAGAGGTGTACTTGAACTCAGATTATGTGACCTGAAGTTCTCTTTCCATTTTCTCACTGTCTTGTATCTTATATAGTGCTCTTTCTACTGTACCGTTTTTTACCATACTGTTCTGTGTGATGTAAGGATTCTGCTAACAATGTCAATAATTTTTCCTCAAATATGAAATGATAAAAAAGTACAATTTTTCACTATGAAAATAGTCTTTTCCTGTTTCCTAAGGGTAGACTTCCTACCCTTCCCTTTATGCTGGAATTTTTCCAGACCTCCCAGATCAGCGTTATGGGTTCCATCAGTGCATTTCAAGTCCAAAAGTGTTCTGTGGCCAAAATATTTTGGGAAATGCTGTACTACACCATGCTGCCATCTGCTCTTTCCATTACACCACACTTTCAGTATGCCTGCTGCTCACAGCCCTCCACCTAACCCCGTTTAATTGCTGCTTCTAACCTCATAATACTTTATCTAGATTTTTTTTACTCTTATCACATATAATTTTTAAAAAAATCTTTGTATCCTTAGTACCTTGAGTATAGTAGGACCCCCTGAATTGAATCAATTTTAAGTAGACTTTAAGGGAAAACATGTTAAAGCATAGTTGAATTGAATCTAAAAGAATAATAAGCCCTGATATTAGCTTTGAGTCATAGAACTAAATTCCTTGATTTCTGAAGTATTAAAATTGTGTATAACCCAAAATGAAGTTTGGGGCTTTCTCTGTATCCTCAGTGCTTAGCACAGTGCCTGGAACATAGTAAATATTTAATAAATGCTTGTTGACTAATTGATAGTATTAAGAATGTCTTCAAAGTCTGCATAATCACTTTTGGAGTCTGAGATCCCATTCCAACTTTGAGGTTCTTTGACTTCTTATACAGTGACTTGGAAATATTTTTTCAATGATAAGCTAATTGGTTACAATTGGATAGTGTGAATTACTGTAACAAAAAGAGGTATTTTTCAAAGTTACAATGCTAGTGCAAATATCCAAACTTTTGACTCAAAATTATGGCATTCAGTTGCATATAGTACAAATGTTTGATACTGTATTTTGTTGCAAAATGCATACAAAGTTTCTAACTCAAGTTTCCCTTTAAATGATTTGCTGGATCTGGTTACATTGTTTCCAAGGATAAAAACTACTTACTGAGCTTTGTAGAGAAATGCCTAATGTTTTGACTGCACTTTATTTCAAGGAACAATTTGTAATATATCTTATATTTGGTATTGCTTTAGGCTCTGTGATATTATTTTTAAAAGATAATTATAAATGCATATTTTAATATTTCATAGCTATGTTTCAGAAATATATATATATATATGTATGTATACACACACATACATACACACATACACATACATATATTTTAAAGATCAGCAGAGTCTTAAGATGCTACCCAATATGGTGGAATACCCACAATAGGCCAGCTAACAAACTACTAAAGAGAAAAGACAAAATAATCCCTTTTGTTCTTTGGGCAAATCTCAGCTCCTACTATCAGTTAATGGATATTTATAGACTCTCAGAATATAAAGAGACCTGAACCTGAAAAGTCAAATGATCTAATCCATACCTGAACAGGAATCTCTAAACATTCCCAACAAGTGGTTATTAGCTTTAAAAAGAAGTCTTCTAGGAAATAAGTAACTGACTACCTCCCAAGAAAATTCATTCCACTTAGGGATTTAATTATCAAGAAATTGTTCTGATTTTGGGTAAAAAAAAATCAGCCTTTCAGTTCAACAAATTTTTATTAAATACTGAACACTAGGAGATAGGCAAAATTCAGATAGGACAGGAACTCTACCCTCAGAGTTTATAGTATTAAATAGGGAAATAAGACATCCTGTTTGCGTATTCTATTAAGCTCAACTTAAACGACACCTTCTTCATGAAACTCTTCCTTCTTCAACCTCCTCAGAACTCACATAAAATTTTATTAATAGGGAACAATGTGATCAAAAACCCTCATCTATCAGATGACTTCTGCCACTTTCCTGCCATCCCTGTCTCACATAAGGAAGTCTTATTCTTTATTCCTTGCCAAAGTTAACTACTCGTTAAAGTATTCCATCCCGTCTCCTCCAACAGATTGCCCCCTCTGTCAATTCCACTATTTTGCTTATTTTCAATCTTTCCCTGTCTACAAGCTCATTTCTACTTTCTACAAACATGCCCAGGTTTCCCTTATTCTGAGAAAACCTTTACTTGAGCTTTCTATCTCCACTATCATCCTATGTCACTTTTGCCCTTTGTAGCTAAACTTGAAAAATCTGCAACAGGTGCCTCTGCTTTCTTTCATCTCTCTTCTGGTTGTTGTTAAGTCATTTCAGTCATGTATGACTCTTCATGACCTGATTTGAGGTTTTCTTGGCAAAAATATTGGAATGGTTTTGCCATTTCCTTCTCCAGCTCATTTTACAGATGAAGAAACTGAAGGAAACAGAGTTAAATGACTTGCCCAGTGTCACACAGCTAGTAAGTGTCTGAGGCCAGATTTGAACTCACATCCTCCAGTCTTGGTGCTTTATCCACTGGGCCTCCTAACTGTAGGTTTTTAGGACAGCATTGTCTCCTGATTTACCTCCTTACCTATCTGATCATTCCTTCTCTGTTTGCTAGATGATCTTCCAGATCATGCCAATTGTAAGTAATGTCATCTCTCTGAGGTCATGGTCCTCTTTGAGAATGAAGGACAAACCACACAACCACAACTTGTTGATCTTATCCACTCCCACGGATTTAATTATCATCTCTATGCTGATGATTCTCAAGCTGATGTCTAAGCTTACATGTCGAACTGCCTTTCAAACATCTCAAACTAGATATCCAATAGACATCTTAAACTTAATATATCTAAAACTGAACTCACTATCTTTCCCCCTTAAACCCTCCCTACCCTCTATCCACCTTTCCTATTACTGTAGATGGTACACTAACCTCTTTGTCCCTCAGGTTAGAAACCATCCTGGATTCCTCACTATCTCTAGTTCTCCTCTCCCATAAACAATACTGCTAAGGCCTGTTAATTTCACCTTTGCAACATCTCCCCTACATGCCCCCATTCTCCTCTGTCACTGCCCCTACTCTAATAAAGGCTCTTATAACCTCATGCATGGATTATTGTGATAGCCTGCTGATGGGTCTGCTAGTCTCAAGTCTCTCTCCACTGCAATCTATCGTCAATTCCTCCACTAAAGTGATTTTCCTGAAGTGCAGGTCTGATTATAACACACACAAAACCCTTACTAAATAAACTCCAGTAGCTTCCTGTTGTCTCTAAGATCAAATAAAAAAAACTGTTTGGCATTCAAAGCCCTTTATAACCTACCCCCTTCCTACTCTTTCAGTCTTCTTATACCTTATTCCCCAACATATACTCATTGATTCAGTGGCATTGGCCTCCAGGTTATACAAAAATATTATAATACATACAAAAATATTGTCTCCCCCATAAGATTATAAGCTCCTTCAGGACAAGGAATGTCCTTTGCTTTTTTTTTTTTGTCCTCAGCATTTAGGATAGTGCCTGGCACATGCCCAAGTAAACATTTATTGAAAGAGTTCAGAGACAAGTGCTGAATCCAGTGTGTCTGAAATAAAAGTATATAGAGGGGAATGATTTAAGAAACTAAAAAGGTTAATCTATAACTGCAAAATTATTTCATAAAGATGCACTCATTTGTCATTAGATGTGCTCCTGAAATGTTAGTATGGGAAAGTTTGGGAAATAGAATCAATTTAATTGCACAAGAAGTTCAATAAAGATATTTGTGGTGAATCTTTTATTAAGCAATCAATCTCCTGCTACTTAATCACTTGTGATTTTGGTGTAGTATCCAGTTTCCTTAAAGCCAAATGCATACTTAGTTTGTTCATCTGAAAAGTAAAGGAGTTGAACTGGATCAGTAGTTTCAAACTAAAATAGAACTGGATCCCTACAGGCCTCATATTGATTTAGAAAACCACAGATTAATGTTATCAGCATTTTATTGTATTTTTATACATTTGTTAAACATTTACCAATACATTTTAGTCTGGTTCAGGCTTTTGTTAGGAGTGTAGAAGGACTCATGCATGGCCCCAAGCTGTGAGTTTGATACCTCTGAACTATATGACCTCTAGAGGCCATTACAACTCTAAATTTGGATGATTGTATGCTAATTATCAGCACTAATAGGTAATCCCAAACAATGGATAATTTCCTCACCTACCCCCAAAATATTTGCCTTCGTTTGTTCTCTCCTTAAGAAGTGTTTTTTAAGAAATTGTGTTCAGGAGTAAATTTTCTTGAAATATAATTACTATTTTACTTTCCTCTTCAAAGAAAAAGGAAAAATAGAATTTGCCATTGAACAGTAAGGAAATTGGAAAGATCCAGGGATCTGGAGAGGTTTCTATTTTACATATACTTTACATTCCAATTACAATGGATTACTCAGGATAAAGTCAATACTCTTGAGTCTGGCATTCAAGGCCAACCAAAATCTGACACTTTTCCAGATTACCACCCCAACTAGTAACTTTCTTTAATATATTGTTCCTACCCAAATCAATACCCACAATATGCCTTCTTGATTCCTACCTTTGGGGAACTTTTGCTTAGGTGGTTCCATTCATCTGTACTTTCCTCTTACCTCTTTACCTATACAAATCCTACTCATTCTATAGGAATCAAATCAAATCACAAATTCCTGGCTACTCTAAACAAAAGTGTTCTCCTTCTAAAGTACTACAGTAATTTATTTGGAAATTTAGTAAGTTCATGCAACTATATGACATTACGTGTTATTATCTTGAATGTAGTTTTATTCTTGGCAATGAACAACTATTTGTTAATCACTGTATACTATATTGTGCTGTTTCAGGAAACTTGGGTTTTGATTCAGCCTAATTACAAAAAGAGAAAAACAGCTTGGTACAGCAGATAATTCTGAAGGGAAATTAGGAGATAATCCATTTTAATCCCAGCCCTAACCTCAATCGGGAAGAGAGTGTAATGGAATGGAAAGATTATTGGATAGGAATCATAACCTGGTTTCAAATTCAGACTCTGCCACTTGCTTCCTATGTGATTTTAGACAAATCATTTAATGTCTCTAGTAAAATCAATGTTGAACTAGATGACTCCTAGAGTATCTGCTAGCTCAAAATCTATGATCCTATGATAGCTACCTTGAAAATCCCAAGATAGGGGCAGAGCCAACATAATGGAGAAAATGCAGGGACTCACCTGAGTCTCCCAAATTTCCTTCCAAACAACTTTAAATAATATCGCAAAATGAATTCTGGAACAGCAGAACCCACAAAAGGATGAGATGAAATAATTTGCTA
This sequence comes from Phascolarctos cinereus, assembly GCF_003287225.1. Classification (NCBI taxonomy): domain Eukaryota; kingdom Metazoa; phylum Chordata; class Mammalia; order Diprotodontia; family Phascolarctidae; genus Phascolarctos; species Phascolarctos cinereus. Next base: position 121,763,543 of record NW_027555847.1, on the reverse strand, counting down.
GCTCAAGACAACTTAGAAAATTAGTAGTAAAGGTCTGTCACATGAGGTGAGAGTAGAGCTCAGTCCAGAGGAGGCAATGCCCCAGCAAGACAGCAGTAGGCCTTGGGTGCAACGGAATCAGTTGCAGCTTCTGGAGCTTTCAGCCCACGGATAGTAAGGGAGTTCAGAACCCTGTTGTATTGCCCATCCAGGTTGTGGTACTGGACCTCAGTCCCAGGGCAAGGAGGAACACTAGCACAACAGTGCTTGCAGCCACAGGGCGACAGGGACCCTTGTCACAGTTCTAGCACAGAAAAGAGTGTCATCACTCATGTGACCAGAGCACAGGCCACCTCTCCTTAGATCAAACCGCCTTGAAAGAACTGAAAACTTACAGACCCCTATAACTAGTCCTGAAAAACAGCAGCTCAGAAAACCTGAAGCTTGGGACAGTGGTCCATATACCCCAGGATCAGAGTCCAACTTTAACATAAAGTTAAAAGTCAAGAAATAGACTGGAAAAAATGAGCAAACAACAACAAGACCTAACCATAGAAAGTTACTATGATGACAAGGGAAGATTAAAAAAAAAACAACTCAGAAGACAACAAAGTCACAACTGCTACATCCAAAGCCTCAAGGAAAAATGTGAATTGGTCTCAGGCCCCAAAAGGAAGAGCTTTAAAAAATTTAAAAATCAGAGAGGTAGAGGAAAAATTGGGAAAAGAGAATGATGCAAGAAAATCATTTTTAAAAAAAGTCAACAGTTTGGTAAAAGAGGCACAAAAAATACTGGAGAAAATAACACCTTAAAAAAAGAATAAACCAAATGATGAATACATACACAAAAATCCACTGAAGAAAAGAATACGTTAAAATAGCCAAATGGAAAAAGATACACAAAAATTCACTGAAGAAAAGAACTTAAAAGAATTGACCAAACGGGAAAGATGAACAAAAATTCACTAAAGAAAATAACTCCTTAAAAACCAGAATTGGCTAAATTGGCATAAAAGCTTATTGATGAAAATCCTTAAAAATTCGAAATGGGCAAGTTGAAGCTAATGACTCCATGAAACAGCAAAGAATAGTAAAACAAAACCAAAAGAATGAAAAAATAGAAGGAAATGTAAAGTATTTCATTGAAAAAACAACTGACCTGGAAAATAGGTTGAGAAGAGATCATTTAAGAATTATTGGGGAAGCTAGGTGGCGCAGTGGAAAAAGTACCAGCCCTGAAGTCAGGAGGACCTGAGTTCAAATCTGACCTCAGACCAAACACTTGACACTTACTAGCTGTGTGACCCTGGGCAAGTCACTTAACCCCAATTGCCTAAACAACAGCAACAACAACAACAACAACAAAAAGAGAATTATTGGAATACCTGAAAGCCATAAAAAAAAAAGCCAGGACATTATCTTTCAAGAAATTATAAAGGAAAACTGTCCTGATAGTCTAGAACCAGAGCGTAAAATTAAAATGGAAAGAATCCACCAATCACCTCCTGAAAGAAATCCAAAAATGGAAACTTCCAGGAATTTTATGGCCAAATTCCAGAACCCCAAGGTCAAGGAGAAAATATTGCAAGCAACCAGAGAGAAACAATTCAAATATTGTGGAGCCATAGACAAGATAATATCAAGATTTAACAACTTCTTCATTGAAGGATCAGAGGGCTTGTAATATATTCTGGGAGGAAAAGAAGCTAAGATTACAGCTGAGAATCAACTCCCCAGCAAAACTGAGTATAATTCTTCAGGGTGAAAAATAGATATTCAGTGAAATAGAGGAGTTTCAAGCATTCCTGATTAAAAGAACTGAATAGAAAATTTTGCTTTCAAATAGAAGACTCAGGAGAAACATTAAGGGGTAAACAGAAAAGATAGGAAAGAGAAATAGGAGATTCACTAAGGTTAAATTGTTTACATTCCTATATGGAAAGATGATACTTGTAATTCGTAGCAAGCTTATCATTATTAGGGCAGGTAGAAGGAATATACATAGAGGGCACAAGTGTGAGTTGAATATGATGGGATGATGCTTAAAAAAATAAAATTCAGGGGTGAAAAAGAGGAATCCACTGGGAGAAAGGGAAAGGGAGAGGTAGAACAGGATAACACATAAAAGAGGCACAAAATAATTTTTATGGTAGTGGGAAAGATGGGGGTCCTGAGGGCAACACCAGAACCTTATTCTCATCAGAAATGACTCAAAGAGGGAATAACATACTCAGTTGGGTGTAGAAATCTATCTTTCCCTATAGGAAAGTAGGAGGGGAAGGGAACAAAGGTAGGGGGCTGATAGAAGGGTGGTTGGATTGGGGGAGGTAGAAGTCAGAAGCAAAACACTTGAGGATAGAGTAAAAGAATGAAAGTAGGATAAACAGAGAAAAATGGGATGGAGGCAACTACACAGTAATTATAACTGAAAAAAAATTAAAGAAAGTTTCTATGATAAAGGTCTAATTTCTCAAATATATAGAGAACTGAGTCCAATGTATACAACTCATTCCCAAATTGATAAATGGTGAAAGGATAAGAACAGGCAGTTTTCAGACAAAGTAATCAAAGTTATTTATAGTCATATAAAAAATTGCTCTAAATCACTCTTGATTAGAAAAAAGCAAATTAAAACAACTTGGAGGTACCACTCCATACCTATCAGTTTGGTTAATATGACAGAAAAAGAACGTGATAAATGTTGTAAGGGATGTGGGAAAATTGAGATACTAATACATTGTAGGTGCAATTGTGAACTGATCCAACCACTGAAGAGCAATTTGGAACTGTGCCCAAAGGGATAGAAAACCATGAATTTCCTTTGACCCAGTAATACCACCACTAGGCCTGAATCCCAAAGAGATTTTAAAAAAAAGGAAAAGGACACTTATGTACAAAAATACTTAAGCAGCTCTTTTTGTGGAGGTAAAGAATTGAACATTGAGGAAATGCCCATGAGTTGGGGAATGGCAGAACAAATTATGGTGTATGATTATGATGGAATACTATTATACTATGAGAAATGACAAGCTGGATGCTATAAGAAAAAATCTGGAAAGATTTACATGAACTGATGTCAAGTGAAATAGGCAGAACCAATATTTTACAATGATCAACTGTGAATGACTTAGCTATTCTCAGCAATACAGTGATTCAAAAATATTCTGAAGGACTTATATTGAGAAATGCTATCCATCTGCAGAGAAAGAATTGATGGAATCTGAATGCAGGTCAAAGCGTAATTTTTATAGTCTTTTTTTTGGTGTATGTTTTCTTTCTCAGTATGACTAATATGGAAATATGTTTTTCATGACTGCATAATATATAACCTATATTAAATTGCTCACCTTCTCAATGATGGGCAAGGGAGGGGACAGAAAGAGTTGGAACTCAATTCAAAAAACATGTTAAAATTATTTTTACATGTAATTAAAGAAAAATAACATTAAATATATTTTTAAAAGAAAATCCTATGATATTGAGTAAGCCACTCAGCCTCTCTGTTTCTTCATCTATAAAATGAGGCGGTTGTACTAGATTAAGGCCACCATTTTGTGTGTCATGGACCCCTTTGGCATTCTAATAAAGACTATGGACACCTCAGGGGAAAAAAAAGGTTTTTAAATAAATAAAATACACAGTAAATTACATAGACAGAGGGCATGGGTATAAGTTGACTTTGATGTGATGCTAAAAAATCTAATTAAGTGGTATAAAGAGAGAAGAGAAAAGGAGGAGGCAGACAAGGGTAAATTACATCACATGAAAAGGCACAAAAACCTGTTACAGTAGAGGGAAAGAAGGGAGGGAGATGAACATCGTTTGAACCTTACTCTCATCAGATTTGGCTTGAAGAGGGAATAACATAATCAGTTAGGTATAGAAATCTAACTTACCCTATAGGAAGTAGGAGGGGAAAGGGGGAAAGAAAAGGGAGAGGGTGAAAAGAAAGGAGGGAAGAAATAGAGTAAAGGGGAAGAAAAGGGAGGGCAGACTGAGCAGGCAGTGGTCAAAAGCAAAACTAGTGAGGAGGAAGGAGAGAAAAAAGCATAAATGGGGGGAAATAAGATGGAGAGAAAGACACAGATAGTAATCATAACTGTGAATATCCACGGGATGAACTCTCCACAAAACAGAAGCAGATAGCAGAGTGGAATAAGAACCATAATCCTACAACATGTTGTTTGAAAACCTGGAAAGATTTGTACAAACTGATGCAGAGTAAAATGAGCAGAACCAGGAGAACATTGTACACAGTAAGTAACAGCCACATTGTGTGATGACTGACTTTGATAGATTTAGCTCTTCTCAGCAATGCAAAGACCTTAGACAACTCCAAAAGACTCACAATGGAAAATGCTATCCATATCCAGAGAAAGAACTTAGGAGTCTGAATGCAGATGGAAGCATACTATTTGCTCTTCTTTTCTTTTGTTGTTTTGTTTTATTTCTTCTTTCTTGTGGTTCCTTCCATTAATTCTAATTCTTCTTTATATCATAACTAATGTGAACATGTTTAATAGAAATATAGAAGTAGAGCCTATTCCATAATTGCAATCCATTTTGAGGAGGAGGGAGGATAAGAAAATTAAAAATTCAAAATTGTGTGGAAATAAATGTTGAAAACTAAAAATAAATAATTTAAAAATACATTTAAAAAAAACCCTAATGCATGGGGGCAGATAGGTGGCACAGTGGATAGAGCATGAGCCATGGAGTCAGAAGGTCCTGAGTTCAAATCTGGCCTCAGACACTTATGAGCTATGTGACCCTGACCATATCACTAATCTCTGTTTACCTCAGTTTCCTTATCTGTAAAATGAGCTGGAGAAGAAAATTAAAAACCACTCCAGTATCTTTGCCAAGAAAACCCACAAATGGGGTCACAAAGAGTTGGACACGACTAAAATGACTGAAAACAAATCTTTTAAGTCCTTTGAGGTAATTCAAATGCTTCTTTGCTTCCCCTGCAGAGGCTGACACATAGTTGGAGCTCAATATGTGATTTCTCCTGTTATCATTGTTGATTATGTTATGTTTTTCAGAAGATTTATAATTTAAGATATATTTCTTGATTATGTTTCCCTGATGTATGTCAAATGACATAAGGAAAACAACCTGAAATAAATAATTTGTTACAGTCCAGAAAGAAAGTAAAGCATATATAGATAATCAAGAGTTGGCTTCAGTGCTTTCAAATTAAAGACATAAATGATGCTTGAAGTATTCATGTCACTGTTCCCTTCTATTTAATGTTGAAGGTTGAGAGTGAATTGAATTGACAAATAATACAGTATATTTTTAAATTGCAACAAAACCAAATTATTACCGTACCTGTATAATCTCCCTTATAGCCACATTACCTTGACCATTTCGTTCCTAAAATGGTGGAAAGTGAAGGAAAAAAGTGACTCAAAGTTAGGCAGATAATGGTGGCATTTGAACTTGTAAAGTATGCTTAAATGAATCAACAAGTATTGAGTGCCCGCTGTGGATGATGTACTGTTTTAGGTGTTGTATATAAAAAGATAAAAATAAAAGAAAATAGAAGTAATCTCTGTCTGCCTTCAGGGAGATTACCTACCATTTCACTACATATGTAAGTATATACAAATATATCGTGTGTGTTTGTTTGTGTGTGTGTGAGTGAGTGTGTACACACACAAAATAAATGTAATATGATTTATCAGGAGAGGCACTAGCAGATGGCAGGGGGAATCAAGAAAGGAAGATTGTTTGGAGGGTACTGTAAGCTTAACTTTGAAAGAGTAAGACTGATTTTCATGTGTGATTTTCACCCAGTCTCATAATTTTATAAACTGCATGTATATTTTATATACTATCTGTATAGTATTATGTTAAAATGAAAGGAGTGAAATATAAAAGCTTAAATTAAATTATGACCAGTAGTAAGGTGTTCCATTTTCCTTATCTTTATATTACTGAATGCCTCAGTTGGAGTAGGGAATTGTTATCTTATTCTGAAGTAGGAACTGTGAGCAAAGAAAAGACCTGTATTATAGTCCTGGTTCTGCCACTATGACCTTGGGCAATTTATCTAGTTACTCAGGGCCTGAGGTGACATCATAGAATTTTAGCCCTGAAAGCGTCCTTAAATATCATCTAGAGCTGGAGTTCTTACCCCTTTTTGTATTATGGACCCCTTTGGCAATCTAACAAAGATTATGGTCTCCTTCTAAGAATATTATTTTTAGATGTATAAAGTAAAATACATACTATTACAAAGGAAACTAATTATATTGAAATGTAGTTGTAAAACAATTAAGTTCATAGACCTGGATCAAGCTCCCCCAATCTAGATTGAAAATGAGATTGGTTTAGTTGAGATATTCCAGCTCCTTTCCATGTCAGAAATTTTATGATTTCAAATATTGGTCATTTGTAGAGCTGATGTACCAAGTGGACTGACCCAGGGCACTAAATACATAATATTTGTATAACCCTTTTACTGCACCAACAAAACATTTTTTAAAAGAGCAACTATTTCTAGAAATCAATTTCATGGGTATTCTATTCTCACCTTTCTTAATAGGATAACCTCTAGTTTAAAATGTCATAATAAAATAAGCACTGATAGAAACTAGCTCTTGTAGCTCAATTAGCAATCAATTTGAACAATGTATATTTATAGATCTTTGATTTAAACCAAGATGGAAACAAGTAAACTTTCAGAAAAAGAATTTCAACTGATTATATTGTTAATCCCAACTTTTGATTTGTAAAATATTAAAATACTTATTTAATTTGGAATATCTTAGATTTTATCAATATTTATATTCTGAAAGCTCTTACTAAATAAATATAGTTTTGTTCCTTAAAAATTTCAAACTCATAACCTACTTCACGTGAGAATGGGAGTACCATATTCAGCCTACATTTAAATTGTAGATGAATAATTATGTTAACAATTTTAGTAAATAATTCAATATTTATTTGGTCAGTAGTATGAATTTTTTTCTACCAACTTTCTGTAGCTATTGTAATTACTGAGAAGCAAATAAAGCCACAAATTCAAATCCTATCAATCAACCTGCTGTAATAACTGTATTCTGAAATTTGGGAATACATATATACCTATATATATATATAAAATGTTTCTTAAATTTTTCATCTAACATGCTCAGATTGACTTAATGTTGAGTTAACTGCATGTGAGTGTACATATCACAGTTTAATAAATTCTTTCAAATTTTTCTCAAATACTTTCTGAAATTTACTATGGTAAATCTTTACCTAATCAAATAAATAATGTGTGTGTGCGCAACTTAAATGTCTTTTAAAGAGTAGGTCATTTTATGTGTTCATAAATGTGGGGTTTTTCCTCCTACGGAAAACATAGAATGTCACTGACATCAAAAATTACTAAAAAATTGCAAAAGAAAAAAACCTTTCCTGGTTTTCAAAGATCTAAGAAACAAAGTAATATAATAAAGAAGTAGAAAGTTTTTCCTTTTAAAATATGATCTTATAGGTACACTTGAACTTAGTTCCCTAATTTGGCAATGAAATCTTTATTTCATTATAAAATAATGTATTTAAAAATACTTTATATTCAATATTGTATTAGAAATGTTAGCTTTAGCAATAAGAGAAGAAAAAGAAAGTGAAGGAATTAGATTAGGCAATGAGGAAACAAAGCTATTACTCTTTGCAGATGATATGATGGTATACTTAGAGAATCCTAGAGAATCAGCTAACAACTATTTGAAGCAATTAACAACTTTTTTAACATTGCAGGATGTAAAAAAAAACAAACCATGAATCATCAGCATTTCTATATATTACCAACAAAGCCCAGCAGCAAGAGATAGAAAGAAAAATCCTGTTGGGAGTCTACCTGCTGAGACAAACCAGAAATTATCATATGAACACAATTAAAAAACACTTTTCACACAAAGTCAGATTTAAACAATTGGAAAAATATCAATTGTTCATAGGTAGGTTGAGCTAATATAATAAAAATGACAATTCTACCTAAATTAATTCACTTATTCAGTGCCATACCAATTAAACTACCAAAAATTATTTTACAGAGCTAGAAAAACATGACAAAATTCATCTGGAAGAACAAAAGGTCAAGAATATCAAGGGAATTAGTGGGGGAAAACATGCAAAGGAAGTTGGCCTAGCCATACCAGATCTAAAACTATATTATAAAGTGATGATCATCAAAACTATTTGGTATTGGCTAAGAAATAGAGTAGTGGATCAGTGGAATAGCTTAGGTACACAAGGCGCAGTAGTCAATGACTATAGTAACCTAGTATTTGATAAACCCAGAAACTCCAGTGTCTGGGATGAGAACTCACTCTTTGACAAAAACTGCTGGGAAAACTGGAAAACAGTGTGGTAGAAACTAGGCATAGACCAAGATAAGATCAAAATGGTACATACTTTAGATATATGGAGAAGAGAAGAATTTATGACCAAACAAGAAATAGAGAACATTATGAAATGCAAAATGGATAATTTTGATCACATTAAGCTAGAAAGTTTTTGCGCAAACAAAACCAATGCAATCAAGATTAGAAGGAAAGTAGAAAAAGCTGGGAAACAATTTTTACAGTCAGTATTTCTGATAAGGGCCTCATTTTTCAAATATATAGAGAACTGAACCAAATTTATGGGAATACAAGTCATTCCCCAATTGATAAATGGTCAAAGAATATGAACAGGCAGTTTTTAGATGAAGAAAGTAAAGCTATCTATGGTCAGAAAAAAAAATCCTCTAAATCACTTGATTAGAAAAATGTAAATTAAAACAACTCTGAGGGACAACACCACACACCTCTCAGATTGGCTAATATGACAGAAAAAGGAAATGATAGATGTTGGAGGAGATGTGGGAAAATTGGAACACTAATGTGTTATTGGGGGAATTGTGACCTAATCCAACCATTCTGCAAAGCAATTTGCAACTGTGTCAAAAAGGCTATAAAACTGCATAACCTTTGATCCTGCAGTGCTAGCTCTATATACCAAAGAGATCATTAAAAAAAAAGAGAGAGAGAGAGAAAAGGACGCACAGGTACAAAAATATTTGTAGCAGTTCTTTTTGTGGTGGCCAAGAATTGAAAATTTAAGGGATGCCCATCAATTGGAGAATGGCTAAACAAGTTGTAGTATACGAATGTAATAGGATACTAATCTTCTATAAGAAATGATAAGCAGGCAGATCTCAGAAATACCTGGAAAGACTTACATGAACTGATGCTGACTGAAGTGAGCAGAACCAGAAGAACATCGTACACAAAAACAGCAACATTGTACAATGAACAACTATAATAGACTTAATTCTTCTCAGCAATACAATAATCCAAGATAATTGCAAAAGACTCATGATAGAAAATGCTACTCACATCCAGAGAAAGAACTGTGGAGTCTGAATGCAGAACAAAGCATACTGTTTTCACTTTGTTGTTTTTTTCTCATGATCTTTCCCTTTTGTTCTGATTTTTCTTTCATAATACGACTAATGTGGAAATATGTCGAACATGATTGTACATGTATAACCTAAAAAAGTATATTAAGGCCAATTTGATTTATAATGTAGGGATACCCTATTTGTAGCTACAGACATGTGACATAATAATTATAGACTTATTAAATGCAATATCATTCTTCACACAGAAGAAATAATCCTTAAAGAAAGAACATTAATTTACACTGAAGATTGATGAAAAATAAGCTGTGCTAATATGAGTAATTGGATGGTATATAAAATATTAGTCTCTGACAAAGGATTTTTCACAGGGTTAAATATACCTGTTTTCTGAATGTGAATAATAACTTTTTGTATTTAATTCTTGACATCAAACAAGATTTTTTTAAAGTAAAGATGAAAATATTTAAAAATATCTTTTAGAAAAAATTAATGGTAAATCACTGACCCAACAAAATGGTTAAAAAGTATTCTGTTACTAGAAATGTCAAGTTATAGAAAGATACCATCAGCCCTAAGAAACCAACAGCAGAAGAGGCAGAACTGAATGGACATATATAAGATTTCAATTAAAAGAAGCTTGATCTGGGTGGGAGGTCTAGTTGCAGGAAAAGTAAACTTAGGCACTATTTAAAAAGTAAGATTTGAATATGTAATACATACAATCCATTCATAAGGTGTAATATTAGTGATCAAAGCATTGCAATGTAGTTCCTATTTGAGAGAGCCACACCATAACATGTTGCACTTGGCACCAGACACATTTGAAAATAAAGAATTGTGATCTTGAATGTCCATTGAAAAATCCATTACATGTATTATGGAACTTACTGATGAGGCAGAGCAGATCAGGAATGAGAATAATAAATAAACTCATCTGGAAGAAGAAATGTTGGCTGGGTTCTAAAGGATAGACTGAGAAAGAGGAAAAAGGTGAATTGATGGAGTGCCTTACTGCCCACGATAAGTCTTACTTTGATGTTGAATTCAATTGAGCGTTATCAAGCTCTGAAAGTCTAAGTGATATAATCAAAAGACTGAAAAAATAAGATTTAAATAATTTGATATAAGAGAAATTAAGCTGTCAAGTCTCCTGTGATAGTCCAGGAATATGGTAAGATCAAGACTATGATTTAAGCTGGAGGATAAAAGGGTAGATACAGGAAATACTGTAGGATACAATATTTCTACATACAGTTCACTTACCACTGTATATACACATGCATATATAGTATATCTAATATATATGCAAGTAATATAATACACTACATGTATATTGCATATTATCCTTCCTACCTAATATATATGATACAGTACTATATATAATACACTGTACCTCCTACTTTATATATATATATATATATATATATATATATATATATATTATATATGATACAGTATTACATATATAGTACACTGTCATTGTTGATGTTGTTTGTCCTTTGTTCTCAAAGAGAACCATGACATCAGGAAGGTGATGCCATGACCTGAAATGAATTGAATTTAAGTGAGGAGGACTGTACAAAGTCACCAGCCTCACTTTCTCCTCTGGAGTCATCTAGATCTAGTGGCAAGATATAAATCAGGATGAGTGGAGATGGCCTTGGATTCAGTGGGAGAACTTGGCCTTTTTAAACTAAGGTCTTTCTGAGTTCTCACTTTGACTGAGGCAACACCCTCTTCAGTGATTAAGGCTAGGTAAGAAATGAGCCAAGGAATGGCCCCTTTCACCTAATAAACCTAAAAAAAAATCAGTCTGAGAAGGGAAGATCCTCAAGATTTCTAGTCAAAACAAATAATTACTTTTACACTTCCTGAACCATCAGGGCCCAAACAATGACCACTAAATGGGTTTTGGAGAAGGGAAGGGAAGGGAAAGGAAGAGAAAGAGGGAGGGAGGGAAGGAAGGAAGGAAGGAAGGAAGGAAGGAAGGAAGGAAGGAAGGAAGGAAGGAAGGAAGGAAGGAAGGAAGGAAGGAAGGAAGGAAGGAAGGAAGGAAGGAAGGAGCTGTGCTTGTACTACTCACAGGTTGCTGTTTGTTCATCCTTCATTCCTGAAGAGGATCATGATATCAGAAAGGTAATGCCATGACTTGCAAGTGAATTGGATGTAAGTGAGGAGGGCTGTGCAATGTCACCAGCCTCATTTTCTTCTCCAGAGCTGTCTAGGTCCAATGGTAAGACATAAATCAGGATGATTTGAGATGGCCCCCATAATACACTGTACTTTCTACCTAATATATGTATAACATATATGTAATATATTATGTCAAATTATCACTTTATCTCTATATATGCATATATGATATATATGTGTATATGTACATATACATATACATATGAAGGCAACTTGTATGTGTATATGTATGTATATAGTATTGTATATAAGATACACTATGTATTGTGTGTACAGTAGCAGATGAACTGTTTATAGAAATATTATATCCTATAGTATTTCCTGTATGCACCCTTTTTTTCTTCAGCTTAATCATACATAGTCTTGATCATACAATGTTCCTGGACACGGAGGCTTGACAGCTTAATTTTCTCTTATTGTAAATTATTTATAAAGGGTACACTGAACCTCCATATATGCATATGTATGTATATATGTGTGTATATATATATGTGTGTGTGTGTGTATGAGAGTGAGAGAGAGGTACTGTATCCATAAGTGCTCCGTATATGGGTGTGTGTATGTGTATACTTATGGAGGTACAGTGTATCTTTTATAATCCTCTGAATATGAGGCATGAATAAATTTTAAAAGGAGTTTGATCTGAATTGGAAATTCTCAATGCTTTAATAACAAACCAAAGCAGTATCATTCTGGACATTCATTTCTAGATAGCTTAAATAGTTAGGAAGGTTTTCCTTATTTCTAGCCAAAATATGCCTCTCAACAGCTTCCACATTTGCTCCTAGTTCTTCTGCCCTCTGAGGTTAAGTAGCATCAATGTAATTCCACTTCTACGTGACAGCCTTCAAATATTTGAAGATAGGTATCATGTTGACCACCCACACCCACACCCACACACACACCCACCCACACACACACACACACACACACACACACACACACACACTGTACATGTCTTCTTAACATTTGCTATTTCCTTCAATGACTTTTTCTGTGGCTTGATTTTGGGTCCATTTATCATTCTGGTTTTTATTTTCTGGAGAAGTATTCTAGTGTTTTAATATTCCCCTTGAAATATGGTGGTCAGAACTAATTGTCTAGTGTAATGGAAAATGTTGAAGTTGGAGTCACAGAATCTGAGTTAAAAATCCTTATTCTGACTTTTAGTATCTGTATCACCTTGGACAAGTCACTTTTTTCTGGGCCTTCATTTCCTTGTCTGTAAAATTATGGGATTGCATTAGATAACTTGTAATGTCCCTTTCAAGTCTATATTTATGATATTTTGTGGTCTAAAATAATAGAGTAGAGCAGAAATAAAATGTACTTTATTCCCAGTACTCTGCTTTTTTTTTTTTTTGCTTTTTGTCCACAGTCCTACTACTCTGTTGCTTATAGCTAGCTTACAATCCACTAAAGCCTTCTGGTGTCTAACACCTAGCTAATGCAGCAGTTGCCACTGTAAGAAACACTACCATGGGAGAGAAAGATCAATAGTTGAAAATCAGGCAACCCATGCAATAAAGGGAAACTGGTCTGACCCCAAAACAAGGCTTAAGAAAATGTTTGTATATTCAGGAAACTGAGAAATTTAAACGAGAATGTGTACCCTTTGGGATGAGTTAAAGCATCTTTTTGATTACTTATTGCTTAGATATCTGACTTAAGACTTCTTCCTCCCCCTTTCAATTCTGACCCATCCTTCACCTCTGGCCTGTATTTCCATGCCTTGGATGTATCTCTTTCCTCTGGCCCCTACCTCCTTGACTTCCCTGATGGAACGGATGGATGAGAACAATTTGTTCCAGCAACCATGAAGGTAGCTTAAGCAGGTGCTATGGAGCACTTAGAGCTTGGTCAGGCATCAAAGATGCCAAGTTCAGGCCAAAGACAAGCACTATATATCAGGTCTTTTTCTTATAAACTATTGTCCAGACACTTTTCCCAAATTTGTTACCTGTGAAGATAATTTTTTTTAAGCCCAAATTTAGGATTTTACATTTTTCCATGTTAAATTTCATAATTCTAGTATTTTTAAAAAATGTTTTTGGATCAGATTCTGTCTTTTAATCTCTTAGGAATCCCTCCCAACTTTGTTATCTGAATGTAGAGGGATGCTCACAATTTTCAGAGTTTATCTATTGACCCTGGAGAACTTAGCCCTTCCCATTGCTAAGAGAAGGATCAGGAGAAGGGGTGTGGTGCAAGGTAATGATGTTGGCAAGTTCAAGAGGAAGTGAACCCATAAGCCACTTAGCAGGCCTTTTTTGTTATTGTTGCCCAACCTTGGGAAAATGGGAAAGGATTGTAGTTGAACTACAAAGCAGCTGCAGAGTGACTAAAGCCCTCCCTATTGCCATGAAATTAAAAAAAAAAACCCAACTAGTGACATGCATTATTTTCTTCACTAATTCTTGGGCTCTCACTGAGCTGTATCACTCACTAGTCTTTGTTTTTCAAGAAACTTTTTGCTTTCTGCATTTTGTTTGATTTTTTGTTTGTTTGTTTTGCTTTTGCCACTGGCTTTCAAAGGAACCTGTATTCCCAAACTAATGTGTTTGCTTATTGTATTGCTGACTTGTATGTGTGCCCTTTGGGATTAAACACAGCTGAGAGGGAGGAAACTGTGTGGTGAGGTACCTAAAAGAAGAAATTTATAGAAATGATATATAGATATATAGATATATAGATATATAGATATATAGAAAAACTCCTTGGCAAAATATGGGGGCTTGTAATGAAATAGAAAGAGATATTATTAGTTCATTTTTTTTAACTTCCCAAAAGCAGAGAGAGGCCAACTGAATTGTGACCTAAAGTAACCTAGACACAAATGAGTATAAAGCAGCCCATGTGGAAGAAAAGGAAAATAGGAGGCGGTTTGTCCTGAAGAAGATATCTCCTTAAACCTATCTAGGTATAAATGTCTAGAAAAAGAGCCATGCCTGAAGGGAAGAGTTCATAACCCACAGTAGGGTCAAAGCCAACTAAGAGGAAATAACTAGTTGTGTTTATTAATATGCCATCTATGCCTTCATCTAAGTCATTAAAAAAAGTATTCAATAGAACAAGCCCGAGGGCAGAACACTGGTTAGAGGACTTCCTCAAATTTAACATTGATCATCTCTCCATGGGTTGGCTTGTTTGGTTCTGAATCTGCTTAACTGTGCTATAATCCATCCTATGTCTCCATCTTGTCCATAAAGCTATCATGAGAATCTTTGTTATATGCCTTGCTAAAATCTGAATAGACTGTTCCAATTAGTATTCCCTGAACTTATCAATCTACTGACTGTAAAAAAAGAAAATGAGGATTTGTTATAATTTGTTCTTGATGGACCTATGCTGACCTATAGTGATCATTATTTCCCTTCTAACTAGTGCTTACAAAGCATTCTTTTATAGTATATTCAAGAGTTTTGCCAGCATCTTGAAGTCAAGCTCATTAACCCATATTGGAAGACTCTACTTAGCTTGCCCATTTGAAAAATTGGAACATTTGCCCATATGTCATCATAGGACTTTGAGCTGGAAGGGACCTTAAACACCATTTGCTCTAATATCTCTCATTTAAGAAATGAGGAAATTGAGGACTAAAAGTAAGATGACTTTGCTGAGGCCTCATTGGCAATAAGTAGCAGATCTGGAATTTTCATATTCTTTATAGTTTTTAAAGATCACCCATAGTAGTTCAGGAATTACATCTGTGATGTTTCTCTCTCTTCCCACCCCCACCCTGGGATATAGTTCATTAGGGCCTGGTGACTTGAATTTATTAAGGACAGTTTGATTTTTTCTTATCGCCTTTTCCCTTATCTTTGATTCTAGTTAACTGTTAACTAATTTTGTTCTATGCTTCTCAATCTGCTGATCATTCTTCTCTTTAGAGACAGTTTATGCCTATGAAGGAGCTTATCAGCTAAATGAGGAGACAAGACATAAGCAGAAAAGAATTCAAATTGACAGTATACATTGCAAGATTGTGGTTATATGAACCCTGGAATATAGTGGAGCACTTATTTTGAAGAGGAAGTTTGAAAAGGAGGAGGTTTAGAGAGACAAAATAATCTCTTTTATAAATGTTTGATTTCTCTGGAACAAAGAAAAAGATTGTGGGTGGCAGTATGATACTCAAAAAAGAGATGTATTGCAGGTAGCGAGAAATATAGCACAAGAGGCAAGGTGGGAGGTCAGGTCTAGAGATGTAGATCTGGGACTCATCTTGGTAAGTTAGTAACTTAAGCCCCTTTAATCTCCAATTTACACTCCCACCTATATCCAAAGTGGGAGAAAGTACTATTGTTATATTTGAAACTAGAGAATTGAAACAGAAAATATGTAACGAAAGTGGAACAGTGAAACACTGTCTGAAGGAGGATTACAAAGGAAACAATACATTCTTAACTCAATCTATACTTATCCATGATATACTTTACTTTCTGTAGTCCATTATTTGCAAATGCTTTGCTCCTTTAAAATGTTGAGAATTCTATTTTTCAGTTAATTAAGAAAGAAAATTTCTTTTTATTCTAATTGTGTCTTTTAGAGATTAACACATTTTAATAGCAACCACTTCCTAGCCTTTTAGCTGTGATTAAGCCCATAGAGCAAGAAGACATTTTAGATCCAGGGATTCTCAAAGCCACAAAACACCCCACTCCCCTTTGGCCATATTCTGCTTGAATCCTTACAAGGACCCCAGCTGGGATAATCTTTGGTGTAATCTAGGGGTAACTTTTGGACCTAATTGTTAGAGTTCTCTTGAAAAAGACTGAGCTCTCAGTAAGGAGTAAAACCTTATGGTGACAGTATCTGTTACACTCCCTTTAGCAGCAGGAGACTGTTAAAGAGTATTATTGGACTTTGTTAACCCTTCTCTTAAAGCAACTGGAGAAAGGCTTAAATGGAATCTTTATCTTTTCCCAAATGTTCAGAAGGGAAAAACCCAATCAGCAAAGATATCTATTCCCTTCCCATATGGTACCATAAAAGAAATAGGAGCCACATGCCATTATTACAATCATAACTGAATATAATTCACTGAAGCAATAATTTAGGGATCTGTCCCCAACTCTTCTGCAGGAGGGCAAAGAGTCAATAAGGGGCTAACAAATAACCTGTGATGCACATTTTGTTTTTGGACTGCAAATAATTGTGAGCTTCAAGAAAGACTCATGCCTACATGCTTTCTTCAGGAAGTGATTCAGAAGGTCTTATACGTGGTAAACCCCAAAAGGAGGAACAGGAAGAGGAAGAATTTGAAAATCTTTTAACAATATAGTAATTATATGGTTAATAATATTGGAGTAATTTAAGAATCAGATAGTTATATATAGTCAGATCATTGACTAGTTAGGGCAAAGTCTAAAATAAATATAAAACTAGAAAAAAGATAAAGATTAGGAGACTTTGGAGACAATTAAGACAATCTGGTTTACCCAAACAAACTACTAATGCAGTAATAATAGAAAATCGAAAGATATATTGCTTTTGATTATCATCATTTCTGACAGAAGTTTAACAAATGTAATCTCCATCACAAGGAGTCCAAAAAAGCCCAGAAACCATCTCAGCCAGGAAATATTTGATTTCTTTGCCAAGAAGGGAGACATAAAAGACAAAAGAGTTACATTGGTTTAAAGTATAAATTCATTTATATAATATTAATACAGAATAATAATTCAGAATAATACAGAATAATTACAGGGTGAATGAACTTTCCTTCTGAGAGTGAGATAACTCAACTGAGAGTCTCAGACCTTACCCAAGGGGAAATTCTCCAAAGTTTCTTGCATTGTAAGCTGGAGATAGAAACATGACCTGCTTCCTCAACATGTTGGATTCTTCCTAGAGACTTTCTCTTCCTTCAGGGATCTGAAGAGAGTATGGAACTTCATGTCTTCTCTTTTAAAGCTGGAAACCAGAAGATCAGGATTTCTCCTCTATCTAGTTCTCTCCAATTGTATTTTTTAAACATGTTCTCAGCATTGAGTAATCTGCACCTTAGAGAGTCTACTATAGATAGGCATTGAGCCACAGGTTACAGTCATCTCCTGGGCCAAAAGTTTCTGTATTCCCTTGAAAAGATCAGCTTGAAACCCAAAACTATACAATATAAACATAAATATCAACTCTTTAAAACAACAAGAGTGATTTTCCTGGTGTCCCAGGTAATCAACCAACAGTACTATTACAACTAAAATGAAACAAATGCACATTAATAGAATGTGCAATAGATATGACACAATACAAAGCATTTCCTGAAATGGTACCACATTGACAATATGCCTAACCACATAGAGGACATAACACAAGCATCTTTCAAAAGTACATGCATTTCTATAGTACACAGCAATAAATATAAACAACAAAATATATCTATCTAACAAGGCAAATGTAGCTAACTGCAGCAATAACACTATCAATAAACCTATATAAAAATACAGCTGAACTATAAGCTTTAGCATATGTAATTATTAAAAATTAATGTACAGATGTTCCCATAGCATAAATGCAACATAAAATATAGTCAAATGAGCATAACAGGAAAAAAAGAAATAAGCACACTCAAATGTGTAGTAATTCATGTGTACATCAATAAACATATGCAATTACATGCGAGACACATTTCACACGGGTAATCTCTAGTATTGTTGCCTAGATACATGTGTAACTATATCATCTGGTTTACTTCTAACATCATAACTAGCCTAATGACTGGTCTGATGGGTCTAGTTCTCTTGTCACTGACTAATCTCTCTGCTTGTAGACCTGAAATCGTAGCTGGTATGTGCTATCAGGAGTTGAACCGAGAGTCAGTTCAGATACAAGTATCAGTTCTGGGCAGGAATGAAGTTGACTCTGGGTTGAATTCTCTAGCCCTGTAATAACACAGTTTCCTTCACTTGATTGCATCACTTTCAGTGCCCACATCTGGGTCAGAAAATTTTCATACAATTGGTAGACAGTTTCTTTTTCTCACCTTTCACTGAGGTAAGTATCCATTAATTATCTCATTATTTCCATCTGTTCCTTAGCAAGTCTAACTAATTCTCATAAAAGCAAGTAGGCTGTGGTAGTTAATACTCCTGATAATGATCCCCTCCATTCTCTGGGGCTATTTTATAAACAGACAGATTGCTTAGTATCTCCATAACTTTGTTATGGGCTAGCTTTCTATTGGTCAGC
The DNA here is from genome assembly GCF_003287225.1 of Phascolarctos cinereus. NCBI lineage: Eukaryota > Metazoa > Chordata > Mammalia > Diprotodontia > Phascolarctidae > Phascolarctos > Phascolarctos cinereus. The sequence continues at coordinate 121,744,774 of NW_027555847.1, read as the reverse complement.
TAACTTGGGATCCTTGAATAGTGAGGTTTCTCAAAAGCACTCTGTCTCCTTGTGGCATGCGGTCTCCTTTTAGAATTTTGGAAAGAGAATAATGAGTACCAATCAGTGCTGACATTCCAGGGAGTTTTAGAGATTCTGGACATACTAGAGCCAGTGTCCACTCTTCTGTTTTTTTAAAAAAATAATTATTTTATTATTAATTTTCAACATTTACTTCCACAAGATTTTGAATTCCAAATTTTCTCCCCATATCACCCCTCCCCCATCCTAAAATGGCATGCATTCTGAATACCCCTCCCCTTAATCTGCCCTCCCTTCTATCACACCCCTCTTCTCTTATTCCCTTCCCCTTCTATTTTCCTGTAGGGCAGGATAGATTTCTATATCCCATTGCCTGTATATCTTATTTCCCAGTTGCATGTGACAACAATTTTTAACATTTGTTTTTAAAACTTTAGGTTCCAAATTTTCTCCCTTCCTCCCTTCATTGAGAAGGCAAGCAACTTGATACAGGTTATACATGTGTAGTCACGCAAAACACTTCCATAGTAGTCTTGTGAAAAACTAACTATATTTTCCTTCATCCTATCTTGCCCCCCATTTATTCTAGTCTCTCTTTTGACCCTGTCCCTCCCCAGAAGTGTTTGCTTCTGATTACTCCCTCTCCCAATTTTCCCTCCTTTCTATCATCCCCCTCCCACCCTGCTTAACCTGTTCCCCCTTATTTTCCTGTAGGGTAAGATAGATTTCCATACCCAATGGAGTGTATATGTTGTTCTCTCCTTAAGCCAAATCTGATGAAAATAAGATTCACTTATTCCCTATCACCTTCCCTCACTATGCCTCCATTGTAAAAGCTTTTTCTTGTCTGTTTTATGTAAGATAATTACCCCATTCTACCTCCCCCTTTCTCCTCCCAGCATAATCCTCTCTCACCCCTTCATCTTCAACTCATCCTGTGCCCTCTATCTATCTATCCATCCATCTATCCATCTATCTATCTATCTATCTATCTATCTATCTATCTATCTATCTACATATAATTTTTTCCCCTTCCAACTACCCTAATACTGACAAAGGTCTTATGAGTTACAAATATCATTTTTCCATGTAGAAATGTAAATAGTTCAACTTTAATAAGTCCCTTAAGATTTCTTTTTCCTGTTTACCTTTTCATGCTTCTCTTGAGTCTTGTATTTGAAAGCTGAATTTTCTATTCAGCTCTGGTCTTTTTATCAAGAATGCTTGAAAGTCCTCTATTTCACTGAATATCCATTTTTTCCCCCTGAAGGATTATATTCAATTTTGCTGGGTAGGTGAATCTTGGTTGTAATCCTACATCCTTTGATCTCTGAAATATTATATTCCAAGTCTTCCGGTCCCTTAATGTAGAAGTTGCTAAATCTTGTGTTATCCTGATTGTGTTTCCACAATATTTGAATTGTTTTTTTTTTTCTGGCTGCTTGCAATATTTTCTTCTTGACCTGGAAATGCTGACATTTGGTATAATATTCCTTGAAGTCTTCCTTTGGGGATCTCTTTCAGGAGGTGATTGGTGGATTCTTTCAATTTCTATTTTACCTTCTGGTTCTAGAATATCAGGGAATTTTCCTTGATAATTTCTTGAAAGATGATATCTGGGTTCTTTTTTTGATCATGGCTTTCAGATAGCCCAATAATTTTTAAATTATCCCTCCTGGATCTATTTTCCAGGTAACTTGTTTTTCCAATGAGATATGTCACATTGTCTTCTATTTTTTTTTATTGTTTTGGTTTTGTTTTACAATTTCTTGATTTCTCATAAAGTCAATAGTTTTCATTTTCTCCATTTTAATTTTTAAGGAAGTATTTTCTTCAGTGAGCTTTTGGACTTCCTTTTCCATTTGGCCAATTCTGCTTTTTAAGGCATTCTTCTCCTCATTGGCTTTTTTTTTTTTGCCATTTGGGTTAGTCTGTGTTTTAAGGTGTTCTTTTCTTCAGTATTTTATTGAGTCCACTCCTCTGTTGATGTTAAAAAACTTACTTAGGAAATTTCAAGCTCACTTTGATGTATTCTAGGTATGGATGGTCTTTTCCACTCAAATCACCAAGGCCAAGTTCTGTCACAGCCTTTAAAGATATTTTCCAAAATATGTCACAGAAATATTAGAAAATGATTTTAACTCGAGATCCATTGTTAAGGACAGCATTGCAGTTCACATTCTCAATTTCTACTGTCATCTCTGTAAGAGGTCCTGTGAGTCCAAATGGAACAAACCCATGAAGAATTGATGATGTCAGTGTGACAATCTGTGAGGCCCAGGATGACCTCCTTCCCTGGCCTTGTTCCACTTTCCTATAGCTAGGTCAGAAGATTTTAGCTTCTGTATGACCAATGCTGCATTTTCTTTGTTAGTACACCCAACATAAGCATGGATATGTAATCCATAACTATAAGAAAAGGCAGATCTCTTGCTTTGATGATAACCTGATGGAAGTGTTCTTATGTCTGACTTTCATGCTCTCTATTCCCTTGTTCCTCCACCTTTCCCGGATGCCTAAGATCATGCATTGTTCCATTTTTCACTTGATTGTCTCCATTCCCATGCCTATACACTCCTGTTGCCATTGCTTGACTTTGCTTCTGTGGCACACACTTAAGGAAGTCTGGGGCCTGTTGAGGCTAAGCCCTAAGTATTTTATTGACCTTTGAAGTTCAGAAGTACCTGTCTTACATCAGATCATGTTAAGTGTTGTATCTATGTCTAAATAGCTATGATGACATTGCTATGAGGTTCAAGTATCAAGCCCTGGCTCAGTCTCCACAGTACAATATTACCTGCATTCTCAGGATCTTCTACACTTATCTGTACCAGTCTCTTCATTCACCATTCCACCTTGTGGAAGAACTCAACAGGTTTTTCTCCTTTGTGCAGCACACTAGACACAAAATTATCACAAGCTTCTTCTGATCTGCTTTCTTTAAACCTCTCAAATACAGTGTGTGTATGTGTATATATAGTTTTGTTGCCCTAGGAAGTCATGGTTTATGTCCAGAGAAAATGCCAAATTTTGGGCCTGTATTATCTGTCTACCACACTATGGTCTAAGCCTTACTTATATGTAATTCTTACTTATGTGTAATTCTTGGATTTAATTGTGATATTCAATTTCTTTCTGGGAATGCCTCCTTTGCTTTGACAAGCTCCTACTTCTTAAAGCAATTCATCTTCAGAAGGTAGAGTAATATAACATTCCCAGTAATACCTCTCTGTCACAAATTCTTCAGGCATATTTCCATGATCAATATTCTCAGAATGAACTAGAAAAATTTTCTGAGTTGTCTCATCTGCCTTAACATTAGTGGCCTTAATTGTACACTCTTAATCCTTTCATTTTTTTCTGTGCATTGTCCTTAATATATCTTCTTTTTTTTCTTAAAGCCTGAGTCTACTCCTAATATTAGGAGGCCTGTGTGTTTTTCAACTGAAAAAGCAGGATAGTACTACCCAAGTACCTTAGATCCTATATTTTCTAGCAGTTGTTTCATGTGCACTAACATTAGTAAATAAATATTAGTGCAATTAACAAGTGTACTATATTCCAGCAATGATAGCCTGTTGGATTAACATACTGTGCTTAAGCAATACAATAGCACAGCAAAATACATGAGTTCGAATCATGAAAATGATGAGGTCTAGAGGTTTGGGGTGCTGGAACCCCAAGATCGTGCCACGGGCCCTGCCTGAAAGAATTCAACCGAAGCCTTCTTTCAGCCAAAGACAAGGTTTATTGGAACATCCATCATATTGTGCAGACTCTTAAGGAGTCTGAACATGGGTAAGCAGTGGCTAGATTATAAGAATCAGAGCATCTTAATGGAGACAAGGTGGACCTTATATACAGAAAGACTGTGGGAGGGACCTAGGAGTGGGCAGTAAACTGGGGTGAACAGAACTCTTGGGACCTGGACCTCATGGCCAAGGGAGAATGGAGCCTAGCTAGGATTAAGGGTGGGAAATGGCTGGGGGCCATACATAGGAAGGTAAGACAAAAGAAGCGAGATTGGGTATAGCCACAATGAAAGGCCAGTTGATGGGATTATAGCCTCAGACAAATGCCAGAGTTTTGGCCATGTGGGAAAGTCCAGGGCTTTTCCTTCCTGGGGCCCAGATCCCAACCCCATGAAAAATAGTACTAGTGACTTTTTATTTGTTATCATTTCACAATCAATTATACATTCAGACTTTTAAGAGATACTCTATATCAATACATTCAGCAGTTGCATAATGGTATTTTCATGTTAACATCAGGTTAGGATGAAACCAAGTCAGTTTGGATAAGCCTGCTAAACCTCAAAAAGAATCCAATAAAACAAAAATAAAAGTTACATTTAAAAAAAAATCCAGGGTACTACCTGGAAGAAACAAAATTATCTGTGCCTCTGAAGAAAATCTGCTTCCTATGAAAAGAAAAAAAAATGCAAACAAAATGTCTTTTTCCAGAATGGGAAGACAAAATCCCTTTCTGAAATAAAATTGACCACAGCAAAAATGTCTGAAACTTTTTTTATAGATCAAAGAAGTTTCCTGCCATTTAGGCTGCTAGCTGGAGGCAACACCTATTTGAATGCAAAAGACTAGGTCAGGAATGGAGATATAGGAGGTGTCCTAAGGATTTACCAGCATAAATACATGCATACATACATGCATGCATACATAAATATGTATATACTCACACAATCAGTCTCAAGAGAAAAACCTTTCCTTCCAAGTAGGTAGCAAAAAAACTGTCAGCATACAAACTTAAATGGTAAACCTCTACTGTTTATAGAAAAAATTTTAGTTTAAACTCATTCCAGGACAGCCAAAGTATAAACAAATCTAAGACAATAGGCTTTTTAAAATTAAAGGCTGGGGCTTTTAGAATCCCTCAGTATGATAGCTTGCCCAGCCTGAGGCTATTCAGGTTTAAAACTACTGAAATATAGCCATTCAAAAAATAATGGGTTGCTCTGGAAGCAAAAGACTATAGAACCTCAGAATGGAAAGCATGGAAATGTTACAGATTTAAAACAAACAAAAGGAACCCACATACAATTTCTTGCAAAAATAAGTGCCCAAGAATTATCGTTATATTCCTGTTGATGAACTCCCATATTATAGCGTATGTGTGTGTGTGTGTGTGTGTGTGTGTGTGTGTTGCTCATCTTAATTATGTCAGTTCACACTTCACAGTCTCCTTTGCCCACCCTTCTCCAAGGCAAACTTTAATTCTTGCTCAGAGGATAAGCGCTAAGTTGGTGCCAGAAGCTGGCCAGTATTCCATTCTGCTTAGATTGATGGGGTTCCATCTAAAATTGTGTCTATTCATTCCCCTCCCCAAATATTGTTAGTCTAAGGGAAATAATATTTAGGTTCAAGCTAAGCTCCTCATATCTTTCCCTTAACAGAGAAGGAATATCCCTGGATGTATATCCAAAGCTTGACTCCCTTCTCATCAAATACTACTTGTACAATGAACATATATAGTAAATGTCAGGTAAACCCATTTATCCAAGCCAATAGCAAATAGAAATCAGAGAAGACATAAAAAATGAAAATATACTAAAAAATATACACAGAATAAATGTGCTGTCATGCTGGAATCAAGATATCTCACTTCAAGCAAGAGGACTCTCTAGTCCTAGATCTCACCCAAAGAGAAATGCTATGAAATCTTTCTTTTTTCTTTTTTGGCTAGGCAATGGGGTTAAGTGACTTGCCCAAGGTCACACAGCTAGTTAAGTGTTATGTGCCTGAGGCCGGATTTAAACTCAGGTCATCCTGAATTCAGGGCTGGTGCCACCTAGCTGTCCCCTGAAATCTTTATACTATGCTGGAGATAGAGACATGATCAAGACAGTGGCTACTTTCCATGTCAGCTTCTTCCCAGAGTCATCTTGACTTTAAGTTAATTTGCTCTGCCTTGTGCCAACTGAGGTGAATGCATGGTGAGCCTGTTTCTGAAAATATATGATAGTACAGAATGTAGGGGTCTGGTTCTACATGTATACAGAGGTATCCTATGACTATATCTTATTTGCTGACTATTGAAGTGAGCCTTTCACATGACTGATGAACCATAACAGGGAGTGCATACAAAAAGCTCTAACAGAAAAACTCATTCTCTTTTCTTCCTTCTGGCCTTGAGGTCTAAGGATGACTTTCTGAGTTTTAGAGGGTTGATGGGAGGGAAATGCCCTTCCTTCTCTAACAAGCCAACCCATGAGTATATGACTTCCCAGGGAAACCTTTGTATAATATGGGGCCACCTCTTGTTTGTGTCTTTTTTTCCTTTGCTCCATGTCTTTGTGAGATGGTGAAAGGCTGAAGAGCTGCCAAAAGTCCAGGAACTGGGGTTCCTACCAGGGTTTGCTGGTTGTCCAGACCAGTGAGGAGTGCAGCCTGGGACACAAGAGACTGTGTCCTGCAAGCAAGGACAAGACTGTCTATCAGCAATGCTGCATTTTGAAGTGAACTTGGTGGGATAAATGCTTTGCAGCAACCACTTTAAATTGGAGCTCACTCCCCAGGATTCTAGGGGCTATCTTTGCATGTTTGTTCTTATATTTTCTCAGTGAATATTCTTAATTGGTATTAATTGTTTATTGATGATATTAAGGAGATTTTAGACAGGCACTAAGCATGAGTATTGATGATATAAAGGATGAGTAATTGGCAATTGATATTGGGGGCACATGGGAATGATGATTTAATCCAGTAGCATTAGAAAAAACTCCAAACCTCTTAAGGTCACCCCTAATAATTATAGTTTTGCTGTATTTCTATAGTTTTAGTTTTGCTCTGTTTCCCCCTGTAATTCAATTCAATGTTCCAGTAGGTATTTAGATACCATGCCATTTGGTGCATATGTGCATTAAGTATTTATATTGTATTATTTATATTATATTGTATTTACATTATATTACTGTTTATGTTTAACTTTATATAGTTTCCTTATTTATTTCATTGAACCGTGTCTCTTTTTACTGTGGCTTAGTGTGGGATTATGATTGTTAACTCTTGCTTTTTTTGAGTTTGTATGAAGCACACTAAGTTCCTTTGGGGCTCTTCATTTTAAGTTTATTCCTGGGAAGTGACTCTGGGGAAGAAGCTGACATGTAAATGGGCTGGTTGTCTTCACTATCTCTATCTCCAGCACACTACACTAGATATTTCAGGGCATTTCTCTTTGGGTGAGATCTGGAACTAGAGAGTCTTCTTGGTTGAACTGAGATATCTCAATCCCAGCATGAGAATATATATTGTTGGACTGATAATGTTGCTGGATTCTAATTTTTAATCATTCTGCTATCTTCTTCCATTTTAGTGATGAGTCCATTCCATTCATCATGTTATAGCAGATACAGAGTTGGTCTTGAAGCTAAGAAAACTTGGGCTTAAGACCTGCCTCTGTCTTATACTGGTTGCATGAGCCTAACCTTTCACTTAACCTCCCAGTGAAGGAACTGGGATTTATTGATTCATTGAATTAATTTATTTATTTACTGATTTGTTCTTTGCTTTTCACCATTGGAGTCACAGCGCCGTGCTCATCCATGATAGGGGTAGTTATGGGACAGAATCAGCCCTGGTGCCTTAATTTATGAGATAAGCGAAAGGAACTGGAAAAGGAGCCTATTGGGTTTGGGCAAGAATGATTTTTTGGATACTCACCAGGAAAGACCATGATGGCAGCAAGTGGGAATAATGCTTCAATCACATTTTAATAAGGCACAAAGAATACAGAGGCAAATGGCACAGAGAGTACTGAGGCAGCCAGAATGGCCAGTATAGAGGCAGATGGTATGGGGATGGGGGGATGATATGGTAGAGGGAGTTGGGCAATATGGAGAAAAGAACAGGAAGGGAGCAGGAAACAAAGTCATGTTACTGAGAATTGGAATTGAGAGCATTCAGGCAGAATGGACTCATGGCAGGCGGAGGAGTGCTTGAGGGGCAGGAGTTTGGGGTCCCATTTTTATAGGGTTTTGGTGGTAGGGGATGGACTTTTAGTTCATTAACATATCAAGGTCATATCAAAGTTATCAACATCACCTTAGGATTAGTTAATTTGTATAACATATTGCTGGTTTTACTGTGTATGTCTGGAACTTATCTGCAATTTACAGATCAAGTGCAGTTAGCAGAATCGAGGAGCTATTACATTAGGGCCTATATGTCTTTCTCTAATTTAGCACATAGTCTCAAAATGTGGCCTTGGTTAATTTATGAAGTAGTTGCCAGAGGTGCCTACACTCCCCTAATTTATGAGATAGTTTGTAAGTTACTTATTTTATGGGACAGTTAGTAAGTCACTTCTATGTTGCCCTTTTGCAATCTTACTTCCTACTATTACTTACTTCCTAACTACCTTATACTAGATACTTATAAACTTAGTATACTAATTGGGGGAATGGTGGTAGTCAAGTACCAGAACAAGATACAATTTCAATATAGCAACTCTCTAAGACTATTGATTTTACAGAAAGTGCCAGTCTGCATTGTTAGAGGGATTTCCCTCACTCTTCAATACCCTATACCAGTGAAATCACAGTCACTGTCCCTATCCTTCATCCCATTCACATATAGTTATGGTCTCTAATTGTATATTTGCTTTGTGCCTCTCTCTGCTCCATTTCCCTCTTTACAAAGAAGAAGGCGGTAAAAGAGAAAGTGATCAACACTAGTAATCCATAATTGAAGTAATTTGCTGTTGCTTCACTGCTCCTCCTCTTTTTCCCTTACCCAACTATGATTACTACTTCTTATCCTTTCTTTCTGTCTCTTTAATTCCATCCCACCTGCCATGGTTCAACCTCCAAAGTTGAGATTTGTTTTGTTTGTGTCTAATTGGTTCATGACCCACCCTCTTAAACCCCCACTTCTTTTCTTCCTTCCCTGCCTGTTTCCCTTTTGAGTTTCAAAACCCAAATTTGTGTATACGTGTGTATGTGTATGTGTCTGTATGCATATGTGTGTGCATACGCATTGTCAAATTTAGATTAGAGTGAAGTTTTTATATCTGCTTCTCTTAGCCCTTCCTCCATGTTTGTACACTCTTCCTGTGTACCTCAATTATGCAAAGTAGCAAATTTAACTGCTTCTTTATTATTTTGTTCCTAGTCTTTTCCCCTTCTTTATTTCCTCACTGAAGACTATAAAAAGAGAGAAAAAATACCATCAGACACGTTGTTTTTCTTATTTAATTCCCTCTATGACCCTTGAAGACATTAGAGTCCTGAAAGGACACTTGTGTTGTCTATCCGTGTTACAAGGTAAACACTTCACCATCATTCAACCCCTTGCAATTGCCCACATTTATTTAGCCTTCTAGGTTTCTATTGACTCCGGTATTTGCCATTTCAAAGTTTGAATGCAGCTCTTATTTTTTCATCAGGAATGCTTGAAATGCTTGGGTAGGAGTTTCTGCCTTTTGTTTTAACCTACTTATTTCCTTCCCAATTGTTTACTCTAGGGTTCTATTTTTATTTAAATTATCATTTCTTAAACTTTTGCTTCATTTCTTCCAGGTTCTCTTGTAGTCCCTTCCCCCTGTTCTTCCATCTGAGGTTCTTTTATAGCTGTTATGGAGTTATTCCCTTCCTCTGGGTATACCTTGTGTGTGTTTCATGATCTGTGATATTTCTTCATAGCGTCTGGTATCTTCTGTTTACTCATGTTTCCAGTCTTCCTTCAGGGCAGTTAGGTGGCGCAGTGGATAGAGTACCAGGCCTGGAGTCAGAAAGACCCATATTCCTGAATTCAAATTTTGTCTCAGACACTTAACTAGCTATGTGACTTTTTATCCTATCTAAAAAGACTATTTGTTAAATGGGATGACTTTCTGGGAGGGAAAGAGGGAGGAATACTTGGGATAACTATGATGACATAAGAAACAGAAGAAATTGACAAAAGTTTATTTACAAATAAAATAAAATAAAATGAAGTGGTTGGACTAGATGGCCTTTGAAGGCTCTTTCAATTCTGAATCTTTGATTTTATTAGCTTGCCTCTTTTTCATTTTTACTTATTTTTCCTTATGTGTTTATTATTTTCTTCCATTCTTTCTTTTTTTGTAGGCCAGGTTTTTACTTTGATTTTTCTCTTTGGCCCTTTGGTCTTTCTGCCTTTTCCTTGCATTCCCAGTTGCTTTTCTCTTTTTTTCCTCTATGCTTTTTAGATCTACCTCTTTCTATTGTTGCACAGACCCCCAAGGCTGGACATCCTCATCTTTCTTGATTTGGGGGACTCCACCTATATTCCTCCCCCTGTAAAGATAGAGATCTGGCCCCAAATTGCCCTTTCCTCAGGCAGAAAAGCTCTTTCCCTTTAGCCCTACACTGTAGTCTGTGTTGTCCACATCTTCTATTCCCTGCTTCCTCCATGTTCTTTCAGGATGGCTGGGAAGAATCAGGATCTATCACCTTTTTCTGGGATGAGGAGGTGGTTTAGACTGACTCTCTACCATGGGAGGATGGCAGGGATGATGAATCAGACCATGAAGCCCAGGACTGTGAGTGATTGTGCTGCCTACTACCTAGCATATAGACTGAGGGGAAATACAAAGTAGGAGCGTGAAGGATTTATGCTTTCCAATGTTATTATATGAGTTGGGTTTTTTTTTGTTTTTGTGTGTTTTTGTTTTTCTTTGTTTTTTAGCTGATGTAATATTTCTCACTTCTTATCTTGTGGATTTAGTTAGTAACTGTATATCTGACTCATGATTCTTTTTTTTAATTTAGGGCATGTAGAGAAGTTTGAAGGAAGCAACTATTCCTCCATTATCCTAATCACATGGTTCCATACTCTGTAATAGATATTATATTTATTATAATTATGTATTACATATGTGTATAAAATTAATTCTAACATTATATGTTTATTTGTATATATATATAAATAAATTTTATTACTTTTGTAAAGCAAAATATAAACTAGCTGTTTGTTTAAGGTTGGGCCTAACCTAGTGTCTTATCTTGGAGGGGTGTACAAATCCACAGACTTTAATGAAGATCAAATTAATTGGTTAGATAAATGACTAGAGAGAAGGTAACTTCTAATGAGTACATTGTTTTTATATAAATAAATGTTGATTTCACAGATGTTAGAAAATGTGCTTTTATCAATAAATGAAATATTCCCACTCAACTATTGATTATATTATTATTTTGATCAGGAAACATTTTTCATGGTTAATGGAAATCTCAATTCAAATCTGGTGTTGTTTAAATTATCAAACATTCTAAATTATTATTATGTAGTATGCAATATCTGCACAAAACTCTATCATGATGCCTCATTGTACTGTGGAGATGACCATGGACAAGTCACTTAACCTCTCAGTGTCATCGGCAACCATCTAGATGAGTTGCAAAACAGTTGCTGGTACTTGGGTAGATGAATTTCCTCATCAGGACATCCGTATACCAATAAAATCACAGACTGTATCAACAAGCAAATATTCCCTAGCACTGCACCTGGTGCATAGTAGAACCTTAAAAATAATCGTTGTATTGAATTGAATGTTATGTATTTGAACAATTTAATGGTAGAACTGAAAGGGAGGTAAACTCACCTTATCCTTCATTTTCCAAATGGGGAAATAGAGATGTAGAAACAGGAAATAATTTACCTAAGGTCAGATGGTTAATAAATGTCAGGGTCAGGTATAAAATTCAGTTACGTCCTAGTGTAGTGTGCTTTGTGCTACTCCTCACATATAATCTAATACTATATATAGTAAATATCAAGGAAGTATGGAAGCATGTTTTAATGTTATATTTGAAATTATAGTATGTTACATATCAAGTAAGCCCAGAGAAGATCTGATAAGTCATGTAATATAAAAACAACACTGCAGAAGAGGAAATAAACCTGATATTGTAATGGTTCTTTTTTCAGGACATATAAGTGTTTATAGGCATAACTGAAATATATGAAGCAAAAATTAACTGCCTATTCAAGATTATCATGGAAAATAAAACCAGGATTTGAAAAATTCAAATTAAAGCTTCCATAAATGAATTTTATTAGGACTTCCAACAACCAGAAAAATCAATTATGAAGAGAGTCTGTTTTCAAACAAACAGGTGTCAGAATTTTGGGGGGCATGTATTTGGGAAGTCCTAGAACGTCATAACACTGAAGAAGCATAATTACAGGAAGAGACAATTAGTGCAGATGGAATCATGGAAATGTCACCTACTGAAATAACTAAACAGAAGGTTCCTGGAGAAATCAGAGCATTAGAAAGTATCATGCCCTAATTTGCTGGAGAATTTTTGGTACAGGAATCTCATAACAATAGGTACATGTTAGGGGTGAATGTGCAAATTAGAAGTATGTATGCTTGGTTTTATGACACCTAAAAAAATTCATGGAATCATATCAATCAACCAACAGCTATTCATCCTGAATGTCTTGAGACATCTTGCTTTCTGCCCCTGCCCCTGCCTACCTTATCCCCAAATGAGACAGCATTCTCTTTTGGACCAGAGACCATGCCTTTCTCTGAGCTTTGGAACACTGTGCCTGGGCTAAGCTGAGCTTGACTGGTGAGTAAGTGTCAGCTCACCTAATTGAGTATGTATAACTTTGTTCAAGCTGTCCTTCACATTCTTTAACCCCCAGACATCTTAGAAGTTTGCCATTTGTCCCACCTTATATACAACTTCCCCTCTACCTCCTTCTGTCCCCCACTTTCCACCTCCTATTTTGCTAATGATAATTGAATCGGTACTACAATTGCTGCTGAAAAAGGATGTGCAATAAATTCCCTAAGACTTCATTCACCAGTCTGGTGACCAAAACTCTCTTCCCTGGTTATCACTTCCCCAATATCTGTTGTCTTTCCTTATTAGAATTAAGCTCTAAGATTTCAGGGCACAGATTTCAGGAAGTCAGTGAATTTTTTTTTAAAATTAGCAACTATTTCAATATAATTAATTTCTTTTGTAATCCTATATTTTGTATTCTATGCATTTAAAAACATTATTATGAGAATGGGTCTATAAGGTTTAAGTCTGTCAAAGGGGTCCAAGACACAGGGAAGGTTAAGAACCCCTGCCATAGTCCAACTTCCTCATTTTATAGATGAAGAAATTGAGGCAGAAAGAGACTAAGTGACATGCCTAGTCACTCAGTAAACAGTAGAGAATACCAGTCTAGGTTCTCTGAAGGCAAGGCCAAGGCTCTTTTCACTATGCTACTTGGTCAAAAGGCAACACAAAATGCAGCCAAGTATAAACTACAAAATTGACAATCCCTCTGGTATAGCTGGTAGATAGGAAAGGAAGTATTTTCCAATCTACATATAATCAATCTGGAAGGATTGTCAGCTATATTTATCAGCCTATGAAAAAGACATAAGAAATACCTTTGAAAATGAAAGCCATCTACAGAGATCACCAGTTATGTGATAATTGTTCCTTTGTCTTTTAGAAACACTAAAAAGGATAATACTGTTAATTAATGGTGAATCATGCTTTGGTGATCTATTCATATTCTCTGGCATGTTGCTGTGGAGGTGGTAAGCAATGAAGTGTTGATAGCTATATTGAATCAACTTGGAAAGGGATTAAGAATCTCAGCACGACAACAAATATGTATTTTCTTGTTATAGAAACAGATCAGTCTCCTGTTTAAGAGCTTACCATGGCCTTTTATATTGATTCCAAACTACCCTGCTTAATTTTCAAAGCCCTCCACCAATTCACACCCTACCCTCCTCCATTTTACCCACCAGATTTCTCATTATTCTTTTATATATATGTTCTTCTCCAGCCAAGAAAATCCATTTGCCATCCACCTCACTTCACTTGCTTATTCCCATCTCTCAGCTTTTATACATGCCATTTATCCCCTCTTATTTTAAAATTTGTCATATGAAAATCATTTCTTCCACTTTGATTAACACCACCCACCTGTCCACTGTTTCTCAATCACTACTTGCTCATTAAAAGATAGCACATACCACAGCCATGTGGTATAGTGAAAAGAACACTGGATTAGAAACTAGAAGACCATGCTTCTGGTCTCAGTTCTCTCTTTGACTATATAACTTTGGACAACCAACTCCTTTCTGGGTCTCAATTTCCTTAACTAGCTTGCCCTATGAGTTCCAGCAATCTCAAAAAGCATAGTAAAATTTTGGGGGAAAAACTCAAGGAATAATGTGAGAGGGTGTATGTGACTGGAGATTTGTGGGAAGAAGATGAGAGAGGCTCAGAGTTTTAGAGAAGCTAGCATGTTCTCCATTTTGATGAAGAGAAATGGGTGGCAGAATTTCTGTACTCCCCAGCACCAGCATCTAGGGAGATTGTAAGATGCTGAGAATGTGGATGGTACTGTGAAATCTTTCCAGGTGGGTGAGACAGCCCCTTACAGATATTCTTCTCCCAAGAAAGTCACGTGCAGGGAGAGGTGTCAATGAACTGTCCTCTCCCATATCTAAACAGAAAGTTTTCTTGTTCCCTGAAGTCAGAGGATACACTGGCTGCCATTCTTTCACTGTGTTGACCATCTCCTATCCACCCACTTCCCATTGAGTGGTCTGTTCACTGCCCCCTTTTCATGTTCTAATGCTTCCTGTTTGATGCACAGAAACTATTTAACATGTTGCCCTTGGCTCTGTAATCATTTAGGAAGTACAGGAGGTTGGGTAGTAGGGCAGAGATCCAGTTGGTCTGGGATGAAAAAAAAATGCTTCTCAGTTCTGAAGATAACCCCTCCATCAAAATGTCAGGGAGAGCAATGAGTTGTCCCAGGGAACAAATTTTGAGTGCTTTGCCCAACACACTGAGTTTTAAGCTAGCCCATGGTGGAATGGGAGAAAGATAAATATTAGCTTATAGGCAAGATCGATGGTAAGGCTTGGAGGATTTCAGGAGGCATTGACAAAGCAGATGGTAAGTCTAGCAATCCTTTTGTTGTTCAGTTGTTTCAGTTGCATCTAACGCTTCATGACCCCATTTTCTTGACAAAGTAGTTTGCCCTTTCCTTCTTCAGATCATTTTACAAATGAAAAAAATGAAGTAAACAGGGCTAAATGACTTGCCCAGAGCTAGTAAATATCTGAGATCAGATTTGAACATAGGAAAATGAATCTTCCTGACTTTAGGCCCAGCACACTTAATAGATGGATGTCATCTTCCATCTCACTGAAAAAAAAATGGAGTGGTTGACTTTCGCCTCATTCAAATCCTGTGTGATCAAGCATCCCAAGTAAAGGGCAAGTAATTTATGGTGGGTTCTGACATAGCCTCGACCAAGGAAGGGGAAGGTAAGGAGGCAGGTGCTTCAAGTGGTGGAGGCTCTTCTTAGGGTTGCCAGCCATGGGCTAGCTCAGGGCCAGATGAAGGGGAAAAAGACAGAGCTATGGGAGTAGGATGCCTATTCAATCTAATGCCCTGTGTCTTTGATTTACTCCATAATAGAGACCTCAGTCCCAGAAGACAAATTAACCGATAATGATCTCATCTTTCTTGAGGATAGCACTGGCTCTAAACATTGACTAAAAGGAAGCCTGAACCAAAGGAGACTCTCAGTGACTGGAAAAATGTAAAGAAGTAGACAGTATTCTGGAAAGTCTTTGGGTAGATTAGCAAAAAATGGAAGTACTTGCCAAGATATGAGGAAAAGAGGGGTGTATTAATAGGGGTGCATTCCCCAAAGAATGTCACAAAAGGCACTAAAAAGCACGATTCTCTTCTGTGTTCTGCAACCGCATACCCAGTTCAATTGGCAGTCAGGCAATTGTTCCTTCATTGGAGATAAGGGTCCAGGCTTTTCATGAGCTTCCATGGCTCTTCTAACAAAGTGGGAAGAATATGTCCAAGACAGTCATTTCCTTTTCCCTCAGTCCCACTATGGTACAAATAGAATAGGAGCCTTTCTCTCATCTCAGCTACTCTTGGCTATAGGGCCTGGGTATGGGCAGCCCCAAACTTTTTAAACCTCTGCATTGGTATGGATTGGGTACCTAGATAGGAGTTGAGAAAAGTAGGGATTGCTATTGCTGTGAACTTGGGTATCTATTCTAAGCCCCCAACCTAGGGATAATGGTAGTTGGGTGGAGGAAGGTAGCTAGAGCTACAGCACACTAGTTTCTAAAAATTGCATGGCACCATGGGGTCTTACCCCACCTTCCACAGAATGTGGCAAGAGAGAGTATCTGATCAATCAGGGTTCACTGAAACTATAAACTACTGATCCTCCCATTTCACAAGAACTCTGGTGCACTTACTCTCTGTACAGGATGTTGAGAAGAGGATTTTTTTCCATTGCCCAGAGGCACCAAAGAACAGAGAGTATATGAGGGCTCCATTCACATCTCAATGTGAAGATAGCTAATTAATATAACTGAATAATAAATAAATAATAATAATTTGTCCCTTTCTGCCACTCACTTCACAGATACTGGGTGAGAACTAGACAAAAGCTCACAAAGGTGCACATTAGGTTGGTTCTGGTTGATGATGATGTCTTAAACTCCCATCTTCATGACCTTCAAGCCTTGTGGAGGTTTCTAGTCTGTTGCTGAGTTCTGTTCGGAGCCAGGCCTTATTCACTATCAGCAAAAGAAGGGGGAGACCTAGGGGCTTGAGTAGAAGTGTAGATCTGTGAGAGGAGAAGGGTATTGGAAATTAACCTACCTCATCCACGCAATATTCCATGGTGTAGTTATTATAAGATCATATTCCACTTTATCTGCATTACATATTATGAACCTGTTACTACTATACAATTCTCTTTGATACATGCATGGTTAACACAAGCATAAACAACATATAGTTAAGTGCACTCAAACTCTATTTTTGCATATTCAAAGGACAACTATTTGCATACCCAGAGGTTACATACCATATTTACTCATTCTTATGGTTATCCTTACACAATTATTGTTCCACCAGATTTGGACCTTTAAAATAAAAATGTGAACATTAGTAATTTGTTTTTCTGCTCTGGGATTTCTACTCAATCCTTTGTCATTGTTATACATATCTGTTGTTGTTGTTGTTGTTTTTAAAGCTAATATCATCTCTTTTGTTTTTTATTCTGGACCTGTGATTCCATCCAATCCTGAACCCCTGGTGAGGAAACTTTATTCTATTAATGCAAATCAGCAACAGTTCTGCATTTTATAGTCTTAAGAGAGTTACCTGGGGGCACTGTCAGGTTAAAAGATGTGCCTAGGGCCCCATAGGCTGTATAGTGTCAAAGGTTAGCCTTGAAGCAGGACTTTATAATTCCAAGGCCAACTCTCTAACCACTATGTCATATTCTGCCTCATATATAAGGGGAAATGATGGGTTGGAATAGTACTCAGTCATTTTTAAAATACTAGATATCATAATTCAATTTCACAATGAATCTGTGATCTCACTGATGTAGGGATCTCCTCCATCAATGCAGACCACAACTAGAATCACAAATCCTCAGAGATGGAAAGGACCTCAGAAGCCATCTTTTTTTAAGCCCTTTTCTGAATGACAATTCTCTCTGTAACACATCTGACAACATACTCACTCTTTGCTTGAATACCTCCAATAAGAAGGAACCCTCTATCTCCCAAGGCAACACATTCTATTTTGGGACAGCTCTAATTGTTTGGAAGTCTTTATATTAAGCCTAAATTTTACTTCTTTCCACTTCTACCATTGCTTTTGGTTCTACCCCGTAAGTCTAAACAAACCAAATCCAATCCTTCTCCTCTCTTATGTGAGGTGTCTTTAAATACTTAATTTTTATTTTATTTCTTTAATTAACAGAAATCTATTTCTTTCCCTCCTACCAACCATCCCACTGGTGGTGGGAGTGGGGAGCAAGATAAAAATTCCTAGTAATAAGTTTTCATAGTTAAGAAAAACTATCTTTCACTGGCCATGTTCAAAGAAATACATATTTCATTTTGTACTATGAATTCATCACTTGCTTCCTTGTTAGGAAGTATATAGTAGTAATATCATTCATCCTCTGGAATCATGGATGATCATTGCCTCTTCACAATTGCTTTTTTATGTTGGTAACATTAATATACACTATGAATTGTTTTCATTCTGCTCACTTCATTCTGCGTCAGTTCATACAAGACTTCTTGTGTTTCTTTGAGATCATCTATTCTCTCATTTCTTATAGCATAATAACATTGCATTACATTCATATACAACAATTTGTTCAGCCGTTCCCTAATTGATGGGTATCTGTTTAATTGCCTGTTTTTGATACCACAAGAGGAGCTGCTATAAATATTTTTGTATATATGGGAACTTTTGTTCTTTCTTCCATCTCTTTAAACACTTGAAGTTAACCTTTATATCCCTTACACCCCTCCAAACCTTCTTTTCTTCATCCATCAATTATGGATAAGCCTCCATAGTCCCTTTGATTTCTGCCATACTTTCCTGTCTTACATGATTCTTGTCCATGTTCTCCCACATATCTTTTAACAGAAGATCTTCCCAATATGCTGGAGGCCTTCCTTTAGCTCAGGGGATCTTAGCCTTTTTTGTGTCATGAACACATTTAGGATTCTGGTGAAGCCTACAAATCCCTGCTCAGAATGGTGTTTTAAGCAATGGAAGGAAATGCTAAATTCATGAAAATAAAGATATAATTATTTACCAATCCAAGTTTATGTACCCCTGATTTCTATTTATGGACACCATCTTAAAGACTATTTGCTCTAAGAGAAAAAATGCTACCAGTCAGGCAGGCATTTTAAAGTATCTTCTATGTACCAAGCACCACGGATACAAAGAGATGCAAAAGAGTTCCTGCTCTTGAGGAGCTCGGAGTCTAATGAGGGAGACAACATGAAAACAATTATGTACAAGCAAGATATACATAGGATAAATTGGAGGTGATCAACAGAGTAAGGGATTAGCATTAAGGGGGGGTAAAGCATTTTATTTGAAATTTTATTTAAGGAAGCTAGGTAATCCAGAAGGCCAGAATGAGGAGGGAGAGAATTCCAGGCATGGGGGAAAACAATGAAAATGCTTTGGGAGCATTGGGAGACGAATTGTCTTGTATGAGGAACTGCAAGGCCAGTGTCACTCAACTGAAGAATATGCAGGGTGAGTAAGGTGTTAGAAGACTAGAAAGGTAGGAAGTGAAGGGCTGTGAATGCCACACAGAAGATTTTATATTTGATCCTGGAAATAATAAGGAGACACTGGAGTTGACTGAATGAGAGGATGACATAATCAGACCTGCACTTTAGGAAGATCAATTTGACAGATCAATGGAGTATGGACTGGAGTGGAGAGAGATTTGAGTTAGGGGGACCAACCAGCAGGTTATTGCAGTGGTCCAGGAATTCAATGATAAAGTCTTGCAACTGGCGGTAGCAGTGTCAGAGGATAGAAGCAGGCATATACAAGTGATGTTATAACAGTAAAATTTACAAGTATTAGAAACAGGTTGTATATATGGGTGAGAGAGACTGAAGAGTTGAAGATGACCCCTGGGTTTTGAGCTTGGATAGCTGGGAGAATGGTGATGCCTTCAACTTAAATAGGGAAGCTCAGAAGGGAGGAAAGATAATTCAGTTTTGGACATGTTAGGCTGAAGATACATATGGGACATCCAATCGGCAGTTGGAGATGAGTCTAAAGTTTAAGAGAGATGTTAGAGCTGGCGTAGTAGATCTGAGAATCATCAGCATAGAGATTATAATTGAACCCATGGATACTGATGCAGTCATGAAGTGAAATTGTTCAGAAGGAAAAGACAAGAGGGCCCAAGACAGCACTGGGTTGTCCATCTCTTTCTTACCTGTTACTTTTAACATGACTAGATCACAATTATTTATTTTCTTGCTGACATTCCTTATACTATTTCTTACACATAGAAATCTTTAGAAATGTGCTATAGCCTACTTATGCCCACCATATGTTTCTCTGCTATCTTTTGGATCACTTGAAACTTTGATTCTTTGAAGATTTTTGTGTTCTAGAAGTCAAAACCACATATCACTGGAAGAACAATTGCATGAAAAAAAGATGAGGTTTTGTATCAGAGAACTTCAGATAAGTTTTCATAGGAAAGGTGACCAATACCTTTTCCTTTTTAAATTTTCTATGTCTAGATTCTTTTGAACGTATCTGGTTGATACTATTGCAGTTGTTTTCAATGTCTTCTCTTCTTTACCCTTTCTTGTAATTTGATGTTGATCTTTAACTATCTCTAAGCAGTTGGTAGTCTGATTAGACCCCAACAATTGCTGCTGATATGCTTTCCACATTGTTAACCAATAATTTCTTATCTTCTAAGAGATAATTTAATTTTTGTGTTGTCTGGTGCTTCCCGTATCCAACATCCTCTAACTCTATTCTAGGAGAAAATTTTCCTGATAACAAAGAGCCATGTATTTGAAATCATAGAACCTAGGTCAAATCTCTGCACTGCTACTAATGGACTGAGGGACCATGGGTTAGACACAGCCACTCTGAGCTTGTTTCCTCATCCATAAAATGAGGATGTGAGAATACATGACTTCAAAGACCTTTTCTAGCTTTAGATCTTTGATAAATGAAGGTTCTGAATTGTTGACAAATAAACTTCTTTCATTTTTCAGACTTGAGCTCCATTTTCCAACCTGCTTGTTGTCATCTTTTCCTTTGTCTACTTTTGCACTGAAGTCAGCTTTCCTCAAAGTCATGTTGACTTAAGGAATTTGACTTTGACAAGTTCTTCATATAATTTCTCTATGTCTCTATTTCTCTATTTCTGCCTCTGTAACATATGTTGGCATATAAATTGTAAGTATTTTCATCTTGCAAGGCTTGAAGTACAGATCCTGGATGGGAGACCTAGAAGTGAGGGTTCTTAAGTTTTTGTATGTCATGGACTCCTTTTGCAGTGTGATAAAGCCCATAAAATACATAAGATTATAAATGGACAAAAGATTAATGAAAATTATGATGTAATTATTTTTTTTTTCTTTTTAAGTTCATGGATCCCCTGAAAAATATCCAGATCAGACTCCATGTTAAGAATCCCTGGCCTAGAAAATGCTTTTTGATAATGATCGTAATTCCATTCTCTGGATCTCTAGAGAGGACCAGTACCAAAATTTGAACCTGTGAAAAGCCATATAAAGAAGATTATATCCTGTGAAACCCTAGTGAATGTCTGATATGTGGTAAGAGGTATAAGTAGATACTATTATTAATACCACCCTATTTTGGGTATTTGAAAATATATTTTCTAGTCATTGTTATTCATTCATTTATTCATCCAGTCATTTATCTACCCATTTGTTGAATATTTATTTAGGACCAGCTATGTTGAAAGTACTATGCTAGGTATTGTGGGAAAAAGAAAGATGTATAAGACCATTTTCTTGCTCTGAATCTAGTTTCAGAGACACAACAAATAAATTTTTAAAAGTAACATTAGTACAGTGCTTTAAAGTTTGAAAAGTGCTTTACTTTTATTGTTATTATTACATTATTGTTGTACATTTACATTATTATACATTTATTATTTCTCATGAAGAAGCAATCTCAGGGTCACATAGTAAGTGAGGCAAAATTTAAACTGATGCCTTCCTGTCACCCTGTCTACCACACCAATCTGCCTCTCATTTTCTAAAATATCATATTTCTAAGACAGTGTATAAGGATCATATTGCTAGGTCTCAATTGACTTTAGCTAGCATCTCTTATCTCTGTGCCTGAAATGTACACTATTTGCCACAATGGAAACAAACCAGCCTGGTAGAGGTGATTCTTTGTCATTGCCTACTTTTCCTTCTTTGTCTCTGACTCTGATGCTGACCCAGAAATATTCTGACTTTGATTTATGCTCTTTTAAAACCGTTTCTGGCTTACCCTGGTTCTGGTCTGACAAACCAGTTCACTACTTTCACAAACAGGTTGATTCCAGACTTGATCTTGGACTGAACATTCATTAGTGTTTCCATTGCAGTTATTTACCTTGGCTCTGCATGATTGTTGACTTGGTAATGGCCTTATGGATTCTTCACCTGACCTCTGACCCAGACAGACTGTGTCTATACTCTAGTCCCTTTCAGGTTCTGATCCTGATATTGAATCAAGTAGAGCACCACATATCATCATTAGCTACTCTGCACCTGTCACTGTTACTTGTCTGCCCTCTAGTGGTGGTGTATAGCACTACTCTATTTATACATCTACTTGAATATCAAGTTAACCCCTGATGTACCAGCCATACTTGCTTGGCAATTTTTTTTTTATCCCCTTGGGAGTGATATAAACAAAGTTCTATAGGAGTTTAGGGAAGATCACTTCTTAGCCTTTTGTGACTAAAGTCAAGTGAAAGAGTTTCAGGGCGACAAATCATTTTCAACTGGAATGCAAAGATAGGCATCATGGAGTAACATTTTAGCTGGGCTTTGTATGTCATAGTAGAAAGATGATTTGGAGTCAAAGGACCTGAATTCAAATCCTGGCTCTTCTATTTACTTTTTATTTGGCCTTGGGAAAATTACTTAAACTCTCTGATTCTGTTTCCTCATATGTAATATAAGGGGCTTAGACTTAGATGTTGTCTCTTAAGGTCCCTTAGAGGTCAAAACTGTACGACTGAAGCTGCTTCAGAGAATCAGTGGGATTCAAGTTAGTGGATATGGAAAGAGGGGCATTCCACAAAGAGGAAATTTTATGAGACATACAGGTTGAAAAGTACAAAGTATATTCAAGGATGGGAAAAGAGTAGAGATTGTTTGGAGTAAAGGTTTGGCATGTGTATATAGTAGACAGTAGGACAGTAAGATTGAGTCCAGGTTGTGGAAGACTTTGTCATTTAAAGGGGTTTGGACTTTATTCTAGAAGCAATAGGAAGTCACTGGAGATTTTTTTAACAGGAAAGTGATATAATTGAATGACTTTGTATATGGACATTTCTGGTAGCCATATACGAGAATAATTGAAAGGGTGTGGTGGTGGTGGTTGACTAGCTGTTGGGAAGCCAGTTAAGGAGGGTATTGTTATAGTTCAGGCATGAGGTAATAAAGGAATTAACTAGGGTTGCGGGAGTGGGAATATAAAGAAAGGCTCAGATGCTGTGGTTTCAGCCTAGTGAGGTGCATAGGTTTTTTCCAGACTTTCTCGGAAGAATGTCATTTATTACTTTCAAGTACATGATATATAATCAGCTTGAGTATTTCTAAGCAGAAGTCCTTTATTAATGAATAGATAAATTTTATTTCTTGCCAGGAAAATTTTTATGTAATATGTTATACTTAAAAAAACCGTTTACTATTTCTGTGACTATCATTATGAATTCTTGTTGTCCAATTACATGTTTAATTTTTATGTGTGCTTCCTAAGTACCCTTTGATATTGGGATGGGGTTGGGCCTGTGATTTTAATTGGGAACTCTGGTGTGAGGATACTCCCTTTACTGATGTAGATTATACACCGAGAAATTGTATATTGTATATTTGGAGAGACACTGCAATCGGTCAGTGAGTTGAGCCCAGAGTTGAACATCATGGGATGAACATGTGAAATCGCCTTTGGTAAACTGCAAAGTTCTTTTAATGACCCCAGGCTTCTTCCTAGGGCAAAGGTCCATTTTTAAAATGCTAACATTTTTGTTTTGCCATATGACTGTCAGTTATGGACAATGGTCAACAATAGTCACAGAATAATTTCTGAATAATTGAAAAGTGTCTTTGTGCCTTCTATATACCTTATAGAGCTGCCTAAAATTATGAGAGTTTAAGCGTCTTACTCAGCTACTATGAGTCAGAAGCAGTATTTGAAGTTAGGTCTTTCTGATTCAGAAGCCATATCTCTATCCACTATGCCATGCAGATTCTTGTCCTTTTTTTATTCTGTAATGGTTTAAGGTCTTATGCCTAGGTAAATTAGGGGTAGCCAAATATGGGGAAGAAGAAGGGAAAAAGCATTTATATAGTACCTACTATGTACCGACTATTATGCTAAGTGCCTTACAAATATTATCTCATTTAATCTGCAAGGGAAACAGAGGTTAAGTGACTTGCCCAGGCTCACACAGCTAGTAAGTTTCTGAGGTTACATTTAAACTCAAGTTTTCCTGGTTTCAGACCTAGTGCTCTGGTTTTTCTGTGTAGTTAACAGTACAGTTGAGGTAACAATAGGATGAGGAGGCAGCTAGGAGGTTCAGTGGATAGAACACTGGGCTTAGAGTCAGGAAGACCTGAGTTTAAATCCAGCCTCAGAAACTTCCTATGCTTTGTGACCTTGGGCAAGTCACTCAACCTCTGTTTGCTACTGGCAAAGGAAATGGCAAAGTACTCTCGTATCTTTGCCAAGAAAATCCCATGGACAGAGGTCCACGGGATCACAAAGAGTCAGAAGTGACCGAAATGACAGGACTATAATCATAGGATGAAATCTTTTGTAAATTTGTCCTAAATGCAAGCCAATTAACTTTGACCAACAACAACAGACACGGATTGTTATATAGTCACATTTTAGCCTCCAGTGCAAGCCGTCTATCTATTGAATGTATACCATTTTCTACAATAGGATGTAGATAGCTTTGTGAAAACTAATCACTGCTACTAAAAAAGAAAAAAGCAAACACAAAATTATGTATATAAGAGATATACTATATGTATATAAAAACTGTTTTGAAACAGATATAATTTTTGGGTACAGAAAAAAACATGATAGGCTTCTAATCGTGACTTTGCTCATGTTATTTCTAACAAGTTGTTAGTATAGTGTTCCCATCTGTGGGTACTTGAAAGACCATGTCAATTTTATCATGTAGTAAGACACAGTCAAATTATTTCCATAACTTTGGAAGTCATTCATTCCACATTTTTTTTATTAGTTTTTGGCATTCAAGGCTATTTTGTTGCTCTGACCAAATGTCTGTATCTTGATAGCAACAACATTTGCTTTCTTCTCATCCTGATATTTTTGGAAGAACAAATTGACAGCTACTATGAATGATTCTGCTGAGAGAGTGAGCAGGAGAGCATCTGTTGCATGATGGATCTTCCCTGTTTTGAAGTTCACAGCAAATTAAAGTCTTGCCTGCTTAAAAGGCCAGGAGGTATTGAGGGATTGAATGTAGTAGTGAAAGGATCTTAAACTTGGAGTCTTAATCAGCTCCCCTAGAATCCAAGAATAGCTAATGTTCAGGATAGAGTTGCTAATGACTCTTGCCCAGAATAATACATATTTTGTTTCCAATTTTCCAAACTACCCTGACTACTTAATTTTTATTTAAACTAGAATGAGTTCTACTTTGAAGCAGTTGACTATTTTAGGGGTTTAAAATGAGAGATGGTTCCCAATAATTGATAATGTTTTCATGCTTATTTTTCCTAGATAAAATTTAGAAAGAAAATACTTGAAATACTAACTTGAAAACAATGTCAAATGATTTCTTAATACTTAACAGCGGATTATCTGTGATTTCAACAGTGTAAGTATGTCCATCAATGATTCAACGCATCCATGCCTGCCCATACTGCACAGCTCTTTTCTGTGTTTTCCACAGAGGTGCCACCCAGTCTAGTTTGTCTCCTGTGATCTACCCCCATTTAATAATAGCTATCATTTACATAGTGATTACTGTGTGCCAGGTACTGAGCTAATTGTTTTACAATTCTCTCATTTCATCCTTATATCAGCCCAGTGACATAGGTGCTATTATTATATCCAATTTATAGTTGAAGAAATTGAGGCAAACAAAAGTTAAGTAACTTGTTCAGGGTCATACAACTTGTAAGTGTCTGAGGCTAAATTTGAACTCAGGTCCTCCTGACTCCAGGTCTAGCTTTCTATTGTCTATTGGACATTTAAAAGTGGATGTTCCATAGGCATCTCGATTTCAAAATTACCAAAACAAAACTCACTATCTTCCATGTACCCCTTCCCCCAACTGATCCCTCTTCTGAATTTCAGTGTTTCTACTGAGGGCACTACCATCTTTCTAGTCACCCAGTTTTGCAGCCCTGGTATCAACCTCAACTCCTCTTTCTCTTTTCCTTCATATACCCAATCAGTTGCCAAATCTTGTAGTTTCACCTTCTTTCTCCTCACACAGCCAGCACCTAAGCTCAGACCGTATCTTTCTCTTACTTTATTACAATAGTTTTCTATTTTAGTTCCCTGCTTCAAGTCTTTCCCACTGCTATCTGTGCAGCACAAAGCTGCCAGCATGATTTTTCCTAAACATGAGTCTGATCATATTCTTGCCCCACTTGTAAACCCCCTGGCTTTGTATTACCTAGGATCAAATAAAAACTCCTTTGTTTGGCATCTAAAGCTCTTTATAAACTGGCCCTTTCCTGTTTACAATCTTTGACACATCTTTCCCTTCCACGCACTTTAGGATTCCCTGATGGCAGCCTATTTGCTGTTACTCACAAAAGGCTCTCTATCTCCCAACTTTATGTCTTTGTACCAGCTGTCACCCATGCCTGGAATAGTCTCCCTTCTAGCCTCTACTCCGTAGAATTCCCTCATTTTCTTTGAGATTCAGTTCAAGTACTACCTCACTCAGGTCTTTCCCCATCTCCCCTCTCCATATTTATCTCACCTATGCAAATTTATGTGTGTTACCTCCCCCATTAGAATGTAAGCTCCTTTGAAGGCAGGGACTCTTTCTGATTTTTTTTAATATAGTCTCAGTTCCTAGCACAATGCTTGGTGCGTAATAATCACTTAATAAATTTCAACAATTGATTAGGGACCTTCTTCACATTCTACTGACATCATAAGGATGACAATGGAATGCATTGGATGTCAATCCCTTATTCCCTCACTCTTGCCATTTGGCCCACATAGCTTCTTTTTTGTTCATGTACTTCTTTGATGTTATCTTTACGTTGCTTCTCTTGTGTAATTCCTTGTTTATTGCAGTCTGTTTATAACCATCAGGTATCTTTCCATTGTCCTTTGAATGATTCTCAATTTTCAGTTCTTCAGAGACTGTAGTCTTCCATGACTGGAAGCCACATGACAACTTTGGAAAAATGCTAGCATTTTAAAAATGGGCCTTTACTCCAGGAAGAAACTTGGAGTCATTTAAAGAATTTTGCAGTTTACCAAAAGCAATCTTGCTTGTTCACTCCCAGATATTCAATCTTGGCCTTAACTCATTGCCCAAATGCAGTGTCACTCCAAGTGTATATGGATGAGATCAATAGGTTGTCAAGTCAAAAGCATATCATAGTCTGGGCTATAGGCATTCTTTATCCACTGGGTTTTCCCTGTGTGGATAGTTAGTTCAAACTATTTAGAGTGACATGTATCTCACTTAGGAAGCCCTGCAGGGTTCAGGTATTTGATAACAGTCAGGACAATGTTATCTGTAAGCAGGAACATCTGGAAGACCTCACCATCTATAGGAAAAACTCCTCAATTTGAACTTCGTTTTTGATTTTCCTCATGACAGTTGCAAGCACCTTTGGCAATACGACAAAGTATGCCTCCATGCTTTGTCTGATAATAATAATTTGAAGGTTGACAAATAAGACTATCTCTGTCTTATCTTACAAACAAACTTATACAAATTTGAAAGATGCATCAAAGATACTTTGTTGGAGTAGAACCTCTAAGATGCCATTTTCCCTTACCTAATCAAATGATTTTTATAGCCAATAAACAATAAGCACAGTGTAATCTTATAGTTGGGACAGCTAGGTGGCACAGTTGGTAGGGTGCTGGGCCTGAAGTCAGGAAGACCTGAGTTCAAATCCAGACTTGACATTTATTGACTTTGTGACCTTGGGCAAGTTACTTAACCTCTGTCTGACTCAGTGAGTTTATAATCTAAATCAATGACACTCTTGTCTGCCATAGTCCTCTGCTTGACAAATAAGTTGAGTGTTTTATGATTAGAACAGTTTTTAGGCTCTTTTGCTCTCCTCAATGTGGCAACTGCTTTTGTTTTTTGGACTAGATTTGTAATTACATTGCAATGTGATGTAATTCCAAGAGAGGAACTCCTCTATCAATACAGATAGGCACCTGCACTGCAATTTACACTCTTATGGAGTAGCACTGGGAGACTGAGAGGTTAAGTTATATAGCTAGTATGTGTCTGAGGTGGAACTTGGACCTAGATCTTTCTAATTCTAGGTCCACTGCTTGATCCATTATACCAGTGGTATCAAACTCAAATACAAGCAGATCTTTGCCGGTTACATATTGATTTATAAAATATATATGTATATTTATATGTATATATGTATATATATGTATATATGTATATATACATATATATATACACACACACATACATATATAATTTTTATTTATTTTTTAAGCATTTCTCAATTACATTTTATTCTTGTTCAGGCTACGCCTCTGCTTTATACTGTACTACTTCTTATGCCATCTGATTTACATTAGTTATCTATGTGATATTGCTATAATCACAGTCAATGTCCTTTCTTACATCTATTTCCCACTTTTCAAAATAAATATCAGGTTTAAATGGATCAAGTTAGAGTCATTTAAATCACATTACATATGTTTTTCTCATTTTTATTCTTACTTCTCATGCTGATTAATCTTGATCTCTGCTCAAACAAGTCAGTCTGACCTCAGATAGCTGATTCCAGAATGGCCCCAAGATAAGTTACAAGCAATATTTCTGTTAAAATAAAGTAACTTTCTTTTCTTGTGATGCTACTCAGCATCACAATGTCCAGTGCCTTCCATTTCCTTTTTTTTAAAGCTGTTTTGTTGACGATTTTTGTCTTTGCAGGACAGTCATTTCCCACACTCACCCCTCCAGATTGAACCCTTTCTTGAGCAAAGAAAACTAAGCAAAAATATCCAATACAGAAACATTTTCCAACAATGTATATTATATTCTGTCCTCATAATCTCCCATACCTCTGCCCTGAGGGAGGAAAAACGTATATTTCGCTATTTCTTCTTCTAAGTCTCCATCTTTCTCTCCCATTGATCAGAGTTCAACTTACCTTTAGTGCTGATTATTTTCTTGAAGAAAGTTTCATGATATATAGGATGTGGAGAAGTCTATGAATCTTTGACCTTGATCACCTTCTTTATTTCTGAACCCTGTTTTTCGATATATTCTCATTATTTTTTACTATTTCCCACCTTGTGTTAAAATTACCAAGTATTGAAGTATACATTGATTTAATTTATAGGGTCTTTCTGAGTTCATTATAAAATCTCTCTATCTCCTCATCTTCAACAGAATTATCTTCATAAGCTCCTACTATTTTCATGATGTTCTGTTTATAAATATTTATCACGGGTACTGAAATATGAGATGAACAAATATCCCAGGAAATGAACTTTCTTGTTGCCATTGGAAATACTGTGAGATAAATTTCTCCAACTTTTTTTTACTTCTCCAAGAAGAACCCATGAGCTACACCTTTCTTCTATCTTCTAGTTTCATTTACTTATCAGTAAATGATAACATAAAGATAAACATAATTGAATTCTCCTAGGGTTAGGTCCACTTATTCTCATTGGACAAGGATCTCACTTTTGGAATACCAGTATTAATGTTTGTGGTTGGTCCAAAAACTATATGATCTGTAGTACCACCTCCTCCTTTGGCTACTACTTTGCCAGTATCACTGTAGAAGTGGATGAAGACCACTGTGTATTCTCCTTTGTTTTATCAGCTGCCATGGTCAAATAATTAACCTTAGCTCTGCTGGTCCTTGGAGAGCAGAACATTCCTCCAGGAGTGTCTTGTTGCTAGGCCCCTATATGAAACCTTTACAGCATTGTAGAAGCTGCCAGAACTTTTGTTTCACAGGCATAACCTTTGAGAACCCTGGCATTACCTCCATACCATGAAGAGTCATCACACCAGGATGTAGGGAAAAATGATTTCTTTTGTATTGCTCATACTGAATTATTTTTCTTTTGATTTTCATCTTTTCTTCACTGGTCCATTTTTATATGTGTACTTTACTGACCATCTCATTAACTGTTTTAAGTTGATACATAATCAAAGGTCTTTGGGAACATCTTCAGAAGGATTATTAAAATGCTGTTCTTAGTAAAATTGTAAAACAAGGCAGCAGAAGCCAGATTGATAATTATCTTGCCAACAGCTTTCATTACCAAGCCATTTGGTAAGACTAAATTTTAAAAAATAGGTAGTACTTAGACAATTAAAATAAAAGCATTCATGTACATGTATATAAGATGTACATATGTGTAAATGTATTCTATACATGTAGGTATATGCAGCATACATATTTATCTCACATATATGAGAAATAAATATATGTATGTGTACATCAGACACATGATATACACATACATATGTGTGTATGATATCTTATATAATATGTGAATATATGGTATCACATGTATATGAGATGAGATACATATATATAAAATACATATACGAGAGATATACACACATACATACATACATGTTTAGGGGTTACATGGATATAATCTTAAGATATTTCGGGTATTTGTAGGTGACAACATACAAATAATAGTTTGCAGAAAATAAAAGAATATTTGAATTCTCACACTTAAAACTTATCTTATGGGATTGCTGTAGTGTTAGACATAGGCCAGGAGCCATTACAACTCCCTCAGTCCTGCATGTATTATCTCACCCTGGAAATATGTCTAGTTATTGACTTCAAAATGGTACTAGGAAGAGGTAGATAGCAACCAAAATAGCCTGAATTTGAACCAAGTCCCTTCCTTTGTTATCTTTTTACTAGAGACCCCATTTCAGGCACCTCTTCTCTTTCATTTCCCCCCAACAAAGGGGACAACTTCTTTGACTCTAACAGAAACCTCAGTCCAATTAAACTAAACTCTGCTGTCTGTTGCCCTTCCAGGTTTCAGATCTGACTGAAGTGGGGAGACTATTCTAGAACCAAGGTTATAGTTCATGGCCATCTAGAAATTGCTAACTAGGTCTTCTTTATCTCTGCATTTGTTGTTCAGTCACATATCAGTCTTGTCTGACACTTCATGACCCAGTTTGGGGTTTTCTTAGCAAAAATACTAGAGTGGTTTGCCATTTGCTTCTCCAGTTCATTTTCCAGATGAAGAAACTGAGGCAAACAGGGTTAAGTGACTTGCCCAGGGTCACACAGCTAGTAAGTGTCTAAGGCCAGATTTGAACTCAGGAAGAGGAGTCTTCCTGACTGCAGGCCCTGCATTTTAACCACCTTATCTAGCTGCCCAGTTATTTGTACATACCTTTCAGTAAAGATTGTACCAAACACAATTTAGACATAAAGGGTGATACTATAAGCAAATTAGGAGAGCAAGGAATAGTTTACCTGTCAGATCTATGGAGAATAGAAGAATTTATGACCAAATAAGAGGTAGAGAACATTATGAAATGCAAAGTGGATAATTTTGATTACATTAAATTAAATTTTGATTACATTAAATTGCACAAAGTCAATGCAAACAAGATTAGAAGGGAAGCAGAAAGCTAGGAAACAATTTTTATAGCCATTGTCTCTGATAATGGCCTCATTTCTAAAATATATAGAGAACTGAGTCAAATTTATAAGAATGCAAATCATTCCCCAATTGATAAAAGGTCAAAGGATATGAAGAGGCAGTTTTCGGATCAAAAAATTAGAGCAATCTATAGTCATATGAAAAAACACTCTAAACCACTATTGATTGAAGAAATACAAATCAAAACAACTCTGAGGTACCATATCACACATATAAGATTGGCTAATGTGACAAAACAGGTAGATGATAAATGCTGGAGTGGATGTGGGAAAATTAGAACACTAATGAATTGTTGGTAGAGTTGTAAACTGATCTAACCATTCTGGAGAGCAATTTGGAACTGTACCCAAAGGGCAATAAAACTGTGCATACCCTTTGATCCAGCAATATCACTACTAGATTTATATTCCAAAGATATCCTTAAAAAGGGAAAAGGACCTACATGTACAAAAATATTTGTAGCAGCTATTTTTATTATGGCAAAGAATTGGAAATTGAGGAGATGCCTATCAATTGGGGAATGGCTGAACAAGTTGTGGTGTATGAATGTAACGGAATACTATTGTTCCATAAGAAATGATGAGCAGGTAGATTTCAGAAAAACCTGGAAAGACTTACATTAACTGATGCTGAGTGAAGTGTACACAGAACCAGGAGAAAATTGTACACAGTAACAGCTACATTGTGCAATGACCAACTTTGATAGACTTAGCTTTTCTCAGCAATGCAATGATCTAAGACAATTCCCAAAGACTCATGCTGGAATGTGCTATCTACATTCAAGGAAAGAACTATGGAGTCTGAATGCAGATTGATGCATACTATTGTCTCTTTTTTTTTCTTGTGGTTTTTCCTTTTTGTTCTGATTCTTCTTTCACAATGTGACTAATATGTCTAATATGATTGTATGTATAGTCTATATAATATTGCATGCCATCTTGGGGAGAAGTGTGGGGAGGGTGGGAGAAAATTTAGAACTCAAAATCTTATAAAAATGAATGCTGCAAACTAAAAATAAATAAATAACCAAATTTTAAAAGAAAGATTATGCCAGCAAACTGAACCGTGAGCATGCTCCATCACGTCTGACCTCAGAAGTCCTTTGAACCGAGGATCAATAAAAGGGGCTAATGGATTTTGGACTCAGGAATATGCTGTTGGCTGCACTCTTCAATGCAGAGAATAGTTGAGCTATCTAGTGCCCTGCCCTCCAACATTTCTCTTCAACTGTCCAAAGCAGAGAATATGTGGGAAATTGCTGACAACTACTCTTAAAATGTATATCTGCCAGTGAAGGTGAAAACAGGTGTAGCATTCCTCCCATATTCTCTCTGTCATTGATTCCTTAGCAAGGGATTCCTGTTATAGCCATAGATTCTTAGTACCTTTTAGGTATTAGGCAATGTAGGATTATGTTTGATTGAACTTCACTTAGCCAAATAGATGTGACTTCCCACCATTTTTTAAAACAATGAAAACAGAAGTATTTAATGAGTATTTGAAAGTATATGGACTTTTAAGAAACAGTTTAGTTCAAGAAAAATATTAAATCCATCAAAAATAATTTTTATAAATTAAGAATAAAATTCTTAATAATAACCCTTAAAGATATAAATGAGAGATAGCACGTAGAAGTGCATAAAGTGATAGTCTTTGGACTCAGAAAGACTTGAGTTTAAGAACTGTCTCTGATCCACACTAGCTATGGGGCCATCTAACCTCTACATGCACCAGCAATAAGATAAGATTATACATTTCAGATGAATTTTCAATATGCATCAGTGGGAGGAATTTCAACAGCGGGAATTCTTTATCTTGATGAAATCTCTTTCCCCAAATGCAAACACACAAATGTTATCATGAAAAAAAGATGTAATTAAATAAGAAATCACTACTCGTGTGAGGGTCCTATGGAGTTTATTTGATATAAGGTCATGAGGTTGGCAGAGAGAAAGGGAGGAAAAGAAAGAGTCAATGAATCATAGATTTAGAGCTAGATGATATATACCTTAGAGGCCATCTAGTCTACCCCTATTCACCCCTCATTTTTCAGATGAGGAAATTAGTACCTTGTTGTTCAGTTGTATAGGACTCTTGACCCCACGGATTTGAGCATGGGGTTTTCTTGGCAAAAACACTAGAGTGGTTTGCTACTTCATTCTCCAGTGTGTCCCCATTTTACTGATGAGGAGCTGAGGCAAATATGGGTTAAGTGACTTCCCAGGATCACACAGCCAATAAGTGTCTGAGGTCAGGTTTGAACTCTTGATATTCCCAACTCCAGGCCCAGTGCTCTATCCACTGTGCCACCTAGCTGCCCAAGATTTGTGAGTTGGAGGTCCCAGTGAAATACCTACAGAGATTAAATCACTTATATCAGGTCACATAGGTAATAAGCAACAGAAACAATGCATGAATTCAGGTCCTTTGACTTTAAAGAATTCTTTTGACTCTTTCCATTGTACCACATTGTCTCAGGTACAGGGCTAGAGAGAAAGTAGAAGAGTTTTAGCTGACCATTGCTCTACCTGCTAGAAAGTAGAGGAAGAAAGAAAATGGAAGTCCTAGGTGCATCTTCCTATATCCTTTTGTAATAGGGGGTTGACCAAGAATTCCTCTGAAAAAAAATCTGTCTCCCTCAATTATCTTGACGAATGAATAGGGTATAACTCTTTGTTCACAAAAAGGTACCTAATTCCTATGGAGGTAGATATTCACACTACTACTTACTGAGAGATATTTACCATAACAACTTACTGGAATGACACAGGGAACTTCTAATTGGTCCCTAATGACTGTAGACTGTGAGGAAGATGATTAGTGCCTGAGCATCAATAGGGAAACTCTTGTTGGAGAAACCTTTCCCCTCTATAGCTTATGAATGAAGCTCCCTTGTCCTTTGAACCCTTCTGCCTCCTCTTTTCCAGGACTATATTTTCTTTGAACCCCCAGCAAGAGAGTAGTGATAGCATTTCTTTCCCCTCTCTTACCTCCAGCAACAATGGTGACTTGCAATAGAAACAAATGGCTATAGGATGTGTGTTTACCTAATTGAGCCAGAGACTAGAGCTGGAGTTAGGAGATAGCTTCTTCTACTTTTCTGTTTCTTTTCTGAACACTTCAGTCACTAGAAATCCTAAGAAATGGATGTTTCCAGCCTTGACAGATACCTTGTGGATTGAGAGTTTTTGAGTTCAAAAATTGGGTGCTAGTCTCCCAGAGGGAGAAGATTTCTGTAAAATCTTGTTTCTCAGAGAAGAGGACCATCATAAGGAATGTTCTGCAACTAGAAGACTAACGAAGCTGTACCCCAGCTGAGAGGGTGATCTGGACCCGGCCAGCCCTTTATAACAATTGCTATGAATTGATTGAATAATGTATATCTAAGGTGAATGTGACATGTCTGTTTAGCAGTCCCATAAAGGATCTTCTGGGAGAGCATGAGTATAATGGGCTATTTGAGTATTTTATGCTGTCTACATTTCTTTTTGTGGGCCTTTGCCTCCTTCATTTCTTAAGAATTTTCTGTGAAGGAATAAATAGCTAGTCTATATTTGATACACATATTATACATTGAAGGTGGGAAGGGATCCTATTTCTCAAATTTGGGGGGATGTCAGACATGAGCCATACCTAAGATTTGTTTTATAGATTTCCTGTAAGTTTTGTTTTGGGGTTGTGACAGTGCCAGAGAGAACCTGTCCCCTCTCCCCCAATATAAAACCAAGTCTGCGTAAGCCCAGGCCTTTTAGGGGATCTGTTGACACTTTTGATGACTTCTGGCTTAGAAAGATGACGTATAATTGTGTTTTCTCTTGCTGTATTCTCTATAATGTGCTTTTTAGTGCTCCCAATGGCTATAGTCTGGAGGCAAGATCTTATCCATTGCATTTCAAGGTCTATGCCATCTTGTATAGTCACTGAGGATGTTGCCCTCTCTTTTTAGAGGCAGGTCAGTTTTGTTCAATCGTTTCAGTTATGTCTGACTCTTCATGATCCTGTTTGGCATTTTCTTGGCAAAGATATTGGAGTGGCTTGCCATTTCCTTCTATGGCTTATTTTACAGATGAGGGAACTGAGGCAAATGAAGTTAAGTGACTTGCCCAGGGTCACACATCTAGTAAGTATCTGAGGTTGGATTTGAAGTCACAAAGGTAAGTCTTCCTGATTTCATGCACAGTACTCTATCTACTGTGATACCTAGCTGCTTCAGGTCAGCTTTGTACTGAAGTAAAGCTCTGTTAACAACACAAAGCTTCCTCCCAAGCCCAGTAAGATGGTTCAATGTGGTCTGTTTTCATTCAGTTTGGGAAATCGCTTGTTGCTTTTAATGATCCCAATGTGCTTCCCATGTTGAAAACCATATTTTTAATGCTAACATTCTCCCAGTGATATTCTTTTGTTGTAAATCATGGTACTTTATGATCACTGAAGAATCAAAATTTAAGGTGAACCAAAAGGCAATTTAAGAGATAAAGGAGGCTTAAATGTATTGCACTATACTAGGCTTCAGTTACCAATGACAGTTTATGGATGCATTTTAAAAAAGACTCCATCAAAGTTATGGAAGAAGAGGGGTTGCTCATACAGTGGAGGGAAGGGATAAATACCGCAAGTGATGCACACATATCTACAAAATATTAAAAGAAACAGATGAAGGTCTCCAGCACATTGAGTGAGTCTTCTTTATTGGAATTAATGGATGGATATAGAAAAGGCTTGCATAAAATGTGAACCATGAATGGGTTGCTACCTGTCTTATTAGAATGAGTTCTGATACTGATGAAATAGTTCTGTATTCTTCTGGCTGATGCTAGTGGTATGGAGGCATTAGTAAATCCCATCTCCAAAGGGGCTGTATGTATTCAGGGAAGATTAGTACCTCTGGTGTGAGGGCTGCCAAGCCCCCTTCAGGGCTGCTTTCCACTTTTGGTGTCCACCTGATTCACCTAATTCTTAGCTGTGGCTCTAAGAAGGTGTAGCATACACAGTGGCCACACCAAAGTAAACCACTTTGGCAAATGAGCTAAACCAGGTTGAGGGTAACCAAGGGATCTCAAAGCTATTGGTGAGTTAGGGGGGTGCCTACTCCAAGGACGTGAAGACTTCCTCCAGAGGAATGAGTGAATGAAAACAATTTGTTTCAATGGCCATGAAGGCAGCTGAAGCGGGTTCTGTGAAGCACTTAGAGCTTAGTCAGACATCCAAGATGCCACTGCATCCTGAGCCATCACTAGTCATCTTGACTTTTGTTTTGCCACTGGACTTGAATGACTCTGGAAGAGAGAATGAGGCCAATGACTTCATGCAACTCTGTCTCACTTAAATCCATTTTATTTGTGAAGCAAAAGACACCACCAATACCATTTTTCCATTTTTACCTACCTCAAAGTCCTGTGGTGACAGACAGGTGACAGAACAGCAGGTGTGGCTACATTGGCAGCTGTAGTCACAAACCTGAACACAGGTGGCCCAGGCCATGAGGTTGTCTTCTTCCTGGACCGAAGGAGCAGTGGGATTCAGCAGCCCTCTGGGTTTTGGAGCAATCTTTTTTAGCACTCACTTTCTGGCAAAATGGAGGGGCTAGAAAAGATGCCCTAAAAATTGTCTGCTTCACCAAACCTAACACTGCAGCAGGCAGGGAACCAACCCTGCAGTAGAAATACAAATACATGTACAAAAACTTTTGCAAAGATGATTCCACTCACCATTGTTAGGTGGAATTTGTGGACTCACGTGGAAGTCTGAAGTGATAGAGGGACACGCTCAAGATCTCTTTGAAGAACTTTGGAATTGTTTGCAAGACATGGGAGACATTGGTACAGAACCGCCCAGCATGGTGCTCCCACATCAAAGAAGGCACTATGTTTTATGAGCAAAGTAGAATTGCACTAGCTCAAAAGAAACATGGAATACATGAGTTTAGAGACACCTCCACTACAAATGTTCACATGGCCCCAAGCTGTGGTAGAACCTTCCGAACTTATGTTGGTCTGATCAACCACAACTGGGCACACTGTACCTTGACCCAGACACAGTGATGTCATTTTGGTCTCTTTGAACAGGAAGCACAGCAACCAACTAATCATATCTCATTTCCAAAGAGCCACATGGTAACAAGGTACAATGCAAATAGGTAATTATAATATCAAGTTTCTTTTAATGGAATTTATGGTTATTTGTAAATATTCAAATAAACTGAGGAGTGATTTCTCCACACTATGTAGTTATATAGTAAGAATGCTCTGGCATTTTTTTTAAAATAAAATTTTATTGATCTCTTTTGTTTTTTTTTCTTGTGTCACTACGATTTCTCCTAGTGTTCTTCCTTCTCCTCTTTCCCATAGAGCCGTCTTATATAACAAATGATATTTTTAAAGGGGAAAAAAAGAAAAAGAGGAAGAAGAGAAAGAAATCAGCAAACCAATCCATCCATTGAAAAATTCTGAAAGTATGTACCATGTACATATTTGTACAAATATGGAGGTAATGTACCATACCTGTGGACCTCCCACTTCTGAAAAGGAGTATAGTAGGGGTGTTTTCTATACTTCTATCTTGGTTGTTTTTAAATGTATTTTTTTGCCAACCTAGAAATCAGGCTTTTGACCTTTTCACTGTGTGTGTGAGATAATTCTATCATCTCTGTCTTTACCTCAATCAGACCTTTGCTTACAGGCTTCTCACCTTTTTCTGTCCACAATGAACACTTAAGGGGTTCAGACTACTCACTCCCCCCAAAGGGAATGCAAAATAGGATAGAAAGCAAGTAGTTTCTGCTTTAGGCTTAGAGATCCTCTTTATTTATCCTCCTTAGTGCTCTGTTCTGGACCTTTCTGCCTCAGGTAACTTCTCTGAACCAAAATAGCCAAACTTGCCTGATCTTGCCAGGCACCCAGTGATATCTGTCTAATCCTCCCAGCTCTATCTATTTCTTTAGATTCAGTGCCTTATCTCTGTGACATATTACATGACAATTCCTTCCTGCCTAATTAAAATTGTGATGCTGGATCCTGGTAGTCATCTATTTCCTGATGTGATGTTATGTTTGTGGAAGATTAATTAGTTAAATCATTTTGTATGAATTAGTCAAATAATGGGATGCTAGAAAATTTTGCCTGAAATTATAGAGGTTTCCACTGCATCCTGGGCCATCTCCAGTTGTCCTGACCAATATCTGGCCACTGGACCCAGGTGGCTCTGGAGAAGAAAGTGAGGCTGGTGACCCTGCACAGCCTTCCCTCACTCATATCAAAGTCAATTGCAAGTCATGTCATCATTGGAAGTAAGTTTATGTTCAGAATAAGGAGGGGGACAGCCATGTGGGAAGCTGTCTGTGGTCATTAATTATTCCCTGGGCTAAATAAAAGTATCAATATGTCATCAAAATTTGAAGGGCTTTAAAAGCTTTTTAATATATAAAGAGCAACAGTGCATAAGAGAAGGAAAGAGAAAATAGATGGGGGGAAAGAGAGGGAGAGAGAAAAGAGTGTGGATTAGTTATTGACCATGTATAGACTAGGAGTGGAATATTGGGAAAGGAACATAAGGAAGAAAGGGCATCCAACTTTGGGTCCTTGGATCTGACAGCATTGGATGCGTATCCTAAGAGTTGTAGTGATTTCATGTGAATGATTCATGGGATGCTGGAGGGTTGTTTTTGGGAAGAAGCAAGGGAGCTGCAGCCTGAGCCCCATTTCTCTGCTTTACCTTTTGTTCCCTCCTTTTTTCCTCTCTCTTTCTAATCTGTGAGTTCACCTAGTCTTTCCTTACACTAAGTGGTTGCTCTAGTTGCAAGGGAACTAGGCTGGCCCCTGAAGTGGAGCTTGGTAGAGTTCTTCCACTTGAATAAAGAGGCTTAGACTCAGGTAAGAAATAGCTTCAGCAACTTTGAGGTTTTTCCTCTCTGGGGAATACCTTCCTGACTGCTGTGTTGATTCTGTGAGAGGAACTGAGTAGTGTTTTGTTTGAATCTTGTATCCTTTTAAACAGTGTTCTTTTAATTCCTAAATTATTAGAGTGATTTTAAATTAGATTTTATAATCCATGAGTGATTATTAAATTTAAATTGAACCTATTGGGTTAAACCTAATTGTATTTGGTCCACAGTAATGCCTGAAAAGCTGCCTCCGAGGCTAGACATCCTCCATTAACACTCTTGAACACTTTTATTCACTTCATACCTCCCTTTATATTTTGTCTAAATGACACTGGGTAACTAGGTTGGCTAAACTTTTCATTGAAATGACTGGTTAGCTGATTAGATTGGAGAGATTTTGAGTAGTAACCTAGCTGAAGAGGGTCTTGGGTACACTAAATAATATTAGCATTTAGGGGTGACAAAACCATGGAAGATATAAATATTTGATTAGCCCAGTTCTGAGGCCCTAGTGGTCTCATGGGAAAAGAGTTTCTGGAGCTATAATGTGAGAGTGTCTAAGTGTGGGTCTATATTAATTAAGGCCAACTCTCTAATTTTACAGAGGAAGAAACTGAGGCCCAGAGGAATTAAATAACTTGCCTGAAGTAACAAAGACCTAAATCTTCTAGCTTTTTCCACTAGACAGTTACATGATTATTATTGTCTAAAAGAGAATAACTTTTTTTTAGATGATCCTATAAAGAAGAAATTTGAAGTTTCAAGACATGAGTTCTTAGGTCAGAAAGCCCCACTGTGAAGATTACCTTTTGAAGAGATGATTATAAAAGACAATCATCCCATGCAATATATAGCCAGCATACACATCATTTCATTAAAATCAAAAGTAATTTTAAAGTGCTTAAATAGACCTGACACCATATTGGGATAATTACAAGGATATGGTCTTTCTCTTTACAGACAAAAAGAGAGCTGGATTTGGATTTAGAAGACCTAGATTATAATCCTATTTCTGCCTATTACTACTTGTGTTATATTGGGTACATCACTTTCCCCATTATCTGGTAATAAGTTTCTTCATTTGTAAAGTGAGAAGATTTGGATTAGGTGATCGCTAAGGTACCTTTCAGATTTAAATCCATGATTCTATGATCTTAAAGAAGGGGTATGTGTGTGTGTGTGTGCGCATGTGTGTCTGCACTGGAGTGGGATATATTAACTGATGGTAATAAGAAAGCAAAAATATTGCATTCTTGTTTTGCTTTTCTCTTCTTTATCCTGAAAGGTAACCTCAAAGGCCAGAACAATAGAAATAAACCAAATGTGGTGAAGTTTAATAGGGATAAATGGAAGTCTTGAGGTGAGGTTAAAAAAAAGCAATTGTACAAATAGGGGAATTGGGGTAGGAAGATGTACACCTGAATTAGCATCAATTCACATAAAAATGCCTTAGGAACTTTGGTTTTTTGCAAGTCTTTCACTTCTTTGGGTCTCAGGTTCCCCAATCTGTAGTGGGGAGGTTGTAATAGATGATCTCTAAGGCTCCTTCAAATTCAAATAATCTCTGATTCTAAGAATCAAAAGGTTTAACAGAAGGTTCTCTCAAATGTTAAAAAGGGATAACTTCTGAGAATTTATAACCAGGCAAATAAAATGCTTCAAATCATATCTCCACATCTGCAGAAAGAAAGCAATCTGCACATTGAGAACAAAAATCTACTTGCTGTTCCAAGTTCAGCATTGAACACTGAGCCAACCTAACCGAATTCAACCATCCAAACAG
Source organism: Phascolarctos cinereus (assembly GCF_003287225.1). Taxonomy (NCBI): domain Eukaryota; kingdom Metazoa; phylum Chordata; class Mammalia; order Diprotodontia; family Phascolarctidae; genus Phascolarctos; species Phascolarctos cinereus. The sequence goes on along the minus strand of NW_027555847.1, from coordinate 121,703,647 downwards.
ACCAAAAAACCCCAACTGGAATTCCAATGTCAATTTCCCCAGTCAAACATTGGCAAGCCAACTGGATAATTATTTCATTGAATACTTTCTCTCAGATCATGTGCTTTTACTTGGCCAGTCTGAAGTGGTCTCCTGTTAAAGAGAAGGAATACTTAGATACAGCACTTGTAAATATGATAGGAATGGTAAATATAATAAAGTTATGATTGAGTTAACTAAAATGATAATCTATAAATCATCTCCAGAAATTGCTTCTTATTGTCTGGAGGATAATTGAAAGTGAAATATTTGTATTTGAACTCAAAACAAAAGTGCTCAAATTTAGGGGTAAACTTGGCATGATTAGGCTAAAAGGACATCATTGTTTCCTAAGCTATATGATGATAATATAAACTCTGATTTTTCAAGGCCTTTTTTTCCCTCCTTGGTTACTATTCTTTGCTCTTTCTCTTTTCTCATGTCCCCTAAATTTACTTTTTCACAAAGTCTCATTGCTTCACTTTCTAACATCATTCCTCTTTCATTAAAAAAGAGAAAGTTGTGTTAATGCAATCCAAAGAAATTCCCGATAAATAAAAGCCAAAGATAACATTGAAATTTCATTTTAGCTGTTGGTTTCAGTCTCTTCCTCTCCCTTCCTCCATTGGATTTCTTCTTTTTTTTTCTTTTTATCAGAATTGCTATCAAGAGGCAAAATTGGCTGATCTGAATTTCATTAACTTATTATTTTCCTTTTTCATCCATTGTTTGATGGCAAGAGTGATGGATATAGGGAAAAATTAGATGAGGGGGGGAAAAACCCTGAAGAGTCTAGCTGGTAGAAAAACATACCCTTTCCAACCAAGAGTTGACTATCCTACTGTTTTGAGAGACACTGTAATATAGTAAGAAAGGTCAAGGGTGTCCTGATCAGCAGACTTGGATACCAGTCTTGGAACCTATGCCTCTCATACAGCGAGCAAGCCTCTCAAATTTTCTGAGCTTCAGCTTTTTAATCTGTAAAATGAAGGTAGCATTACTATATTACCCATCTCACAGGGATGTTGTAAGGAAAGTCCTTTGTAAACTTCAAAGCTCTCTGTGTTAATGTACCGAGGACTTATGGTTTCATTGGTGAGGGAGCTCTACCCTTCAAGAAGGCAAGTCGCAAAGCCCCTATATGACATATATGATCTCAGATAAGTGCCTGAGGCTCAAAGAGGTAAGATGAGTTGTTTGTGGCCATATAACTAGTACATGGCAGGGGCAGGATTAGAATCCAGATCTTGCTGATTTCATGCACCCCCTACACTATGCCAAACTTCTTCTACTAAAACCCTATAGAAATAAGAGCTATTATTATTTTACTGTGGTGTCACTGGAATATGTATTGTAAAGAAGAGGAATAATGTATACCTAAAATACTGTGAGCCTTCCAGAATATCAGGTAAATCAAGCTAATAAAAATGGGATGGGGGTTAAGCCTGTGATTTCACTGATCAAAGGAACTGCTGTTTGAGAAATTCCCTCTGTTCCTCCAGGTCAGCATCTTCTCCAAGAGAATTCTCTACAGCTCTGAAAGGTTAAGTAAATTGTACAGGGTCACATAGTATCATAGGAGGGACGTAGCCCTCTATCCAGTACCTCACAATACAACTGTATATAATTGATAACTCAAAAATTGATTGAAATTATTTCCCCTCATGTTTCCCCTTTTGAATACCACCCCCACCCCCTTTAGGGACTTAGTTTAGTGGCCAGAGGAATTTTTATTTTACATTTTATTTTACTGCTTATCTTTATAGTTTAGCTCTTCCCTGCTTTTAAATTAATAGATTCAGTTACATAACCAGCAGGATGTTGTATTAGCTGTTCTCTGCAAACCTCTCCACCTCTTCAACCTCCCAGTAAAGGAATTATATACCAGATAAAGAGTAATTAGAACTAAATCCTTACAATAAGGGGGCAGAAGAGCTGCTATATATTTCTTTTGTGTGTAGGAATGTTACCTCTCTCTTAACTGATTCATGTTGTATATGAATGCAGTTTTTACTCTTGCTATTTGGGAAAACCTTAGATGTAAGTCATAAGGTAAATTTTAAGTCAAATTATTCCTGGGGCACTGGGGCACGGAATACAATGAGCTGAAGAATGAGAACAGGGAGGCTACTTCATCCCCTCTCCGCAGAGGACAAATGCTACAGTACTGAGTCCAATCCAAACCACATCCACAGCTACAGAATGGGAAATGGACACAACACCTGTAAACAGAGGTTTCTTCTTATTAGATAAGTCTTGGGAGAGATTTGGGCATGCTTGAAGGCAGCAGAGATTGGATTAGTAGATAGGAAGAAGCAGAAGATTAGAGACAGAGTAAAGGTAATTTAAGGGGGCAATTAGCTGGAAAAGATGTGAGGGAATGGGATCAAGTATACATATAAATGTAATGGCTTTAGCAAGTAGAAGACTGGGGGAAAGGACATTTCATCAAGGGATTTTGAGATGAAAAGAAAGGCAGAAGCAAAAACTCATGTTGAATGGACTTAGTTTTCTCAATAAAGCAAGGAAGGGGAGAATTGAAGGTTTAGAATGGCTTCAGGGAGGAGTAAGCTAAAGAATCACTTAGGAAGGAATAAAAGGATTGCCTTGATATGGTCAGATCAGTTGAAGTTGGATAACATGAGTTTATAATGTACCTGGTAAGCACAGCTGTGGGACTTCCTTCAGGTCTTATCAGCAGCAGATAAATTGGAACTGAAGAGGTAGAAGGTGGGAATAATCCAGGGCTGATCCAAAGGATGAACGGTGGAGATAGAGAGTTCTTTTGATTTTGTCTTGTCATTGCACTTTGAGGATTCTGGAGGAGAGAGTGAGGCTGATGACTTCGCACAGCTCTGCCTCACTTAAATCCAATTCATGCACAAGTATAGACATCACCCCATGATGTCACTGATCCTCTTCAAAAATGATGGACAAACAACAACTACAAGAGCTCTGCCTGACGTCTTTACACAGAAAGAAGTGCTTTCAGAGCAGGTATTGTGAGCTAAACCTTGCTACATATTTTTCCTACACATGTGCCTCCCTACTATTATGGTCTAAGTTTAGCCTTAATCCTTCCATGGATGCCGTGTCTATTAGTGGGAAGGAGTGAGCTCAGTTCTTAGGAGACTGTTTTGTATTAACTGTCTTTATCATGTTATCTGAGAGTAGTAGTAGATCTTCTCTGGGAACCCAACCTGCAATTCAAGCAGAAATTGGAGATGGCTGCTGTTTCTTCTTCTTCTTCTTCTTCTTCTTCTTCTTCTTCTTCTTCTTCTTCTTCTTCTTCTTCTTCTTCTTCTTCTTCTTCCTCCTCCTCCTCCTCCTCTTCTTCTTCTTCTTCTTCTTCTTCTTCTTCCTCTTCCTCCTCCTCCTCCTTCATTTCCTCCCCATCTCCTCCTTCTCTGCCTCTTCTTCTTCTTTCTCTGCTTCATCCTTCTTCTCCCCCTCTTTTTCATTCTTTTTCTTCTTCATTTATTTGCTTCTTTTTTTTTTCTTCAAAAAGCTGGAATAATTTACTTTCTGTCCCACACAGTTTTCATTTTTGATTTCTTGAAATATATCTTTGATAAGACAGGCTTTAAAAAATAGTCCATTGTGTTTTAAATGAAGCTACTTGACTTTGTCTTTAAACACAAATCACTGGCTTTCATTAAATGGCTAATAATAGCCCCAACCTAAGTCTTTGTGGTTTATTGTTTAGTTTTGATGGCTTAGAATAAGCATAAGTAACAACTATTTTCTGTTCTGGCCAGAAACTCAGAGAGTCTTCCCTTTCCAGACTGATGTCTTTGCAGTGGTAAATTGGGCTATCTTTTGTCTCATCTCTTACCTATTCCTTAGTTATTGAATGGTCAGCGCCTCAGACAAATTGAGACCTGGGAAAGCCCTTAATTGAGAAAGACCAAGGTCATCCACTGCATTCTGGGGCCTTTGCCAGTGGTCTTGATTTTGTATTGTCCTTGAATGACTCTGGAGGAGAGTGAGGCTGAAGACTGGGCAGAGCTCTGTCTCACTTAAATCCAATTCATGTGCAAATCAAGATTTCACCCTCATGATATCCTTGGTCCTCTTTGAAGGCTGGATGAGGATGAAAAACAACAACAGTGATGAGAGTATAAGGGGATGAGTAATTGGAGAGTTGATAATAATGTAGAGTGGTAGCTAGATGATACAGTGGATAGACAGAGTGCCAGACATGGAGTCTGGAAGACTCTTTGGGAGTTCAAATCTGGCCTCAGACACTTACTATCTGTGTGACCCTGGGCAAGTTACTTAACCCTTTTTGTCTCAGTTCTTCATCTGTAAATGATCTGGAGAAGGAAATGGCAAACCACTCCAGTATCTTTGCCAAGAAAACCCCAAATGGGGTCTTGAAGGGTCAGACAGGATCAAAAGGACTCAGCGACAACAATAATCAAAATGAGGAAGGGAGAAAAGTGAACTTGTACTACTCTGGGGGCCCAAAAGGCACTAACGGCCTTTAAGATGAAGGAGGGGGGAAAGGGAAAAACCTCGAGGCTCCTGCAACTCAGTGATGCACAATAAAGCAAATTCTTTGAAAGTAGGACCTCTCACTAGCCTTTAACTGTAAAATGGGAATAACAGCACCTCCCTCACACAGCTGTTGTGAAGATCAAGTGAGACATTATTTACAAAGTGCTTAGCACAGTGCCTGATACATAGTAGTGCTATAGAAATACTTCTTCTGCCCATCCCCTCCCTTTATTTAATGAGGTATATTGGTCACAGTTGTTGTGAGGTTCAAATGAGATAATGGATATAAAACATTTTGCGAACCTTAAAACCAGTTGTTCTTATTGTTATTAGTATTAGCCAACAGTCATTAAGTGTCCATTTTGATGATGACTTCATTTGCTGAGCATTCTACTACTCTCCTGCTGAACTTCAGCACTATTTTAGAGCCATAGAGGGGTGTGATTGTAAACAATTAACAACCAGACTTTCCAGGGGGGAAAAAGTGTGCACACACCTTGAGTTTAATATTCATTATTAACATTTTCTCCATCATTTTCTTAAGTTTAGACAATCAATAAAACAATAAATCAAACCCTTACTTTTGGCAGTTACTCATTTCTGAGGTGAACATGCTTACACTGAAAATTTAGCAATCAGTTCTCAAAATTAGATAGAACTGGCTCTTGCATACCCCTTCATATATGGCTAATTGGGTGTCCTAAGGATCCAGTGCTGGATTGTCTGAGTACTTTCTTAATACACATTTAACTTTTTGTTATTTATATATCATTAACATACATGATTATATTATTATTTAACATATTATACATTTAACTGCTGTGACTTCATGACTGGTTGTAGAATAAACTTGGTTTAAGGAAGAGGTAAAACTAATTCATATTTCTGTGGTAGCTAAATGTGGTACAGTAGAAAGAACAACGGCTTTGGTATTAGAGGACCTGGTTCAAATTCAACCTCTGGTGCTCATTGCTTGTGTTACCTTAGGCAAAATATTTAACCTCCCTGGGTCTCGATATCTTCATCTGTAAAATGATGGGGTCAGGCTAGATGGCCTCTGAACTCCCTTCTAGCTCTATCATCTTCTGAACTATGAACATAGTTAGAAAAAGTCCAAATAACCAAATAGACAAGAAGGGAGACAACATGTAGAAGTTAAATTATCTAATTAATTTTTTTTAGTATTTCCCTTTAATTGAATTGGGATTTCAAGTGAAATGTCACAAATTTTTAGTAGTCATTAAAAAGTTGAATTTCTCCACCCCCTCCCCCCAAATTAGCTTTTCATGTGAAATTTGGCTTTTGAACAATTGTGAATGAAAAGAATCCAAATCTTTTTTTTCCATCTGGCTTTTCATTTTGCTGAGACAACAATAATGATTCTGGGTGGGAATAACAATATTATTATATACAATATCTCCAGCCAGGTTTTGAATTTGTCAAATCTAAGATATTTGTCAAATATTTCAAAATACTTTTGAAATATTTAGAGCTTAAAGAAACTCATAGAATATTTTTTTTCTAAGTGTGATTTCCTTTCATTTTTTAGGCCTCATGATATTTGAACAGGAAAGCAATCTGTATATGATACTCTAGACTGAAAAATGTTGTTGTATAACAGCTATTTGATGTTTGACAAGTTTTTGACATTCTTTAAGTGAGCATTTTTATGCCTTTACTCTTAGAAATAAGATTAGAAATAATTTGACAAATATCAAGCATGAATATCAAATGAAATGAGTTTAGCATTGTATCTTTAAGGAGGGTGGAGTGAGATCTAAATTCAGTAAAGTACTTTTCCTTTTTTAAAAAAATTTCCATATTTTCTTATCCATTTTCTCCTAAAACTTTCAGATTATTTTTAGTCAAGCTTAAACCTGACACTATTGTTTTACCAAGAATACTTTTTTGGGGGTTATGGGTGGGAAGAAAATAAAGGGAAAGAGAAAAAGAGAAGAGAGGATAGTCAGAAGCTTCCCAGTTTCTATAATCTTTATTAATGCAGAGAAAGGAGTGTAGAGATTCATTATACCTAGTAGCTTCCTTTTAAACTTGGCTAGGCCTATATGATTATTAGGATAGACTATTTCATCCAAGCTGTTTTTTTCACTAAAGAAAATAACATGAGACAAAAAGAGAAGGAGGATTGCTCTTACAGTGAAGAAGGCTGAGTTCAAGGCCTACCTTTGACATATTGGCTATGTGACCATTGGCAAGTCACTTAGCTTCTTAGAGGCCTAGGCAACTCTGTAATATGGTAAATCACAATCAAGCTGCTCATTGACCTTTTCAGAGTCATTTCCCCTTTGGGAGTTCTGTACATTGATCTTGCCCATTTTCCCTCCCCAACAAAATTCTTCAGTATTTGAACTAAACTAAAGAACGTTGGCAACTGTTATTTCCTTAGGTGACAACATTTTTGTTGATTGGTGCAGTAGTTTCCTAACCATTTTAGTTATGAATCTTCTTAGATCAGGATTACTCTTGAAGAAATTCTTTTCAGTTTTTATAGTGTTATTTATCTCCTCAAACTTCATAGCATGGACTCTGAGAGTAGTAAGTACATTAAGTAACTGACTACATGGTAGCATTTGAGGTACATGAGGAGGCCCTCCTTGCTTCCATACTGTTAAGTAGGGAGTCATGCCTTTGTATCTGGAGAAATTTTCCAAAAGTCCTTCATAAGATGAAAGTGTCGCTGGGAAAGGTAACAATTTAAACTATAGCTAAAGAGTCATTGCCTAGTAGTGCAGAATGTGAGAGTTAAGATTATGACATTGGACAGGTCATCTAACTTCTGTAGCCTTAGTATGAAATGATTTTTGATGTTCCTTCCAGCTCTAAAATTCTATACATCTTATTATCAGCTAGTATTTTAGGAGGATTCTAACCATGGCTACCTTCCCTGCAGAGATGGGAGGGATGAGAGAAGGATGATGAGTAGGAAGTAGGATATTGAAAAGGGGAGGTGGAAGAATACCTAATATGCATTTGTTCAGGCCTCTAAGCTCATAGCTGGTGCTTCTCTCTTACTCTACCTATTTTGTAGATATCTACATATCTAGTTTTGTTTTCAATATGACCTATCAAAGAAATACCTGAGGAAATATTTGAAGAAATTGTAAAAATTTCCCATGAGTTCCAGGATCAAAATTTATACTCATAATATCTCTCCTAAAAATCTATCCAATGCCATAATTCGAAGACTACCTGAATCTTACCTCTGGGACATGTCTCTCATGTTACACCATAAAGTATCACATTTAACACCTAATCATAAATGTTTAATCATTTTAATTTACTATTTTGGATATTTGCCCAATTTCTATCATTTTACCTGCCTTTTATTGTATTGTGCATTTATCACTGTCGGCACCACTCATTGTAGATGGTAAGCTTCCAGAAAGGATCTTTAAAAGACTATGACAATATGTGTTGTCATGTGAATAACTCCTACCTTGCACTTTATTTGTATTGTAAATTTGGATTGGATTTTCATGTATCCAGTTTGCTAAAGTGGGTTCTATATGAATAATGAAAGGAATTTAACTGAGGTTCTAGAGGGTAGGAATTGTACTTGTGACCTGCTTTGCAGCTCTAAATACTATCTTTTGTATTAAGGATTTTTTTTTATTAGTTTCAGACCCCTACTCTTTTATCTTCTGATTTGTATAAATTCTGACAAGTTCTGTTCCTTACTTTCCATATCTTTTCTCTTACTAACTCTTCCTTTCTCTCCCTATTCTATTTTGATTCTTGCATTCCACCTCCCTTCCCAATCAGCCCCACCTCCCTGTGAGATCCCCTGGTGACCTCGTCCTGGTGCATAAAGAAGCCCAAAGAATCCTTTTACATTCTTGGGGATGTGCTGAATAGGGCAGTGCAAGGGCAAGAGTGAAATTGATTCCATTGACCCTAAAATTAATTTAGTTTGCAATTAAAAGGGTGAAATACAATTTTTCTCCTAATTGGGTATTAGAAGTATATCTATTACACCTGAGAGCTTATGAAAAAAACTGAGAATTTTTCAGCATTTGATAGAATATTTCAAGAAATAATAGGAGTTTGCCAATAAGTTTGTCTTTTAGTCTATGTAGCTTAAAATAAGAACACATTAATAATTAATCACCTGGTAGAGGTGCAAAGAAGAATACGGTGAAACCTATCCAAGAAACCAACTGTGTTTTCAATTGCAGGTATTTACTGAACGCAGGCACCCATGATGGTAGGGGGATAGAGAGGTAAGTGAGAAGGAGAATCAAATTACTGGTCAAGAAGAATATTACTTTGTATTGAGGTTATTGAGGTTAATCTCCTTAAGTGTCACTGTACAAATATACCTTATGCAAGAGATGTTTCTAAAAAGTTAAGTGTAAAGTTTTTGTAAACCCAATAAAGCATATACTTAAAATATTTTAGCTTTTAAGATTCCAAGATGAAATATCACGTAAAGTGAATAATTGATTACCCCCTATCTTTTTGGTTTTGTTAATTTGAATTGGGTTTTTACAGAGATTTTGCTTTAGGTAAAGGAAATGAAAGGAAACTACCTGAAGTTCCAGAGAAAAGTGGTCATTTTGAGTAATGGTTTCAGAAGAAAAGTACTCTCTGAAGTCAGTTTCATTGTAGAGTAATTAAAAAATTACTCCTATTTTATACATGGTCAGCTGAGCACAAACAGGTAAAGTGATTTCCTGGAATGGCAACAGAGTTAGGATTAGAACCCAGAGATTCATACCCTTTATATTCTACTCTTAAGTTTACCTAACATGTATAGTACTTAAAGTATTATGTATTAGTGATTGATTATCTCACCACAATTATTATAAAAGATAGAGTGATTATATAACTAAAAGTTTACCTTGCATGGAATCTTTACTAGTCATGTTGGTGTATAACCAACTTTTAAAAAACCCAACACTTTATTTATTTTCTTTCTTCCCCCACATCACTGTTATTTCCTAATGACTCCTCCTTGTAACAAAGAAAAGTATGGTTATGCAAAACAAATCACCACATTGTTCACGTTCAACAATGTGTGCTTCATTCTTCACCTTTTGGCTAAGAAGTGGAAAGTCTGCTTCTCCGATAGACCTCTGGAAAAAAAAACAACTACAGTGCCTGGCACATAGTAGGTCCATAATACATATTTCTTGGTTGACTTCCAGTTCATGTACTTTATGATCATTCTTTGCAACTTTACTGGGTGACTCTACTTAAATGCTCTGAAGCATTATGTTTGGACTATAAACCTTTGCTCCATCCACATGGCAAAGACTGTTTGCTTAGTTGAATACAAACTGTAAGTGGATCACAACTAATGGGTTTGATTAAGAGTTTTATCTGGAATCATTCTACTACCAAATCTATATCCACAATCCCCGAAAAATGTGATTGACCTTGGAAGATAACAAACCTTGACTTCAGATACCAGGGCAAGAATTCCTAATGGCAGTGTAAATCAGGATTCGTGGGTTCTCAATTGATGGGGTTTAAAAAGGATAAGCCATTAATTTTTTGGGGAGGAGGAATGGAGAGGGAGAAGGCTAAAAGAGGATATTGAAAAAAATAAAGCTCTGGAGCCCCCTTTAAGGCATGAATAGATTATACTTGGGAATAAGATATTGTACTTATAAAAGCATACAATTACACTTGGCTTAGCCTAGTGTTGAAAGTGACCAAATCTCCAGAAGAGCATTCAGAAAAGCTGCTTTTCTGACTTTCTGCCTCTGCCCTTTTTGCTTCTGCTGCTGAGCAGATTGCAGGAGATGGATGCCAATTCTACATTGCTAAATAATAATTCTCATTAGCATGCTGCCTTGCATGTGCCTTACAGAGCAAAACTCTGCTCCTCCTTCGCCTGAATTAGAAGAGCAACGTCAGTCTCAGGACGTACAAAGGGCTTGCAGCCGCACCTGCCTGGGAGATGTCAGTGCTGGTGGAGCATACCCACATTTTCCTCTCATTTCCTCCTTCTTCCCCCCACCGCATGTGTTCAATGAAGAAAAGAAATGTTCATTGGGAATTGGGAAATAGGGATTTTATGTGCTCGCTGCCATTTGAGACTACAGCCCTGGAGATTTCAGTGGTTCTGGCTTCTCGTTCACCAACTTGATGAATTTCAAATTTCCAGGACATGTCTGAATCTAACTCCCCTTTGGAGTGTCATTGACCTTTCTTCATGCATTTGGCCAGCCAGTGGCAGGTGGCGTCTACCTGATGTTCCATGACTTTCCCCTGGTCCTTCCCATTAACGCTCCTTCTAAAAGTAAGCTGGATGTTGTTTACTTTGCAGCAGATGCCAGAGTGACTGAATGACACTCTGAGGATGTACTCTCCACCTTGCACATTCACTGTCTATTTAACAGCGGCCATATTTCTCACAAAGGCTTTCACATGCCATCTGCTATCACATGATACCATGTGCCAGGTCCCTATAAGAAATGAATCTGATCACCCAGTTTCTCGCTTCTCTCTTTGAAATGGAAAATTGGAGAAGAGATCCAAAGTAAGTTTCAAACTCGAGGAATTGTGTGCATAGCAACTACAGTGAATTAAGAAGCCATTTTTTTGTGTGTGTCTGTGATTCCCTTTAACAAAATATCAATCAAGTGTCCTGATGGGTCATTATCAAACTTACTGGATGCCTGGAAAAGTCCCAAAATTTCCACTGGAGCTGTCTTGTCCCATTAACAGCAAAAATAAATAAATAAATTTTAGAAGAGTTGTCCAATGTATTCTGCATCTCTCAATTGCCTTGATTCAGAGGTTGGCCCATTATGTCTTCCCTCTGATAAAACCTTGAAATCCGTGATGAAGCTCTGTTACATCCTAAAAGGGTAATTGAAGCAGGAAGGATAAAGAATGAGGAACAAGACGAGCATAGCCTAAATGTACGAGAACATCATAATAAATTTCACTGTTTAAAAATGCCACCATCATTGTTAATTGGGGGGAAGGTGTTAAATGATAGCAGCAAAAAAAAAAAGATTCACTTCTGTTCTTTCTCTTTCCTTCTCCCTCATGACCTTTGACAGCATGCTGTAATGTCTCACATTCTTTCTTTTCCATGTTTTATTCTGAGACTGTCTGCAGGGAGGCTAACACGGGCTGTCTAAGAGAGAGCCTGTAATTGAAAGTTCTTTCAACAGAAGGACTTATATCAGTCCTGCTGAGGGAATAGGAGCTCCACCTGCTGACTTTTTTATGTTTGCTGACTCTGGAAGAATGACATGCATAAAGAAATTGCATGGCAGTCATTTCTTTTATAATTTCTCAGTGGAAATATAGTTTTCAGAAATATTGATAAGATGTACCAGTCGACCACAGCTTTCAAGTTGAAATTGCAATCTATAGTTTGTTTTAGGAGTGGGGATTATGCTGTGAGTCTCTGAGCCAGTCTAAGTAATTACTTTAATCTGTAACAACATATAAATTCATAAGTTGTTGCCATCATGGCTCTCTGGGAGCACTAGACTTTGGAAAAGCTGCATCTTTGAGCCATAAATTTACACTCTATGGCTGGCCCAAGAGTTTGCTGTTTTGAGATGCTGTAGCATCTTGTGATGGGGTGAGAATGTTGTTGATCTTTGATCGAAATAGCAAAGATCGAATCTCAATGAAAGCAGTACTGCTTTCAAGAGCAAGATGGGATTTTAGTTTTTGATGTCTGTGTTACATGGAAAAGTCATTTGAATTGCTTATGCATTAAAAAGCACTATCTGACTAGTGCTCTTTTTAAAGCAGAAAGCAGGTAGATCCTATTATGTATCCATTTGAAAGACTATGTGTTTATATGTCCACGAGCAGTAAAATGATATTATGTTTTAAGTCAGAAGACCTGAGTTCAAATCCCAACTCAGTAGTTTTCTACCTGCACGACTTTGGGCAAGTCACTTATACTCACTGGACCTCAATTTCTTCTTCAGTAAAATGATCTCTAAGATGTCTTCTAGCTCCAAATCAACAGTCCTATGATAGCACACAAATCGACATTTTCTTTACAACTTTTTTTTTCTACTTTATACCATATAATCTGAGGTAGTAGTTGGAATAAATGTGATGCTGATTCTCTAGCTTCTTTATAATCTTCCTTTTTGGCTTGTTTAAAAGACATTTTCTACCACTATAACTTGTTCCCTACATTTCAGTCAGTGCAAAGATCTGTCACTGCATTTATGCAGCATTAGTCTGCTATCTTTACCACGTATTAAGTATGGCACATGACTGAATTGATTATTTTCATTGTCTTGATTCAGCAAAAGATATAGCCTGGCAGGCTCATCCTCAAAACTTAATTGCAAATTGTCATGTTTTTAATTTTGTTTAAAAATTAAGTTGTTGGTTTTATCTCATGATAGAGTCCTAAAAGCCCTCTGATAATAAGGTTGACTTGCATTATTTACAGCAAAGAAGCTCTGTAGTGTAGTTGAGAAAGAGTGCTGAACTTGGAGCCATGAGACCTGGGTTTGAATATTGCTCTGTCAGGGGCAGTTAGGTGGCATGGTGGATAGAGCAGTGGCCCTGAAGTCAGAAGGACCGGAGTTCAAATCCTGCCTCAGACCAAACACTTGACACTTACTAGCTGTGTGACCCTGGGCAAATCACTTAAGCCCAATTGACAAAAAATAAAATAAAATTAATATTGCTCTGTCACTTAAAACCCTGTGTGACTTTCAGCCAGTCCCTTCATCTTTGCAGGCCTCAGTTTCCTCCTCTGTAAAATTCTAGGGTTGGACATTATCTCTGAAGTCCTTTACGACTCTAAATCTTTAGTCCTATTTTCATATAATGCTTTAGCTTTGCAAGTCGCTTACACAAGCATCATTTTACTTGACGCTCATGACAATCCTGTGAAAGAAGTAGGTAGTCCAATTATTAGTATTTTACAGAGGAAGAAACTGAGGCTCAGAGAGATTAAGGGACTTCTCCAAAGTTACACAATGCCCATTAATGGTAAAGCTGAAACCCAAACCTAAGACTTGTCACTACAAGTATTTCTATAACTCTGCAAGACCCCAGCACATAAGAAAAGTCCATTCATAAATGGACCTTGCTTTCCAGCACTTCAGTCTTTCCCCTTTCCCCACTTATGACTTCATACAAGAGATAGGAGAGAAAGATTTATTAGTAATATTTGTCCTCAGTAGCAATTCATATACTACAGAGACAGTGAAGAAACTTCATTTTCTGTAGAGGCTAGGATCATACAAGATAGGTAGGGGAAAAGAAGAACTGAGGATAGCACTGGTCAAGGACAATGAATACACATTGGTTAAGGTAACTAATGGTTCACAATTTTCAGGAAAGGAAAGAATTGGGAGGAATCTTCAACTTTAGGATTGTTTAGCTAACCTTTGCAATCATTTCACTGAAGGAAATATAGATGGAGATAAGATGAATCCTTGAAGTGGAGACTTAGCATGGCTTCTTGGATATCAACAGGAAGGGGATCCATTTCTCAGAAGGCCACAAGAATGTTGGAAAGCCAGGAAGTCAACTGAGGCAGTGATATGCAAGTACATTGAGACTGCTATGAAGATAATAGGAGTTTACTCACTGATACTTGGTCTAGGAATGTATAGAACTATGCTAATAATATTATAATGAAGATAAGCAACCACAAAGATTGGATAAAGTCTATACTTGAGCAACATTTAGGGATGTGCAGGGAAAATAGTAATATGTGAGAGGGTCATGTGTTTAAGAAGAAAAGAGATTTTTTTTTTTTGTAAAAGAGGTCCTCTAGTAAAGAGAGGGTATTCTAGGTCAAACACATATACCCATAGCTCCTATTTTTAAAAATTATTTAAAAATTTTTTATTGATATCTTTTATTTTTACACAAGTTAGTCAACAAACATTTATTAAGCTCTTGCTACTTGTTAGGCACTGTGCTATGATATACACTGGGGTTACAAAGACAGGCAAAAAACAGTTTCTACCCTAAAGGAGCTTACACTTATCAGCATTTCCCAATATACCTCTCCTTCTTACCTTTCCAGAAAGGCACATTTTTTAATTGGTTGATTGTTGTCCTTTGTTCTCAAAGATGACCAAGATGACATCACTACATTAGAGTCATGTTACAGTGCATTTGACTGTGGCTGATCAGACCAATATAAGCTTGGAATGCTCTACCATAGGTCAGACACAAATAGTATATGTGAACATTTGGGGTGCGTTCTCTAAATCTGTGCATCTTGCATATGCACATGTATAGTTTTATGGCCCTTTGAGCACAATTCCAATTTGCTCTTCAGAATGGTTAGATCAGTTCATAACTGCACTAATGGTGTATTACTATCCTTGTTTCCCAACACCCCCTTCAGAAGTTCTCATTGTCCTTTCTGTAATGTTAACCAATCTGATAGATATGAGGAGGCACCTCAGAGTTATTTTAATTTCCACTTCTCTAATCAATAGTGATGAGAAACATTTTTATATGAGTACTGATAGTTTTGATTTCTTCATTTATCAATTAAAGAATTTATCTTATTTTTATAAATTTGGCTCAGTTCCCTATATATTTGAGAAATGAAGCCTTTATCAAAGATATTTACTGTACAACCTCCTCCCTCTCCAGTTTTCTGTCTTCCTTCTAATTTTGGCTGCATTAGTTTCATTTGTGCAAAAGCTTTTAAATTTCATGTAATCAGTATTCATTTTGCTTCCTGTGATCCTCTCTATTTTTTTCTTTTGTCATAAACTCTTCCCTTATCCATAGATCTGACAGGAAAGATTTTCCTTGCTCCCCTAGTTTACTTATGATTTCATCCTTTATGTCTAAATCGTATACTTATTTTGACCCTACCTTGATATACAGGGAGAGATGTTGTTTTATGCCTAGTTTCTGCCAAATTATCTTCCAGTTTTTCCAGAAGTTTTTGTGAAAAAGTGAGTTCTTGCTTCCAAAGTTTGGATCTTTGGCTTTATCAGAAACTAGGTTACTATGATCAATTACTATTGTATATTGAGAATTTAATCTACTCCACTAATCCACCACTTTATCTCTTAGCCAATATCAGATTGTTTTGATGAGTACGACTTTGTAATATAGTTTGAAATCTGGTACTGAGGGCCACCCTCCTTCACATTTTTTCCCATTGATTCTCTTGATATTTTTGACCTTTTGCTCTTCCAGATGAATTTTGTTAATTTTTGTGGCTCTATAAAATAATTTATTTGGTACTTTGATTGGTATGGCACTGAATAAATAAATTGACTTACGTACAATTGTAATTTTTATTATATTGGCTTGGCCTACCCATGAGCAATGAATATTCCTCCAATTATTTAGATCTGACTTTATTTGTGTGAAAAGTACTTTATAATTATGTTCATATAGTTAATGGATTTGTCTTAGCAAGTAGACTCCCAAGCATTTTTTATTGTCTGTGGTTATTTTCAATGGAATTCCTTTCTACATTTTCCACCAGGGTTTTGTTGTTAATATACAGAAATGCTAGTGATTTCTGTGAGGTTTTTTTTTTAATCCTGCAACTTCACTAAAATTGTAAATTGTTTCAACTATTTTTTTTAGTTGATTCTCTAGGGTTCTCTAACTATACCACCGTATCATCTGCAAAGAGTGATAGTTTTGTTTCCTTTCATGTTCTTGCTCCTTCAATTTCTTTTTCTCATTTTATTGCTATAGCTATCATGTCTAGTACAATATTGAAATATAGTGGTGATAATAGACCTTTTTGTTTTGCTCCTAATCTTATTGGGAAGGCTTCTAGTTTACCCTCATCATAGATAATGCTTATTCTTAGTTTTAAAAAGATGCTATTCATCATTTTAAGAAAGACTTCATTTATTTTTATGCTTTCTAGTGTTTTTAATAGGAATGGGTGTTGTATTTTGTTAAAAGCCTTTTCTGCATCTATTCATTGTAATCATATGCTTTTTGTTGTTTTTGTTATTGATATGCTCAATTATGCTTATAATTTTCCTAATATTGAACTAGCCTTACACTTCTGGTAAAAATCCCATTTAGTCATAGTGTTTGATCTTTGGGATATATTGTTGAAATCTCCTTGCTAGTATTTTATTTAAAAATTTTGCATCAATATTCATTAGGGAAATTGGTTTATGGTTTTCTTTTTCTGTTTTTGTTCTCCATGTTTTAGGCATCAAAACCATAAAAGAAGCTTTTTTAAAAATAGTTTATAGAGTATTGGTATTATGTAGTATTTGAATTAATTGTTTTTGAAATGTTTGGCAAAATTCACTTTTAAATTTTATTGGCCTTGGGAATTTTTTCTTAGGGAGATCATTTTTGTCATGTTCAATTTCTTTTTCTGAGATACAGTTATTTAAGTATTCTATTTCTTCTTCTGTTAATCTGGGCAATTAACATTTTTGTAAATATTTATAAATTTCACTTAGATTGTAAGTTTTATTGGCATATCATTGGTCAAAATAGCTCCTAATAATTGATTTGATTTCATATTCATTGGTTGTGCATTAACCTTTTTCATTTTTTGGGGATGGGGCTAGGCAAAGGGCATAAGTGACTTTCCCAGGGTAACACAGCTAGTAAGTGTAATGTGTCTGAGGAAGGATTTGAACTCAGGTCCTACTGAATCCAGGGCTGGTGCTCTATCCACTGCACCACCTAGCTACTCTACCTTTTTCATTTTTGATACTGATAACTTGCTTTTCATTTTTCTTTTTTTTTAAAGTCTAATTAACAAATGGTTTATCTATTGTTTTTTCCCCCAGAGAACCAGCTCCTAGTTTTATTTATTTGTTCAATTCTTTTTTCTATTAATTTTATTTATCTCCCCTTTGTTTCCAGCATTTCCATTTTGGTGTTTAATTGAAGATTTTTAATTTGTTCTTTTTATAGTTTTTTTTTAGTTGCATGCCCAATTGATTGACTGTTCTTTCTCTTTTTCTTGATAAAAACATTTAGAGGTGTATAATTTCCTCTAAGTACTGCTTTGGCTCTATCTTGCAAATTTTGGAATCTTAGCTTATTGTTTTCGTTCTCTTTAACAAAATTATTGATTGTTTCTATGATTTCTTCTTTGACCTATTCATTCTTCAGGATTAGATTATTTAGTGTCCAACTAATTTTTAATCTATGCTTCCATAACTATACCCAAAGGGCTATAAAACTGTGCATACCCCTTTACTCAAGAGCTCAAATTTGGCCTTAGACACTTACTAGTTATGTGTCCCTGGGCAAGTCCCTTAACTGTCTTTGTCTCAGTTTCCTCACCTGTAAAATGAGCTGCAGAAGGAAATGGCAAACCACTCTAGCGTCTTTGTCAAGAAAACCCCCAGTGGGGTCCACAAAGAGTTGGACGTGATTGAAACGCCTGAAGTACAACAATAACAACATCGACCACCAGCTCCTGTGCACTTTGCTAGCACAGGGGTCTCTTATAATCTCTTTCTGACTAGTTGTCCAATCTCCTCATTATCTCTAGCCTGACAGCTCTAGAAGCTGCTGCTGCTGCTAGTGTTACAGCTGCCTGCAAGGCCCATTGCTGGTGTTGCTACTCCCCCAGATCCCAAAACAGTATCACAGACCTCTGCTTTTGACCTCGTAAGTTGTCTTGGGCTGGCAAAATGTTTCACCCTGACTTCTTTTTTTGACATTGTGCTGGTCCAGAATTTGATTTTAGGCATTGTTTTAAAGTTGTTTGGAGCAAAACATTGAGACAGGTGGGCTGCAATGCTTCCTCTGTTCCACCATCTTGTCCCCAGAAATTAATCTTTCAGGTATACTTTTTGCTAAGTTTATAATATTAATACTTCTGAAGTTATTAAAACTTAAAACTACACTGACTTTTGTGACACTGTATTTTTGTGTAAACGAAATGTTTCCTTTTACAGTTGACCTCTTTGTAGTGGTATATGTGCTTTTATTTTTTGATATGATTTTTCTTCTTTGATTCTTTGATTCAAAAGAATATGAACATTTTAGTCACTTAGCATTTTAGTTTCCCTTAATGCTCTTGTCTTCCCTTCAAGATTATCTCTGATTTATTCTGTGAATACCTTTTTGTACATTGTTGTTTGCATGCATATTGTTGCCCCCATTAAAGTGTGAGCTCCTTCAGGTAAGGGATTGCCTTTTTCCTTTCTTTGTTTACTCAGCACAGTGCCTGGCATATAGCAAACACTTAATAAATAACTTTTTGACTTAGGATAATTCCAATGTGCTTTCCAGAATTGTCGGACCATTCACAGTTTTAAAAGAAATGAGAGCTATAGCTTTTAGACAGAACTATGTAAAACATTTAGATTAATCCAGATTTCTTCTACATTAGTCTATAACGCCATGACGGAAGGAGGGATGAGGTAGGGAACAACAACCCTGATCTTGCACAAGCACAATGGGTTGCCTTGCTTTCATTCTGCCTTGCTACATTGCTGTTTCTTTAGGTAGGCATAACATGGAAAATATTTATCTAATGACTTGCAATATGATGAAATGCCAAGAAATGTTGTTCAATATAAAATAAATGTTAAAACATATATACTCCTAATAAACCTTCTCACCATGTACCCTGAAATTCTGTCCCAAAGAGTGTTTTACACTTCAAATACCTTGTTTTTAGGGTATCAGAGGGAAGGGTTTGGGGCAGAAATTGAAACTCAACAGCTCACAGAAAATTTTAGATATGCCCCCGAGGAGTATGATCTAAGAATATGATTGATTAGTATCCATGAATGTGGAAATTATCTCCCTTCAGTTTTGCACATGAAATGTACATCAGAAAGGAAAGAAACAGAAAATAAACAAGATGAACTCAAAATCCTCCAACAAATGTTAGACTGAAATATTGCCAGGTGTGGAGGTGTAGAAGAATGAACACATATTTTGGGTGGCGAGTCATAAACTGTTTAAATCCTTTTGTAGGAGTTTCCTCTGCAGTCTGTACATGAACTAGTCATTGTGCTTCATTAAACTGGCAACTAAATTCTATCAAAGGATTTAGTGCCTAAGTAACATCTAGTCCAGTTCCCTTCATGTTACAGATGAGGGACCTGTGTCCCAGATAGATGTACTGACCTGCTGCAGGCCAAGTTCCCTTACTCCGAATTCAGTGCTTCTATGTCACAGTGGCCTTTTTTCGTTAAGGAAAGAGCCCCATGAAATATTTAGCGTTACATAATAGAAGAGACCCATGGAAACAAAAGATGAAATAATCCTATAGAAAATAATCCAATAGTCAGTCAATAAGCATTTAGTGAGCACCTAATACATTCCAGGCACTGGAGAAGCAAAGAAAAGCAAAAGACAACATCTGATTTCAAGTCTATTGGCAAAGCAAAAAATTATGGATGAACATGGTATATACAGGATGAATTGGAGATCATCAGCAGAGGGAAGGTTTCTGGTAGGAAGGAAAAAAGAAGAAGGGAGGGGGAAAGAAGAAAGAAAGGAGAAAAGGAAGAAAGAAAGGAACAACAACAAGGTTATTGTTGTTGGATAGCTTTAATTATTAGTAAGCTTTTTCTTACATCATAACTGAACTTGTCTCTTTGCTGCTCCTAAACAAGCCCTGTGGAGCCAAATAGAAGAAATCCAACCCCTCTTCCATATGGTAACCCAACAGATGCTTGAAGTCGGGTGTCATGTTTCACTGAGTCTTCTCTTCTCCAGGCTAAACATCCTTAGTTACTTCACCTGCTCCTCTTGTGGCATGGACTTGAGGCCTTTCATCATTCTAGGTGCTTCTTAAACTATGGAAACTGCACACAACAGATCTGATCTGACTAGGGCAGAGGGTAGTATAATGATCATCTGATCTCTGGAACCTACAATAAAATACTTTGTCTATTTTAAAGCACTATATAAGTGTAAGCTAATGTTAATAATAATAACAACCCTATCAGCATAAATAGAATGTACAGGTAGGGAAAGGGAACTTCAGCAAATAGATTCAAGTGAAAGAATGAGTCAGTGGCAAACTTGCCAGGAATATCATTCCAAAGCTTTGGACTTTTTATACTTTCTGACTCTCTGCCACGAATAGAAGTAAGTCAGTGGAAAATTTAAGGGGCTCTGATGTCTGCTTGACTTGGTATTGACTTGGGTGAACTGTGCTGGCTAATCAATTAGCTTGGCAGACTATGTTACATCCCTGGGCCCAGAAGCATATTCCTGAGGGATCATGGGTTTGAGCCCTAACTCTGAACCTTACTGACAAGCCAATCTGCTGATATATAGAAGTGAAAGTATCCTGATATTTCAAAAAAAACCCAACAAACTTTATGAGCTTAACTTTCCGCATACTTCTAACATACTCTTGAATGGGAAGTGGGATGAAAAGAAGCTGTATGGGGTGAGGGAAAAGGGTATCAATGAACTTGGGGTCATGTAGTCTGGGGCTCAAATCTTTTCTTAGATAATTACTGGCTGTGTTTCCCTGAGCAATGCATCTGACCTCTCTCTGCCTTTTCCCTCACCTTGAAAATGGTGATGATTATATCTATAACACTTACCTCACAGGTTTGTAGTGAGGTTTAAGTTAGATAATATTTATTAAGTGCTCTGCAATCTTAAAAGTGCTGTATAAATATCAAGTAGTTATGGTTATTGTCATCATCATCATCATCATCATTATGACCCAAGGTTTCCAGAAGGGGAGAAAAAGGACACTAACGGGGTTGGTGGGAAGGCACACCTTCCTATTCCTCCTAGGACTGGTTCAGGACGTGCCACTCAAACTCAGCCCATGTGCCACCATTAATACATAAGCTGTCGGTGATGCTCCTTGATCTTTGGCAGATGGAACATGTTAGGGCTATGGAAAGGTATTATGGTAGTTTATCATAACCTCCACACAGACAGGTTCTCCTGTGACAATGAGTATTACATGATACAAAACCGGAATTTATTTTCATAATTGGATTTTTTATGGGAATATTTTAAGCCAAATAGAACACTATATAAATAACTAAAAATGATGCAAAACTCTAGCCAAGTCAGGTTAAATGCCAAGTAACTGCTAAGCACCCCCATTTTTCCCTGAGATACTTGCCCATTTGCTTTTCACTGTCTGCTGTTCTCAGTGCCATCATTATTCCTCTTTCTCTTAGGTTATCAGGATGCTGCCAACTTGCTTCTGTCCTCACACATGCTCATTTGATTGTTCTGTAAAGTTCTTTCAGTCTAGCCTCTAGCAACCTTCTCAAACCACTGCATTGTCACTTCTAGGCTTATTCACTTGTAGGCCGTATTATCCCACCACAAATACTGGCTGTTGTTGACTCACTAACACCTCTGCTTCTATTTTGTCTTCCCTTTCTCCCTCCCTCCCTCCTTTTCTTCCTTCCTGTCTTCCTTCCTTCCTTCCTTCCTTCCTTCCTTCCTTCCTTCCTTCCTTCCTTCCTTCCTTCCTTCCTTCCCTCCTTCCTTCCTGCCTTCCTTCCTTCCTTCCTGCCTTCCTTCCTGCCTTCCTTCCTCCCTGCCTTCCTGCTGTCTTTTGTTTTTATAGCAGTCATGTTTCCTTCAACATAGCCTCTCCCCATTGTACCTTCATTATAACATATCATAACTTACTTGTAATTCAAGTAAATAAATCCAGCAGATTGAGCTACCATGCCTGACAATGAATACCACACACTGTATTTATAGTTTCCTACCTCTCCTTGAAAAGAAGAAGTGTGTTTCATCATAAATTCTTCAAGAGCAAGAAAGGTCATTGCAATAAATCAGAGTTTGCTTTTTTCTTTATCGATGTTTTAATTTACATTGTTGTAGCCATTTTGTATAGTTTTTGGTTATGCCTACTTTTCTTTATATCACTTCATACAAATCTTCCCATGTTTTTCTGATTACTCATAGATGTCATTTCTTTCGGTGCAGAAACATTCTATTACATTCATGTACAGCCATTTCTCAGTAAATTGTCATTCACTTGTTTCCAGATTATTATAACAAAAAATGCCATTATATTTTTGGTATACATGAGATTTTCTTTATATGTTTGATGTCCTTGAAGTTTAATGCCAGTAATAAAATTGATGTGTAAAGTTATGTAAACAGTATTGTCAATTTTCCTGCATAATTACAAATTGTTTCTCAGAATGGCTGGACCAATTCCTGGCTCTACTAACAACATATTAGTGTGTTCATCTTCCCACAGTCTCTCCAACACCAACCCTGTTCATCTTTTATAATCTTAGCCACTTTGAGAAATGTGAGATGAAACCTCAAAAGTATTTGAGTGGATAGTTTTATTAAATTTTTATTTCTCTTATAATTAATGATTCAGGATAATCTTTTTGTTGTTATTAGTTTTTCATTCTTTCAAAACAGATTGTATCCTTTTCCCTCTTACCTTATGGAGAATGACTCTTGATAACATACACATATTATATGTATATATATGTATCTATATATATATGTATACATGTGTATGTACGTATGTGTGTGTAATTTCTTTATATACCCTTTTTTAAAAGACTCTTATCAGAAGTATTTGATATATGAATTTTCCCCTGCTCTACCATTTCCCTCCTTATTCTCTTTTTTATACTATATAATCAAAATCATCTATATTATCTTTTTGTGACTTCCACTGTCTCTTTCTGGTTGTGGGTTATCTTTACTAGCCAGAGGTGCAAAAAGTGTCATTTTTTTCTAATTTCTTTATCATGTGACTTTTTATATCAATCATATATGCATTCATGGTACTTGGTAAATGGTTGGTCTAAGCCCAATTTGTGCCAAACAGCTTTCCAACATTTTTCAGCAGTTCTTGATGGGTAGAGAATCTTTCCCTGAGTAGTTTGTGTTCTTGGGTTTGTCAAACACTGAATCTCATTATTCTATTGTTTCTGGGTCTTTTTTTTTAAAAATCTAGTATGTTGTTCTGATGAACTTCTCAATTTTTTAACTAGTATGAAATAGTTTTTAACTAGTATGAAATAGTTTTGCTGACAGATGCTGTGCCCCTTTCATTTTTGCTTTAAAAAAATTCACTGGGATTCAAAACTTTTTGTTGTTTTAAATGAATTTTGTTACTATTCTGCTCTATAAAATAACTACTTTGCAGTTTGGTTGGTATAGCAGAAAACCTGTAATTAAATTAGATAGTGTAATCCAGGGATGGGCAACCTGCAGCCTTGAGGTCACATGTGGCCCTCTAGGTCTTGAAGTGTGGTTCTTTAATTGAATCCAAACTTCACAGAACAAATCTATGTAATAAAAGGACTTGTTCTGTAAAACTTGGACTCAGTCAAAATGCCACACCCAAGGACCTAGAAGACCACATGTGGCCTCATGGCTTCAGGTTCCCCACCCTTAGATAGTCATTTTCATTATATTGGGGAAGCTTAGCCATAAACAATGAACTTCTCTCCAATTATTTGTTTTCTTCATTATCTGTTTTTTTAAAAAGTATTTTACCATTTCATTTACTGTGTGTAAGTTTTGATGTGTCTTGGTGAGTTAACTTCCAAATATTTGTGGAATTTGTAGTGCTGTTTATTTTTCTTCTAGTACAGTATGGAATTGCTGATGATATTTATGGACTTCTTTTTTTATCTCACTTCTTTTCTGACTCTACTACCTATCTTGATTAGCTTTTTTATTTATTCTTTGAGATTTTTGAATAGACCGTCATACCATGTGTAAATATGGACAATATCGTTACTGTGCTGTGATGTTTACACATTAATTTCTGTGTCTTGCTTATTGCTATAGCCAACATTCATAGAAATATGTCAAATAGTGGTGGGGAATAGGGACAGCTTTGCTTTACCCTTGTACTTCTCAGAAAAGCTTCCGGTGTTTCACCATTGCAGATAATGCTAGTTTTTGATTTTAGATACTGTATTTACTTTTTAGCATATTAAAAAAGATCCCTTTCATACCTATGCTTTTTTGGACTAACATTTGCAAGTGCTACATTTTGTCAAGGGCTTTTTATGAGACTATTAATATAATCATGATTTTTTTGGGTATGGTTTCTATTTATTGTTTTTCATAATGTTGAACCATCCTTTTATCCTGTACAAATTCAACCTGGTCACAGTGAATTGTTTTTGGATATATTACTGCAGTATCTTTGCTAAGACTTTATTTAAAAATTTTGCAGCAATATTTGTGAGGGAGGTGGGTTTATAGTTTTCTTTTCCTGTTTTAGACATCAGAACTATATTTATCTTGTAAAAGGGGCTGGTAGGGTGCCTTTTTTCTCCATTTTTATGACTACTTTTTTTGTAGCATAGGTATAACTTGATCTTGAAACTCTTAATAGGATCCATTTGTAAATCCTATCAGACCAGGATTCTCTCCCTGCCTTCAACTCCTTAGGAAATGAATTTGTGATTTGTTCTGCTTCTCTTTATGAGGCTGGATTCTCTATCACCTATATTTCTTGTTTTTAAAATTTGGGCATATTTAATCTTATTTGGTGCTAATTAACCATTTTCCTTCAAGTTCTCACTTTTGCTGTCATATAATCATGTACAGTAGTTTCTGATAATTCTTTTCCTTCCCCTCACCCTTAGGAATCCTTATTTTTTCATTTTTGAATTGGATAATTTGACTTTTCTTTATTTTTAACCAGTTTTGTTAGTCTCAAAAATTAGTTCTTGATCTGTAAAAAATGACTTTATAGTATTTTAATTATCTCTATTTTTCTTTTAAAAGAGATTATATGCTATATTTTGTTTTTACATTATCTATGTTTCCTCTGTATCATTTCCTCTCTTCCATCCCAGAAAGCTATCTCTTAAAATAAAACCTTTTAGAAAAAAAGAAGAAAAAAGAGAAAAATTCAGCAAAACCAACCATCACATTTTAAAAATATGATATTATATGCAATGTTCCCATCAAATTTCTGAGATTTCTTCTTTTGAATTTGTTAATTTGTTGAGTTTGTAGTTTTAAAACCTGCATGTTCAGCTAATTATCTTCTCTTATGTTTTCAGAGATAAAAATCCCCTCCCAAGTACTGCATTAGCTGCATCCCCAAAATTTTGTTATTTTGCCTCATTTGTGTAATTTTCTTTTACACATAAGGCTTTTTGACAACTTGGTCAATAAAGGGCATTTGGACTAGTAAGAAACATATTTTACTGGCTCAAAATGTCTTCAGATAATCTATAAGAGGAACAAAATTAATTCCTTATACATATATAGGAAAATCACCAAGTTGTACTGCATATTTGGAAAATATGAATGAGCAAATGTGTAACCTTTATAGATTCTGGAGGTTCTTATTCCCAATTCTGCCTTACGCTGTTGTATCGGATCCCCAGAACAAGGTTACTTATATCTCCCCCTCAGGGTTCTAGAAGTACCCCTGAGAGGTTATAAGCACTTTTTTTTCTAATGCTAGAATTTCAAGTTCCTATTCTGGTATATTGTCTCAATATCATTGATACCATTGATTAGTGTCCTCTTTCGTTTAACCAACTGACATTAAGTAGTTTTTTTTACAAAAGGATATTTACTGAAAAGATCTATTAAGAAGTTACAAAGCATTTTCTCTCAATGACCAGGAACATACTCTTCCTTATGTTACCTTGGTCCCTGAGGAGTTAGCTCAAGCTTAAAGGAGTCACATCAAAGTATTGGCCCCACCAAATTTAGTTCTGAATGTAGCATAGCTGATGGATGAGGTGGCTTCTTTGCTTGCAGAAACTTGTGCCTCTACTGCCAAGTCTGATCCAGTGCTGTGACTGATCCTGCCGGTCGTTCCTCAGAGTTGATGCCTCACTGAACTCAGTTGCCTGCAAACTGTGGCATGGACTCCAGGTGTTCTTACAACCATTCAAAACTCAGAAGGTCATAGCCTAGTCCATTTCATCTCTAATTCCCATTCACCTAAGGTGGGAAAGACTAGACAGGCCCTGAAGCAACTGCTGGGCTGTGTTCTCATGACTTCATGTTGACCCTGGTGGGAAGATGAGGTAACTGACCTCTCCCCATCCAAAGTCATTTCAACAGTCATTGCCTCCTCACTCAATTGCAGTAAAAGAGGAAGGAGACTAAATTGCCTTCAGAGGAATCTTTTGTATTCATCCCAATTCTGGCTTAGTAGCCTATCAAAAAAGGCATGCAGTACATAGAATGGCAGCAGTTGTAGAATACCTGTTCATTCTCCAAAGTCCACTTGTGGCATTTCATCAGACTGAGCATGCTGCACATGCTCATGAAAGAACCAGTCCTCATTTAATGAATAAAGAGCTGACTTTGTCAGGAAGACCTGGCTCTATGTCCTGCAGTTGCATGTCCCTGGACAAGTCACTTGACCTCTCATTGCTCTAGGCAATGCTCTGAAACGCTAAGTTGCAAAGAAGATGCTAACTCACTTTGAGAGAGGGTTTTCTTCATCCAGGCATCACTTATACTAATCGCTCATATCCTAATTACTTACTATGTGTGAGGCACTATGCTAAGTGCTAGAAATATACATGCAGAGTAAGACAGTCCCTACCTTGAAGGAAAGGGAAGACAACAGATAAAGGGGAGTGGTGACTGGTGAAGGAGGTTTTTGTCTGTGGAGTGACAGGGCAGTCCATTGGCACACCCTTTCCAGAAGCAATGGTGGTGTTGATTGGCTTCGTCTCAGAAACATTAATGGGAAAAGTAACAGTATGATACTCAGTTTTGTTGTTTTTATCTTTAGCAAGGTGATAGAGTTCTGCTAAAAAAGCTTGCGTTCAGGGAATACATAAGATAGCAGACCAATGTCAAGCCACCCCATACAAGGTAGTTGAAAGATATGGCCGCTGATATTTTATAAAAATCACTCTGAAGAATTTCGGAGCCTTGAAAACCAATACATGGTAACCATCTATTGCTTTTTGGGGTATTCGTAGGACTCCCTTATGATCAAGAGAAAAGGAGAGATGAAGAACCAGTCAGGTGTATTCTGTGAAGTGCCTTTTTATCAATGGCAAAGAAACTGTCAGAGATGAGAAGATGACTCAGATAAGAAAGAAACTGGGTGTTGTAACCTGAGAGAGGGTCAGAGAAGTTAACTGAATGTGTCCCAGCTCCAGGGAGGCAGCCCTTTATTTAATAGTCCAGCTGTGAAGACTCCTAGTGAACAGAGGGTATCCATAGAGAAAGGAGAGAGTGATAGTTTTGAAGGAAGTTGAATAGAAGGAAGAGGAGAATGATGGAAAGAATAAAGAGGAAAGAAGAATTTCAGGGTTATATTAACTCATAAGGCAAATTCTCAAATAACTTTTCCTCCCACTTTCCTTCCCTTTGAATAAACCTATTTCATATATTTTTTCCCTTTGGAGAAAAAGTATCCATCTCAGAAATGGGAGCAGAATTGAAGTAAAGACATTGAAAATTAACTTGTGGAGGAATTTCCTTCAGAAAAGCAAAATAAATTCAACCAAGGAAACAAAAAAGAACAAATACCAATGTCCTTTGAATAAATTAAATAGAGCTCTTGGCCTTGTTTAATAGCATAGTGGGTATTATCATGGCCTGGAAAGGGGATCATTCAGCTCAGGCTTCTTGTCCTTGAATCTCTAAGAGAGGAGCCTTAGTAACTCTGCAGAAAATTCACATGCTCTTTCAGTCCATGATGTACCTATCTCATCAATGCTGACATATTTTTTTCCACCAGGAAAGCACTGCCAGTATCATTGACAAGTTGCAGTAAAAAGGAAAATAGTATGAGAACAAGTGGCATTTTAATTTATTTTACATGCGGAATAGCTTCTACTTATGGTAATAAGTAATACCTAAAAAGCTACAAAGTACAAAAATTATCAGACTATGAATATTTATGTCACAATCTTTTTTTTTTTTTCCTAAAGAGCAATGGATTTAAGCTGAGAAGGCTTTGGTTCAAATCTTCTCTCATTTCTTGCTTCTGTGACTTTGAGCAAGTCACCTTACCTCTTGAGGACTCTGTTTCCTCATCTATAAAATGAGGGAATTGGACTAAAGTTTCTTCCAGCTTTAAATTCTATGATCTTATGACCTCCTATTATACAGGATTGAGCCCAGGGGAAGGAATATCATGATAAAAACATAATGTTAATGATAATAACTTTATATTACACTTTAATGTTGGCAAAGCACTTTATGCATATTATCACCATAACCATGTGAGGTAGGTACAACAGTTATTATTTTTTCAGTTATCCCCACTTTATAGGTGAGAAAACTGAGATTCAAGAGGTTAAATAATTTGCCCATGGCCACAAAGCTAGTGAAAGTTAGAGCTGACATTGAAACTCAAGTCTTCTGGACTCCAAGTATGACACTTTATCCTTCATATAGACAAAAAAAGTAAATTAAGTCACATTTATCTTGGGATGTCCAAATTGCAGTATCTAACTGGTAATGCAGACCTGGAGTTCAAGAGAGAGAAGAGGGCTTGATATTTAGATCTGGGGGCTAGCCTTGCCTATGTTCTGTTCTCCTTCCTCATTACCTTTGCAAAGACCTCCATTCTTACCTCCCTATCTTAGAATTACAAGCTTCCTTTCCAATTCAGCTTGTGTGGCATTTTTCATGGGAAGCCTTTCCTTTCCTTATCCCCTTAGTGTTCTCTCCTCCTTAGGAATTATGGGTATGCATGCCTGTTCACCTGTGTTTCCTCCCCCCAGCCTCCTCCAAAATGTAAGTTCCTTAGAGGTTGTTGTTGTTTACTCTGTCAGTTGCATTGGACACTTTGTGACTTTGTGGACATACTGTCTATGGCTTTTTCTTGGCAAAGATATTGGAGTGGTTTGTGATTACTTTTTCTAGTAGATTAAGGCAAACAGAAATTAAGTGACTTGCCCAGAGTCACACAGCTAATACGTATCTAAAGCTGGATGTGAACTCAGGTTTTCCTAACTCCAGGCCCAGGACTCTACCCACTGAACTACCTAACTGCTTTGTCTTGGAGGTAGAAATTAATTTTTTCCATTTTGTTTTTGTATCTCAAGCAACAAGCTCTATGCCCTGCACATAGTAGGCACTTAAGCATTTGTGTAGGTTGGATTGAATATGATTCCCTATTGCCTGTAGATTAAAATGAAAAACAAAACAAAATTTTGACCTGACATTAAAAATCCTTTGTAATTTCTCTTATTTACCTTTCTAGCATTATCTCACATTACTCCTCTATATTCCAGGCATAAAAGGCAGGGTGACATAATGGATAGAGAGCTGGTCTTGAAGTCAGAAAGACTTGGGTTCAAGTCCCATCACTGACACATAATGGCTGTGAGACCTTAGACAAGTCACATAACCCCATCAGTGACTTAGGCAGCTCTCTAACACTATTATTTATAGAGAATGTGGTGGCCTGCATTGGTAAAAGGAGTTTCCTTACCTGGTGTTCCCTAAACCATCGAATCGCAAGTCCTGTCCTTAGCGTTGTACCCATATTCCCAGGAGAAGCTCAAAAGAAATGTGAGATGCAAAATCTAAAGGACTCTCCATTCCAAATGTTAACATGGATTATTTGTGCCCAATATATGGTAGAGCCTACTGAAGTCATAGTGCTTTGATCAGACACGCTCTATCTTGACCCCAAATAGTGGTGTCATTTTGGTTCTCTTCAAGAATGAAGTACGACAACCAACCTCTATTCCCATCAAAGCAGACTACTTGCTGGGTACTCCATGTTCCACTTACAGGCATTACACAGGCCATTCTTTGTGTCTCAGATACGCTCCTTATTTACCTTTGCTTCTTAGAAACTTCGTCCTCCTTCAAGGTTTGGCTCAGGTGATACCTCTGTGAAATTGCACTCAATTCCCCTCAGTTTCAATGCCCTTTCCTTCCTTAGTTTTATGTAGTACAGAAGTGTTTTGCAAGCAGGAACTGTTCTGTTTTTTGTTTGTTTCTTTGCTTTTTCACTTGTTTGTTTTTGTAGAGCCAATATCCTCAAAACTCTCACAGCCTCCTGTTTAAATCATGCATACCTTTAAAAGTGATGTATTTGTAATGGAGGATTGGCCAATAAGATTCCAGTCCTTAGGACCATGTATTGCCCACTGTCTCTGGGAATTCCCCAAATGGAGGCTATGTGATCCTACTTCTGGATTTTGTGATGACTTGGGATGGAGGGACCAGGATCTTCATGTCAGAGCATATGCAGGTATTCTGTGGCTTATCCTATACACTTAAGGAGGCATACAGCCTTGTGAAACTTTAAAATACTGACATAGCAGTGACCCAGGGCAACAGACTATACCAGCATTGGCTAGTAGCCTAGCCTGTTGCTCCGACATAGTCTTGAGGACTGTCTTATTTGAGCCAGCCCAGCAGTGAAATACCACGTCCTACATCTGGGAAGCAACTTGTCCAGTGACTTCATTTGGAAGTGAACTTGTGAGGGGGAAAATACTTCAAGCAGTTTTTTAAAGTTTCAGCCCATTCTTCCCAGGGAGTTAGTGGTAGAGAAGGGAGAGTATGGTTCTCTGGTTCAGTGGGATGTTTTAGTATTCCTATTCTTGCTCTATCTTTTCAGTAAATATCCCTTTGTTAAAATTGATTGATATTAACTGGTTTACTTATATTGAAGAGATATTAACTGGCACTTGTGAGTGATATGGGGAGTGGGAAACAGTGGAATGGGGGCTTGAGCAGACAGCTAAAGCCTATAACCTTTGAGAGTTACCCCTAGAACACTCAGGGAGATGTAACCAGCTTCACTGCTAGTGGGGAGGTATGAAGGTTGGGAGAAAAGTTCAGAATCTCACTACATCTTTATCTTAACCAATTTACTCTTATCAAGTTGAAAAGCTTCAAACTGCTGGATATTCTGTGGCTTACCATGCTAACAGATGCAGGCGAGGAATAGCATAGAAGTAGCTAAAAAATAATCAGGACAGAAATAAATAGGAAGGCAACAAAAATATCAGCATGCATTCCTAAAAGAGTGTAGCATGTTTCTATTCTATTCCCTATCCCAACTCAGTGACTTTGGAAATAAGGTACTCAAAGAGACTTATGCTCTGAGAGGCATAAGTAAGACCCTTGAGAAACTACAATAAAGAGAATGGAAATGTCAGTTTAGGCATCTCTGACTTTGCTTATAAAACAATCTCTGTTATATGTGATCCCAGTACTCTTCACCAGCTCTTCTGTTCTGCCTTGGCTTGATCATCCTTTCCCCATCTGACTGTAGTCCTGATTTCTCAGCTTCCCCATATTATCATCATCTCATTTTACTCCATGTGGTCATGACAGCCATAATCAGTCATTTGGTGTGGAAAATGTCTTCATCAGAACCCTCTGCCACTTCCAATTCACAAAAAAAATCACTCTCTCTTGATGGATGGATGTATACACAGGTACCAAGGAGCTTCTGGCTATGTCTGTATCTCCAGCACCTGGCACAGGGCCATGCACATTTTATCTTTTTTTCTTTTTTTTTTTTTAGGCAAGTGGGGTTAAATGACTTGCCCAGGGTCACACAGCTAGTAAATGTCAAGTGTTTGGTCTGAGTCCGGATTTGAACTCAGGTACTCCTGACTTCAGGGCCAGTGCGCTATCCACTGCGCCACCTAGCTGCCCTATGCCATGCACATTTTAGGTGCTTAATAAATATGTATCCTTTTTTTGTTTATTGAACTGAATGTCACACAACATTTAGGTCAAATATTTAACTTCCTCCCATATATATTGAATCATAAAATGTTGGAGCTGTTAAAGAATTTGGAGATCTAAACCTATTCCTTTAAAAGATGAGAGAACTCAGGCACAGAAGGGTTAATTGACTTGCCCAAGATCACATGGCTAACAATAATGGAGTTAGTACTTCTTTTGCTGTCCCAAGACACCTAACCAGGAATATCCTTTATTCATTTAAGGTTCTGGGAAATCTCCCTTTCTCCCTATCCAAGACACTCAGAATATTGAGTAGTTTCACAAAACATCACAGGATTCATCCTTGCATTTCTTCATACTTGTGTATTTATCATCTCATCTAATTCTTAAGAGGAAAATAAAGAAAATGCTTTCCTGAGTCATTTAATTCTTCTTATCACTTTCCTAACCCCCAAATTTCAGTGAGAGTTTAGAATAATGTTTTACAGCTCATTCTTCTAATAGGGAACATTTTATTTTGTGTTCTAGGACACAAGAGCTTGTTGTAGAACAAAAAGGATATGGGTTAATTAAAAAAATAAAGCACTTGCCCCCATCTGGATAGAGATGAAGAAAAAGAATGGGTCAATGTGCACTTCCCTCAATAAGTTGTCTCTCACCCACTACTCCTGGCTAAGGTAGGGTTTGACATTCCATTGAGATTATAATGAATCTCTAAACCTTCAGGAAAACACTGAGGCAGGGAGCTAGACCTGCAGCAGATGTCCGCTCTTTTTTTATCCTGAACTAATTTCCCAAATCTGAAATTTGAAAAGGAAGAAAATTCTAAATATGAACACTTCTCAAATTACTTTGCACTCAATCCCTTTCTTTCAGTATTTCCTTTTCTCCATGTGTTATCTCACAAATACCCTGACATATCCACATTTGCACCTTCACATGGACTCTCCATTGAATTTCTCATTTAGTTGTTTTTTTTTTTTTGCTCTGAGACATGGGCAGCAGCAAAACAGTTCACAAATGCTTTAAGAATCAATATCCCAGTTTTTAAAGCATAATTATGAGAGAGAAATAGGGAAATTATGAGAGCAAAATTGGTACTTCCTACCCAGCTCTAAGTATAGCTAGTGGAAGGAAGAACTAAATCCGAGTGACTTGTTGTTTGTGTGTGTATGTACATTTTGTTGCCGTAAATGAATATGTAGTATTCCTCTCCATTTTTAAGTAAAGTCCTAAGCTGTTGCCATATTGCATCACGGAAATGACTCTGAGTTCTCAAAGGTCATGACAGTGATTTGGCAAGTTCTATCGAGCTGAATAAACTTTGAGTAGATAGACTGTGTCTAAGGTCTGAGGAGAAGTCTAGTTACATTTGTATTGTCTCATCACCTGAGCATGATGACTAGTAGTGAATACATTTGGCCCCAGCAACTCATGATGATAACCTATTAAGGCACAGAGTGGTTGTGACATGCACTGATAGAGAAAGTTCAAATCGATGAAATTCTGGTTTCTTGAAGTATTAAAATAACTATGTGTAGGGACAGCAGTAATTTTGTTGCCTGCAGGAAAGGGGAATAATCTATTCCCATTCCACCAATCCTGCAAAGTGATGCTCCTGAGATGATTTGCATAGACCCATATAATGACCCAGGACATTACGGTAATTGAAAAGGAACTTTTATGAACTAATTCACAGAATAGAATTCATCCAGAGTGGCATTGAGGCAGAATACAAGATTTCAAAAGAAGGAGTTAATGTTTAAGGATTTCTCTGACTGGCTGGCTTCTCTGGCTGAGATCATAAGAAACTGAATCATAAGAGCTAAAATATTCTCTGGAGGTAGATTGTCTCTCTCTCTCTCATAAGGCAAAGTCTATTTAGCAGAGAACTAGCAAATGGGAAGGGTAGAGAAACAATAGAAGGATGCTCAGTAGGTTCACCAGCAAATGGGAGCAAAACAGAGAGAATTAGGCTTACAGAGAACCCCAGCAGTATAGAGTAGCAGAGAAAACAGCTAACATAGATGACCAGACCTACAGATGACATTAGTAATGCTGCAGAGAAGTAAGCACGCTACTAGGAGTAGAAAGGTGTTCCAACAGGAATGACATCCTAGAAGCATGAAATGCCCTGGCAATGTGTGTTCTACAGTAATGGAAATCCCAAAGAACATGATCTTTCTCGTATATATGACCCTAGCCATGCATTTTAACTACACATATTCCTATTCTTTGGTAGTGCAGTAGAAAGAATACTCCAGTGTATATGGGAGAAATATTTCTTTGTTTTGCTAGACTGTCTCTTGATTTGAATGAGAGCATCCTATGATTAATCTGGAAAAAGAAATGTTGGTGGAGGGATTGAAGCTGCACATGCAGTTTCTTTTTTTAAAAAAATTATTTTTGTTTATTTCATTAAATATTTCCCACTTACATGTAAAAATGTTTTAACAATGATTTTTAAAATTTTTGAGTTTTAAATTCTCTTCCTCTTTCTAAACCCTACTTGAGAAGTCAAACAATTTGATAGCAATTAGACAAGTAGAAGTCAGACAAAACATATTTCCATATTATCTATTTTTAGAAAGAAAACACAAACAAAATAAAACAAGAAAAATAAAGTAAATTTTAAAACCATGCTTCAATATTCATTCAGAGTTCATCAGTTCTCTTGGGAGGTAGAGAGCATTTTTTGTCACAAGTCCTTTAGAATTGTCTTGGGTCACTGTCTTGATCAGAGTAGCTAAATCTTTGATAGTTGATCATTATCCTTAAAATATTGCTCTTATGGGGCAGCTAGGTAGCACAGTGGATAGAGATCCAGTCAGGAGGACTTGAGTTCAAATCCAGTCTCAGACACTTGACACTAGCTGTGTGACACTGGGCAAGTCACTTAACCCCCATTGCCTAACAAAAAAAACAAACCCCCAAAAAACAAAAAAAAATATTGCTGTTACTGTGTATAGGGTTCTCCTGGCTCTTCTTTTTTCAATTTGCATGAGTTCATGTAAGTCTTTACAGGTTTTTCTGAAAACATCCTACTTATCATCTCTTATGGCACAATAGTATTCCATCACGATCATATTCTACAAATTCTTCAACCATTCCCTAATTGATGAGATTTCCCTGAATTTCCAATTCTTTGCCACCACAAAAAAGCTGCTATAAATATTTTTATACAAATAGGTCCTTTCCCCTTGTCTTTCATCTCTTTGGGATACAGACCTAAAAGTGGTATTGTTGGGCCAAAGAGTTTGCACAGTTTTATATCTTTTTGGGGAGAGTCCCAAAAAGTTCTCCAGAATGGTTACAGTACTTCACAACTCTACTAATGGTGCATTAGTGCCCCAATTTTTCAATA
Organism: Phascolarctos cinereus; assembly: GCF_003287225.1. Taxonomy (NCBI): domain Eukaryota; kingdom Metazoa; phylum Chordata; class Mammalia; order Diprotodontia; family Phascolarctidae; genus Phascolarctos; species Phascolarctos cinereus. The sequence continues at coordinate 121,668,267 of NW_027555847.1, read as the reverse complement.
TCTCCTCCAGCATTTGTCATCTTCCTTTTCTATAGTGATGGCCAATCTGATAGGTGTGAGGTAGTATCTCAGAGGTGTTCTAATTGCATTTCTCTAATCATCAGTGAAAGCAGGTAGGTGGCATTGTAAATAGAGTACCAGGCCTGGAGTCAGAAAGACCTGAGTTCAAATTTGACCTCAGGCACTTACTAGCTGTGTGACCCTGGGCAAGTCACTTAACCTTATTTTCCCCCCATTTCCTCATCTGTAAAATGAGCTGGAGAAGGAAATGGCAAATCATTCTAGTATCTTTGCCAAGAAAACCCAAAATAGGCTCATGAAGAGTCAGAAATGACTAAACAACAACCACAAAAATCAGTAGTGAATTAGACCATTTTTTCATGTGCCTATAGATAGCTTTGATTTTTTTTAATCTGAAAACTACCTTTGAGACTTAGCAATTGGGAAATGGCTGTATATTTTTATAAATTTGGATCAGTTCCCTATATGCTTGAGAAATAAGGCCTTTATCAGAGAAACTTGTCAAAATATTTCCCAGTTTCCTGCCTTTCTTCTAATTTTGGCTGCATTAATTCTGTTTGTACAAAAGCTTTTTAATTTCATGGAATTAAAATTATCTATTTTACTTCATGTCAGCCTCTATCTCTTGTTTGGTCATAAAATCTTCCCTTATCTATAGATCTGACAGGTACATATTTCCATGATCCCCTAATGTACTTATGATATCACCCTTTGTATCAAAATAATTTATCTGTTTTGACCCTATCTTGGTATGTGGTGTGAGATGTCAGTCTGTGTCTAGTTTCTGCCAAACCATTTTCCAGCTTCCCCAGCAATTTTTGTCAAATATTAAGTTCTTATCCCAAAAGTTTGAATCTTTTGGTTTATCGAACACTAGATTACTGTGGTCATTTACTACTGTGGATTGTGTACCTAATCTATTGTACTGATCCACCACTGTATTTCTTATCCAGTACCAGCTTGTTTTGATAATTACTGCTTTGCAATATAGTTTGAAATCTTGAATTGGTAGGCTGCCTTCCTTAACATTTTTTACAATCAAATCCTTTGATATTTTTGGCCTTTTGTTCTTCCAGTGAATTTTGTTACTATTTTTTCTAGCTCTACAAAATAATTCTTTGGTAGTTTGATTGGGATGGCACTGAATAAAGTAAATTAACTCAGGTGGGATTGTCCTTCTTATTTTTTTGGCTCAGCCTACCCACAAGTAATTAATATTTTTTCCAGTTCTTTAGATGTGTCTTTATTTGTGTGAAAAGTGTTTCTTTTTTTTTTTGGCAATTGGGGTTAAGTGACTTGCCCAGGGTCACACAGCTAGTAAGTATCAAGTATTTGGTCTGAGGCTTGATTTGAACTCAGGTCCTCCTGACTTCAGGGCTGGTGCTCTATCCACTGCGCCATCTAGCTGCCCCTGAAAAGTGTTTGGTAAGTGTGTTTACATAATCTCTGGGTTTGTCTTGGCAGGTAGACTACCAAGTATTTTATATTATCTGTAGTTATATTAAATGGAATTTCCTTTTCTATCTTTTCCTGCTGGGTTTTGTTAGTAGTATATAGAAATGCTGGTGCTTTATGTGCGTTTATTTTATGTTCTGTAATTTTGCTAAAGTTTTTGATTGTTTCAACTAATCTTTTAATTGATTCTCTAGAGTTCTCTAAGTATACCACCATATCATCTGCAAAGAATGACAGTTTTGTTTCCATGTTGCCTGTTTCTACTCCTTCAATTTCTTTTTCTTGTCTTATTGCTGTATCTGGCATTTCTAGTGGTGATAATGGATATCCTTGCTTCATTCCTGATCTTATTGAGAAGGTTTCAATTTTATCCCTATTACAAATAATGTTTGCTCTTGGTTTTAAAACGATACTACTTATCATTTTGAGAAAAGCTCCATTGTTTCCTATGCTTTCTAGCATTTTTAATAGGGATGAGTGTTGTATTTTACCAAAGGCTTTTTCTGCATCTGCTAAGACAGTCTGATGATTTTTGCTGTTCTTGTTATTGATTGTTATTTATGGTTAATTATGCTGATAGCTTTCCTACTATTGAACATGCATTCCTAGTATAAATTCCACCTGGTCATAGTGTATAATCTTTGTGATATATTTCTATAATCTCCTCACTGGTATTTTATTTAAAATTTTTGCATCGATATTTATGAAGGGTGTTAGTCTATAGTTTTCTTTCTCTGTTTTTGCTTTTCCTGATTTAGGTACCAAAACCATTTTTGTGGCATAAAAGGAATTTGGTAGGAATCCTTCTTTACCTATTTTTTCCAAATAATTTACATATTAATAGTAGTATTTAAATGTTTGGTAGAATTCACTTATGAATCCATCTGGTCATGGAGATTTTTTTCTTAGGGAGTTCACTGATGATTTGTTCAATTTCTTTTCCTAAGATAGGGTAATTTCAGCATTCTATTTTCTCTTCTACTAACCTAAGCAATTTATATTTTTGTAAATGCTCATCCATTTCATTTAGATTTTTACTGCCTCAGTTTTACTGCTGTCAAAGTCTCACTTGCAATGAGAGTTGCTTGGATTCTTGCTTCTCCTTTTTCTGTCTCTTCCAATACTTCTGCTCATTCCTTTAAATCTAAGCTCACATTGAAAAATTCTATGTCCCTACAAATGCACATCTCTCAGTCTCTCATTGCCACCAACTCCTTTCCCTGACCCTATTCTTTTTTCTGGCACATCATTTTACTCCTGAGCTCTTAGCCTCTTCTTCTCCTTGCCCTCTAGTGACTAATTTTTCTTCCTCACTTTTCTCCTGTTCTCCACAGTCTCCTGATTGGGGCAAAGTAACGTCTGCTGCTCTTCTAAGCCCGCTTTTTTTTTTCAAGAGGCCATTACAAATTTACGGAGATAAAAATAACAATATGAAGGATGTATTGTGCAAATCTTTTTAAAAGCCTGCAAAAACAGCAGAAAGAAATCAATTAGAATTGCCATGGCAACTACCAACAATTTTATATGCAAGAAGGAAAGAAAATAAAACAAGGAAAGTAACAAAACAGAAAATGCATAAATTGATTGAAATACTATGGACTTTTAAATAAATATTATACAGTGAAGCATCACAAAGGCTAAGATCTTTCATTGAAATGATTGAATTATAATATAATGCACAGCATTATAAACGAGATAAGTATATGGATTCCTACTGATGTAGGGAAATAAACTATTATTGATGAATTTTGGTGAAGTATACCTCAAAAGAAGTCTTGCAAAACAAGAATTGGGAAATTGAGAGAGCTTTAAAAAAAGATGCAATGAAATTTTAATTTAATTCAACTGAGTGCCTTCTAGTGTAAATTGATGTGTTAGGTGAGGCATAAAAGTGGTACAGTGAAGATTTGAAGTCAGAAAGATCTGACTTTGTATCCTGCCTCAGACACTTATCAGCTATGTGACTCTGGGCATCACTTAACCTCTCTGTTCCTCAGTTTCCTTAAGTGCAAAATGAAGAAATTAAACTCAGAAGTCATGTCCATCCTTGAATCTATGATTAATTTTGCCAAGTGCTGTTCCAGGATAATCTCATTTGCTCCTCACAGCAAGCCTGTAAGGTAGATACAACATGCATCATAATTCTCTTTTCACTGAGAGAAATACTGAGGCTTATTTCCCACCAGCTACCTTGTTTTTGGTCTTCTTTCTTTGAACTTCTTTGGAACTTACCATCAACATCTTTATTCCTCAGGAAACCCTTCAGTGGGAAATCTCATTATGTTGCAAGATTGAATCTGCCTGGTACTCACATCTTATGCTTGGAATATTTCACTGGAGGGCAGGGCCATGATACTGCTTACTTTTATGTAGGCTTCAGGGCCTTTATTTAAAGAGGGGGACTCAGCACAGTTTTTCTCCCTATTTCTCACCAGCTACATTACTTTTAAACTTCTTTGGAATTCTTCATCAAGACCAGTGTAGGCATAACCACTCCACCTCTTCCCTTTTCAGCACATTGTAAGATCCTTGAAGACAGAGACTGTCTTTGTTTTTTATTAGTATTTGTATCCCCTAGTGGTGTAGCACAGAGTCTGGCTCACAGTAGGCACTTAATAATGGTTTATTGATCAATTGATTAATTCAGAAAGATTAAGTAATTTACTGATATCATAAAGCTGATAAGAATAAGAGGAGGGATTTGAAGCTGTCTTTTCCTACTCCAACTTCACCACTATAGCATTCTGCTTTCCTCTGAAAATAATTGTTGACATGTATATAGGACTTCTATGTATTTTTTCAATGAACTTTAAATAATTATCTCTTTTGATCTTTGCATCAGCTCTATTAGTTAATTATGCTCATTTTATAGATAAGGAAACTAATATAACAACCATACAAATAATTCTAGAACCAAGTAAAATACAACAATGCCTAAGAAAAGTACAAAGGATTATGAGATTTCATAAGAATGAAAGGCAACTCTCCTTGGGGAATATTAGGGAATACTTCATGAAAAACATGTATATGAGATGGACCTTGAAGGATGATGGATAAGACCTCAATGAGTAGAGGTGGTAGGTCATGTGAAGAGGGTATTCTAAATGTACCATATTTATGTCATAAAAGGAATTTCATAGGACTCCTTTACCCAGTTTTTGATTAATTTATACAGTATTCAAATTAATTGTTCCTTAATTGTTGGATAGAATTCACTTGTGAATACGTCCACTCCTCAGGATTTTGTCTTAGGGAGCAATGTTGATTGCAATCCCAAGGGATCAGGAGCCCTTCTTAGGTAAGAAACAGAGTGCAGACCAAGAAAGCAGTGACTGAACCTCTACCCAGATCCAAACCACCAGAATTACCTCTATAAAGAGCAGTACAAGAAAGCCTGAATCTTGAAACAGTGCCCCTCCTTTACCCCATGCCAGAAACAAAGCCCAACATTAACATAAAGTTACAAATCAAGAAATATGTTGGAAACATGAGCAAACAACAGCAACAATAACAACAAAAACCTGACCATAAAAAGCTACTATGGTGACAGAGCAGATCAAAATATAAATTCAGAAGAAAACAATGAAGTAAAAAAAGCTACAAAGCAAAGCTTCAAAGAAAAAAATGTGAATTGGACACAAGCCCAACAAGACTTCCTGGAAGAGGCCAAAAAAAATTCAAAATCAAATAAAAGTGGTAGAGGAAAAATTAGGTAAAAAAAATGGAATCAAAGGAAGAAAATGAAAAGATAATTAACAGCTTGGTAAATGAGGCACAAAAGTACTGAAGAAAACACTTTAAAAGTAATGTGGCTGGTGAGAAATAGGGAGAAAAACTGTGCTGAGTACCCTCTTTACATAAAGGCCCTGAAGCCTACATAAAAGTAAGCAGTATCATTGAAGAAATTAATTCCTTAAAAATTCCAATTGGGCAATTGGAAGCTAATGATTCCATGAGACATTAGGAAACAATAAAACAAAGTCAAAAGAATGGAAAAAAGGAAGAAAACATAAAATATTCCATTGGAAAAACAACTGACATTGAAAAATAGAGATAATTTAAAAGTTAGTATTATATTAAATATATTATATTATTAATATCAATGTTATTATAATACATTGGTGTATTATAATATTATATATTAAAATATAACATTGTATATTATTATACTAAAGAAAGAACCTAAACATCATATTTCAAAAATTATCAAGGAAAAACTGCCCTGATGTCCTAGAACTGGTAGGTAAAATAGAATTGAAAGAATCCACCAATCAATACGTGAAGGAGATCTCAAAATGAAAACTCCTGGGAATATTATAACCAAATTTCAGAGCTCCCAAGTCAAGAAGAAAATATTTCAAGCAGTCAAAAAGAAACACTTCAAATATCATGGAATCATGGTCAGGATTGCACAAGATTTGGCATTTTCAATGTTAAAGTAGTGAAGGCTTTGGAATATGATATTCCAGAAGACAAAAGAACCAAGATTACAACCAAGAATCACCTAAACGGCAAAACTGATCCTAATCTTTCAAAGGAAAAATGGATATTTACTGAAATAGACTTTCAAGTATTCCTGATTAAAATATCAGAGCTAAACATAAAATAAAATTTGATTTTCAAATGCAAGACTCAAGAGAAGCATAAAAAGAAAAAAATGATAAGGGAGTCTATAAGATTAAACTGTTTATTTTTCTATATGGATAAACAGTACTTATATCTTCTAAGAACTTTATCATTATTAGAGCAGTTAGAAGGATTCTACACATTGAAAGAGGGTGCATGAGTAAGTTAATTATATTGGGATGATGTAAAAAAAATATGGCTAGATGATAAAGAAGGATGTCCTAGGAGAAGGGTGAAGGAAGCAGAAGAATGAGAAGAATTATCTCACATAAAAGAAGTACACAAGGAAGAGCTTTTGTAGTGGAAGGGAAAATGGTGGAGGGAGGCAACTCTTGAACCTCACTCATATCTAAATTGGTTTAATGATGGAAAAAATATATACACACATACATATATACATATACTTAACTGGTAATAGAAATCTGTCTTACCTAACAGGGAAGTAGGAAGGGAAAGGGAAGAGAGAAAGGGATGGGGTGGATGGTAAAAGAGAGGGCAGAAAAAAGAAAACAGTAGTCATAAGCAAAACTGACTTTAGAGGAGGGACAGAAAGAGAAGGATAAACAGAGGAAGAAAATACGATGAAACTGTATACTGTACGGGTTTCACAGGTGTACAACAATGAAGCCAGCACAATAGCTCTTTTCTCCCATACTTTGCTTCAGAGCCTCCCAAACACTGAGCTAGTTCTGGCAATGTGTGTGTCAACCCCGTCATCTGTGTGGACATCTCTGTAAAGTATATTGCCAAGGCAAGTAAACTTAAACACAGCATTCAAAATTTCTCCATTTGCAGTAGCCAATGGTCCTATATGTGGATGATGTGGTGCTAGCTGGTAGAGAGCCTCTGTTTTCTTGGTGTTAACTGTCAGACCAAAATTAGCACAAGTGGCAGAGAATCGATACATACTTTGTTGTATCTCAGCCTTAGAGACTACACTGAGTGCACAATAATTTGTGAATAAAAGTCACTCCCTTCACTTTAGTCTTAGCTTGTTTTTTTATTTTTTAAAATTAATTTATTTTGAATTATCAACAATCACTTCCACAAGCTTTTGAATTTTAATTTTTTCTTTCCCTCCCTCCCCACCTCCCTCTCCAAGATGGCATGCAATCTGATATAGGCTATACATATACATTCCTATTAACATATTTTCACATTAGTCATGTTGTAAGGAAGAATTAGAACTAATAGGAGGAACCACCAGAAAGAGGAAACAAAACACAACAGAAGAAAAAAATAGCAAATGGTATGTTTTGATCTGCTTTCAAACTCCATAGTTCTTTCTTTGGATGTGGATAGCATTTTCCATCATGAGGCCTTTGGAGATGTCTTAGATCCTTATATTGCTGAGAAGGGTTAAGTCTATCAATATTAGCCATCACACAACGTGACTGTTACTGTGTACAATATTCTCCTGGTTCTGCTCACTACACTCAGCCTCAGTTAGTCTTAGTTTGTAATCTTTTCAAGTTAAATAATTTACCTTTAGTGTGGTAGCTGACCTTGATGCCATTTTTATACTTGTTGAACACATCTGGCAACATCACTGATAATATCATGCCAAAAAGTATAAGAGGACTCCATTGGTGACTGGGAAAGCCTGAGAACATCAGCCATTCTCCAGAAACTGTGCAAGCATGCCATCATGAAACTGATGTACAATACCAAAGAACATCTCCAAGCAACCAGATCAAAGAACATTGCATATAAACCTCTGTCCTGCTCCTGGCATTTCTCTTGGAGTGGTTAGACACATCACATCAATCATTGCTCAGCCCTTTCTAAAGCTACATTGGCTCTCAGGTAGATGATCATCTTCCAAGTGAAGGATCAACCTATTAAGGGGGACTCTGCCAAGAATCTTGCCAGCAATGACTAAGAGAGAGATCACCCCCTCACCCCACTGTGGTTGTCATAAGACAACCTATTTCCTTTTCCTTCATAGAGATGGACAATGGAAGCATCCTTCAACTCCTGTGGGATAATCTCCACTCAGTATATAACCTGGAAGATTTCTGTCAACTTTTGTATGAACAGTGGACCCCCTTGCCAGAAAAATCTCAACTGGAATATAATTAGCACCAGGACTTTTGCCACACAAGAGGAGCCTAATGGCATTCAAAATCTCTTCTTCACTTGGAAGTTTGACTAGAGAAGGATTGACTTCAACCTGAGGTATATGGTCAATGGTTTCAGCACTGATTGATGATGGTCTGTAGGGAACGCTTTGGAAGCATTCAGGCCATCTTTCCAGGATTAAGTCCTTGTCACTATCACTAATCAGCACTGAGTAGTTGAGATACACTATAGGTTTTTGGCCCAAAGTAGCCTTTAGGACATTATAAAAGTGGTTTGGATTGTTACTAGCAGTGTAAAACTGAATTTCATCTGCCTCCTTACTGAGCCAAGAATCCTGCATCTCTCTAAGCTGCTTTCTTAAAGATGGATGAACTATCCTGTTGATAAATGCTGCCTTCTTAAAATAGACAAACTATCCTGCTGGTAAACCCTGCAGAGTTCTTATTTTTTGCTTAGCAGCTTCTAAATTTCCCAAATCATTTTTTGTCAAACCAATCTTGATGTTTGTGACTGTTCTGGCCCAGATGAGTAAATACGGTGCTATACACCAGATCTCTAAAAGGTGCCCACTCCTTTTGTGCTCCACCGTCATCAACCATGTGTTAGTTCTGCTTTCCCTCAAGTTATCAATAAACTGTTTATGCTCAGAGAAACAATATAATCTGTTGACATTATGTCTTATGGTAGTTGTCTTGCCTTGGGGCTACTATTTTTTGTTGAATGTGAATGTTTAGCTTGGAGAGGATAAATCTATGATCAGTTCAGTACGCCATCACATATTGCCTTTGTTACTCTTACATCCAGACTGTCTCTTTTCCTTACAATGATATAGTCCTTTAAATACCAATGTTTGCTGTGAGGATACATTCACAAAGTTTTATTGTGTATGGGTAAACAGAAGATGGTGTTGGTGATGAGAAGGTCATGAGACACCTAAGTCTTCAGTAGTAAGTGTCTATTGCCTTTGCTGTTTCTGACTTCATTCCTCCTAAGGACTCCCTGCCATGTCTATTAGTCTGTGCCTACTATGACATTAAAGTTACCTAGAATTACAAGATTGTCATTTTTCAGCATAATGATGCTGAGGGCCTCCAGGTCTTCATAAAATTTTTCTTTGTCCTCATCATAGTTCATCAGCGTGGGAATATACTCACTGATGATAGTGACATGGTGTTTTTCTGCAAGTGACAAATGCATTGTCATGAGCCTGCCATTCATTCCTTTTGGGAAGCAAACAAGCGTATTGACTAGATTAGTTTTGATTGCAAAACCTATGCCAGCTTCATGGTGCTCCCCATCACTCTGGCCACTCTGGAAAAATGTATATCCAGCTCCGAGTTGGGTAAGTTGGCCATCATTTACCACCCTTGCTTCATTTAAGGCTAAAATCAGATGCAATACCTGCTGAGTTCTCTTACAAGAAGAGCAGTTCATCTTTCACGTATGCTGGATTTCTTGTTGTCCATAAGCGTGCACACATTCCATGTGTCAATGGTGAGTGGAATCATCTTTGAAATTTTTTTTTTGTATTTTTTTTTTGTGTTTCAACCACAGGGTAGGGATATCTGCCTGCCACAGGAAACAGGCCAGAGCTAGGTTAAGTAAAGCAGAAATTTTTTAGGGAACCTTTTCTAGTCCTTTCCTCATTGCAGGAGGTGAACAATATGCTCCATAAAAAAGACTGGTCAGATACCCAGGAGGCTGCTGAATCCCACTGCTGCTTCAGCCCAATGAGAAGATGACCCTATGGCCTGGGCCACATGTGTGTAGGGCTATGACTACAGCTGCCAATATATCCACACCTCTTCCTTCATCACTTCCCTGTCACCAAAGGATTTTAAGGTAGGTAAAAATGGTAAAATAGTATGGGATGATGTCTTTTGATTCACACATACATTAGATTTAGGTGAGGCAGAGTTGCTCAGGGTCATCAACCTTTCTCTCTCTTCCAGAGTCATTGAAGTCCAGTAGCCAGACAAAAAGACAAGATGATTGGCAATGTCTTGGGATACAGTGGATGACCTTGGCATCTTTGATGTCTGACCAAGCTCTATATGCTCCACAGCACCTGCTTCAGCCACCTTTATGGCCATTGGAACAAATTGTTCTCATCCACCCATTTCTCTGGGGAAAGTCTTCACATGCTTGGGGTAAACATCCTCCTAATTCAGCAACAGTTTGGGACTCCTTGCCACCCTCAACTGGGTTCAGCTCATCTGCTGAAATGGTTTTACCAAGGTGTAGCTACTGTCCATACTATAGCTTCTTGGAGTCACAGGTGAGAATTGTATGGCAGGTGGACAGTAAAGGTGAAAAGTAGCCCTGAAAAGGGCTCAGCAGCTCTCACACAACAGGTACTAGCCTTCCCCAAAACCTGTATACCACTATTAAAAAAAAATGGATGTAGATAACAGAATAAATTAGAAATCAGAATCCAACAATATGTTGTTTACAAAAACACACTTGAAACAGAGAGACACATACAGAGTTAAAATAAGGGTCCACAACAGAATCTATTATGCTTCAGCTAAAGTAAAAAAATCAGTGGTATCAATCATGATCTCAAACAAAGCAGAAACAATTATTAGGAGTTATTTTATGCAACTGCATGCCAATGAAACTGACAATCTATGTGATATGGATGAATATTTACAAAAATATAAGCTGCCCAGATTAATAGAAGAGGTAATAGATTACTGAAATAACCCTATCTTGGAACAAATCATCAGTGAACTCCCTAAGGAAAAATGTCTATGATCAGATGGATTCACAAGTGAATACTACCAAACATTTAAGAAGCAATTAACGCCAATAATATCTACATATTTGGAAAAAATATTTTTGGAAAAATACATATTTAGAAAAAAAATCAAAATTTACTATTTGGAAAAAAAAGGCAAAGAAGGAGTCCTACCAAATTCCTTTTATTCCACAAATATGGTTTTGGTTTCTAAATCAGGGAAAACAAAAACAGAGAAAGAAAACTACAGACTAACTTCCTTCATAAATATCAATGCAAAAATTTTAAATAAAACACCAGCAAAGAGATTATAGCAATATATCACAAAGATTATACACTATGACCAGGTGGAATTTATACTAGGAATGCAGGACTGGTTCAATAGTAGGAAAACTATCAGCATAATTAACCATCAATAACAATCAATAACAAGAACAGCAAAAATCTTAAGATTGTCTCAGCAGAAGCAGAAAAAGCCTTTGGTAAAATACAGCACTCATCCCTATTAAAAATGCTAGAACGCACAGGAATCAATGGAGCTTTTCTCAAAATGATAAGTAGTATCTATTTAAAGCCAAGAGCAAACATTATTTGTAATAAGGATAAATTTGAAACCTTCTCAATAAGATCAGGAATGAAGCAAGGATATCCATTATCACCACTAGAAATGCCAGATATAGCAATAAGACAAGAAAAAGAAATTGAAGGAATAAAAATAGGCAACATGGAAACAAAACTGTCATTCTTTGCAGATGATATGGTGGTATATTTAGAGAACCCTAGAGAATCAATTGAAAGATTAGTTGAAACAATCAATAACTTTAGCAAAGTTGCAGAATATAACACAAACCCACGTAAAGTATGAACATTTCTATATACTAACAAAACCCAGCAGGAAGAGATAGAAAAAGAAATTCCATTTAAAATAACTGCAGATAATATAAAAGACTTGGAGGTCTACTTGCCAAGACAAACCTAGAGATTGTGGGAACACACTTACAAAACACTTTTCACACAAATAAAGACACGTCTAAAGAATTGGAAAAATATTAATGACTCATGGGTAGGCTGAGCCAATAAAATAAGAATGACAATCCTACCTGAGTTAGTTTACTTATTCAGTGCCATGCCAATCAAACTACTAAAGAATTATTTTGTAGAGCTAGAAAAAATAGTAACAAAATTCATCTGGAAGAACAAAAAGCCAAAAATATCAAAGGAATCAATTGTAAAAAATGTTAAGGAAGGTGGACTACCAATTCAAGGTTTCAAACTATGTTGCACAGCAGTAATTATCGAAACAAGCTGGTACTGCATGAGAAATACAGTCGTGGATCAGTGGAATAGATTAGGTACACAATAAACAAGTAATCTAGTGTTTGATAAGAACAAAGATACAGACTTTTGGGATAAGAACTTAATATTTGACAAAAATTGCTGGGGAAGCTGGAAAATGGTTTGGCAGAAACTAGACACAGACTGACATCTCACACCACATACCAAGATAGGGTAAAAACAGATAAATAATTTTGATATAAATGATGATATGATAAGCACATTAGGGGAGCATGGAAAAATGTACCTGTCAGATCTATGGACAAGGGAAGATTTTATGACCAGATAAGAGATAGGGGATGACAGGAAGTAAAATGGATTATTTTGATTCCATGAAATTAAAAAGCTTTTGTACAAACAGAATTAATGCAGCCAAAATTAGAAAAAAAGCAGGAAACTGGGAAATTTCTTATTTCTCAAGCACATAGGGAACTGATCCAAATTTATAAAAATATACAGCCATTTCCCAATTGCTAAGTCTCAAAGGTAGTTTTCAGATAAAAAAAATCAAAGCTATCTATAGGCACATGAAAAAATGGTCTAAATCACTACTAATTTTTGTTGTGTTGTTTAGTCATTTCTGACTCTTCATGAGCCTATTTTGGGTTTTGTTGGCGAAGATACTAGAGTGATTTGCCATTTCCTTCTCCAGCTCATTTTACAGATGAGGAAATGGGGGAAAAATAAGGTTAAGTGACTTGCCCAGGGTCACACAGCTAATAAGTGCCTGAGGTCAGATTTAAACTCAGGTCTTCCTGACTCCAGGCCTGGTGCTCTATTTACAATGCCACCTACCTGCTACTGATTAGAGAAATGCACATTAAAACATCTCTGAGATACCACCTCACACCTATCAGATTGGCTAACATGATAGAAAAGGAAAATAACAAATGCTGGAGGAGATACAGAAAAATTGAGGCACTAATGTACTATTGGTGGAGTTGTGAAGTACTGTAACCATTCTGGAGAACTTTTTGGGACTCTCCCCAAAGAGACACAAAACTGTACAAACCTTTTGACCCAACAATACCACTACTAAGTCTGTATCCCAAAGAGATGAAAGAAAAGGAGAAAGGACCTATTTGTATAAAAATATTTATAGCAGCTTCTTTGTGGTGGCAAAGAATTGGAAATTGAGGGAAAGCTCATCAATTGGGGAATGGCTGAAGAACTTGTAGAATATGATCATGATGGAATACTATTGTGCGGTAAGAAATGATAAGCAGGATGCTTTCAGAAAACCCTGTGAAGACTTACATGAACTCGTGCAAATTGAAGAGAGAAAAGCCAGGAGAACACCATACACAGTAACAGCAATATTTTAAGGATGGTCAACTATCAAAGGTTTAGCTACTCTGATCAAGACAGTGATCCAAGACAATTCCAAAGGACTTGTGACGAAAAATGTTCTCTACCTCCAGAGGGAACTGGTGAACTCTGAATGGAGATTGAAGCATGCTTCTTAAACTTTATTTTTCTTGTTTTATTTTGTTTGTGTTTTCTTTCTAAAATAGCTAATATGGAAATATGTTTTACATGACTTACATGTATAATTGATATCAAATTGGTTTCCTTCTCAAGAAGGGCAGGGTTGGGAGGAAGAGAAGTGGAAATAAAAAAAATAAAATTATTGTTAAAATTTTTTACATGTATTGGGAAATATCTAATGAAATAGATACAAATGTCTTTTTTTTTTTAAAAAAGAGACTTTTTTTTTCTCTCTGGGAGTTCTAAACACACCTCTCTCCATCTACATGCACACACATACAGACTTAATAATAATGGTTTACACACACACACACACACACACACACACATTTACAATCTTTAAGGTTTGCAAAACACTTTACACATTTAAATTATGTCATTTGAACCTCACAGCAATACTATGAGGTAGGTAATATTATTGCCCCCATTTTAACAATGAATAAACTGAGCCTCAGAAAGGTCAATTGAATTGTCATTGGTCATATGACTACAAAGTACCTGAGGCAGAATGAAAGCCAAGTCTTCTTGACTCCATTTCCAGAACTCAATGCACTACACTTGTGGTTTCAAATACAAATAGAAGTAGGAACCACCAAATGATATATAAGAATCACTGAGGATTGCATAGTCACTTAGACAACCACACAGGATTATGCATTTTTATCACTTCATAAAAACCTTAAAATCATAAAAGGACTATAAGAGTTGTGGGCCACATGTGGTCTGTGGACCTTATGTTTGACACCTCTACAGTACACACTGTTGCAGTCCATCCCAAAGAGATCTCTTTATCACAGACAAGTTTTTATACTCACAAGCGATGGCTGGAAAATGATGACTTGCAATTTGAATTGCTTTCAGAAATTTGAGAATCTGTGATTTTGTTCCTGATGTAATCTCGTGACTTGTACAGAACAAACTACTCTGTGGTTTGCTAGACAGTTTAATCTAAACAGCCTAATTTTGAGCACAGAATGAAGAATTTGAAGTCAAGAAGAGCTGAGCTTTAATTCTGTGTGGGACACTCACAGTGTGACTTTACATGAGTCGTTTAACTTTTCTGAGCCTCAGATTTCTTATCTTCTCAGGTTTATTCTGAGGGTTAAATGAAGTAATATATGCAAAATGTCTTGCAAACCCTATGGTACTATATAAATGTTAGCTATGATTATTATCTCATCCTCATCTTTTAGGTTGTAATTTATATAGAAATGTTTTAAGGTCACTATTCTGCTACTATTCTTTCAAAGTTAATATTCTGTGGTCTAAGTCACAGGTAGATAAACGTAACTGCTTTTTTTATAACAGAAAAAGTTTTTCTAGGATATAATAATTCTTATTCATGTTGTAGCTTTTCTCATTTTCTTTTTTCATTTAAAAATTTTTAAAAATTAATTTATTTATTCTTAGTTTTCAACATTCACTTTCACAAGATTTTGAGTTCCAAATTTTCTCCCCGTCTCATCCCTCCCCCCCACCCAAGATGGCATGCATTCTGAATACCCCTTCTCCTACTCTGCCTTTCCTTCTATCTTCCCTCACCCCTTCTCTAATCCCTTTCCCCTTCAATTTTCCTGTAGGGCAGGATAGATTTCTACACCCCATTTCCTGCATATCTTATTTCCCAGTTGCTTGTGAAAGCAATTTTTTTTAACTTTTGTTTTTAAAACTTTGGGCTCCAAATTTTCTCCCTTCCTCCCTTGCCACCCACCCTCATTGAGAAGGCAAGCAACTTGATACAGGTTATACATGTGTATACATGCAAAACACTTCCATAGTAGTCATGTTGTGAAAAACTAAGTATATTTCCCCATTTATTCTATTCTCTCTTTTGACCCTGTCCCTCCTTAGAAGTGTCTGCTTCTGATTACCCCCTGCCCCAATCTGCCCTCCCCTCTCTCATCCTCCTGCTCTCTTGTTCCCTACCTCCCCTATTTTCCTGTAGGGTAAGATAGATTTCCATTCCCAATTGAGTATGTATGTTATTCTCTCCTTAAGCCAAATCTGATGAGAATAAGATTCACTCATTCCTTCTCACCTTTGCCTGTTTCCCCTCCATTGTAAAAGCCTTTTCTTGTCTGTTTTATGTGAGATAATTTACCCCATTCTACCTCTCTCTTCCTCCTACTCCCAGTATAATCCTCTTTCATCCCTTTATTTTATTCTCCAGATATCACCCCTTCATCTTCAACCCACCCTGTGACCTCTATCTATCTATCTATCTATCTATCTATCTATCTATCTATCTATCTATCTGTCAATCAATCAATCAATCTATCTATCTATCTATCTATCTATCTATCTATCTATCTATCATCTATCTATCTATCTACATACATACATACATATAATTTTTTCCCCCTCCAAATACTCTAATACTGACAAAGGTCTCATGAGTTACAAATATCATCTTTCCATGCAGAATGTGAACAGTTCAATCTTAATAAGTCCCTTATGGCTTCTCTTTCCTGTTTGCATCTTCATGTTTCTCTTGAGTCTTGCATCTGAAAGTCAAATTTTCTATTCAGCTCTGATCTTTTCATTAAGAATACTTGAAAGTCCCCTATTTCACTAAATGACCATTTCCCCCCCCCCCCGAAGGATTATGCTCAGTTTTGCTGGGTAGGTGATTCTTGGTTGTAATCCTATCTCCTTTGCCCTCCAGAATATTATATTGCAAATCCTATGGTCCTTTAATGTAGAAGCTGCTAAATCTTGTGTTATCCTGATTATGTTTCCACAATACTTGAATTGTTTCTTTCTGGCTGCTTGTAATAGTTTCTCCTTGATCTGGGAACTCTGGAATTTGGCTACAATATTCCTAGGAGTTTTCCTTTGGGGATCTCTTTCAGGAGGTGATCAGTGGATTCTTTCAATTTCTATTTTGCTCTCTGGTTCTAAAATATCAGAGCAGTTTTCCTTGATAATTTCTTGAAAGATGATGTCTAGGCTCTTTTTTCAATCATGGCTTTCAGATAGCCCAATAATTTTTAAATTGTCTCTCCTGGATCTATTTTCCAGGTCAGTTGTTTTTCCAACAAGATATTTCACATTGTTTTCTATTTTTTCATTCTTTTGTATTTGTTTTACAGTGTCTTGACTTCTCATGAAGTTACTATCTTCCAATTGCTCCATTCTAGTTTTTAAGGAAGTATTTTCTTCAGTGAGCTTTTGGACTTCCTTTTCCATTTGGCCAATTTTTCTTTTTAGGGCATTCTTCTCCTCATTGGCTTTTTGGACCTCTTTTGCCATTTGGGTTAGGCTGTTTTTTAAGGTGTTATTTTCTTGAGTATTTTTTGGGTCTCCTTTAGCAAGCTATTGACTTGTTTTTCATGATTTTCTTGCATCACTCTCAGTTTTCCCTCTACTTCTCTGACTTGCTTTTCAAAATCCTTTTTGAGCTCTTCCATGGCCTGGTACTAATTTATATTTTTCTTGGAGGCTTTGGATGTAGTAGCTTTGATTTTATTGTCTTCCTCTGGTTGTATGTTTTGATCTTCTTTGTCACCAAAGTAAGATTCTACGGTCTGACTCTTTTTGTGCTGCTTGCTCACGATCCCAGCCAATCACTTGAGTTATAAACTCTTTGTTAAGGTAGGGGTCTGCTTCCAGTGTGGAGAATGTACTGTCCCAAGCTTTGGGGGTTTTGTGCAGATACTTGTAGGGACCTGTAAGTTTTCAATTCTTCCAAGGTGGTATGATCAAGGGTGAGGTGTTTACTCCTTTCCTGGCCTGTGCTCTGGTCTATGAGTGACCCCAAGCACTGTTTTATGCCTTGGTACTGTGAAGAGGATTCTTTCTTCACAGCCACTACAAGCTCCACCACACCAGTGCTCCTCCTCATGCTATGACCACCACCCAGAACTGTGACTCAGATCCAAGCATGGGCAAAGCAAGAGAATCCTGCTTCAGCACCAGCAAAGAGATCCCTGCAATACCCCTCTGATCAGCCACTCAATTCTGCTTTTGGTCTTTGGACCGGAAGGTCAGGAGGCACTTACCATCCTGGAGGTGCGCTCAGGGACTGGGACTGGGACCAGCTTTCCTTTAACACTACAGACACAGACTTTTCCTACTGACCTTCTAAGTTGTCTTTGGCATTCATGGGTTGAGAAGTCTGGAAACTGCCACAGTTGCCTGTGATTTAGTCTTCTGAGGCCTGCTTCTGGTTTGCTGAGGCCTATGTACCCACCCTGAACTGTGTTCCTCTCCCAGTCTGGCATGATATACTTTCCAATCAACCATCCAGATTGTTCTGGGCTGGAAATTTGTTTCACTCTGTCTTTTTGTGCCTTCTGTTGCTTTAGAATGTGTTTAAAGCTATTTTTTTCTACAGGTATTTGGAGGGGTTTGAGGGAGAGATCAAGCGAGTCATTGATTTTACTCTGCCATCTTGGCTCCCAGCTTTTCTCATTTTCAAGTGAGAAAGTTTCAATTTTAAATTTTCATTTGATGGAGTTCAGATAAAGATGGTTCTTAGTCAAGATGTTCTTCTACTATTGTACTTTGATATTTAACATTCAGTGGATTGTGTGCAATGAGGCAAAATGATTGCATTTTATAATTGAATAGAAAGTTTTGGGAATGTCAACTCCTCAATGAAATAATCTTCAGAACAATTCCAGCAGTAGACAGGATGATGGGGATGACAGTTACTTCATCCCATTCCTACATGGCTTTGATTTCTTTGACTTAGTCTTTCTTTTGAGAGCATTTCCTGGTACATAGTTTTGAAGTCATGAATATTCAGTAAGGAGATATCTATTAAGAACATTGGTGTTTTTGTTTTTGTTTTTGCTTTTTTGTTTTGTTTTAAATAAACCAGCGTTATGTCCCAGTGATTGTGGGTAACTATTTTATTCGTGATGATACATTGGTTCCAGCCCAGTTTCTTTAAAATTCAATTCTCAAAGATATTTTGGAGTTTGTAGTATGAGGATTTATTGTTTGTTAGTTTACAAAGAATAACAAGCTTCTGTTATGTAATTCTTTTTTTTTTTTTGGCTAGGCAATGGGGTTAAGTGACTTGCCCAGGGTCACATAGCTAGTAAATGTTATGTGTCTGAGGCCGGATTTGAACTCAGGTCTCCTGAATCCAGGGCCGGTGCTCTATCCACTACGCCACCTAGCTGCCCCCTGTTATGCAATTATTCTTGCCACTTGCTTGTATCTTTATAGATATTCAAGAGGTGCTAGTCTTTAAGATACGTTGCCCAGTTTCTTCCATTGCCTTGCAAAATCGGCACTGATCACTTAGTCCAAACTTGTGTTATACAACCTCAACCGGGATCTCACTGCTGCAAGGCAATAATTTTACACCTTCCTAATTAGTTCAATATCCCACTCCCCACAGCAGGTATTCAAAAACTTTTCATCTTTCCTTGAACCTCCTATGTCTCACCTTCCCTTACCCTCTAAGCTGAGAACCTTGCCTCATATTTTTCACTGAAAAATTTGAGGCCATTTGCTAAGAGCTGTCCTCTCCTCTTCATTTCAATAACTTCTGCTACTATCTTTTCCTTCACCACTGTCTCACATGAAGAGGTGACCCTTTTGCTTATCAAGGAAAACCCCTCTATATACACAAGTGATCCCATTCCATCCCATCTTCACCAGTAGATTGTTCCCTCCATCATTCCCACTTTCTCTCATATCTTCAGTCTCTTCTTTTCTGCTGTCTGCCTCTCTGCTAAATATTAACATGTTCAATTCTGTCATATCCTTGTAAAACTCTCACTTGATTCATCCATCCATGCTTGCTATCTCTCCTTTCTTTTGTAGCTGAACTCCTTCAGAAGGTTGTCTGCAATTGGTGCCACTTCTTTTCCTCTCTTTCTCTTTAGCTCTCTATAATCTGGCTTCTGACTTCATTATTCAATCAAAACAGCTCTCTCCAGAGTTACCAATGATTTCTTAATTACGAAATCTAACGGCCTTTTTTGATCTTCACTCTTTTGATGTCTCTGTAGCCTTTGGAACTGTTGATCGCCCTCTCCTCCTTGATACCCTCTCCATTGCCCCTTAATTCTACTGTCTTCCCTCTATTGATCATCTCCAATTTATCCTGCCCATGGCATGTTTGTACATAGTTGTTTGCATGTTGTCTACTCCATTAGATTGTGAGCTCCTTGAGAGGAGGGACTGTCTTTTGCCTTTCTTTGTATCCCCAGGACTTAGCACACTTCCTGGCACATAATAGTCTCCTGATATTTATTTATTGACTGACTGACACTATTCTATCCTGATTTCCCTCTTACCCATCTTACTTCTTAGTTTTCTTTGCTGGATCTTCATCTAAGTCACTCCCACTGAAAGTGGGCATCCCCTAGGTTTCTGTCTTGGGTCTCTTATCTTCTTCCTTTATATTATTTCATTGATGATCTCATCAGCTCCCAATGATTTATTTATCACCTCTAGGTTGATTCACATCTACTTATTTGGCCCTAATCTTTTTCCTAACCTTCAGTCTTACATCTCCAATTGCCTATTAGACATTTCAAACTGGATATCCTGTTGACATCTTAAACTCATCAGTCCCAAGCTGAACTCATTATCTTTCCCTCCAAACCCTTCTTGCCTCTAAATTTGTGTTATTGTTGAGCATACCATTCTGTCAGTCACCTAAGCTTGTGACCTAGATGTCACCCTAAACTCCTTACTCTTACTCTTCATGTCAATACTATGGCCACGTCATATATAATATATATGTATGCATGTGTACAAATATATATTGGCAGAATATGTGCATATGATGCTTCACAACATCTTTTGTATATATTCCCTTCTTTTCTCTCATACTTTCCTGACCCTGGTGCAGGCCCTCATCACCTCACACCTGGACTATTCCAATAGCCTGATGGTTGATCTCTCTGTCTGAAGTCTCTCCCTACTCCAGTCCATCCTCCACTCATCTGTCAAATTAATCTTCCTAAAAGGAAGATCTGGCAATGCCATCTCCTTATTCAATCAAATCCACTGGATCGCTATTACCTCCAGGATCAAATATAAAATCCTCTATTTGGCATTCAACTAAGCTTCACAACCTGTCCCCTCCTACCATTCCTGTCTTCTTATAACTTACTCCCCTAAAGTACTTGTGAATCAGTGTTACCTACCTTGTTGCTGTTCTTTGAATAAGAAACTGCATATTTCTTTGCTTTTACTCATGTTGTTCCTTACGTCTGGAATGCACTGGCCTCCCCAACCTAACTATCTAATCAAATTGGCTTATGAACCACTCCCTGTAAATTAACATTTGACCTTCTACCTGGAGTCTCTCATGTCTGGAACATTATAATATATATAATTGCTAACATTCATATAGTGCTTTAAGGTTTGAAAAACACTTTACCTCAGAATTGAAGTGATTTTTTTCAGAGTTGCATAGCTAGTAAGTGTTTGTGGCATGATTTGAACTAAAATTTTCCAAATTCTAAATCCAATATTTGATCTAGGTTCTATCACTCTCTCACCCTTATTCCATTGAATCCTCGATCTCCTTTAAAACACAACTAATTGCTGCCTCCTATGTTCCTGCCTCTCCTGATTCCCCCAGTTCATCCTGGTTCACTTCTTGAAGTGATGTCAGAAGACTTTATGTTTGTGTTGTATTTGTTCATTTGTGTGCTTGTTGCAACCTTCCAGTAGAACGGAAACCCATTAAGGGTGGGAACTCTTTCATTTTGGTCTTTATGTCTTCAGAACTTAGCACAATGTCTGACATGTAATGAGCAGCTAATGAATGCTTGTGGAATAGAATAAACATTCCACAATTCAGCAAGGTGCCACACATTGTTTACCTTTCTTCTATGCAGAAAATGAATTGTTACAAAATCTGATGTATTTGTCCAGAAAAACTAGCTTGGCAACAATGAAAGGTCTTGTTATTTCAGGATGAATTGGCTTGTGGTTTTGGCTATACGTAGAAGTACAGTAAGTTACTCTAAGAAGCAGGGTTGGAACTTCAAGCATACCCTGGAATATTGTCCCAAATTGTTTTCAAAGTAAAAGGATCATATTTTTCACAACAAATAAAATCAATGACTTTTGCTTGACAACAGGTATGAGAGAATAAAATCTTTCTGTGTTTACTTGGAAAATGGTCTCTCTTAGACAATAAACATGATTTTTGTGAGAGATCTATTGTACACCATATATTACACAGCATTTGCCTATGAACTATGAAAAAGGTTTAGGAAAAAGAATCACTTGGAATAAGCTTCCACTTATGCATATATATGCATATATAAATATGCATATGTATTATATATGGATTATTTTAACTGTGCTCTATTGGTACAAACAAACATGAACACGCTTATGATAAATGCACTGTATTATATTTTAGTTAGGGAAGAAATTATGTGCAGATTCAAGATGGTTAAAAAAAAACCCCAAAAATTTAAGATCTATTCTGCCTTTGGCAGTCAGAAAAAGGTATCTGGAACCAAAAACATATGCTTAAATTTAGCTTCACATGTGGCAGCGAGCTATTGATTGAATACTGACGTGTGCTTGAGCTCTGGGGATCTCAGCCCCCTCTCCACACCCTTCCAGCACACACACACACACACACACACACACACACACACACACACACCCCTCTAACACTGCTAGTTCTTCCTGACAGTCAGAGGGAATTTAGAGTCTATCTACTGTTGTACACTTGCTCCAAACTCCCCAGGTAATCATCAGGTGACAGGAGGAGATTATTTGAAGAACTGGATGCATCATTTGCCTGTGGTCCCTGGTATTCAAAGCAGGCTATCTCTGGAATGAAACAATGTTATGCAAAGCTGGGTCCAATTCCTTGGAGTGCACAATGGTGTGATTTGCTGCAAATCTGAGACATCTTTCAAACATGCCTAGGTCATCAACAAATTTGTCCTCTCTGATGGTATCTCAATAATGGACATGACATCCCCAAGGGGGTGGATTTCTTAAGGCAGCTGTGCCGCAGGTAGCTGGAAGCAGTGTTCTGATGGCAGGATATAATTAGCAAATTAGAATGTGGGGGATAGTTTCTGGAAAATAGGCAGGGCTCATTTCTTTCAGTTACACACTGCACGTGTAGTCTTAAAGATGAGTTTGTGTCCCTTTTATTTAATTATATTAGCGAAACTTTTCCAGGTAGACCATATAAGAGGCAAGGACTTGCCTGGTAGGACTTGCTGGACTTGCAGGTAGGGAAACCTGGGTTCAAATCTTAGCTCTAGTACTCATAAGCTGTATGACTTTGAAAAGGCAAGTTGATTTCTTTGAGATGAGTTCCTCATCTGTGAAATGGGAACAATGTCAGTTTCACAAGATTGTTGTGAGGATCAAGTGAGATAATCAATAAGTATTTAAGTTCCTACTGCGTGCCAGGCCCTGTGCTGAGTTATGAGAATACAAAGATAATAAGCTTATATTCTATTGGGGGAGGTAACATCAATTATCAATCAATAAATATACATCTACTATGTGCCAGGCACTGTACTGAGTTCTGGGAACACAAAGATATAAATAAAAGAGTCCTTGTCCTCAAAACGCTTATATTCTATTGGGGAGGTAATACCAATCAATCAACCCATAAACATTTATTAATCACCTACTATATGCCAGGCACTGTGATAGAATAAATACAATACAAATACAAAGAAAATTGAGTGAAAGGAAGCACTAACAGCTAGGGAATCAGGAAAGGCTTCATATAGGAAGTATGTACCAAGCAGAAGCATCATGGAGTTGGGAATAAAAGTCTAACTTGGGATTAGGATGGCTTTAGATTCCAGATGGCCTACATTCCAGTCTAACCTCTGCCACATGCTAGCTGTTCAACCTCATACAAGTCACTTAAGATCTCTAAGGCTAAAAGAAGTAGAAAACTTATTTTGCATTGATGAAGAGTTTCCTTCCCCTGGAGTTCCCCACACCAATGAAATCACTGGTTTGGACAAAAATAAAAAACAAAACAAAATTGAAAATAACTTCAAAGTGCTATATAAATATCTGTTAATTATGTAGTCAAGAGTTACTAGTAAAATTAGATTTTATGTAGTGAGCTGGGAGCAGGGGCATTTGTTGATTTGTGAATTGATCCCATGGATTCAGTCCTTGGTGTCAAATTCTCCATTTTGAACTGTTCAGAGACAATTTTCAATCCATTCTTTAGCCTGAGGAGCCACAGTGCATCCATTATCTCTAAAATGGAAAGTCCATTTCCTTTGGAAGAAGTATAAAGTATAGCAGAATATAGGTTCCTTGAGGACAAGGACTGTTTTTCCTTTTGTCTTTGAATCCCCAGAACCTAGCACAGCACCTCGCACATAGTAGGTGCCTCATTAATGTTTGTTTAGTGAATGAATGGATGTTGCTGTCCATGGTCACATTTCTGCACATAATTCACATTTACCTAGTGCTTTCAGATTTACAAAGCACTTTCTTCCCCTGTGAATGAAGGCATTATTTATCCCCACTTTACAGATGGCAGCTCAGAAGGGTGAAGTGACTTACCTAAGGTCACACAGAAAGCAATGTCTGATATTTCAGTCAGCTAGAACATGTTTAATGTGGCCAAGATTGGGAGCAGGGTTTGATTTCCGCAAAGACTGATTAGCTCCAGTCTGACCCACAATCATTGATTGCTTCCCTAACTTTGACCATCTATCTTGCAAATGTGTGTTGTTAGTCCAAAAGGGGTCCAATGTAAGATTGTTGATGGTTAATATGCAGATCTAGTCTGCTCTTCAGGGGGAAAGGAGCTCCTAGCATGTGTCCTATTACTCCAGGCCTTTGTATACAGGACAACTCACCCTTGTACCCCAGCCAAACCCTAACCATTTAGGGGTCCTGGCATGAACAGCAGATGAAACTTTGCTCTTTACTATTCACATGTTTGAGGACAATTCATTCAAGATTCACATAAAGTCAGCAATGGGCTTTTTCTAAATAGAGCTCAAACATCTTAAAAATAAATCTGAGCCTTTTAATGCTCTGTAATTATCTTGTCTATTATCTCATCTGCTGCTTAATCTTTCATTCCTTCCCTTGATCTTTTAAGTATATGGGGTGTGTGTGTGTGTGTGTGTGTGTGTGTGTGTGTGTGTGTGTGTGATGTTTTGCATATCTCCTGAAGCAAATTCTGGGTATTTTCAAAAGCTTTAGGTTGGGGGAAGGGCAAGGATCTGTCACATTCATAATACTTGTTTTTTTAAAAAAATTAACTCTTCAGATACCATCAAGATAACATTCATCTGAGCAGCTACACCTTGAACACTCTGATGTATCTGTGATCTTGGCTGTGTAGGTATTCCCCTCCCATGCTGCAAACTGCAGCATAACCCCATGCCTTCCCATACCATAGGACTCATATATTTTTGTCCTTAATTGAACACAGAGAGCGCTGGAGCCCTTCTTTGAGCTCTGGAGACATTGAGAGGATACCACTGGAACAACTAGACCATTCATTGGTTATTCCACACTACTGTTCTGTGATCAACCCATCTTCTTTTCCTTTCATTCACTACTTTTATGAAGACCTTTACACAACTATTTCTCATGATTCCTTCATTGTACTGGGCTGCCACTGACTCATGCCCACCATTGAATATTTAGAATTAGAAAAGCACAGAGAGTTGGAGAGGACCTCAGTGATCAACTAACACTACTCATACATGAAAAGAACCCCTGCTATAACAAGTCTCTGTTTGAGAACCCCAAGGAAGGGGAGATCACCACTCCATCTAGGAAGCCCTTTCCGTTTGTATATTGCTCTAATTTTGGGGAAATTGTTGCTGTTGTTTTTCCTGACATCAAACCCAAGCTGGTGTCTTTGCTGTTTTCATTTGCTGTTTCTGGTTCTGCCCTCTGGGGCAAAATAGAATAAATCTAATCCATCTTCCAAGTGACAGCTCTTCAAATACTTGGAGACACCCATCATTTCCCTCCTTAGTCTTTTCTTTTCCAGACTAAACATGCCTTGTTCCTTCAACTGATAGTCCTATGAGATGGACTCAAGGTCCTTCATCATCCCATTTGCCTTTTGGTAAACCTCAATGTCAAAGGTGTTAATTGTGCCCTCTCACTGTTCTAAGACTTGGATTTCAGGATGGAAACATCTAAAAATCCTGTTTGAAATGGCATATTATTGGAGACCTCATCTTTAATAATCTCAAAAGCTTCTTTACAACATAGTACATCTATTGAAGTAAATGAACTTTCTGGTGAAGGAAGGAAACACGCATTTCTTAATCTCCTGCTATGTGCCAGGGACTGTGCTAAGTACTTTACAAATTTGAGCCTTGTTTGATCCTTACAACAACCCTGGGAGGGAGCTGCTATTATGATCCCCATTTTTATATTTGGAGAAAATAAGGCAGACAGAGATTAAATGACTTGTTCAGTGTAACACAGTGAACAAGTGTCTGAAGTCAGATAGAAACTCAGATCTTCCTAAGTCCAAGTTCTGTTTTGTCCATTGCACCACTTAGATGTCTCTGAAAATAAAAAGGTGTATCTAAATGATGTTTTATGTCTCAGAAATAATATTTATGACCCTGAATATATTCAGATTGATGATGTTATCCCCTGACAATCAGTGACTTTTTAAGAGGAATGAATGACTTCAGCTTCAGTCCTATTATATGATAGGGACTCAGATGAAAGGTTTTCAAAGTATTTCCCTGTGATGTTAGTGATGCAATTCTTATCCTTATTTTACTGATGACTAAAATGACACTCAGGTGGTTGAAATGACTTGTGTATAGTCATACAACTAATGTGACTCAGAGCTGGGACTTGAACCCAGGTCTTTTGATTCTAAGACTAGCATGCTTTCCAATACACCATGCCTCCTATCTGCTGCGTCTATCAATTAATTTTGTCACAGCTAGTAAAATTATAGTGGCAGCCTAGGCATGTCCTAGCATTCAATATTGTCATCATTTAAAAAACACTTTTGAAGCACCATCTGTAAGTGGTAACATGTTAGGGTAGTACCCTGAATGAATCAATGGACATATTTCTTACCTTCTGGTAGGCTATTAAGATAAGACAGACAACAGTCATGCAGACAGATGTAAGAGACTTGTAGACACCTGAACACATATTGAACAAGTACAATAGGAAAAGGAGATAGATTAACGGGTAGATCCAATACAGTTAAATACTTGAATCAGCCAATAGCAGTAGTATGGGTATTCCAGAGGCAGCTAGTACATATGTAAGAGCACTGGACTTGAAGTCAGAATTTCAAGGTTCAAATCCTAGCTCTGATACTTTTAATGGCAAATATTTAGTAAGTACCTTGTACATTGGCAGCTAGATAGAGCACTGGGCCAGGAGTCAAGAAGACCTGAGTTCAAATCCTGTCTCAGATGCTTACTATCTATGTGACCCTGGGTGAGTCACAACCTCTGTCTCCCTCAGTTGCCTTATCTGTAAAGTGGCATAGTAGCACCTACCTCCCAGGGTTGTTGTAAAGATAAAATGAGATAATAACTATAAAGTGCTTTGTAAACCTTAAAGCACTATGTAAATGCCAGGTATTATTACATATATGTTCAAGGTACTGGGCTAGACATGACATAAAACAAGTGAAAAATATCACAGTCCCTGTTCTCAAAGGAGTCTTTTGGGAGTGGGCTACAACATGTATCAACATAATTATAATATAAAGTGGAATGTGATAGGAGCAAGAGACTGATCCAGACAAAGTGCTCCAAGAAAATTTGAGTTTAGAGAACATTTTGTATCATAGTTTGTGAGAATGTTTTGGTGGCAAGGTCCATAATGGTGAGTGCTGTCTTATTCATCATTTTCGGGTTGGACCAGGTCATGTCTGAGGCTCCTTTTAACTCTGAAGTTCTATGACGCTGCAATTTGAGTGTGTGTGTGTGTGTGTGTGTGTGTGTGTGTGTGTGTGTGTGGTGTCAGGAAAGGCTTCATGGAGGAGATGCTATCTGGGCTGAGCTCGCTGAGTGACCTTGGGCAAATCCCTTCAGTACTCTGGTCCTTGACTTCCTCGTCTATCTGTAAAACCTGGGAGTTTCAGTAAATAGTCCCTTTTAGCTCTAAATCCCAGGATCATAATCCTTTGAATCCTTCACAATTGTGGATTACAAACCACCTACTTCCTTCAAACCTTTGCCATTCTTGTCTGTAATTTCTGGAAATCTTCCGTAGAGGATTGGCCAACACTGACTAGTTCAAGGGTTCGTAACCTAGGGTTCATTACTTTAAAAAAAAATCTTGATAATTTTATTTCAACTTAATGGAGTTTTCTTTTTAATTCTACATATTTTATTTTACACATTTAAAGAAGATATTCTGAGAAGGGGTCCATAGGCTTCACCAAATTGCCCAAAGACCCAGTAAAAGAGGAAGAATCCTTCCTCATGTTTTTTGTACTTAGCTTGTAGGGAGAGAGTAAATGATTTGTATTTACTTAGTTGTGCAAGTAAGTAAATAAGCTTAAACAAACTTGCTACTTTCCTAGTAGAGTGTAAACTTCCTGAAGGCATGAGCTATTGTTTTTGTCTTTGTATCCCTAGGACCTCCTTAGTAAGCCCAACACTTTTGTTGAATTTAATTTTAATGTTTTGTACCATCCTTGGGCTGTCTTTTTGCTATCCCTCACTCTCCACATATTAACTGGATCCCCTCTTTTTCTAGGAATGTCTGGATGTCTTTATGACACTTTTCAAATGCAAACTACCATTGGTGATATAACCCACAAAACCATAACTCACATTTATTACAGCAGTTCAAGGTTTGTAAAACACTTTCCTCAAGAAAATCCTGTGAAGTAGGCACTGCTTCAGCTAACTTATGCTTATCATTTTAAGAAAATTTAAAAGGACTCTCAAAATATAATAAGCAAGTAAATAAAAAAAAACACATAAAATTAACAAACCAACCACATTCCTCATGTGATGGTGAATAATGGGTGTTTCATATTCAATCAGTTTGAAACTGGGACCCACACAAGGAGTTTAGGCCAAAGGAGAAAAATCCCTCCTTATAGAGAATCCCATTTTCACCCATACTAAGGGTTGCAGCCTTACTTTTTTTTTTTAATTTGCAAAGGAGTACTGATTTTTTTTTTCCCTTCTTTTACAGATACAGGGAAAGTCACATAAGGTTTTTCTTTTATGGGGAAAGTGCCCCAATATGGAGCCTTCAACAATTTTTGGCAAGTGGAGACATTCTCCTCAGTCCATTTTAGATCTGGCAGCAAAAGACGCATATTACTAGTCAGTCAGCAACTGCCTACACCAGATGTTTTCCTTGAGCATGAGCGTTGACGCTCCATTTGGCCTTTTCAGAATTGTAATGCAAAAGGAGCAGAAATAGCCCAGGAGGCAGCATGGCCCAAGCCAAAACAAGACACACACACAAAAAACAAATTATACACACACACACACACACACACACACACACACACACACACACACAAAACCCTGGCCTAGGACTTGTAGAAATTGAAACTTAGCTATAGCTTTGCCATTGAAAGAGTCCGTGGCCTTGAGTCTATTTCCCCATCTGTTGGGAGATAAAAACCCTTGGCAAAGCTTTGGCTGGTCACAAAGACCCCAGGAATTATAGTTCTTCCCAGCTTGGGAGAAGACAAAGCTTATATAAGATCAGAATTGGAGGGCAGGGTTTTTTTTTTTTTTGGCCCCACATACACTGGGATTTGAAGGGCTCTTGAAAGGAGATTAGAAGAGAAAGGTGGCAGGTGGTCTTCATGGCTGTGACAGCAGGTGGCTGTGACATTTGCAGTTCCCCTCTTGAAGACCATGATAGATGCCCCATAAATGGACGGAGTTTGTGTTTGACTGTGTTCTTATTCCAAGCATCCCCTCTAAAAATAATGAGGGATTTCACAGAGAAATGGAGGGGTGGATTTGTGGGGAAAAGATGGTGGGGAGGGAGAGGTTCCATGAAAATGTGAGCTCCTGGAAAGAAAGGCACTCAACCAGATTGATTAAAGAAATGATTCCTTGCTATGATTTATAGCCAAGATGCAAATTCAGCTGATGTTTGCCTCAGCAAAGAGAAGCAGCAATAAATAGCTTGCTTTCTGAATGATTTTCCCACCACAGTTGAACCCTTCATATTTGGCTTCCAGGCACTTTGGCGAAGGGTTAGAAGAGAAGACAATTTTCTGTTTCTTCTAAAGAAAAAACCCTTCACTTCCCAGCCTGTCAGTGACAGCTGTCAAAAAATCCTTTGGTGAACTCTGGACTTAGAAATAATGGGACAATCTGAGTAAAGTTATCTGGTGAATCATTTCCTGATGTGCTATGAAGCTGCAAAGTTCATTGGAATATCAACCAAAGAGCAAGAATATTGCTCATCTCTCAGTCGTAATAAACACAACTTTTCTGAATCCTGTTAGACTACCCCTCCACTGCCTTCGAGAACACAGGGTCACTTCCGCACTACAGTGAGGCACTGTGTGTGAGGAGTACAAAGAAAACCAATTACCTTGAAGTATAGCCATAAAAACATAAAAAACCCTAAATTTTTAGAACCCCTTTCTAAAATTTATCTCTAAGAACTGAGCTGAAGCCTACTGGGATCTAATTTAATTTATATTCTTTGAGGTTAATTTGCAGGAGGTTTAATTCATAGTAAGTCTTTGGGTGACTTTGACTGATTTATATCTACAATGTTGTCCTGACAACATTTTGGGGTTCCTTTCTGAGTTTCGGGATGGTTTGAAGGAACTAAAAGATAGAATGAGTAGTTATCTAGTTTGCCTAGGTAATGGCAGTCAAGATTGGTCTCAATGTATCTATCATCTTATTGTTATTTAGTCATACCTGACTTCATACTCCCATTTGGGGTTTTCTTGGCAAAGATACCAGAGTGGTTTGCCATTTACTTCTCTAGCTCATTTTACAGATGAGGAAATTGAGGTAAACAGAATTAAATGACTTACCCAGGGTCACATAGCTAGTAAATTGTCTGAGGCCAGATTTTAACTCAGGTCTTCCTGGTTCCAGGCCCAGTGTTCTATCCACTGCAATACCTTTAGATGCAAACCATGCTCATAAAAATAACTGCCTCCTTCTTCCCAGAGAAAGTTGAAACTGTCCAATATGAAATCCCTCCCTTCATTCCTCCAAGAATCTGCTTCAAAAAGCATTTATTAACTGCTTTCTCTATGCAAGGCACTTGAGATACAAATACAAAAATAATTGTCTACGCCCATAGGGAGCTTATAGACTGTCCTGGGAGACAACATACAGAGACGTATGTGTATAAACAGAATAAACAATAATGAAACATTTGTATAGCGCCATAAGATTTGCCAAGTATTTTACATATGTTAGCTAATTTGATCCTCACAACAACTCAGTGAGTTCAGTGCTATTATTATTTTACAGGTAAGGAAACTATTGTATAGGTAGTGAAGTGACTGGCCATGGGTCACACAGATAGGGAGAATCCAAAGCAGAATTCAAACTCAAGTCCTACACTCCATTCACGGTGCCACCTAGTTGCCTACAATACAAAAATAACAAATAAACCAAAAAACAAAAAACAAAAAAACCGTCCAATCCCCTCCCCCTAACCAAGGTAGTTTAGAGAGGGAGAGCATTAGGAGAGGATAAAAATGACTCCTTGTAGAAGGTGAACTCTTGATTTGATTCCTGAAAAAAGTAAGGGAGGTGATATGGAAAGAGGCTCCAGATATGGTGTTCAGCGGGTGAAGAACAGCAAATAGGACAGGTTAGCTAGATCTAAGAATACAGGAAAGGGAGTAATGTGTAATAACGCTGGAAAGGGGTTTGGGATGAGTTTTAAAAGCCAAAGGATTTTATATTTGATCCTAGAAGGAGACACAAGAGGTTTTTGAGAAAGGGAGTGAGGTTGTCAGACTTAAGCTTTAGGAAAATCACTTTGGCATCTGGGTAGTAGATTTGAAAAGAGAAGAGGCTTGTTGCAGGGAAACAGTTGAGAGACTACTGTAAAAGTACAGATGAAACTTGGGTCTTCTCCCAAGCTTAATGCCAGGTTCTGCTGCTGCCATTGCATCCCTGAAACAAGACGTTGAAGGTCAGAGTCAATGGATTTGGCCGTATCAGGCGCCCGGTGACCAAGGCTGCGTTCACCTCAAGTGCAGTAGACATCATGGCCATCAGTGACTCCTTCATTGATCTCAGCTACATGGTTTATATGCTTCAATATGATTCTACCCATGGCAAGTTCAAGGGCACTGTCAAATATGAGAATGGAAAGTTGGTGATCAATGGAAAAGCCATTACCATCTTCCAGGAGCGGGATCCCACCAATATTAAATGAGGAGATGCTACAGCTGAGCATGCTGTAGAGTCCACTGGAATGCAAAAGACTGGGGCTCACTTGAAGAGTGGAGCCAAGCCAGTCATCATCTCTGCCTCTTCTGGTGATGACCCAATGTTTGTGATGGGAGTGAACCATGAGAAATGTGATAATTCCCTTAAGATTGTCAGTAATGCCTCCTGCACTATCAACTGATTGGCCCCCTTGACCAAGGTCATTCATGACAACTTTGGCATTGTGGAAGGACTCATTGCTACAGTCCATGCCATTACTGCTACCCAGAAGGCAGTAGATGGCCCTTTTGGCAACCTGTGATGGGCATGGAGCTGTTCAAAACACCATCCCTGCTTCCGCTGGTGCTGTTAGGGCTATAGGCAAGGTCATACCTGAGCTGAATGGGAAGCTCACAGGCATGGCCTTCCATATTCCTACTCCTAGTGTAATCTATTGTAGATCTGACCTGTTGCCTAGAGAAACCTGTCAAATACGATGATATCAAGAAAGTGGTGAAGCAAGCATCACAGTGACCCTTGAACAGCATCTTGGACCAGGTTGTATCTCTTCTACCGCTCTTCTACATTTGATGCCGGCTCTGGTATTTCTCTCAATGACTATGTTGTCAAGCTCATTTCCCGGTATGACAATGAGTATGATTATAGCAACCATGTAGTAGACCTCATGGTCTACATGGCCTTCAAGGAGTAAAGTGGAAAGCCATGGACCTTCATCACCAGCCAAAAAAGGAGATCCATCACTGGTGAGCCTATGTTCCTAACTTATGTTCCTATACTGGGGATCTCATGTCTCATTCACATCCTTGTCCCAAAACACCCCTGTGGTAATGGGGAGAAGCCTAAAGTTCTATATTGTGTACCATCAATAAAGTCATCACATTCAATGCAGAAAAAGTACAGGTGAAAAGTCATGAAGGCTTGAACTAAGACTGTGGCTGTGGAAATGAGAAGGGAGTAGAGAGGCAAGAGCTATTGTGGAGGTAGAAATAATGTGATATGGCAGTTGATTAGATATGTGAGGTAAGGAGTCAAACATTACACTGAGGTTGTGACCAGGGAGGCTGGAAGGGTGGTTTTGCCCTCAAAAGAAACATAGAAGTTTAGAAGGGAGGACCATTTTGGGAAAAAGAAAAGAGTTCTGTTTTGGGTATGTTGAGTTTGAGATGCCTATGGGACATCCCGTGTGAGATGTGCAGTCGGTGATATAAGACTGGAGTTGAGAACAGACCATGAGACTGGTAGAAAAACATTGGGTTTATTTGTGTAGAGATAATAACTAAACTTGTAGCAGTGAATGAGGTCATAAAGTGAGAGAGTATAGAAAGAAAAGGTGGGTGGCTCAGCCTTAGGATAAACACACATTTCAGGGGAACACGGTGTGGTAAGGCTGATGAGCCAGCAAAGGAGACTGAGAAGAAATAGTCAGATAGGTAGGAGGAAACTTAGGAGAGAGCAGTGTCACAAAAAGAATATGTGTGTGTGTGTGTGTGTGTGTGTGTGTGTGTGTGTGTGTGTGTGTGTGTGTGCGTGTGTGTGTGTGTGTGTGTGAAATGCTGTTGAGAGGTCAAGAAGAAAGATTGAGAATTCCCTAACTTTAGGGAAAGCAATTCTGTCTAGCGACAGACTCAGCAACTATATTTCAAAGGGTCATAGAAAAAGAGTTATCTTTATTCCTCCCCAAGGCTTCCCCCTTGTTCCCCTTCCCGCCTGCCTCCTCCAAGCTCCTTGTTTCAGGAATCACTCCTGCTATCTCAAACATGTTTAAGCTCTCCTTCACTGGCTCCTTCTCTGTTTATATTCTAATGGGGAAGACAACATGTAAATAAATAAGTACAAATGATAAACTGGCTTTTATCTGCTTACATATGTGCTTAGACATCTCCATTCTTAACACACACACACACACACAAACCTTTCTTTGGCCTTTCTACGCCAATCAGGTACGCTCTCTCCTCTTCATTACTGAACTTTCCCCCAAATTGCCTGTATCTAATGCTTATAGCTCCTTTCTTCCTAAGCACTGTGTCCTTAGTCCTTTGCAATCGGATTTCTAAACTCACTTCTTTACTGAAATAGCTCTCTTAAAGGTCACCAATGACCTCTGAACAAATCAAATAACCTTTTCTCAGTCCTCATCTCCTTTGTGGGATACTTTGCTTTCTGGGAGTATGCTCAGGAGACAAAAGAACAGAGGGAAAAGCTTGATTTGAAACTTTTGGAGGACTATATTATTGCTACTGAGGCAGATTGGTATTAAGATCAGGGCCCTTTATGCTGGTCAGTTGGTTTCAAAGTATCTTAAGTTTAAAATAATCTCCTATTTATTTCTATAGAGGTAAGTAAAAGTTCTTTGGAGGGTCAGTCCAACTTCTTCCCAAGACTTGGCAGGCTGAGAGCAGAAGTGGAGCAAACAGATATTGGGGTTGCCCAGAGTGAGGGTTTGACTTGCCAAGCATGGTGGTGTAAGTGAGAAACACCAAATAATTGGCCACAAGGATCCAGTTCAGTAAGGAGTCAAAAGGATCCAGAATGGGGCTCAGGGACTGGGAGAAGTTGAAAGGGTCTAGAAATTATACTGAGAAAAGCATGTCCGCTAAGTATAAAGGATTAGGAAATTCAGTACTTACCATCCAAAATTTTACTCACCCCATTTCAAAACTTCAAGTTTCCACTATTTCCTCAGTGTGATCATTCCCTCCACAGAAAAAGAGGCAAAATTTCTGTGCTTTGGTTCACCATTTACAACTTCTAGTGTTCATTGCCAGTTTTATTTGGTGGGAAATCCTCTGATGATGGACATCCCTGAAATTTGCTAGGCCCTTACTTAAAATCCTTACTTGAAACAGGCACATGTTTGAATGCCTTACATCTTGGGAGGGCCCTACCAGAGCTCAGCAGTTAATTCAGTAGCATTCGTTAAGTGCTTACTCTATGCCAGGCACCAAGCTAAAGATTTTTCTGCTCATCTTGTCTTTGAGAACCCAGGGCCCCCTTCACACCACAAAGAATAGGAATGGGTCTTTAGTGGATCAAGAAACCCAGTAAGAGAAACAAATTTATGAGATATGTAAAGAAAGAATTATCTTGCTAACTGTCCAATTCAGCGATTAGATTCATTTTTACTATGTTCTTTTATGATTTAAGTTCATGTATTTGCACATGTACACATACTTCAAAAAAGCCATGATTTCATCAGTTTGGGACCTTCCTTCATAGATGTAGACTCTATGCCTTCGTTGGTGGACTTTGTGAATTCGTGACTCAAAGCATCTGTGTCCAACCTGTAGAAGGGCTTCTTAATCAAGACTGTTTGCCTACATGTATACATTCCTGGTTTGTACTTAAGGTATTTCTAGGTTGGTTGGACCTTCCAGAGACTTTACAGAGCTCTATTGGCAATGCACTGAAGAACCCAGAGTTTTCTCTATACATCACAGAAGGATTTATGTAAAGGATATTGTTCTTTTATTTAAATCTGAAACCAAACAGAAAAGACCTGTGGAATTTCAATATGATTTTAAATTCTTTTGTCATTTTTTTTAACATTACCTTCCACTGATACAGACATTAAAATGGGTTAGTAAATCCTTGTAAAAATTTATGGCCTTTATGAATGGATGTTTTTAATATTTTCAATTGTTGATTTATAGGAGAATTTCTTGTAGGCATGAATTGTCTGTTTAATATTAAAAAGATTCATGCAGAGAGCCATCTGTTATGTGATCAAGCATGGAAATTCTTTACCCAGCTTTACGTCAAGAGGAGCTTGAATGTTGGTCAAGCTTTAAATATCCTTAAGCTTGGTTTCTATTTAGAATGGAAAGGTGAATGACTTGGATGCAGGAAATGATGTCTTTTTAAATATTCAGTTGCCATGTTGGAGAAATCTTTGGCCAGGTCATGGCTTTAAAGTTATTATTCCTTAAATTTGTCTCATTACTCTGTCCCAATGATCACAAAACATTGCTCTGAGGAAAAGAAGATGTGAGTAATTATGTATTTATTTTGCTTTAGCATTATCTTTGCCTACTATTGCAATTAAGTCACTGCAGTTCTCCAAATCAGTGTTCCATCCTTTACATGCCAAGATGATGTTAGATGCCACCACCAAGCAAACCTGTACTTTGACTAGAATTTTTTTTTTTGCCTTGGTATTGGCAATGAAAATGAGAGTGATCTATGGGCAACTCTCTCCTTCTGTGCCTCTTTGCTGAGGTAAGATATCTTTTCTGGTTCAATAGTAAAGTCTATGATCATGAAATACGGTGAAATTAATCTATTTGGGGGGGTGTCAAACTTGAATTTGCCTCATAATATCCCCCACCCAACC
Organism: Phascolarctos cinereus; assembly: GCF_003287225.1. Lineage (NCBI taxonomy): Eukaryota > Metazoa > Chordata > Mammalia > Diprotodontia > Phascolarctidae > Phascolarctos > Phascolarctos cinereus. Next base: position 121,631,882 of record NW_027555847.1, on the reverse strand, counting down.
TTTCTAATTAACAGATTAAGTGATGGAGGATATAAAACCACTTTTTAAATATTTTTAAAGAATATAGCAAACACGAATTTAACTAGTGTTAACATTAACTACTGTTAAACATTAATTTAACTACTGTTATTATAAATGTGAGATTTATATCAAATGACCAATGAGTAAACATGATATTAGAAAAAGATACAGACATTCTTATCATTAATAAAATGAGAAAACAAAAGGAAATTGCTGATGAATGTAAGGGTCACTCATAGTTCACTTTGGAAAGACAAAGAAAGGCATAGAATTGGTTTCATGTACTGTATCTGAAAGTAATAAGAAACATGAGATACTGGGCTATTTGGTCCTGGTTTGTGATGAGTATGAGCAAAAAGAGCACCATGGAGATAACTGTAGCTTATGTACTAAAGTCTGTTGAATGGGATGAAGAAAGAGAAAGAAAAGTTGTACAAAAAAACCTGACAACTCCCTCCTGTGGTAGAGGGAGTTTCTGAGTTGGAGTTCCCAATACTAGTAAAGTCATAGGGCTGGTGTGCCAAATTCCCAAAGAATTTGCTTTTCTTTGGCTTGCTAAATTTTTCCATTGATCTGAATTGTTCACACTTGACAGTATTTTGTGATCTTGGCTCTGAGAAATGAAATATGATTTATAAAATTCAAATACTTATAAAATAGAAACATACTTGCAACTGCTAGCAATCACTAAGAATAAGGATAACAGCCCTCATTTATATGGTGGGTGCTTCAATGTTATAAGTCATTTCCCTCACAAGAGACGTAGGACATAGGTAGTGCCAGTCCCATTATTCCTGTTTTACAGATGAACCTAAGGCTTAAAGAGTTTGAATGATTTGCTGAGGGTCACCTAACTGGTAAACATCAGAGATGTGACTTGAACTCAGATCATCTAACTTCAGGGCCAGGGCTCTTTCCACTATACCATGAAAGAACTCAGAATTTGTCTTAGCCATCAACCACTAAGTCCCTTTGTTAGGCAAAGATAAATAGCAGCTGAGGGAGGCATCTGTGTAGTCAAAGTTCATTTATCAGATATCTTGGAGGAGGGTGGTAGAAAATGAAGCAATATCAATCTCGCTAAACTTCACAATACAAACAAGCTTAACTAAGCCAGATCATCATGAAAACATTTCGAGATAAAAGTAGAAGTGGGACAATAAGCACAAGCAAACTAGAACAGATGAGTTAGTTCTTTGGGTTGGCTGTGGGCAGCTAGGTGGTGCAGTGGATAGAGCACTGGGCTTGGAATCAGGAAGACTCATCTTTCTGAGTTCAAATCTGACCTCAGGCATTTACTAGCTGTGTGATGCTGGGCAAGCCACTTCACCCTGTTTGCCTCAGTTTCCTCAGCTGTAAAATAAGCTGGAGAAGGAAATGGTAAACCGCTCCAGTATCTTTGCCAAGAAAACCCCAAATGGAGTCACGTAGAGTCAGACACAGCTGGACAACAACAATGCAGTCTAATTGGTGACAATAATGGAAGTGCCATGCTTGTACTTTACCATCTCAGTATCCAACATAGTATGTGAAGAAGTGCAGAAGAAAAGGCAATGGGTCTAAAGAAGATGAAATTGGGAGGAGTGGCTAGACCTAATAATATATATATATATATATATATATATATATATATATATATATATGTATATACACATATATATATATATATACACACACATACATACACACACAGAGGTTATATATGCATATATGTGGGTATGTATGTACATATATACAATACATCTACACATATATACACATACACACACACACAGACAGTTCAGGATGGATGCAAAAAAGGGGCACTTAAGGATCAGTTCTCGTGTTAGTTTGAAGAAGGGCAAATTCTAAAAGAATGGAAAAGATCACAAATTTACTACCTCTCACAAAGGAAAAAAGGACAATATGGAAACCTTTAGCAACTACTTTCCCCACTTTCTCATCTCTAAAATCTTTTTAAGAATCATCTCATACATTGAGATAACCTCAGTGATAGCATAAGAGTAGCATTGTTGGATTTAGGGACCTTACGGATCTTCTAGTTTAACCCCTTCATTTTGTATTTGGGGGACCTGAGGTTCGGAGCAGTGGGGTGAGTTGTCTAAGGTCACAGAACTATTACTGTAATCAGAGAAGATCTTTGAACCTAAAATGTCTGACTTCTAGCTGATACCCCTTGCATTACACTAAAATGAGATGAAAAATGTAGAGAATATGACTTCCTACCATATTGATTTTGTAAAAATTGCATTTATCTTCGCTTCACTGAAGTCCTACTGTGATACATCATTATAATGAAGAGACAACCCGTGTTCAATAAAGATATGCCCACGTTTCACAAAGTCTGGCAGGTCCCAATAAGCCGGAGGGGCTCTGAGTTATTAGTCTAGTGTAACCTCCCACCTGGACACCTGTCATCCTCGTCTAGCTTGTTTCAGAAAGGCCATCAGATAAAGGTGGCTTAGTGGCTACAGCAGGGCAAGGAAAACCTAGATCTCAGCCACTTAATAGGTGGGTGACTGCGAACAAGTTAAGCAACTGCTTAAGCCTCAGTTTCCTTACCTATAAAATGGGGATAATAATGGTAACTCCCTCCCTCCTGGGGTTGCTTTAACAATCAAATGAGATGAACATTTGTAAGGCAATTTGTACATCTTGAAGTGCTATATAAATGCTAGCTATCATTACACTGCCAGTTAAGACAATGATGGTTTGTAATCAGCATATGTAAAAAGAGGACTCAAATAAATGAACTAAAAATATTGAAATTTAAAGTACTTAAATATCTGACTTGGTAGGACAAATGGCTGCCTTTAAGGCTTTCTTTAGATAAGGTGTCTCCTGTCTCCCATGAACAGATACATCAAAATGAGAGAATTATAGATGTGAGTCTTAAGATACTAGGATTTGGTAAACACACTGGACACTAACATTAAATGAGGTCTTCCAGACCTGCATGACCCCTTGTAAGATATCATGCAGAAAGTTTCCTTTCTTTTTTTAACCTCCAATAATGGTTTCATACTCCACCCTGTAAAACATTCGATGCATAAAATTTTGAATAAGGTTCACAAATGAGTAATACTGGTTAATAGGATTGCATAAGTCATCCGCCTTTTCAGGGCACCTGTGGAGTGTCCTATGACCCCAGAATCATTGTGTGCACTCTATTTCTCTTCTGTGCATGTATTCTCAGCCTTCCCTATTTTCCCTATTCTCACCCATCTTTACTTTAAAATTATTTTTTTCCCCCGAAGGATATGGTATCCATCCTTGTTTTTATGTAGTTCTATAAACAAATTTATTTAATGAAAAAAATATTTTAATAAAAAATAAAAATAAAATAAATTTTTATTTTTTTGCACATATGCAAATCTTATTTTTCCTTCCTTCTCCTCACCCCTTTCCACTCAAAACCAACGTCAGAAGGGATTCTTTTTCAGGTATGGATTAGAATCAGAGCTGAGGAAGTCTGTCTTGAGGCCACGTGGGGCCCTATACATCCTTGGGTCTGGCTTTTTGACTGAGTTCAAGTTTTACAGAACAAATCTGTAAATGGATTTGTTCTGTGAAGCTGGATTCAGTCAACAAGCCTCGCTTGAGGACCTAGATCTAATCATTAGGTGGATCCTAAGGGCCCACACAACTCTGAAAATATGTGACTCTGGGAGGTGCAAATCCCATGAGAATCTTCCCAAAAACCAAAGAGAAGAGTTCTTAGGGTCATAGATTTAAAATCAGAAGGGACATTAGAATTCAAACTCATTTTATAGGGGAAGACATTGATTCTCAAAGTGATTCAGTGATCAATTTGAAAGTAACACAGCTAGTTAATATCAGAGTCAGGACTGGAACCCATGTCCCCTGAATCAAATTCCAGCGTTATTTTTCACACACTATTTTTTTCAAAATTCTCCATAGTGTCACTGTCTATTTGTAGGCCAGATATTCCTTTTGTTCTGCATATTCTGACTACAATTCTTAAAATATTCTTGTGATGCCATCAGACTGGGCCTGGAGAATGGGGACCTTGCCATCTAATGCCATTTCAATTTTGTAGTAACCAGCCTAAGATCTGGCTTCTTGGAACCCTCTACTAGTTTCTCCATGAGAACAACTCTCCTCCTCCTTTCTCCCCTTTTTTGTTTGGGCTTCTCAAAAGCCTAGCATTCCTGTGAAGGCAGATCACAGTTTTTTTCTCTCCTACTTCTTTCTTTTTACTGTTTCTAACAACAGCACATAGCCATCCTATGTTTGTTTTTTTTTTTTAAAGGAGTTGGTTACAAGCATTTCAGGGGATTGTTGTAGGTGTGGTCCAACTACCTGGAATTAGGACGGTCATAAGTCTCTCCTACCATTTTCCCCATGAATCAAATGGCTGTGTGGTAAGTTGAGTTACCTTTCTATTAAATAAAAAGGCACAGCCCAAGGCACAATTCATATATCCAAACAAGGTTTATTGAAGCATCTAGTATAGATGGGTGGATCCCAATAATAGTGAAGGGTGTTGCATTAGGATTGTCTCCAGTACTCTCTCTAGCCATGGTTCCTCTTCATTTTCCATATCAATGGTGAGCTCCTTCTTCTGTGGAGAGCTGCAGCCCTACTCCAGGCTTAGCTCCTCTTGCCAATATAGAAAAAAGCTTCACTTATAATGTGTAATTAATGTCTGTTATTTTTTATCTGAGTCTCAGATGTTTTGCAGACACTGATATGGCAGTATTCAAGTGGCCTGGTTCATGGCTGTCACTTTTGGGGATTTCTATATTCAGCTATACACAATAATCTTCCTGCATGACTTTGTTGGTGGCCATTATCTTGGAGTGAGTCATCTGCCTGGTGAAATTTCTCAGGTAATCTTAGTGGTAGCCTTGTAAAGTACTGTTATCTTAGAGTGGGAAGTCTACCCAATGAGAATTCTCAGAGCTTAAGAACCTTTTCATCCTGGAAGCTCCCTCTAGCCTTGAAATCCACATATTGGAATGTGGCAGACATTCCCCCTCTTTCCCCATTCTCCCTCCCCCACTCCAGCAAATGCCTCAAACCCCCAAACCACTGATCTTTTAACAAATAAGCAAAGAAGTTATAACACATTTTACTTAGATCAGACTAGACCTGTGATTTCATTGACATTAGAAACTCCCAATAAGGTGACTCTCTCCACCAATACTGTATGGCACCTTCTCTGTAATTTGTAGTCTGGAGGTAGTGAAGGGTTAAGAGACTTGTCTGGATTAGCATAGCCAGTAGATGTCAGAGTCAGGACTTGAACTCAGTTCATCTTGATAGCGGACACCCAGTATAGAGTCTTTCCCCCAAGGTGAATAAGAATTGTCAATTTTTTGTTGTTATTCTGTTGTGTCCAACTCTTCATAACCCCATTTGGGGTTTTCTTAACAAAGATATTGGAGTGGTTTGCCATTTCCTTTTCTAATCCATTTTATAGATGAGGAAACTGAGGCAAATAGGATTAAGTGACTTGCCCAGTGTTACACAGTTAGTAAGTGTCTGAGGCCAGATTTGAATTTAGGAAGATGAGTTGACTTCTTGACCTCAGGCCTGACACTCTATCTACTATGCCACTTAGCTGCCCTGAACTGTAAGTTAGGTTACTGGTAACTTTGGGGGAACTATTCTTATAACTCATCCCTCTCCAGGCTGCACTTTAGACTACTATGCCACAGAATGTCCCAGAAACCTTTTTATCCTTGAAGCTCACTCTAGCCCTGGAATCTGTACATCGGGTCCGTCTTTCCCCTGATTAGGGTCTCCCAGAACCTCTACGGTTGTTGTTCAGTCATTTCAACTGTGTCTGACACTTTGTGACCCCATTTGGGGTTTTCTTGTAAAGATATTGCTATTTCCTTCTCCAGCTCATTTTACAGATGAGGAAACTGAGGCAAGCAGAATTAAGGGGTTTGACCAGAATCACACAGCTAGTAAGTGTCTGAGGCTGAATTTGAGCTTAGGTCTTTCTGACTCCAAGGCCAGTGCTCTATCCACTGTGCCACCTAGCTGTTCAAAGAACCTCTGTTACTCTTAGGCCAATCTGGTTGTAAGCTTCCCCAGTTTTAGTGAGGCCAATCCTTATACAATAGATATATGGTCTATAACTAGACCAGTACTTAAGGCTTTTCCAGTTTGAAGGACCTTTTAGGCCTTCCATTATTTGGACTTGTTTTCAAGAAATAAGTCACTTCCACACTGCAACGACACACTCAGGCAGAACTTTAGTGGTGGTTGCCATATCTACAATCCAGAATCAGAGAACATTACTCCCTAATGACTATATTTGTTCAAAGGTTTTCCCAATGCATTTTCCCAGGAAGGAAATGAAATACAATTCTATGCTGTGGAGAGTGAGAGACTGAAACAGGAAGGATAAGGACCCACAGGGTAGGAAGATTAGCAGCACTAGAACTCAGATGGGAAGCAGTTGGGATAATGTTTTCCCTCCCAAACTCCAAGGGTTGAAGAAGATTGAAATAGACATGAAATTTGGAGGAGTGGATGGGAAGGTTGGTGGTGATGTGTCCAGATGCAATGAAAGAACTTGTGGTCAGTGTCAGAGGGTAGAGGAAGGTGGTTTGGGAGAAAAATTCAGTAGTCTGCATTTTGGGCACAAGCTTGTCAGAGAAGAATTTATTAAATTATTCTAATTCTATACATCCCTGCTTAGAGACAGAAATCCAAAAAGGGCAGAGTTTCCCCTAGGCCTTTGCTAAATTTTCTGACAGACCATTTTGGAGTTACAATTTATAGTGACCTGAAGACAAAATTCCACAATAAAACAGGTAACAGTTTTGAATCATCCACCAAAAGAATGGTTTCTCACATAGAATCATTTCCTTAAATCAATCCAATGACCTACCCTTCACTGGTCATGACCCTAATTAAAGTCATGACCTTAATTAAGTTAAATTGCCCTCATTCTAAGTCTGGGTTACCCTCCCCTCATCCTGGCCCTGATCCATTTTCCGGGAACTTAAGAGGGCCTTCTTAAACTTCGGCCCAGTTTTCTATCAGAAAGTGTTTAGGCCTTTGCTAAGAATGATATAAGAAGAGCTCACTATTGTACCTTGTTTTGGCAGGGATAGTGAAAGACTTCAAGGTTTCTCATTCAGGTGGAACCAAGGACTTCAAGGTAAAGCACTGTCATAATATTACTTTGTAATTTGTAGCCTAAAAAGGGAAGGGGGAAAGGAAGAGGGCTTAGTACCTTTCCCATAGGATGTGCCCTGCCATGACTGAGAGAAGTATGATTAGGGTGTGAAAATGTATGCGATTGTGGGTTGGGGAGGATGAATAATAATAGTCAACATTTATGTATCACTTTAGTTTACAAAGCACTTGATGTACAGTTGGGCATCTGGCTCTCAAAATTATTCATGAAAGGGGGTCGGAGAGTACAGGTACCATAGCCCCATCTTATAGATAAGGAAATGGAGGCTAGGGAATGAATTTTGCTCTCCAGAAGCTGATGAGAGACAATTTACATAATTCTAATAATCTGTAATTCTACAATCAACATTTATGACCTTATGTCAGATCCTATCTACCTATCTATTCATCTGCTTTTTATTTTTCAATTTATTTTGATTTATCAACAATCACTTCCATATGCTTTTGAGTTTAAAATTTTTCTCCCCCTTCCTCCCCACCACCCTCCCCGAGATGGTGCACAATGTGATATAGGCTATACATTTACATTCCTATTAAACATATTTTCACCTTAGTGAAGTTGTAAGTAAAAATTAAAACCAATAGGAGGAACCATCAGAAAGAGGAAACAAAACTCAACAGAAGAGAAAAAAAAATAGCGATTCAACTTTCACAGTTATGATTGCTATCTGTATCTTTTTCTCCATCCTTTTCCCCCGTTTATGCTTTTCTTTCTCCTCTCTCCCTTCCCCCTCAAGCACTTTGCTTTTGACCACTGCCTCCTTCAGTCTCTCCTCCCTTCTATTATCCCCTTCCCCCCTCTTCCCCTTCGCCCCCACTTCTTCTTCCCTCCCTTCCATCCCCCCTCCCTTTTCTTTCTCCTTTTCCCTCCTAGTGCCCATAGGGCAAGTTAGATTTCCATACCTAACTGATTATATTATTCCCTTCTGGAGCCAAATCTGATGAGAGCAAGGTTCAAACAATGCTCACCCCCCTCCTTTCTTTCCCTCTGCTGTAATAGGATTTTCTGTCTTTTCCTGTAATGTAATTTACCCTTGTCTGCCTCCTCCTTTCTCAGTACATTTTCTAAGATCAGACTAATCCACTTACTTGGGATCTATTTACCCACTTGATTAGATTTTTTTTTATCATTACATCAAAGTCAACTAATATCCACCCCCTTTATGTATACTCCTTTAACATGGTGTAATAACAATGCAGTTCTCAAGAGTTGCAAGTGTCATCTTCCCTTGTACGGATGTAAACAGTCCACGCTTATTAACAACATTTTGTATCTTTCTGTCCCATTTACCTTTTTATGTCTTTCTTGAATCTTGTTCTTGAAGATCAAATTTTTTGTTGAGCTCTGGTCTTTTTATGAGGAAGGTTTGGAAGTCTTCTATTTTGTTGAATATCCATCTCCTCCCTTGAAGAATCATGCTCATTTTTGCAGGGTAGTTGATCCTTGGCTGCAATCCAAGCCCCTTTGCCTTATGGAATATCCATACCCTTTGGTCTTTTAATGTAGAGGCTGCAAGGTCCTGTGTAATCCTGACTGTGGTTCCATGATATTTAAATTGTTTCTTTCTGGCTGCTTGCAGCACCTTCTCTTTCATCTGGTAATTTTGGAATTTTGCTATTATATTCCTTGGCATTGTCAATTTGGGATCTCTTTCAGGTGGTGAGCAGTGTATTCTTTCTATGGTTATTTTACCTTCTGGTTCTAGGACTTCTGGGCAGTTTTCCTTTATGATTTCCTGAAAGATACTGTCCAGGCTCTTTTTTCATCATGATTTTCAGGTAGTGCAATGATTTTTAAATTGTCTGTCCTGGATTGATTTTCCAGGTCGGTTGTTTTACTGATGATGTATTTTATGTTTTCATCTTTTTTTCATTTTTTGTTTCTGTTTGACTGATTCTTGCTCTCTCATAGAGACATTAGTTTCCATTTGTCCAATTCTAGTTTTTAACAGATTGTTTTCTTCTGTTACTTTTTGTACTTCCTTCTTCAATTGGCCAATTGTATTTTTAAGGGATTTGTTTTCTTCACTGTACTTTTTTTTTCCAGTTTGCCAATTGTGTTTTTTAGGGACTTGTTTTCTTCAGTGTACTTTTTTTCCAATTGGCCAATTGTATTTTTTAAGGACTCTTCTACCTCTCTCATTAGACTTTTAAAATCCTTCTTGAGCTCTTCTAAGAAGGCTTTTTGGGCTTCAGACCAGTTCATATTCCCTTTTGATGTTGCAGATGTGGGTTTGTTGACAATATTGTCCTCTTCAGAATTTCTGTCTTGATCTTCACTCTTCTCATAATATGAATCTATGGTACATCTCTTTTTACTCATGGTGTTTCTTTATTCCCTGGCCTTTAAAGAGACTGAGCTCTCCTGCTGGGGAACAGGGGGCACTGACCCAAGCTTCTTGTGTTGGGAGCCTAGGTCTTGGTCACTGGCTTTGTGTGCTGGGGCCTCTTATGCTGGCAATTGGAGGCTGTAGGTTTCTGGCAGCTTACCTCGTGTTGGGCTGGAATCAGCAAAGCTCTGACTTTAGGAAGACTTTAGGTTGCTTTCTTCAGCTCTTTTCAGATGAATGCTGCAGGGTACTTATCCACCCGGGGCCTTTTGTAATGCTGCTTCCCTTATTTTTGCTGAGGCACTGGGAGACCTGTTTGCTGGGCTGCTGCACTGCTGCTTCCCATCTTCCAGTTCAGGTGTTTCAGGTTTTTTTTTTTCTGGGGTGATATTTTCTGGGTTTTCAGAGGTTGATAGGGGAGAGTGAGATAGACTACCTTTTTACTCTGCCATCTTGGCTCCCGGAAGCGGAAGTCCTATTCATCTACTTTTTAAACAATTCTCTTGGTTTTGAGTGGAAGGGAGTGGGGAGAAGGAAGAAAGAATAAGATTTGTATGTGTACAAAAAAAAAAATTTGATTTTAAAATAGAGATGGTTGAGAATAGGGAAAATAGGGAAGCCTGAGAATATAAGCAGAGAAGAAGAGAAGTAGAGTCCACACAATGATGTTGGTGTCATAGGACACACTGTGGGTGTCCCAAAAAGTTTGATGATTTACACAATTTTTAACATTTTCTAAACAGTTAAACAAGTGCTATTTAACAATAACAAATTTTTAACAATTTAACAATTTTAAAAACAACTTTAGCAATATTTGGGGGTTAATAAAGTGCTTTTCTCACAACAACCCTAGAGGGAGGTAATGCAAGTATTAGTGTTCCCATTTTACAGATGAGGAAACCGAGGCTCATAGAGATCAGTCAACTGCTATCAAGGGTTGGAGGTAGGATCTGAGCCCACACCTCTCCTGAATGCATACACTTTTTGCTATACCATGCTGTCTCTTACATCTTCATACATCTAAAGATTATTATGGTAGAGAAAAGACAGCTCCCACTATTAGTGATCTGAAGGATCAGGAGTACCCTCCAGGAGCCATTCTATCCTTGGACTTTTTATTGTTTATGTCATAGCCATTCCTTTTGGTTGCTAATTGGCAATTTATAAAAATCAACAAAAATCATCCAAGGGAAGGAAAATGTGCAACCATCTTAATTGCACAGGATTCTCTGAAGACTGAGAGAAGGCTGGGCTCTAAGTGCCTACCTGCCTGAGTACAGGAAGAGAAGAAGCTATTACTATTTGACAAGAAGAAAGGATGGCTAATATGCATTCATCTTAGATACTCTGTCTTTGCTGCTAGTTTGTGATGGCATCCCTTCCTACCTTGCCCTTTCTCTCAGCCATAGATTTACAGAATATCAGAACTAGAAGGAACCACAGAGACCATTTACTCCAACCCATTAGAAAGGATATCCTCAATAGTATCTCTGACAAATGATCACCCAGCCTCCGTTTAATGCTCACTGTTTTTTCCTTTTTTAAAAAAAATAACAAATTAATTTATTTTTAGTTTTCAACATTCACTTTTATGAGATTTTGAGTTCTAAAATTTCCCGCTTCCCTCCATTCCCCTCTCCTGAAGATGGCATGCAATCTGATATAGGCTATACATGTATGATCATATTGAACATATTTTGACATTAGTTATATTATGAAAGAAAGATTAGAACAAAAGGGAAAACCATGAGAAAGAAAAAAATAAACAACAACAAAGAGAAAATAGTATGCTTTGATCTATATTCAGAATTCATAGTTCTTTCTCTGGATGTGGATAGCATTTTCCATCCTGAGTCTTTTGGAATTGTCTTAGATCATTGCATTGCTGAGAAGAGCTAAGTCTAACAAAGTAGGTCATCTCACAATGTCGCTGTTACTGTATACAGTGTTCTCCTGGCTGTGCTCACTTCACTGAGCATCAGTTCATGCAAGTCTTTCCAGGTTTTTCTGAAGTCTGCCTGCTCACCGTTTCTTATGAACAATAGTATTCCATTACATTCATATACTACAACTTATTCAGCCATTCCCCAATTGATGGACATCCCTTCAATTTCCAGTTCTTTGCCACCACAGAAAGAGCTGCTATAAATAGTTTTGTATATGTGAGTCGTTTTCCCTTTTTTCTGATCTCTTTGGGATACAGACCTAGTAGTGGTATTGTGGGATCAAAGGGTATGCACGGTTTTATAGCCAGCCCTTTGGGCATAGTTCCAAATTGTTCTCCAGAATGGTTGGATCAGCTCACAACTCCACCAACAATTTAATGCTCACTCTTAAAGGAGAATAAATGCTACTTGTTATGGATATGGATAATGCTACTTTTTGCAAGTTTTTCTTTACATCAATCTTTGCAGCTTCCATCCATTGTTCCCAGTTCTGCCTTCTTTTTCCAATCCTTTTCCTTCTTGACTTCATCAATCACCCTCTTCTGTTTGATACTCTTATCTCTCTAGGTTTTTATAACACTTTTCTCTCCTGGTTTTCCCCCTACCTATCTGACTGCTCATTAGTCTTTTTTTTTTTTTTTTTGCTGGCTCTTCATCCAGGTTACACTCACTAATAGTGGTCCTCAAGGTTTATCCTGAGACTTCTTCTCTTTTCCCTATATATTGTCTCACTTGTCCACCTTTCATACTTCTCTATTACTTGAGAGGGTGCCATCAGCCACTCATCTACTGGGCTTCCAACCTAGATGTCATCCTTGAGGCCTCACTCTCTCTCCCATCTCCCCCATCCAATCTCTTGCTAAGTCCTATTGTTTTTACTTTCACAACATTTCAAATATATGTCCCCATCTCTTCTGTGACACTGCCACCACTCTAGTGAAGGCCCTCATCACCTTACTCTGGGACTATTACAATAGCCTGATGGTGAGTCTCCCTGCTACAAGTTTCTCCCCACTCTAGTCCATCTGTCACTTAGTTGTCCAACTGATCTTCCTAAAACATAGGTATGATTATGTCACCATCTCCCCACTACTCAATAACCCACAGTGGCTCACTATTGCTGCCTCTAGGATCAGATATGAAGTCCTTTGATTTTGACTATTATTGTTTGTCCTTCATACATGAAGAGGAACATGGCATCAGGGAGTTGATGCCATGATATGCAAGTGAATTGGATCTAAGTGAGGGAGGGTTGTGCAAAGTTATCACCCTCACTTTCTCCTCCAGATGGCTACTGGGTCCAGTAGCCAGATATAGATCAGGATGACTGGAGATGGCCCCAGATGTGGTGGAAAATGTTGGCCTTTTAAAGCTAAGGTCTTTAGCAGGTCTCAGTTTGACCAAGGCAAAAAAAAAAAAAAGACTAATGAGCAGTCAGATAGGTAGGGGGAAAACCAGGAGAGAAAAGTGTTATAAAAACCTAGAGAGACAAGAGTATCAAAGAGAAGAGGGTGATTGATGAAGTCAAGAAGGAAAAGGATTGGAAAAAGGATTAAGACTAGGTAAAAAAAATGAGGCAAAAATGTCCTCTTTTAACCTAGTCTAGGAAAAAAGATTAAACTGGTTGGAAGACCCTCAGGGTGGCCAAAACAGAAACAATTCCTATTTACATTTACTGAGGCAATCAGGGCCAAACAGTGACCAGGTTGGGTTAGGCGGGGACCTATTGTTGGCCAATCGGGTTTAAGGAATGGTCTTTAAGAAAGAACTCTAGGGGAGGCTAGGTGGTTCAGCACTGGCTCTGAAGTCAGGAGGACCTGAGTTCAAATCTGGCCTCAAATACTTGACACTTACTAGCTGTGTGACCCTGGGCAAGTCACTTAACCCCAATTGCCTAAAAAAACCCCCAAAACAACCCTCTGGCCTGTAATCCCCAAGACATCTTGTGTTGTTTTAGAAGGGAAAGATTTTGAAAGCCCTTCATAAAGCCTAAGTCCCCCTCTACCTTTTTCCTGCTTATGTCTTACTTCTCCCCATTATAGTCTTTGACCCAGTGACACTGACCTCTTTGCTATTGTTTGAAGAAAATACTCCATCTCCCACTCCATGCATTTTCCTTGGCTCTGGAATACTCTTTGGCCTTATTCTTACTTCCTTGCTTCCCTGGCATACTTCGACCAACCTAAAATCCCACCTTCTATAGAAAACCTTTTCTAATCTCCCTTACTTCTAGTGCCTTCTTCTAAGATTATCTCCCATTTATCCTGTATTGATATTGTTTGTATACAATTGTTTTCATGTTGTCTATTAGACTATGAGCTCCTTGAAGGGAGGGACTGTCTTTTTTTTGACCTTTTTTTTGTGCCTAATGCTTAGCACAATGCCTGTGTATTTAATAAATGTTTGTTGAATGACTGAGAGACCTCTGAGTCCAAGAAGGAGAAGCCTAATTCTTCTTCCACTTGACAGCCCTTCAAATACTTGAAGACAACTATCCTTTATTGTCTTCTTTCCTCTAGGCTGAACATCTCTGCCTCCTTAATGGATTCTCACATTTCTCCGTTTCTAGTTCCTTTAGCTCCTGGGTGACTTTCCACTGGGTGCTCCCCAACTTGCCAATATCCTTCTGATAATATGTTGCCCAGAATTGAACTCAGTACCACAGGTGTGGCTGGTTCTGGGCAGTGCAGAGAGCTATCCCTTCTTTTGCTCTAGATATCCATCTTTTAAAGAAGCCTGGAATTGATTTAGCTTTTTTGGACTCCAGTATTGCACTGAGAGTCATAATTAGGTTGTGAGCTGAATTTAGAGGGTGCTGACAGCATTTGAAGTCCTTCAACAGCGTAGAAACAACAGAGCTTAGCACCTAGTTAGCAGGAATAATTAGTTAAAAATAAGCATCTACCAGATGGTAAACGTGAGAGGGGTGGGAACTCCACCCCCACTCTGCTTCCCATACCCTTTTGTTGTGGCCTCATGCCAGGTGTTCCAAGGTCTCATTCTCCGCCCAATCTAGTGGTATGCTCTCCCCCTCTGCCCTCTGCAAAGGAGAGCCCTTTTCATAATGCTTGCCCTCTGGTTTGCGGGGTCACCTGGGCTGCAAAATTTCTTCTGGTTGTATTGTTTGCTCATTTGGACTATCTCTGGAGAGAAGAATGGTGGCTTCTGCTGCCAGTTATGATTATTCCCCTTCTCTCTGTAGTCCTAGATGGAAGGCAAAATGAGGCCTAGCCCTGAGCGTAGGCAGAGTAGATGGGTGGCAGTATAATGTTAGCATTATAGAAAAGCTTTTGTATCTCATTCTCCTTATCCTTACTTATATAGGGATAGAGGATAGAGATGGGACTTGTGATTCTTTGATATGGGGAGCTGCTGAATAAGGAACCTCCCTCTACTGATACAGGTTGATATCTTCTAGAGAACTTACAGTCTTATCCCTTTCCCCCAAGATGGCGCCAAAGGTGAAGAAGGAAACGGTTGTCCCCCCCAAGACAGAAGCTAAGTCCAAGGTCTTAAAGGCCAAGAAGGCCACGCTGAAGGGTGTTCACAGGCACAAAAAGAAGATCTGAACATCTCCCACATTCCGATGACCCAAGACACTAAGACTATGATGGCAGCCCAAATATCCAGGAAAAGTGCCCCTTGGAGGAACAAGCTTGACCACTATGCCATCATTAAGTTTCCCTGGACCACTGAGTCCACTATGAAGAAGATTGAGGACAACATGCTGGTCTTTATTGTGCATGTCAAGGCCAAAAAGCATCAGATCAAGCAGGCCATCAAGAAGCTCTATGACATTGAAGTGGCTAAGGTCAACACACTGATCTGGCCTGATGGAGAGAAGAAGGCCTATGTCCGACTTGCTCCAGACTATGATGCTTTAGATGTTGCCAACAAAATTGGAATCATCTAAACTGTGTCCAGCTGTCCCACTCTACCTACAATAAAAAGTTTTCCAGCATAAAAAAAAAAGAGCTTATAGTCTTATCAAGTTATCTACAGTACAACACCAAGAGGTCGAGCAACTTGCTCCAGATCACACGGTTGATGTGTCAGAAGCAGGGCTTGAACCCAGTGCTTTTTTGCTCTGAGGCCAACTCTCAAATGCTATGCCCCACTGTCTCTTTGGGTCTTAACGTAGTGCTTTAATTCCAGACATCGCAGCGACTCCTTTGGCAGGCCCATGCAAAAACTGTGGACTAATGGGGTCCCCAAATTGTCACTGGGGCTATGTAAAAATATAGATAAGTTGAGGGGGAGAGAAAGAAGACTTCCAGTTGGGATACAGATATCTCCAAATGGGGAGCATTTTAGTCCTTGGCAAAATCATGCAGTAGGTAAATTTGACTTTGGATAAATCTTACCTCCCCTTTCTTTGCCCACTTCATCTGTCTGTGCTCTGGTTGCTTGGCATCCTCAACTGTGATGCTCCATTCAGAGCTTTGCTCCACATGGCCTCAAATATCCTAAGGTATAAGCCATTGGGTCCCTTTGCAATATTATCCTGTCTCCAGATGGCCTCAATAAAAATGCACACCTTCCCTAGGGAAGGGCAACCCATTAGTAGGAGCTTATTTATCCTGTTTTCCTACATGGCATGGAAGAAAAAGCTCTGGATTTTGAGTTACAGGGTCTGGGTTGAATCATATCTCTTCTATTTCCTACCTCTGTAGCATTGGGCAAGTCACTTTCTCCTCTCTGATCCTCAGTTTCTTCATCTGTAAAGTGAGAGGTTAGAGTAGGTGATCTGTAAGGTTCCTTTTAGCTTGAAATCCTATGATCTCTAGAAGAATCAGGGTTTTCTGCAGGAGTATGCTGGTAAATGTTTATCAATCAGCTCTCTGGGAGGAAAAATATATGCTGGACACATTTATAAGTTTAATCTGCATTATTAACATTTTAATCCATTGCTTTCTTAAAACTAGAGAATCAACAAAACAATAGACCAAACTGTGATTTGTAGTATTTGCCAATTTCTGAGGTATAAATGCTAGCACTGAAATTTTACCAATCAGCTTTCGTGAGTCAATCCTAGCTGGCTCCAGTACACTCCTGGCCCTATTAGGTTAGGACTCAGGACAGATATATTTTGACAAGTACAAGTACAGAAAGGTACTGGGTGTCCAAGGGAAAGGTCACACAAAAAGGCAGAAGACACTAAACCAAGTGTGGCAAGACACTGATGGCTAACCTCATTCGTCAGGTAATGTCGTCCAGGCCTGTGAGGTTATGGGATCAGGGGCAGAACTATTCGTGTCTTCAGAAGGATATGCTGCTGGTGATGAAGAGGGAAGAGTTAAACACTTTCTTATTTAAATTTCAACAAACCTTTCCCCCCCAAGGCAATTGGGGTTAAGTGAATTGCCCAACTTCATACAGCTAGTAAGTGCCTGAAGCCAGATTTGAACTCATGTCTTCCTGAGTCCAGGCCTAGTGCTCTAGCTACTGAGCTGCCTAGCTGCCTCTAACATAAAGTTTAGATAATAGCAATTCACATTTCTCCATAGTGTTTTATGATTTACAAAGTCTTTCCCATAGATCTCATGAGGTAAGTAGTGCAAGGACTATTCTACTTATTTAATAGACAAGGGAATTGGGCCTCTGAGACACAGTCTGCCCCACTCAGTAGTATCTGGTCTCCTGAATCCAAGTCCATTGCTTTTTCCTTTGTATATTTAGTCCCTGTTCTCATGGAGCTTACAAACTGGCAAAGGGAGAATATTCTTGCACAGATGTAAAACTTAATATCACAGGATAAACACATTTGAAAAGTATATTTGATACCTACTCAATATCTGTAGGACTACAATCAACATACTCCAATTTGAAAGTTCTCTCCTCAGATGCAGATCGCCACCCACCTATGCCTGCCTATCCTGAGCTACTCTCATCCATGCTCTCCCAAAAGTTTGATAAAGGGGGTGGGGCTCCCCCTACATGTCCGAGGCCTTCCTTTCTTTCCTCTGACCGAGAGATGGTGCTAGTGGAGAATCTGGGATCTCTGCATTTCATACTAGTTTCTCAGTGGTTGTATGTTGCAATCTGTTGATAGTCAACATACCTCTCCATCACCCTCTCAGTGCTGCTGTTTTTTAGGTGTTTGTAGGTTGTGCTGTTCTACGCTCTGATGCTATGCAGAGGCACGGAATACATCCCAATCAGTAGATTAATTAAGGCAAGTCTCAAAACCCAAGCCATATATCTTAAATTGTGTTACTACAGCCAGCCCTTTGAGACAGGGCTTTTTTTGTTGTTGTTGCTCTTTCCTCTTTTTCTTCTTACCTGATAGGAGTCATGAGTTACAGTAAGGACTGTCCTAAATATATCACAGCAAACATCAAAAAAATCAGTAAAAGTCCAAGCCAAACACCTGGACATAAAGCAAAAAAGGCATTGCCTGGACCAACAAACAAGGACATCTCATTAAATCTGACTTGTCAAAAAAAGTCAGAAGAAACATCAATCTGAACTTCCTTTATTTTCTGTTTTTAATGAAGGCCAGCGGCACTCATTTTTTTCCCTTCTTTTTCTTTTCAGTACCCATAAATGCCTTCTGTTTGTGCCTATTACAATTACTTTTTAAAATTTCTTTTTTTTATAATATATATTTATTTATTTTTAGTTTTTGACATTTATTTCCACAAGATTTTGAGTTCCAAATTTTCTCCCCATCTTGTCCCTCCCCTCACCCCAAGATGGCATGCATTCTGAATACCCCTTCCCCTAGTCTTCCCTCTCTTCTATCTCTCCCCCCTTTATCTTATCTCCTTCCCCTTGTATTTTCCTGTAGGGCAGGATAGACTTCTGTACCCCATTTCCTGTATTTCTTATTTCCCAGTTGCATGTGAAAATGTTTTTTTTAAGCATGTGTTTTTAAAACTTTGGGTTCCAAATTTTCTTCCTTCCTCCCTCCTCACCCACCCTCATTGAAAAGGCAAGCAACTCAATGTAGGTTATACATGTGCAGTTATGTAAAACACTTCCATAGTAGACATGTTGTGAAAAACTAACTCTATTTCCCTTAATCCTATCCTGCCCCCCCATTTATTCTATTGTTTCTTTTGACCATTTTCCCTCCTCAGAAGTATTTGCTTCTGATTACCCCCTTTCCCAATCTGCCCTCCTCTCTATCATCCCCCTGCTCTCTTGTCCCCTTCTCTCCCTATTTTTCTGGAGGGTAAGACAGATTTCCATACCCAATTGAATGTGTATGTTACTCCCTCCTTAAGCCAAATCCTATGAGAATGAGATTCACTCACTCCCTCTCACCTTTCTCCATTTCCCCTCCATTTTAAGAGCCTTTTCTTTTCTGTTTTTTTTTTGTGGGATAATTTACCCCAGTCTACCTCTCCCTTTCTTCTTCTTTGAGTATAATCCTCTCTCATCCCTTAATTTTATTCTCCAGATATGACCCCTTAAGCTTCAACTAACCTTGTGCCCTCTATCTATCTATCTATCTATCTATCTATCTATCTATCTATCTATCTATCTATCTATCTATCTATCTATCTATCTATCTATCTATCTTTCCACAGTATTTGAATTGTTTCTTTCTGGCTGCTTGTAATAGTTTCTCCTTGACCTGGGAACTCTGGAATTTGGCTACAATATTTCTAGGAGTTTTCCTTTGGGGATCTCTTTCAGGAGGAGATCGGTTGATTCTTTCAATTTCTATTTTGCCTTCTGGTTCTAAAACATCAGGGCAGTTTTCCTTGATAATTTCTTGAAAGATGATGTCTGGGCTCTTTTTTTGATCATGGCTTTCAGATAGTCCAATAATTTTTAAATTGTCTCTCCTGGATCTATTTTCCAGGTCAGTTGTTTTTCCAATGAGATATTTCACATTCTCTTCTATTTTTTCATTCTTTTGGATTTGTTTTACAGTGTCTTGACTTCTCATGAAGTTACTATCTTCCAATTGCTCCATTCCAGTTTTTAAGGAAGTATTTTCTTCAGTGAGCTTTTGGACTTCCTTTTCCATTTGGCCAATTTTTCTTTTTAGGGCATTCTTCTCTTCATTGGCTTTTTGGACCTCTTTTGCCATTTGGGTTAGGCTGTTTTTTAAGGTGTTATTTTCTTGAGTATTTTTTGGGTCTCCTTTAGCAAGCTGTTGACTTGTTTTTCATGATTTTCTTGCATCACTCTCATTTCTCTTCCCAGTTTTTCCTCTACTTCCCTTACTTGCTTCTCAAAATCCCTTTTGAGCTCTTCCAAGGACTGGGACTGATTCATATTTTTCTTGGAGGCTTTGGATGTACGAGCTTTGACTTTGCTGTTTTCTTCTGGTTGTATGTTTTGATCTTCTTTGTCACCAAAGTAAGATTCTATGGTCTGACTCTTTTTGTGCTGCTTGCTCATGATCCTGGCCAATTATTTGAGTAAGGTACTACTTTGAGGCAGCTTAGCTAAAAATTTCCTGGATTTATAGTCAGAAAACCCTAGGTAAGTTACTTAGCTGCTTACTGTCCCTAAGAAGTTCTGCAAAGCTATAAATGACAGAGAAATTAGAACATTGGTAGAGGAAGTTTCTGTAACTGGAGTTCTCCCATAATGATGAAAACATGTTTGGGACCTTTTCTCTCCACTCCCAAATTACTACCTAATGATAAACAGCCCACCAGGATGGCACTTTGGATTCAGAGAGGCCAAAAAGCCTAACATTTCTAGTGTTAAAACAGAAAAAGAAACCTGCCAAACACCTAAATCATTGCTGCAATTTCTTCTCTTCCAGTTTTGAAGTGAATAGAATTAGAAGATGTGATCCCTAAAGTTCTTTCAGTTCTAAATCATTCAATAAGAACTAATGTTTACATAGCTTGTCACACTTCACAAAACCTTTTACATACACTACTTTATTTGATCCTCAGCAAACCTGTGAGGAAGCTGGGGCAGGTGTGAGTGTCCTCATTTTACAGATGGTGAAGATGAGGCTCAAAGAGGTTGTTTAACTTGACCCTGGCTACACAGGAAATAAGCGTTAGAGGCAGGATGTGAATTTAGTTCTTTTCCAAGTGAGTTAAAGCAGCTAAATCATATGGACTTTCTATGAAGTCTATGGTTCCAAATTAGCATAGTTTGACTTTGGCCCTTTCCCCTCCTCTTTTATCTGACTGTAAGCTCCTTGAGAACAGGGACCATTTTTTCTTTTTGGCCTTTGTATCCCCAGCACTTTGCACAGTGCCTGGCACACAGTAGGTGCTTAATAATTGCTTGTTGACTGCCTTACTCTGCTTGGTGTTCTGTTGCCCCACTGCAGTAAATAAACCAGACACAGGTTTGCCAATTATCATCCTCTACTCCAAGATTATTTCTCCTTTTTTCTCCTTAAACTTCACCACTGTTGCCTTGAATTGGTTGCTAATAAAACCATGTGTAACAAGTTCTTGTGTACCAAAGATTATCTGTTATTCCTTTTGGAAGTATTTGCATTTTTAAAGAGGCTAGTTGGATGAGCAAGGCTTTATTCTGGAAGAGTTATGTCTTCTTCAGTGTTCATGTCATATTGAACATCTTGTCAAGGAATCTCCCCCAGCTAATCTTCCCCTAAAAGAAAGGGATTAGATAATTTTTGTCTTTTTAATCCCAGGACTTGGATCAAGCCTTTCTTGTAATCTTAATTTGACTAAATGACCAACTGTTAGGGATCCTGTATTTTGTTGTTTAATCATTCAGTTGTGTCCAACTCTATGTGACCCCATGGAGTTCCATGAGGTTCTTCTTGACAAAGATACTGAAGTGATTTGCCATTTCCTTCTCCTGTGTGTTCCCATTTTCACAATTGAGAAATTGAGGCAAACAGGGGTTAAGTGACTTGTTCAGGTTCACACAACTAGTAAGTGTCTAAGGCCAGATTTGAACTCAGTTGACTCTAGGCCCTGACCACTAGGCCACCTAGCTGCCCTGGGGTACCATATAAGGAGGCAGAAAATGCAGAGAAAATAAAGGTCAGGAGAGGTCTGATCAGTAGGGAGAAAGAAAGAAGGGAAAGCAAGAAGTAGTTGGAAGTTGGATGCCTACTTCAAATTTTCTCATAAACAACAGCTGGGGGCAGGTTCTATTTGTAGCTTGGATTTTGGCAAAAAATTTCTAATTGCAGATCAAAGGCAGCTGAGCAACCCAGAGTCTTAGGGAGAGGAAAGGTGGGGAAGCCCTGAATAAATTAAGCCTTCCTAACTCCCCAGGCTTCAGGAAGCGAGTTTCTCCTGACCAGTGCAAAACTGAAGGGAAGCTGCTTGCTTGTCTCGGTGTCTAGCAACAAGAGCCACCTATAAAGTTAATGAGATAAGTGACTCTCTTGTTTACAGAAAGTGGGGGGTGGAAGAGATGAAACAGACGAGAAGTTTTCAGGGAGCTACAGAGAGTCTCCTATGTTTGCCTTTCTATGAAGTCACTTCATTGTTACCTCTGCAAAAATGGGCAATTGGTTTCTCTGCTAGAGAAAAGGGCTTTCTCTGCCTCCAGATTGTTGGATACATTAAAACATTTCTAGAAAAAAAATGCAAGTGCTTCAAAGGGGAAGAAAAGAATCAAAGGCAGAAAAGTGTAAGGAGGTTGGAAGTTGGAAGAATTTGATACCAAGGGAAAGGTAAATGTGACCATTGAATGCCTAGCCCTTGTAATAGAGATTAGAGATGAGTCTCACTTTGCAGGGATTCCTAACTTTGTGTGTGTGTGTGTGTGTTAGATCTCTGACATTCTGATGAGACCTATGGACCTCTTCTCAATACTATTTCAAAATGCATAAAATACATGGGTTTGCAGAGGAAAACGATTAAGTTGAAATAGTTTTCTGTGTATCTATATATCTGTAAATATATGTATATATCTATAAATAGATATGTATATATAGATATGTAGATATGTATGTGTGTATGTAAATACAAATATATATTTATATACATATATGTATGTATACACACATACATAAAGTTTACTAACTTCAGATAAAGAATCCCTGCTAGTGGTTGGAGATGAACCCTCTTTCTCACTAAAGGGTCTTTGTGTTTCAAGAAATGATGATGTAAATGCAAAATTTCCCCTCAGGAGAGGGGAGTCTTGTTTAGAAGAAGGAGAAATAGTTAGTGGTGGTTGGTGACTCCCTTCTGAAGTGTACTGAGGTAGCCATGGATAAATCTGACATGAACAATATAGAAAGATACTGTGTTCTTTGGGTGCATGACTGAAATACCTCAGAGAATCTCTCAAGGCTTGCTAAACATGATTACCATCATTTACTACTGGTAAATGATTTTCTGGGTACTCCTGAAGGGGACCCAAGAAGCATTGCAAGGTATTTCAAATCTCGTATGAACAACTGACACCTTTAGGGAAGTGGGAGTTTAACTGCTGCTGATGTTTATTAAAAAATAGAGGCTTCAGAAGTTATTAGGGAAGTGAACAAGTACCTGAGAACAGAATTTTGATTTCTGGACGATGACAACATACAGGCTGTTGGGCTCTTGGCCCAACAGATGGGAATTTACCTAACCAAGACTGGCCTGGAGATTGGTGAATTTGGTCCAGAGGGTTTTAAACTTAAAAGAAAGATAGAAACTTTTTCCTATATGTTTGCCAACCCAGATACCATAAAGAGTAGTACTTAAAATACAAAAACATAAATAAACAATAATAAAAACACATTGCCTCAGATGTCTACATAGAGACATTAAAAAGTACAGCTAATAAAGAAAATGGACCAGTGTTCTTAATCTGAGGAGGTAAATTTGATATCTTGGGTATTATTGAGACTTAATGGGATGAAACTTGTAACTAGACCATGGAAGAATGTGCTTTACTCAAAGGAAAACAACTGTTAAAAGGGATGGTAGAGTAGCATTATATATGAAAAAAGATATAGTCCTATGGGAAAGTACAGGCACCCAAGGATGGAAACATGGTGGAAAGCATCTGAGTAAGGATCAGTGGAGAGAGGAATAGAAGCATTATAATGATAAGTGTACTTTAGACTACCTGGTCAAAGGGAAGAACTGAATTATAAGGTCAAGATCATAAACCCAGAACACAGAGTAGGTAGAGTAGTGGTGAGGAGATTAATGGACTAGACATCTTTTGCAAGACTCTCTGTCTCTCTCTGTCTCTGTCTGTCTGTCTCTCTCTCTCTCTCTCTCTCTCTCTCTCTCTCTCTCTCTCTCTCTCTTTTTAACAACAACAAAAAGATGCTGATGAATTCTTGACTTGTCAACAATAACTTCCTTGTCCAAAAGGCAGAGTAAGCAACACAGGGAGCTGTTGGTTTAGGCTTAAATAGTAATTCTAATTAGTTAATTCTCATAAGGAAAAACTAATTGCTAAGAAAAATGATGAACCTTGGAAAGAATAATTCATTTTAGAGTTCATGATAGAAAAGAAGAAAGTAAGCCACTGTCTGCCAAAGAAATGAAGATTTTGGAGTATATTTTAGAGAGGTTGAAAGATAGAATCACATGGCCTAAAATTCTATAATTGGAGTTAGCCCAGACAGGAAAGATCTTAAGAATGAATTCCTGAAGAGGGAGAGATCAACAATTAACATAAGAAAGAAAACTAGGGAGTTGTCTAAAGAGACTAATATGGATGGATAGAGAACTCACTGTAAAAGATTAAAAAAGAATGGAAGCATCCATGGGTAAATATAGAACAGTAGAATGGCCTGGTAACACTAATGTGATAAACTCTAAAAATCAGAAGAAGTTGAAACTGGCCATGCAGGGAAATTGGAGAATTTTATAAAACTATGTTGAGGGCAAGAGGATGATCAAGGCAGGACTAGGATTTCACTTTCTTTCCTCCATTGGCTTTCATAGAAATATTGTTTCCCGTGCTTCCCTCCTCAGTTTATTTCCTTATGTGAGTAATGACTAATGTGAATATAAACCCGGACACTTTGCAAAGCTTGTCTTGTCTTGAGTTAGATACTCTAGTATCCAGTGCCTAAGTCACTATTCTATTCCCAATTCCCAATAATTGGGTTCCTGAATTGTTTCCCAAATTATGGGGTCTACTATGGATATGTGCCTAAGGTGTTGCTCTGGATTGGGAGTTAGAGGAATTGGAATCTAATCATAACTTGGCCACTTGGAGGCTATGTGATCTTGGATAAATTACTTCCTTCCCTGGGCCTCAATTTCCTAATCTGTAAAATGAGGAGGTTTGATTAGATGACTTCTGAAGTCCCTTCCAGCACTAACTATATGATTATACAGCAAGTTTGTGAGCCCTGGAGGAAGAGAGCCCATGTGAGGCAAAAAGAAATGCAGTCAGTACAAGCTGCTATATAAAAGGATAGACTGAAGATTGTGCTAGGCCAAGTCAAAGAGCTGACTTGAGGAGAACGTCAGGCAGGAGTTACGAATGAACAAATGAATTGAGAGAGAAAGAGAAGACCTCCAAAGGAGAGGACAAGTCTGCATGGAGCAGGCCAGAAATACTGACTCATCTTCCTGAATTCAAATCTGGCCTCAGATACTTCCTCACTATGTGATGCTGGGACCCTGTTTGCCTCAGTTTCTTCATTTGTAAAATGAGCTGGAGAAGGAATTGGCAAACCATTTTAGCATCTCTGCCAAGAAAACTCCAAAAGGGGTCATGACAAGTTGGGCATGACTGAAAAATGACTAAACAACCACAAAGATTTAGAGTTGGAGAATCTGTTGCAACTTTAGGTTAGATCAGTTCACCTCTCTGATCCTCAGGTTCATCTGTGAAATGTAGGGTTTGCATTAGATGACCTCTACAATCCTTTCTAGTTGTATATGTAAGATTCTGTGACCTTAAGGGTATTAGTCAATATCCTTATCTCACTCAAAGACTCATTTGAAAGAATATGCTTTTCTGGTGGTAATGTGTTATGTCCAAAATCACCTTGTATTTAATTTGTACTCATGTATACTCACATTGTAGCATCCTCTACCACACTTCTTCCCTTGCCCCCAATAGAATGGAAGCTCCTTAAGGGCAGGTTTGCTCCCATTTTTGTCTTTGTATTCCCAGAATCTACCACAATGCCTGTGATTAATCAATGAGTGTTCAGTGATAATACTCCCTTTTGCTGAGTCAATTTAACAGCCTTATGGACCCAGACCTTTGATCTTGAATCTAACCCAATTTCCTGACATTGACAATCCTGGGAGGACCTATCCCAACCCAGTTTGGATAAATACCCTATATTCTGACTTACTTTTGATCTCAGTTAATAGTATTTGCATTCTTTCCTGTCCTTTTCCTCCTAGCTTCATCTGCCACGTTCAAGCCTTTCTTCTGACACATATCTCAGTATTTCCATTCCTGATATGCCCAGTTCTTGACTTCTTTCAATGTTCTGATGCTTACCCTTTCTTGGATTCTAGAGTGCTACCTAAACTTACAGCCTCATCTCTTCTGAGTGTTTGACATTTTAAGCTCTTTATTACCTGGGCCTTTCGTACCTTTCCAAACTTGTTATACTTTTGTACCTTCTATACACACCCAGAGCCAGCTATGCTAGCCTGTTTAATGATCTTCACCCTCGACATTCCATTGCCAATTGCCACTGGCTGTACCCCATTCCTGGAATGTTGTACTTCTTTATGGTTACCTCTCCATTTCCTGCCTTCCTTTAAGACCTAACTCAAATGCTACCTTATTGAATAGGCCCTCCCTGGTTCTCATCCGCAGTGCCTTCTCATGTAAGATTATTTTTCCATCTACTTTCCATATCTTGTGTGTACCTAGCTGTTTATATATTGTCTCCTTCCCTTAGAATGTGAGCTCCCTAAGGGCACGGATTGTTTTTGCCATTCTTTGTGTCCTCAGCATTTACCATAGTTTGTTGCATGTACTAAGCCTTTAATAAAACACTTGTAACTATTGCCTGAATCCCTGTTATCACAGAGAGATCACTTAGGAGAACATTGGAATAAAATAATTATGGAGTACATGATGTTTCTTACCCACAAGGCATGTCTCCATATAAACTCAAGGTTACAGGGGTTTAGTGGAAAGATTTTTATAGTTAACACATGAATAAGAATCTTTTAAAATAAATTGTGATGACTTGCAATCTATACTCAAAAAAATCTATTCTCTCCTTATTATCAATTTACTAGGTCTTTTTTCTGTTTTCAATTAAGTTCCATTTATTTTTGAATATGTTGAGGGCTAGGTATGATTTTTATGCCTCAATGGATTGTCAGTCAGTTTGAAAGCAGACCAAGGCTACTGATGAAGATACTGAAAAATAACTGATATCTATAAAGCATTTAAAATTTTTGAAAGTTCCTATGCAAAGTTATTTATATAACACAATGATCCTCTGAGGAAGGTGCTATTGGCATTATTTTCTCCATTTTACAGAGCAGAAGGCTGAGGCTCAGAAAGATGATGAGAGTATTCAAGGTCACAGAGCTATCAAATGTCAAGGGCAAGACTTGAAGGCAAGTCCTTGATCTCAAGCCCAGTGCTTTAGCTTCTGGGGCTGCATTGTGTCTCTACCTGAAGCTGGGTTGACTTAGGCCAGGTTGCATTGAGGTCAGGATCCTTTGGCCAGATTTCAGGCAATTTGCTAAGCCCAGCTCTTGGCATTTTTAGCATTCTCGTGTTCTTTTCCTGAAATTTATAGTTTTATGGTTTCAGTGTTATTATTTCATTGCTCGTTCTGAATGTCACTCCATCTGTCTGTACATCTCTTTCCCTACCCCATCTGTCTTTGCATCTCTCTCTCCCTATGACCCCATTATTTGGGTAAATGCAAGATGTCTCTTTGGCTTTCTCAAAAGAGGCCTTCATGTTGATAGCTCTCTCCATGTAAACAACAAAGAGAAAGCAGGTATCTGTGTGGGAGGAAAGAGGGAATGAATCAGGAGTTAGGGCTAAGAGGGAGGGGTTTTTGGTTATTGTTGTTACTTCCTCTTTTTAAAGAGGAGAAAAACTGACATTAGGAAGGGAGGAACTTGTTGATTAGCTTACATTAATATGCTCAGCCAGAGAAGGGGGAATATAGAATTGTAGGCAGCTGGGAAAAAAATTAAGATCTGGGCAAAGGGCAGAGAAGATGAGTTCATCTCAATCAAGTGAGAAAACCAACAAATATCTCAAAACAGAAATCTGGATCTGAGACATAAACACCATGTGACTGCCTAACCTGTACGTAAGTGACGGTTACATTATTGTCAATGCCGAATATACGCAAACAGTTTCTGTTCACCTTGGGAAGACTGACTTAAGTGTGTTTTGCTGTTGTAACGTTAACTACCTCATTCCAACCTGCCTCTTTGTCCTTCAGCATCGGCTGTGGAGGAGAAAGCAGACAAAACTGGCAATTGATTACAGAGCAAAGGGGGAAGGGGGAAGAAAACAAGTATTTATTAAGCTTCTCCTATGTGCTGGGCACCATGCCAAGCCTTTGTAAATATTCTATTTGATCCTCACAGCAACCTTGGGAAGTAGGTGCTATCCTTATCCCAATTTTACATGTGAGGAAACTGAGGCAGACAGAGGTCACAAAGCTAGTTAAGTATCTGAGGCCAGATTTAAATTCAGTTCTTCCTGATTCTAGGTCCAGTGGTCTATCTATGGTACCACCAAACTGGAAAAAGACTGTCCTAGCTGTAGCAGAGGAATGCTGTATTCGAGGTCAGAGGGACTCAAGGGAAAGATGGAGGCAGCAGACTTCTCCTGTGTCTGGTGGGTCCATTTAGCCTATTCCATGAGATGAACTAATTGGGGTAAAAAGCAGATGGAGCACCTTATTAGTGACAGATAGCTGCGTCCATGGAAAAAATGGGTTGTGAGAGTTTCTCTTCTTCTGAATCCGTGTTTCTTTGGTGGAGGAGGATCTAAGAGGTAGTAGGTCTGGAATTTCTCCAGAGTGTCTTCTTCATTTGCTGACCATTCCTGTTGAGTATGTTGAATGACATTTTCAAGCTGTATGGTATATGCTCCTTTGCTTACTCAAAAGATAACTAAACGAGTTCTCTCCTTTCCTTCCAGTTACAAATATGTTTGGTTCTAGGGTAAGGGATTTGTTTAACTTCAATTTAGACAAACTGAGTCCTGGAAAAGGCCTTAATTTAGAAAGGACAAAGGTCATCCATTACATCCTGGGCCACCACCAATCATCATGACTTTTGTCTTGCCTCTGGACTTAGATGACCCTGGAGGAGAGAGGGAGGCTGATGACTTTGTGAAATTGCCTCTCGTAAATCCAATTCATGCACAAGTCAAGACATTGCCCTCATGATGTCATTGGTCCTCTTTAAAAAGGATGAACAACAAACAAGTGTGTATATTTTGTTTTTCAATAGTTGTTTGTGTGTTTTCTCCCCCATTAGAGCTCCTTGAGACCAGACACTGTCTTTTTGTCTTTGCTTGTACCCCTGGGTTGGTGCAGAGTAGGCACTTAATGATAAATGATTATTGACTGACTCATATCTACTGAAGACACTCGATGAAGAAGGAAGGAATCAATTGTTGAGAACTATATGTAAATATCTGAGGCTGAGAAGTGGGGACTGTTTTACTTCTTTCCTAGAGTGTAAAGTTTTTAAATATTTCCTGACTCAGATTGACACTCTCAATGGAAAGCTGTTGATGCAGTTTGTGGGCCTTTCAAAGATTTCTGAGGTATAGAGTGCAAGAAGTTGGAAAAACATCACCACAAAAGAGAGAGTTTGCAAAAACATGGAGATAACGATTTAGCTCTGGGCTAAACATGTCTCCTTTGACCAGCAGAAAGCACTCATCAGAAAGACACTCTCTTGCTAGAGAAGAAAACAAATCCTGAGAGTTGGAAAAAGAAAAAACACTGACAGATTTTTGACACTAACGTAAGATTCAGGTAAGTTATAGTAGCTTAAGCTAACCTTTCCATAAATAGTTAAGACTTACACAATTCTATATATACTCACACACGCCTAAACCTTCCCCAGCAGTTACAATGCATTGCCCAAATTAGGTGCTTAATGCATGTTAAATAAAATCTCTGACTATCTAGAGACTAGGTTAGTTTCTCTGTGCCTGCAATTTTAGGTGGTTGCCATCAGGTGGATGATGAATTCTAGTACAGGTCTGCACAACTCAAAAAGTGAGAGCGGCTACCATTTTTTCCGATTTAAGACAAAACACTCAGAAAAACAATGAAAATAAACCCTTTCTAACAAAAGTATAAAATATTATTTCCTTATCTGTAAAATGAAGGGTTTGGATTTTATGACTTTTCTGGTATCTTCCTAACACTAAGATTTTATGGATCTGTACTGGACCTATTTTTATTGGCGTATAGAACTCCAGGATGTAGAAAACCACCTCTACCAATGCAGATTGGCACCTACTTGTTGTCTAGGCTAGTGCATTGAAAAGGGAAATGATTTGTTCAGGGTTACACAGCCGGTATATGTCAGAAGCAGGTCTTCCTGACTCTGAATCCCAGCCCTCTATGTTATACCATGCTCAATTCACTACAACTGCCAATTTGAATACAGTGAAGAATTTAGGAAGGCAAGTCCTGTAAGATCCTGGTTCTGCTATTTACCATTTGGTACTGCAAAAGTTATTTGACCTTTAAGTGAACCTCGATTTACTCCTCTGCAAAATGGGCATATTTTCTATCTGTGGATTTGCTGTGGAAGAGTTTTTATATGAATTGCTAGAATTTTTTCCCTATATGTATGTATTTTACTTTTTGTTTCGGCACTCGGGATAATGTCTTTTTTTTTTTTTAAATTTTAATTTTGAAACCTCATTCTGAGAGATACTCTGCCGTTTCTTTCCTTCTTAACCTTGTAAATCTAATTTTGAAGGCCACAAAACAATTCTTAAAAATTATTGACCATTATTTTATTTATGCTGTTGAAAAGTAGTATATTGGTGTATTTGTAGGGTGGGGTGTGTCCTTATGGTTGGTAATCAGTGGAAGCTCTTGTTAATAGAAGCTAGAGAGGGAACCAATAAAAATGCAGTGATCCAACTCTAGGGTGGGCCTGAAGAGGAAGAGAGGGAAGGGTCATCTCTCCCAGTGCCTACAAAAACCCCATACCTAAAAACAAAACAAGAAAACCCAACATGATGTCTCATCAGAGCACGCAGATGACTTTCTGGTTTTATTTTTCTTACTATTGTCTTTTTTTTTTTTTATTATGAAGTTGACATATATCAAATGTGAATGGTGACTTGAGTCCCTGAAGGCAAACATTACAAGCCCTGGTATGTTCTACCATGCTGGAAAGTCCTTGTATACCCAGCATTTTCATTCAGCTACCAAATCTATCCTCTTGAAATGCAACTCTGACCATGTCAGTCTTATCTTACCTAACTCCTACTCAAACTCCAGTGACTCCCTCTTGCCTCCAGAATCCAACATAAAATCCTCTAGTTTTAAAAGCTCTTCATAACCTAACCCCCTCTCCTCCCTTTCCAGTCTTTGAAGACCTTGCTCTCCTTCACACGTTTTATGATCCAGAAACAATAGCCTTCTTGTTGTTCCTTGAACAAGAGATCCATTTCCCAATTCTGTGCATTTTCACTGTCTGTCCCCCATCTCTGGAATGCTCTCCTTTCTCAGCCTCATCTCTTGGCTTCCTTCAAATATTGATAAAATCCCTCCTTCTGCAAAAAGCCTTTCTGGTCTCCCTTGATGTTAGAGCTGTACCTGTGAGGTTATTTCCAATTTATCATGTATATGTGTGTGTGTGTATAAAATCTTGTTTTTATATAGTTGTTTGCATGTTACTTCCACTATTAGAATGTGATCTTGAGGGTAGAAACTGTTTTGCTTTTCTTGGATCAGTGCTTAGTATAGTGTTTGGTTTATTGTAGGTACTTAATAAATTCTATTTGCCTTGATTTGATTTCAAGCTATTTGAAGAATGTATTCCTGGGGAGCTTATATAATTTTATGATTTTTGATAGGCAGTGTGATATAGTGGATAGAAAACTGGCCTTGGGGGTCAGGAAGAGCTGGATTGAAGTCCTGCTTGTAGTATATCGTAGGTGTAAATGACTTGGTAAGTCACTCAACCTCTTAAACATTTGAAGATGACCCTCTAAGATTTGAAGTTTCAGAAATGACACTTTTCATGACCTGCCTGGGTGAGTGAGTTTTCTTGTAGGCCATTTCTTACACCAATGAAGTCACAAGTTCAGACCAAAAAAAAAATTCTCATGCTTTTTATTTATAATATCACAGATTTAGAGGTGGAAGGGACCTTGGTCTCCCTTGGGTTTCTGATGAGGAAACTGGAGCTCGTAAAGGTTAGGTTAAGTTCATGTGAGAGTCAAGAGTTGAACCTAGGTCTTCCTGACGAAAAGTCCTACACTTTAACCACTGCATCAGTATTGTGGAGGGGGTTACAAAAAATGAGTGACATAGACCAAACAACTCCATGAGGCTGGGGCTAATTCCTAATAAATAGAAATAAGACTGTATTTTATGTGAGTATATATACATGCTACATACAAACATAGTATCTATCTAATCTATTAATCTATCTAATCTACCCTTCATTAAAGCCTTATCATGCTCCTTTCAATTCAAAAATCCCTGACTTTAAGGAGCTTGCAGAGCATATGCTGGGTTCTTTAAGTCTATGGATCTGCTACTAGACTAGGAACTAAAACCTAGCTAAGTCCAGAGAAGCTTATCACCACAGGTTAGCTGATGTATACTTCTACTGGCAACAACCCAAGAAGATCTCCAACTCTGGCCATAAAGGAGTAAGAATCTGGGTTGGTAGAAAGATTACCTCCATGAGTGAAATTACCTACACTCGTAGTTCCAAACCATATGATATTTCTGCTTCAGAGGACAGTTTTGCATTTTCCCCCTAAATTGTCTGAACTTGTTATGTTACAATAAATGAATTCATTAGCCAGTCCATATAAATCCAGTGAACAAAGAAATTAAGACTTATTCTTCAAGTTCAGTGCACTATCTTAGACTAAAAATTCCTTACTGGACAAAGCAAAGCTTAACTGGATGCATAATATAATTGGGACAACAAGAGTAAGTAGAATCCAAACTGCTTCCCTAGAATATAGAATCAAAGACCTCTTTGGCCTGCAAAGTTTTTATACCATAGTGTAATTTATAGCCCTTGTATAGTGGATCAATATTCTTACTCCAAACAGCATGAACAACAGGATTTATTTTTAAGGATGATCACGTTACCAAGAATTCTCTCAAATCGTTTCAGCAAATCATGGCTTTTTAGTGGTTTAATCTCAATGGAACAGTAAAAGCCACAGATTGTTTTTATTGTCCTTTTATTATCCAGAAATCCATCTTCATTTTCCTCTGTTTTCTAAGAAACTATTGAATCAGTCAATAAGCATTTATTAAATGCCTACTATGTGCCAGGGTGTACCAGGATACAAAAAGAAGAAAAATGGAGTTCCTGCCCTAAAGAAGCTCATAATTTAATGAAGGAAGTAACACCAAACAAATACGTATGAACAATTATACACATGAAGAAATAGAAAAGTAATTAACAGAGAGGAAGGCTCTAGAATGGAGGTGGCTTGGAAAAGGCTTCCTGTAAAAGATGAGATTTTAATCGGGACTAGAAGGAAGCCAGGGAAGTCAGCAGGTGGAGATGAGGCAGAGTATTCCAGGCATGGGGGAGGGCCAGAGAAATCTCTGCCCAGAGCCATCCATTGGCATTCATGGAAATTTAGCTTGGTTAAAGTATTTTGTGCTGAAAGTGATATCATGTAGGGGGTGGTAGTAGAACCAGAAACGAATCTTGTAGTTAGAGGAACTGCTCTTGTTACCTGTGTGACCTTGGGTAAGACATTGAGCCTCCTGACCTAGAGCCTTGCTTTCCTCTCTGTAAAATAAGTAATTTAACTCTGAGCTAGCGAACTAGACTATTGAAATCATGGCAGTCATTAGAGAGCTGCCTTTCCACTTGTCCATTCTTTTCAGTAACAAAAGGGACAACTTCCAAACAGAAATTCTTCTAAGGAATCATTAGAAGCTCAGAGCTGGAAAAGATTATCTAGATGCCATCTTGTCCAATCTCCTCACTCTACAGACAAGAGGATTCAGGCCCAAAAAATCCTATGACTTCATTGAATTTACACAGCTAGTAGCAGAGCTGGTACTAGAATTCATGGTCCTGTATTCCCATGTGGTTTTTCTGCTATACCAATTTGAGATGGAAGAGACCTTATGATTTCCTGAACTGTCTAAGAAAACATAGCGGTGACCTAACCTAAACAGTAATTCTTGTTACTCATGTTTATCTAGTATATTCAGTAGCTGCCCTTTGGGTTGGGCTGACATTCTTTTCTTTTGGAGTCCTAACAGCTTCTAAATATGCCCCCTCCCTATAGCAAATATTGCTTCATAATAAAGGCTTTAAAAAAAAAAGTTCGGTCATGACCAAAGATTAGTTATGTTTTTGTATGAAAAATTCCAAAGCCATAGTCCATATAAATATAAAGCCAGTCCATATAAATCCAGTGAACAAAGAAAGTAAGATGTATTCTTCAAGTTCTGTGCACTCTCTTGGACTAAAAACAATTAAGACAATGAATTGCCTTTTTAAAAAAATCTCTTAGCAGGGGCCAAATTTAGCCATTATAACTATACAAAGATTAATTTTATTTTATTTTTCTATTTGTTATTACAGTAACTTTTAAAGTTATATATATATATATATATATATATATATATGTATGTGTGTGTGTGTATATATACACACATACATACACATACTGTTTTCTTCTGCTTATTTAATTCTGCAGAAATTCACTTATGTTTCACGTTTCCCTGAATTTTTCCTTTCACTATTTCTTACTACACAATATTATTGTATCATTTAATGTATGCCACAATTTGTTTAGCTATTGTCTGTTCTGTGGTAACCGCTTTGTTTATAGTTCTTTGTTACCACAGAAAGACTTATTAGGAATATTTTAGTGTATGTATAGGACTTACCCTTTTGACTTTGACCTCATTAAGGCATATACCCAACAGTGGTATCTCTGGGTCAAAGGGTAGAGACATTCTCTTCCCCCCCCAAAAAAAAGTTCCAAATAATTTTCCTGAGCAGTTAGATAATTTCATGACTCCACTAACAGCACTTCAGTGTGTCTGTCTTTCCATAGTTCTTTCAACAATCACTACTTCTACCTTTTGACATCTTTGTCAAGAGATGGGTGTGAGGTGAGTTATTTTAATTTGTAGTTTCCTATTAGTGAGAATTGGGAGATTTAGGAGATATTGTGGTAAAGATGGCAATGGTAGTTTGAATTATCTGGCACATGTAGTCTCCTGGGTCTTTCTCTAGGATGCCTTGCTGTCTTACTAGGCTGGCTTAACTTCCTGCAGGGGGGGATGACTGATCCCTTCTTCACAGGAGATGGCTGGAAGCAAGTTGAAGGATAGCACCATTCCCAAGACACCTGTGACTATCTGTTCATTGGTGGCAGTTGATCATAAAGGCCAGACTAGAATTATGTCCTGTAGGTTGAATGTTGTAGCGCTGCTACTGCCAGAGCTCTTGTGTTGAGGTACCTGGACTGTCTCCATCAGGATTGGAAGGGAGATAGCCTGAGGTTCATTCCCCAGCATCTCCAGGATTGATTGCTGTGTTTTTTGGGGGCAGTTGGGTGGCACGGTAGATAGAGTGCCAGACCTGAAGTCAGGAAGACTCATCTTTCTGACTTCAAATGTGACTGTGTGACTCTGGGCATTTCACTTAAACCCTGATTGCCTCAGTTTCCTCATCTGTAAAATGAGCTGGAGAAAGAAATGGCAAACCACTCTAGTATCTTCGCCAAGAAAATACCAAATGGGGTCACAGAGTAGGACTAAAATGACTAAACAATAGGAACAGGAACAACACCAACAACAGTGATCAAAAGGTGATGGTGGTCTACCCTGCCTAGATCATCTTGCCTCCCGTCTCTCTCTCTCTCTTTCTCTCAAGGAGTCTTGGATGCTTCAGCCCTGTAGATGAACAATTCTTCCTGTCTCTGGGTGTTGTGCAAGTGCTTCTTGGCTCATTCCAACAAAAGCATGAACTGTTCATGTCTTTATGAGGGTTAAACCCTGAAGCTAATTGCCGAGAGCAATTGCAGACCCTCCTGCTGGGTAATCTTGCTGGAAAAAAAATCATAGAATTCTATTGTAGTGGGATGGCTCCCTGGGGGTATTGCCTAGAGTAGGGGTTCTTAACTTTTTGTATCTTGAGCCCCTTAAACATTCCCAAGCCTGTGGAAACCTTCTCGGAATAATGTTTCTGAATGTTTAAAATAAAACTCAAGGTGTCCAAAGAAAAGCAATTATATTGAGATAAAAATGTAATTTTTTCCCTCTATCCAAGTTCATGGATCCTTGAAATCTATCCATATATTCCTTTGGGGTTCGTGGACTTCGAGTTTAACACCAGCCTAGAGGCATGTGTAGGCAACCTTTAAATTTTCCTTCTAGACATTCACTTTAAAACAAATAAAAACTACTTTTAGTTCCATTGGCAGTCAAGAGCTAATAATATATTAGACTACATTAAGAGAGACTAACATCCAGAATGAGAAGGTAATAATCCCTTTGTACTCTGCCTTGGTCAGATTATTACTGGTGAATTGTGTTCCATTCTGAATACTGCTTATTTAGGGAGGATATGGATAAGCTAGAGACACACGGAGACAGAGAGACAGAGAGACAGAGAGAGAGAGAGACAGAGAGAGAGAGACAGAGAGACCCCTAGCAAGGGAGGGCAACCAGGACGATGAAGGACCTTGAGCTCATGTCAAATAAGGATAGGTTAAAGGAGCTAGAGAAGAGAAGAGTTGGGGGAAAGGATATACCTTTTTTAAAGTATTAAAATGACAGTTATACAGAAAAAATAGATCAATTTGTTTTGGCCCCAGAGGGCAGAGTTGGGGACAGTGAACATAAGCCAGAGTGACAAATTCAGACTTGATGTTAGGAAAAACCTCTAACTTTAAATTCTTTTTTTGGTGTAGATTGGACCAGATGACTTTGGTGGAACTTTATAACTCTAAGATTCCGAGATTTGAGAATTTTGGAAGAATATTTGTGTGTGGATATGCATCTAATCTTCATTTGTTTTATTCTAAATTAACATTTTTCTATCTATCTATCTATCATCTATCTAGGGCATTTACTGACATAGTCTTTCCTCTGTTCCTCATAGGGAGCTGTACTTTGTGTAAAAAAAAAAAAGAAACAAAAACAAAGGCAAAACAAACAATTACAAAAGAAGAAAAAATTCAGCACAACTAATTTATCAATCAAGTCCAACATTTATATAATGTTCCACACCCATAGTCTTCCACTTGTGCAAGGAAGAAAGGGAGGGACCTTCTTATGCATAGCTCTTCTTTGGGGCCAGATTTGGTGAATTTCATAGCATTTAATTTGTGTTGTCTTTTTTTTTTTTTTGCTTTGACTTGATTTTTAGCCATGTTCAAGGCAATGCATTTGTATCCTGATCGAGTATTGACACTGGGATGCTTAAAACCTTTAACAGAACATTAGCATTTGGCTGAAAGATCTGGAACAGACTTTTGACCATTATAAGTTAAGGTACCACAAAATTCATGTCATTAATTTTGACTGGTAGCCATACTCTATTGAATTTATTGTCTCTTAGATGAGGAATGATGCAATGATGGTAGTAATTTGAAGTTATTGGGGTATATTGAGTGCCAGCGTGATGCAATGACAAATGCAAGTCTCAGAAGAGGTGAGTGAGAGACTCTGAGCATTCAACTAGCTAATCACAACACCTCGCTGAGCCTTGGCTTCCTCATCTGTAAAATGGGGATAATATTTGTGTTTCACAGAGGACTTTGTGAAACTCATAACTGTAACTTATTACATTGATGTCAAATAATAGTACCACATGGCACAAAACGAGAATGAGTTCTGTGGTTTAAAATAAAAAAAAAGATTTTCTGAAGATTTTAAAAAAGTGACTGAAAATGCTTTCACAGCTTCACAGTCATTACTCAGGTTCTTGCCATTGTTCCTCATCCCCACCCTATTACTGAAATTTACTTTTAATTGGATTTTTTGCTCTGAACTTAGACACATCTCAGGTTCACGTGACTCGAGGCAGATCCTTACATAACTGTGTCTCCCCTTAGTCCCTGAACATAAGGAAGATATGATTGTTGTGGTAATAATAACAGTGGCTAGTACATATATAGTAATTTGCTAAGCACTTGGCAAATCTCTCATATTATCTTCACAACAATGCTGGGAGATAGGCAGCATTATTTCCATTTTACAGATAAGGAAACTGAGGCTGAAGAGAGTTAAATGATTGGTCTGAAGTCGCACAGCTAATAAATGTCTAAGATTAGATTTCAATTCAGGTCTTCCTGACTCTGAGCCTAGCACTGTGTCACCTAACTGCCTAAGAGCTCTAGCCTGGGAGTCTGGACATCTGGGCTCTAGAGCCAACTCTGCAACCAAAGCTATATGACTCTGGGCTGGTCACTTCCCTTCGCTCAGCCTTCATTTCCTCATCAGTAAAACGTGGGAGCCAGATTTAATGATCTTTAAGATTCCATCTAGCCCTAAAAACTTAAGCTGCAACTCCTGTAATTTCAATAGGAAAAAGTAAAGGAAAGATTTGAGTCTTTCTTGAGCATCTTGGGAACATGTTTCCTGTTGCTGTTTTCACTTGGGCTCATTTATTTCTTTTAAAAAATCATTCCTTGGTGGGTGGTGGGAAAACGAAAGGCAAAAGAATAAGGAAACCTTTTCCAACTATTCCACCCAGTGGGTGATGATCACAAATAGGTCAAAATGACCCGAGCTCAGCCCACCCACAGGTAGTCTAGCAGGCGACAGTTTCAGTAACCAAATGGTTTTCATTTGTGTTATATTAATTGTACACACTGTCTGATATTCCATGTTCCTTTAATTGGACCAGTCGGGTAAGATTTTCAAAGACCATTTCAAATGATCAAAGATAGACACTGTAGCATTACAATGGATAGGGACCCTGCACTTAAGAGTCTGCTAGATTTTCTCAGACTTCACATGCAAGGGCTGATTTTTTTTTTTAAGATTTTGCTCCTAAGCTGACAGAAGGCTATAGACTTCACGACTTTTATATAGCACTGTTTATAAGATACCCATTTGTCCAGCTGAAGTAGGGATTGATGGGGAAGGAAGGAAACATTAATGTTCACCAAAGTTATAGAAAACTGTTGTATTTTAAGTATCTGACTTTAAATTCAGGTTACATAAGAAGGTTGGTTCACACCTCTCAGCTTTTCCATAAAACATTACTAAATATATATTCCATCTGAATTGGAACTACAGATCCTGGTTTATTTCTTTTCAAGGGCTGGGGAATCTTTAATATCCATGTAACCAACACGAACTTCATCTATAATGTTGCAAAGGGTCACAATCTAAGTTCAATCTAGTATAGATCGAGAGCTCTTGTAAAAGAACAGATACCATATTAGAGGGCAGGGAGGTATAGGTTTAAGTGTGACCTCTGACACTCTAGTTGAGTTACCAAAAAGCAATCCACTTAACATCTAGATTTTCAGTTCCCTTACCTGAGAAATGGGGGTAATAGTGCTAGGAGTGTGGACTATCTGACACTCACGGTTTTGAAGAAACTCAAATGAAAGGACAGTTAGCAAGCACTTTGCAATCTTAAAGCCCCATGTGAATATCAAGTTATTGTTACACATAAACACATTTCTGAACAGCAGAGATGTAAACGTGCAGTTATCCCTGGCCCAGAGATTTGTTGGGAGCCACACAGATGCTAGAGCAACTGTGCTAATGGAATGCCTGCTCTCCCGAAACCTGCTGCATAAACAAGCACTTAAAAAAAAAAAAAAAACCTTTCTTCCTTGCTGCGGGGGTAAAATCCAGCAGACTTAACTTGAAATGAAATCTTTAGCTTGGTCTGTACTTCAATGCAGTGCTTACTTTATTCACCAGGGGTCATCAAAGGTCTGAATTTTCTTTGTCTACTCGTTGACTCTTGCACAAACTATACACCCCAGATCAACAGTTTTCTTTAGAATCTGGCATTTGGAAATGTGGGCTGTTGTTCTATCCTCTCTCCCCCAGCCCTACTCCCACTACCTGGCATGAGAAATACATATTGCTCTTTCCAGATTGGTATCATGGATTTATTTCAGCAAGCACTTCTTGTCAAGGTTTAGAATGGAAATGCCTTTTCTAATTGAACTGCCTTTCATTAGAGAGGGAGTCTTGTTGAAAAAAAGAAAAGGAGAGGGGGAGAGATAGGCCTTAGTATCTAATTAGCTTTGCATAAATCTCTCAAATATTTTTATATTTATAACTTCCAGCCATTGATGAGCACGACTGTGTTTCTGTGGATATTAATAATAACTGACATTTATAAAAGCCTTTCAAGGTTT
Source organism: Phascolarctos cinereus (assembly GCF_003287225.1). Classification (NCBI taxonomy): domain Eukaryota; kingdom Metazoa; phylum Chordata; class Mammalia; order Diprotodontia; family Phascolarctidae; genus Phascolarctos; species Phascolarctos cinereus. Next base: position 121,592,038 of record NW_027555847.1, on the reverse strand, counting down.
CCAAATCACTTGTTATATATCATCTTTATTTCAACAGGTGAGAAGGTAGGTTTAGGGTCGGAAGGTTTGAGTTGAAGTCAATAAATGCATTGTTTGCATTATGCTAAAATGTAAGTTCTTTGAGGTCAGAGGCTCCCTTGCTTTTGTTTTCGTATCTCCAGTACCTAGCACAGTACTTGGTACATGGTAAGGGCTCAATAAATGCCATTCATTTATTCTGCAGCTTAATGTACTAGCTGTGTAACCTTGGGAAATTAACTTCCCTACTGTGAGCCTGAAATGAGAAGGTTAGATTGGATGATATCTAAGCTCCTTTCTAGCAGTAGAGCCTGTGAGCCTCTGAGCTGTTTGAAGGATTTAGCATTGGTGTCTAGAATCAGGAAATGCATTTATTAGTAGTAATGACACTGTACGTGCAGGATACTTTTCTAGGCAGAGTTCACTCTCTCTCTCTCTCTCTCTCTCTCTCTCTCTCTCTCTCTCTCTCTCTCTGTATATATATATATATATATATATATATACACACACACATACATACATACATACACACACACACATATATATACATATACATATATACACACACACACATATATATACATATACATATGTGTATGTATATATATATATGTTAGCTATTTTTTTTTTCATATTCGCTGCTATAGGCATTTTGTTTTTTGTGAGGCAATTGGGGTTAAGTGACTTGCCCAGGGTCACACAGCTAGTAAATGTCATGTGTCTGAGACTGGATTTTTAACTTGGGTCCTTCTGACTCCAAGGCCGGAGCTCCATCCACTGTGCCACCTAGGTGCCCCTATAGGCATCTTTTAATGCCACCATAGTCAGTAGAACTTGCACTCACCTAGCCACATCTAACAAATCAAATGACATAATTTGAAAGATTCCAGAGACACATACTTTAGAAAGGATAAAAGACCAAATGAGGCTTCAGAATTCTTTAGTTTCTATATAACCCTTTCCTGATCATCCAAACCTAACTCCCAACCCTTTTGCTTCTTCAATAGATTAAGGCAAACAGAGGTTAAGTGACTTGCCCAAGGTCACACAGATTGTAATTGGCTCAGGCTGGATTTGAATACAGGCCTTTCTGACCCTAGGCCCAGTGTTTTGTCCACTGAGCCTTGGCTGCCTCTTCTCTTACCTAGTAGAAACCATCATAATTTGAGGATTAATAGAACCCTTTGAGAAATGGAAGCATTGTCAATGTTTTCCTTTCAGAATGTCTTGAGTCTGGAAATAACAAACTTAAGAGTCAAAAGTCATAGAATAATAGCTTCCTGGAGCAAAAAGGGACCTCAGAAGAAGTACCCAGTGGAATGCCTTAATTTTATAGAAGAAGAAATGGAGGTCCAAAGACAAGTAATCACAAAGTCAGAGGCAGATTTAGAACTACAGCCCAGGTCTTCTGACCCCTAAACTCATTTTTCCCCCCAGTTTGGCAATTTGTCACTCTTGTCATTTGACTCTGGGATTGAACTGACCTAAGGCACACAAGGTTAAAGTTGGCACACTATTTTGTTTTATCTTCCTGAAAATAAGCAAGGACGCTGAGCAATAAGGTAACCTGATTGGGAGTTGCCTGTTAACAGCCATAAGGCTTTGGGCTATAAACCTTCTTTTAATATAGCAAAAAAGGATATTTTTGGGGGATGAATGTTGGGAAAGATGGTTTAGGCAGTGAGATTTCGTCAACCTGGGAATGGGGTACTCCTAACGTGGATGCTCACTTCAGTAGCAGGAATTAAGTACTCATCTATAACTTAATAGTCTTATGCCTGAGGTCCTGAGAGGTTAAATGGCTTATCCATGGCCATTGCGTCAGAGACAGGACTTTAGCCTAGTCTTCCTGAATCCAAGACCCAACCCTGTTCATTATGCCATGCTGGGTCTCATGGCAGCACATACCAATGTAGCCCAAATATTTTGATGAAATGCTGAAGCAAACAGAACCATTTTCCATGCTAAGAAACAATGCCTTTGTCTACAAGCACCAGCAAACTCCCTGCCATGATTTTGGCTTGTTCTTACATACCAGGTATAGGACAAAGCCAGAAAATCTTTGTTTTTCTCTTGGTACAAAAGCTTTCTTCCCAAACTTGAACTCAAAATCCTCCCAGAGCCCAGAGTCTTCAATGTTGTTATTTAAAGGATTATTTCAACCCACCACACATCTAGCTGGTCATTTGATTTATTTAGAAGCAAGTACATTCCTTTGACAGCCTTTCTTAAACTCAAAAGCAGGCAAAGGAGCTATTTCAAAGTGACATTTCAACTGCTCTAGGGAATGCAATGGCTGAAGGGTAAGACTGGAGATCAGAGCTTACTTAATCCATGGGCCAAGAGGAGGCAGGTGTCTGTGGAAGAGATAAAACCCTGCCAGAAGCTGGTGAGGGCATTAAGACATTTGTGAATTCATTTGATTCTCAAATCCCAGTGTTGAGTGATTTGGTTTCATGACAGAAGTTAGCAATAGGCTTCCCTCTAATCTCCCTTACCCACATGTCTTATTGTGCCTCCAGTTCTGATCGGTTTGACCCCTTCACAGCAAAATAAAATCTATTTTTCAGCAGGTTACTACTGAGTCAATCAACAAGTATTTTGAAACCTCCATCTGTGCCTTTTCCCCTTGGGGGAAATCTTCATGGCTCCTTTTTGCCTGTGACTAATTTCCATCCTCCCTAAAAGTCTGTGCTGGAAGATTAGGGAAATTGAGATGATTCCATTTAGCCAACAGGAGAAAAAGCTGAAGAGGAAGCTAATCATGGTCTTCAGGTATATAAGGAATGGGGAAAATGGCGGTTCACTTATTTCCATTATCCCCCTGAGAAGAGAATAAAATGAAATAAAACATGTTAAAAGGGACATTGAAAAGCTGTCATGTATCCAGAAGAAAATGATTAGCATGGCAAAGGGTCTAGAAAAGATGTCAGATTAGGAAAGGTTAAAAAATTAAGGATATCTAGACCAAACAAGGGAGAAGTTAGATGGTACAGTGGATTGAAGTCCAAAAGACTCATCAAAATGAGTTCAAATCTGGCTTGGACACTTCCTAGTTATGTGACCCTGGACAAGTTACTTGACCCTATTTGCTTCAGTTTCCTCACTTGTAAAATGAGCTGGAGAAGGAAATGGCAAAAACACGCCAGTATCTTTGCTAAAAATCAAACAAACAAACCAAGAAAAAAACCTCAATGGGTCATGAAGAGTCAGTCAGACATTACTGAACAAGACCAGAGGAGAGAAAAATTAGGTGGTAAATAAAGGCAATTCTCATGTTTTGAGGGGTGTTTTAGGGTTTGGATGAGAGATTCAATTTATTCTGATTAACTCAAGAAGGTACCACAAGTACCAAAGTTGAAGGAAATTATAGGCAGGTATTTGGTAAATGAAAGGAAAAACTTAGTTTAAAAAAACCAAAACAGAACTGTCCCATTAACTGAAAATACCTTAAGTACAGCTATATGTTTTTCTGGCACATATGGCAAGAGAGGATTCCTACTTTGCGCAGGATAACTTCTAGGAGTCCCTTCCAAGAGAATTTAAAATCTTGGGCATCTGAGACTGAGATAGGGAAAGACCCATTGGCTGCCTACATTGGAACCAAGTGGTAAATGAGATGTTAAAACAACCAGAAATGGTCAATATAGAACCAGAGATTTATACATCTGGAGCACTACAGAATTAACATTTTCCCTCTTACTTGCAACAGCCCTTCAGAGCCATTCTTCCCCACTAACCACCTATTTGCCAAGCTCTTCAGACCAGAACATATTTCCTAAACTATTTCATATGTGGTATGTCATCCTCACTCTCTTCATTTTTCTCCTGTAGACATGATTCATTTTGAAAGTATCATACCCCGAACTGAACACAAAACTCTAGATGTAGTCTGATGAGGGTAGAGGCAAGTAACAGGAACTAAAAGTATTACCCTGGACTGCTTATCCTGACTCATTTGTTCTCTATCACCAATTCTTCTTGGCCCATGCAGAACAGAGATAAAACTACACGAGCAATTACTACTCTTTTTTAAAAATAAATTTTATTGCTATCTTTTTTTTTTTGCATAGCCTAAACTTCTCCCAACATCCCTACTCTCTCCTTCAGAGAGCCATCCCATTTAACAAAAGATATTTTTTAAAGAAAAAGAAAAGCAAAAAAAATCAACAAAATTGATGAACACATTGGAAAAGTCTGAAAAATATATGCAGTGTTATACACATGTGGACCTCCCACATCTACAAAGGAGTTGGGTATGAAGTGATGTGTCTTTTCATATCTCTTTTTTGTAGCCAGGCTTGTACTTTGTAATTCTGCATCATTCACTTTCACCTTTGTGGTTTTTTTTTTTTAATTTACATTATTGTAGTCGTTACTTATATTCTTTTCTTGGCTCTGCTTCACTCTGAGTCACATTGTATGTTTATGCTTCTTTGTTTTAGTCATATGCGTCATTAATCACAGTACAACAATATTTTATTACATTAATATACCTTAGTTTATTTAGCCATCCTCTAATTAGTAGGCATCTATTTTGTTTCCAGTTGTTTACTACCACAAAAAGTGTTACCATAATTATTTTGGTGTATATAAAGATTTTTCTTCCTTTCAATGTCCTCCTTGGTAAATATGCCTAGTAGTGGAATCTTTGGGTCAAAGGTTATGGGTATTTTAGTTACTTTATTTCCATAATTCCAAATTATTTTCTAAGATAGTTGTGGGGATTTATAGATCCCCCAACAAAGCACCAGTGCACTTATTTTTTCACAATTGTAAAAATATTGACTGTTTCTGATGACTATTTTGCCATCTTTGCCAATTTGCTAAGTATGAGGTGGAACTGGGTTCTTTTGATTTTGAGCAATTAATTTTCTTTTTAAAAAATTATGCATGGGCCTAGTCATGCCAGATCTTAACCTGTATTATAAAGCAGCAATCATCAAAACTATTTGGTACTCGTTAAGAAATAGAGTGGTGGATCAGTGGAATAGGTTAAATATGCAAGACACAGTAGTCAGTGACTATAGTAATCTACTGTTTGATAAACCCAAAGACCCCAACTTCTGGGATAAGAACTCACTATTTGGCAAACTGCTGGGAAACTGGAAAATAGCATGGCAGAAACTAGGCATAGATCAACATCTTACGCTGCATACCAAGATAAAGTCAAAATGGGTTCACTATTTAGATAATAAAGGCTGATACCATAAGCAAACTGGGAGAGCAAGGAATAGTTTACCTGTCAGATTTATGGAGAAGAGAAGAATTCATGATCAAACAGGAGATAGAGAACTTTACAAAATGCAAAATGGGTAATTTTGATTATATTAAATTGAAAAGTTTTTGCACAAACAAAGCCAATGCAACCAAGATTAGGAGGAAAGTAGAAAACTGGGAAAGAATTTTTACAATCAATGTCTCTGATAAGGGCCTCATTTCTAAACTATATAGAGAATTAAGTCAAATTTGTAAGGATACAAGTCATTCCCCAATTGATAAATGGTCAAATGAATAGGCAGTTCTCAGATGAAGAAATTGAAGTCATCTATAGTTATATGAAAAAATGCTCTAAATCACTATTGATTAGAGAAATGCAAATCAAAACAACTCTGAGGTACCACATCACACCTATCAGGTTGGTCAACATGACAAAACAGGAAAATGATAAATGTTAGAGAAGATGTGGGGAAAATTGGAACACTAATGCATTGTTGGTGAAGTTGTGAAATGATTTAACCATTCTGGAGAGCAATTTGGAACTATACCCAAAGGGCCATAAAAATGTTCATACCCTTTGACTCAGCAATAGCACTTCTAGGGCTGTATGCCAAAGAGATCATAAAAATGGGAAAAGGACCCACATGTACAAAAATATTTATAGCAGCTCTTTTTGTGGTGGCAAATAATTGGAAATCGAGGGACGGCCATCAGTTGGGGAATGGCTGAACAAGTTGTGGTATATGAATGTAATGGAATACTATTGTGCTATAAGAAATGATGAGCAGGCTGACTTCAGAAACACCTGGAAAGACTTGTATGGACTGAGGCTGAGTGAAGTGAGCAGAATCAGGAGAACATTGTACACAGTAATATCCACATTGTGTGATGACTAATGTTGATAGACTCAGCCCTTCTCAGCAGTGGAAGGATCTAAGACATCTCCAAAGGTCTCATGATGGAAAATGCTATCCACATCCAAAGAAAGAACTATGGCATTTGAATGCAGATTGGAGCATACTATTTGCTATTTTTTTCTTCTGTTTTGTTTTGTTTCCTCTTTCTGATTGTTCCTCCTATTGTTTGTAATTCTTCCTTACAACATCACTAATGTGAAAATATGTTTAATAGGAATATATATGTATAGCCTATATCAGATTGTGCCCTGTCGGGGAGGGAGGGGGAAAAAAATTTTAAATTCAAAAGCTTACAGAAGTAATTGCTGATAAATCAAGATAAATTAATAAAAAATTATAAAAAAAAGATGAGCAGGTGGACTTCAGAAAAACCTGGAAAGACTTGTATGAACTGATGCTCAATGAAAGGAGCAGAGCCAGGAGAACATTGTACACAGTAACAGCAACATTGTACGGTGACTGACTTTGACAGATTTATCTTTTCTCAGCAATGCAAGGATCTTGCTACCACAAAAAGAGCAGCTATCGCTATTTTTTTTTATACATATAGGTCCTTTTCTACTTTCTTTGTCTTTGAGTTACAGATAGTAGAGTCAAAGAGTATGGACACTTTTATAACTCTTTGGGATAGTTTCTGTTTTTTCTCCAGAATGATTTGACCAGTTCACAATTCCACCGAGAGTGCATTAGTGTTCTATTTTTCCAGCATTTGTCATTTTTTCCCGTCACATTAGTCAATCTGATAGGTATGAGATGGCATCTCAGAGTTGTTTAATTTGCATGTATCTAATCAGAAGGATTTAGATCATTTTTTATGTGATTACTGTTAGCTTTAATTACTTTTTATGATAGCCTGTTCATATTTTTTTGATCATTAATCAATTGGGGCATGGCTCTTATTTTTATAAATTTGGCTCAGTTCTGTATATATTTGAGAAATGAGGCTTTTATCAGAGAAACATGCTGTAACAATTTCCCTAGTGTCCTGCTTTCTTTCTAATTTTGGCTGCATTGGTTTTGTACAAAAATAATTTTAATTTGATTTAGTCAAAATTATCTATTTTGCTTCCTGTGATCCCCCTTATCTCTTGTTTAGTCATAAACTCTTACTTTATCCATAGATCTCACAAGCAAATTTTTCCATACTACTCTAACTTATATCACCCTTTTTGTCTAAATCATACACTGAATTGATCTTATTTTGCTGTACAGTGTGAAATGTGGGTCTGTGCCTAGTTTCTGTGGAACTAATTTGTAGTTTTCTCAGCAATTTTTGTGAAATATTGAGTTCTTGCTCCCAAAAGTTTGTATATTTGGGTTTATCAAATGGTAGATTACTCTGGTCACTTACTACAGTGTATTGTGTACCTTATCTATTCCACTGATCTACCACTGTATTTCTTAGCCAGTACCAGATTGTTTTTGATGATTACTGCTTTGTAATATAGTTTGAAATCTGGAACTACTATTACATTTTTTTCATTAATTCTCTTGATATTTTTGACCTTGTTTTCTTCCAGATGAATTTTACTTTTTTTCTAATTTATAAAATAATTTTTAGTATGGAACTGAATGAGTAAAATGATTTACACAACATTGTAATTTTTACTGTATTGTCTTGTTTAGATATATTTTTATTTGTGTGAAAAGTGTTTTGTAATTGTATTCATATAGTTACTAGATTTGTCTGGTAGGCTCTCAAGAATTTTAAATTGTCGGCAGTGATTTTAAATGGAATTTCCCTTTCTATCTCTTGTTGGGTTTTGTTGGTAGTATATAGCAGTGCTGATGAATTATGTAGCTTTATTTTATATTCTGTAACTTTGCTAAAGTTGTTACTTGTTTCAAGTCTTTTTTAATATATTATTTAGGGTTCTCTAAGTATGCCATCATGTCATCTACAAGGAGTGAAAGTTTTGTTTCCTCGTTGCCTATTTTTATTCCTTTATTTTCATGCTATAGCTAGTATTTCTAATACAATATTGAACAACAGTGATGATAATCGACATTCTTGTTCCTAATCTTATTGAGAAGACTTATAGCTTATCTCTATTACAGATGTTTGCTCTTAGTTTTAGATTGATACTACTTATCATTTGAAGAAAAGTTCCATTTATTCCTATGCTTTTTAATGTTTTACTAGGAACAGATGTTATATTTTGTGAAAACCTTTTTTGCATCTGTTGATATAATCATGATTTTTGTTGTTTTGCTTATTGATATGGTCAATTTTGCTTATATTTTTCCTAATTTAAAACTAGTCCTGTATTCCTGGTATAAATACTACCTGGTCATAGTGTATGATCTTTGATCTGTTGCTGTGATCTCCTTGCTAGAATTTTATTTGCATTTTTGGCATCAATTTTCATCAGGGAAATTGATCTATTGTTTCCTTTTTCTGAATTTCCTCTCTCTGATTTTGGTATCAACACCATATTTGTGTCATAAAAGGAATTTGGGAAGACTCTTTACCAATTTTTTCAAATAGTTTACATAATATTGAGATTAATTGTTCTGTTAACATTTGTTAGAATTCACTTGAGAATCCATCTGATCCTGGAGATGTTTTCTTAGGGTGCTCATTTATAGCATGTTCAATTAATTTTTTTAAAATAGTGTTAATTAATTACTCTGTTTCCTCTTTTGTTAATCTGGACGATTTATATTTTTGTAAATATTCATCCAATTCACTTAGATTGTCAGTTTTAATGGAATATAATTGTGCGAAATAACTCCTAATTGATGGTACATTTGTACTTTTCATTTTTAATATTGGTAGTTTGGTTTTTTTTCTTTTTTTAAAATCAAATTAACCAATGGTTTATTTTATTATTGTTTCATAAAACTAGTTCCTACTTTTATGTATTAGTTCATTTTTTTCACTATTTTATTAATCTCTACTTTGATTTTCAGAATTTCCATTTTGGTATTTAATTGAGGATTTTAAATTTGTTCTTTTTCTAGCTTTTATATAGTTTCACTACCAATTCATTGATCTGTGCTTTCTGTCTTTTATTAATAAATGTGTTTACAAACCTAAATTTTCCCCTAAGTACTGATTTTGACTGCATCCCACAAATTTTGGTATTTTGTTTTATTGTTGTAATTATCTTTAAGGAAATTGATTGTTTCTATGATTTGTTCTTTGACCCACTCATTCTTTAGGATTAGATAATTTAGTTTCGAATTAACTTTTAATCCATGCTTCCACATCCCTTTACTAAATGTAATTTTTATTTCATTATGGCCTGAAAAGGGTACATTTAATATGTCTGCTTCTCTATATTAGTTTATGAGGTTTTTATGCCCTAATTCATGGTCATTTTTTTTGTGTGAAGGTGCCGTGTAAAGCTGAGAAAGGTGTACTATTTATTCCAATTCAATTTTCTCTAGGGAGCTATCATTTAACTCATCTAAAATTCTATTGATTGCCTTATTTTCTTGTGTAATTTCTTGTTGGATTTCAAAACTATACTAATAAATATAGTAAAACTCTACTAATGAGGGACCTCTGAGAGAGGAAAATTGAGGTCCATCATTAGTATAGTTTTGCTGTCTATTTCCTCCTGTAACAAATTTAATTTTTTCTGTAAGACTTTGGATGCTATACCATTTGTTGTGTATGTTTAGTATTGATATTACTTCACTGTTTTTGATACCTTTTAGTAAGATGTAGTTTCCTTGATTGTCTCTTTTAATTTGATCTATTTTTGCTTTTGTTTTGTCTGAAGTCATGATTGTCATCCCTGCATTTTTTAACATTAGCTAAATAATAATATGCTTTGCTCGAGCCCTTATTTTAACTTCGTGTGTATCTCTCTGTTTCAAGTATTTCTTGTAAACAGCATATATTGATGGATTCTGCTTTCTAATCCATTTTGCTATTTGCTTCTGGTTATGGGTGAGTTCACCCTATCCACAATTATGATTACTAACTGCATTTCTCTCCATTCTATTTTTCTTTGGTTTTTTCTTTTTTTTCCCCTCTTTTTACCTTGTCCCTCCTAAAGTTTTTTTTTTTTTTGTTTTAGGCAATGGGGTTAAGTGACTTGCCCAGGGTCACACAGCTAGTAAGTAAGTGTTGTGTGTCTGAGGCCGCATTTGAACTCAGGTCCTCCTGCATCCAAGGCCAGGGCTCTATGCATTGCGCCACCTAGCTGCCCCCCTGTTAAAGTTTTTTGATTCTGGTCATTGTCTCTCTTAATCTGCCCTCTCTTTTTATCACTGCCCCCTTTTTCTTATGCCCTTTCTTTCCTACCTTCTTGTTGGGTAAGATAGATATCTGTACCCAATTATAGAGTCTATATCCAATTCTTCCCTCTTTAAACAAATTCAGATGAGCTTGAGGTTCAATCATTGCCTGCCCTCTATAGCCCCAACAATTTTCTTCTCCACTGTAAAAGCTCTTCTTTGTGAACCTCCTTTAAGTGAGAATTTTACTCATTCTTTTTCTCCCTTCCCCCATTTCTTTCTCCTCCATATGTGTGGAGTTTTTGCAACCTTTCCTAGTAATGCTAGACTTTTTTAGGAGTTACATGTATAACTTTACCTTATAGGAATGTAGAAAGTTTGACTTTATTGAGTCTCCACTGATTTCTCTTTCATGTTGATCTTTTGACAATTTGAGTCTTGTATATGAAAGTAAAGTTTTTTTATTCATCTTTGACCTTCTCTTCAAGAATACTTGAAAGTCTTCTCTTTCATTAAGTATCCATTTCCACCCCTAAAGTGTTATACTCAGTTTTGAGGAGTAGGTTATTCTTGGTTGTAATCCTAACTCTATGCCTTCCAGAATATCATATTCTAAGCACTTTGTTTTTTTAAAGTGATAGGTGCTAAATCTTGTGTGATCCTGACTGTGGCTTTACAGTATTTGAATGGTTTCTTTTTGGCTACTTGAAGTAATTTCTTTTTACCTGGGGCTGTGGATTTTGACCATAATATTCCTTGGAATTTTTGTTTTGAGATCTCTTTTAAGTGGTGGTCAGTAGATGATTTCAATTTCTCTTTGGTTCAAGAATTTTGGGGATGTTTTCCTTGATAATTTTTTGAAATATGATGTCCAGGCTCTTTCTTTGATCATGTCTTTCAGGTGGCCTAAGAATTCTTAAATTATCTCTCCTCAATTTATTTTTCAGGTCAGATGTTTTTTCTTATGAAATATTTCACATTTTCTATTTTTTTCATTTTTGACTTTGTTTATTGTTTCTTGATGTTTTATGGAGTCATTAGCTTCCACTTGCCCAATTCTAATTTTTAAGAAATTATTTTCTTCAGTGAGCATTTGTATCTCATTTTCCATCTGGCCAATTTTGCTTTTTAAGGAGTTATTTTCATCAGTGAGGTTTTGTTCCTCTTTTACCATTTAGCCAATTATGTTGTAAGTTGTTTTCTTCAGCCTTTTCTGTTCCTCTTTACCAAGTTTGCTAGTTGATGTTCCATAATTTCCTTGAATCACTCTAATTTCTTTACCTATTTTTCCCTCTACCACTCTTATTTGATTTTGGAAATCATTTTTAGCTCTTCCAAGAATTCTTATTGGGATTATATCCAGTTCCTATTTTTTCCCTTTGAGGCTTTGCCTATAGCTATTTTGACATCGTTGTCTTCTTCTGAGTTTGTGTTCTGATATTCCCCAGTCACCTTAGATTTTTATGGTCATCTAATTTTGTTTGTTCATTTTTCCAGTCTATGTCTTTACTTTGAACTTTATGTCAAAGTTGAGCTCTTTTCTGAGCTGGGAAGGGGTGCACTGTTCCAAGCGTCTGTTTTTTTTTTTCTACACTGTTTTCAGAGTTAGTTCTGGAGGTTTGGAAATTTTCAGTACTTTTAAGGTAGTGTGATAGGGAGAGGTGGTCCTTTTCTGGGAAGAACCCATGCTGCCTTGGGACTGAGACTGATATCGTTCCTCAGGGTCTTTACTCCCTTGTGACTACAATGCTCTTGCACTGTGGCCTGAAGGAGGATATCAGAAATAGTTTCCAGTCATCATTCAGTCCCAATGCCATCAGAGGAGTCCCTGTAGCCTCTTTCTGACCAGTTGCCAGATCTCCTTACTGTCTCTAACTCCTTAAGGTGCTGCTGCTGTCACCACCACCAAGTCCCACCACTGGTGTTACATTCACCTGAGCTTTCAGCCCACCCCCACCCAGATGTCAGATTTCTCCTTCTGATCTCATAAATACTCTTGGGCTGTACCCTGACCTTTTCTTGTCTCTGCCATTTCAGATTTTGATTTGAGACATTATTTTAAAGTTATTTGGAGGAAAATATTGAGCTTCGTTATTGTGCTTTCTCTATTCCACCATCTTGGTTCTCTTTTTGGAAATTAACAATTAATTTTCAGTTAGATTAATAACTTATTTTCAACTAGTGGATAGAAGCTTTTAACTTCTGATTATTTGACATATTTAGCTTCCATGGGCATCACATAAAAACACGGTTTTTAGCAAGTCTTGGGTCTCTATGATCCATGGCTGAGTGGACCATGGCCTACTACTGTATCTTTTGGAGTAGGCTCTTCTGTTGCCTTTCATCGGACTGGTAGAAGCTACTATTTAGGTCTTAGTTTTACCCGTAACTTTCCATCTAAAAACATTTTCTGATACTGTAATAGAAAACATTTTAAAAAATCAGCAGAGATATAATATTTTTGGGGAAAGTGTTTTAAATTACCTTAGAAGTAAAGAAGATGGTAGAAAAAAATTGAACTAGAGAATTAGAATATTAGACTTGGAAGGCCTAAGATTATATAGTTCAAGCCACACTTGGGGAAAAAAATCCTTTCTCCAATATCTCAGAAGTGGTCAACTAGCCTCTGTTTACAAAACTTGAGTGATGGGCAGCCTACTACCTTCTAAAGCTAATAAATCTACTGTTGGACATCTCTAATTCTAAGTTTTTTTTCATCTTTATGTCAAGGGTAGATCTTTTTGTCTCTAATGTTCATCAATTATTTCTAGTTCTACTCTCTCAGGATCAAGTCTGTCTGAACAAGTCTATCATGCCATCTATATGATAATCCTTCAAATACTTGAGGACAGCTATAATATCTTCCTAATTTTCTCCTCTCCATGTGACATATCCCAAGTTTGCCACATCCGTAATTATTAAATATTTCAAAGGATGCGAGATTTTGGTAGTATAGACATTCTCTTCTCTTCTACATGCCACTTTTGTTATAAAAGCTAGTCATGATTAGTTGGTGGCTAACTCTCTGGCTATGAGTAATTCCAAGTTATTCCTAATTGATATGTACAACTAGTCATTGAACTTATGCTCAAAGGTTCCTTTTAGATTGGTGGGCCTTGCTCAAGCTTAAATCATACAAGTATGACTTCTGGTAGTCTATAGTTACTTCCCTGGCACAACTATTTGGAGGAGGACTTGAGTCGATGTTAATTGCACATTACTGATTAAAATGTCAAACTAAGCTAAACTTCAAATGTATACAGTGCATGTCACATAATTGACCTGGACCTGACTCCTAATGTGGGACTGTCCACAGCTCAAATAAACTGGGCTTTGAGACAAAATAAGAGAGAAAACTAATAACTGGTTCAAGGGAAGAGGCATTTGTCAACCTGTTGGGTTATACATTCCTCCTTGATTCATTCTTGGTTTTAGATTCAAGGTAAAAATTCAACATGCATAGATATGGTAAGTTTGCTGGTCGGTAGCAGCTGTTTGGCAGTATATTAAATTGCTAGAAAAAAATTGCTTTACATTTGTTGGGAGATGGGGAATGTGCTCTCCAGGATTTTAATGAGACTTTTCTGGTCATTTGTCTTTTAAAATAAATAAGATTGACTAGATATAGGTCTTTTTCTATGTGGTCCCTGGTCTTTGTCATTTAATGAGAGGTTTCCAATAATTAAGAAAGCAAATTCTATCTTATCTGATTTTTTTTAAGTGAAAAACAACAAAACAAAACCAATACCATAACACCCAACAGAAAGCCTGAAGGGGCATATGGTCAGCTTCTATGTGAGTTCAGCATGAATTAAACATTTGTCATCTCCCTTTATGTATTCAAACAACTATCCACATTGCTAAGTCAAACACTCTTTAAAAGCTTGGTAATTATCCCATCTTCTCCCCTGTGATTGTACATGAATGTCAAGCATTTCTGTGCTTGTTTAGCTGTAATATGGAATTCATCTTGACAAACATAGCTTACTGTAGCTTTTGGGAGAATGTTCCATCATTAAGAAATATCCTGCAATACAATGTGTGCTTCATTGTGAAGCTGTACTACCAAAAAAAAGGCTCACATCTCGGAAGGTTTTCAATCATGTTTTTTCTTCTATATTCCACATCTGATCAAATACTAAAAATTTGGATTAGTCACAGTCTTACATAAATGTGAACATTATGTAATGGACATAATAGTAGTTTAACAATGAACCTCATGCATTATCGTAGAAAGCACTGGACTAAGGAAGGACAGTGGAGTTTTCTAGCCCTTTTTCTAACACTCTGAGTCATTGGGAAAGTAACCTCAATATCCTCTGAGTTCTCTTCTAACCCAAACATTCCACTATAAGATTCTGTGTGTTCAGCTAAAAATGGTGAAAAAAAATCTGATGATAACTATACCTGTTACTATAATTTGGAAGGTAGGGCAGATGCGTTAGGGGAGCAGGAAGGCAGAAAAAGCTGTCGATCATCCTAGGGAGGAAATCGGCAGATGAAGTAAGGAAAGCCCAGACCTTAGTCTGGGGGTGGTGTTCCTAAAAATAGCTTTCATGCTTGTTCTTACAGTTGAACTTGTTGACAAGGAGAGGAGAACAAGAAAGACTTCAAAACCTGAAAGAGCCTGGAAACATGATATAGTAGAAATAGCATTGACTGCATTCAGAGGAACTGGGTTCAAATTCTGCATTTGACTTTTTGCTACCTGTATGACCTTGAGTCAGACATTTAACTTCTTTGGATCTCAATTTCCTGGTTGGTGGAATGAGCGTGTTGGACTAAGTAGACCTCTGAGCACACCTCATAGTTCTAGATATAAGATTCTCTGACCTCCTTGTAGTAAATCAGAATAGCTTGGGGGAGTCTGATACTGTGATCTGGATATCTTTCCTTGTGTGATTTGTTTCCCCCTGTTATGGATATCCCTGGGGATTTCTTGAACATTGGACTGCATAGTAAGCCACCTCTGAGGCATGGAGAATGCTGAGGGACTTGGTAATGAGACTCTGGGCCACAAAGTTATCAGCAGCTATATCCTTGACAGCATCTTCTGAGCCCTCCCTCATTTTCTTTTGTGAGCCTCTGTTAGGAACTGAAAAAACCCACCAAATGACAAATTTACAATACCTTTCATCCAAAGAGCTCCATATTTTTTAACTCCTATTGTTGTGGAGGAAAGAACACTATCTAAGACAGTTTGGACAAAGAACTTGTTCTTTAGCCCCAAAGCTTCCAGTCCTGGGAAGACTGATTAAAATTGCCAAAATAGTGTCCTGTAGTACAAATGCTAATCAGCTTTCTCTAATGCTCCAAGAGAGTTTAGAAAGACAGCAACACTGATGCAAACCAGCATCTCTTGTTTTAAGCATGCCTGGACTGTTCTCTGGATTGTTTTCTTTCTGAACCATTGAGTGAGCATCGGTTATGCCCAGAGTCCTGTCCAGAAGTTATATTTGGCACAATAACTGCTCAGTTATGTTCTATACTTTGTGTTTATTTCATTCTTGGAAAACATGGAGCGTTTTGTACTTGTACTGTGTATGGTTATCTGCACACCTAATTGACTCCCTTTGCAAGATTATACACTTCCTGAAGGCAGGGACCACACTTTATTTATCTTTCCATTCTCTCAATTCTCCTCCATCCTTCTGCTTTGCACAGAATGGGAGTTTAATTCAACATATATTTATTAAGCACTTATTACATACAAGGTGCTATGCTTAGTGTTAAGGATATAAGGATAAAAAGAAATGAAATAATTCCCTTTGAGGAGCTTACATTCTACTGTGAGGATAAAGCATGTAAACATATGTGTAAATGCTTGCTCATTTGAAAATGCTGGTTCAGTGATATAAAGTTCATTATAATTAAACATTTTCCTCACTTATTCCAAGTTCCTCGAGTATGGACCCCTTTAGCCTAGATCTGTTCATTGAACCTGTGGGTTGAACTGGAGACAATTCTCAGAAAGTTAAAGATGCAAATATGAACTAAGGTAATTTATAGAAAGCACCAATCCTCACACAAAGAAGTTCCATCATCTGTTGGTGTAATTGGTTGCTTAATGTGATAACCATTTCTGTTCCTGAGGCCTTGCTGAGGGTTTTCTTTTTTCTATTTTTTTTGTCAAGCACAGAGTTAAATACCAATTAGAAAATTAATGCTAATGCTCTTGTGCTTCTATCTCTGTTTTTAAAACACGTTCTACTTTTAACCATTGACTTTAAAATGTTTTCATTGAGATCTTCGTTGATGTGCAGTTAAGCATGAGTAAGTTTAGTTAGAGTCAACAAGCTTTAATTAAGTGTGGAACTTAGCAGAAGGAGCCCAAACAGTGCCAATGTTGACTTTTCACCAGGTGCTATGCACTGTAGGGGGCAGGGGAAGAGTTGAATCAAAGGACCCAAAGCAGGACTGGTCTTGGGCAATGTCAAAAAATGGGCAGACTGCTTTCATTGCCCCTTGTACCTCTGGTCAATGTCCATCCCCCCTTTTTATTCTGCCTACCTAGGTATTCATTGTCTCATCTCTACTAGCACCTAATAGAGTGGATCTTGGAGTTAGATGAACCTGGATTTGAATTCTTCCACCATTTACAAGCTGTGTGAACCTGAGCAAGTCACTTAACCCTTATGTGTGTGGATTTTTCCATATGTAAAATGAGGTTAGTCGGTTGACAAAGATTAATTAAGTGCTTACTGTATAGATAGCAATAGCAGCTACCTGACAGTTTTATTGTGCGGATCAAAAAGAGATGATGAATATAAAACATTTTGTAAACCTTAGAAGATTCTATAAATGTCAATCATCACTGTCTACAGTCAGGTTTCTGAGAGTGTTCAGCTGTATTTTTAAAAAAGTATCTTAAAGACTAAGGAACACATTACTGGTAATGTTTCAAAAAGCAGTGGGGGAGGCAGTTTTGGGCATAAAGCCTGCTTGAGGACTGCTCAGATTCACAATTCCAGTTGTTGATTAACATGTAAAATAATAGTTCATAATTCTATAGCACTTGGAAGTTTATAAAACACTTGGTTTCTGTAAAGCCAGCTTTGAATATGAAGATTCTCTAGAAACGAAGAATTGTAGAGGCAGAAGACACTTTAAAATTAATCCAGTCCAGCCCACTGCAAACCTCTCTTTTTCTCTCATATTTTTGGGGCAATGGGAGACATCTAGTTGTCATCTTTCACATGAGAGTGAAGCTTAGTTTTTATGCCATGATAGGCCTTTAGAAGTCAAAGGCTAGTTCCAGATCATCAAAGGCAGACTAGTATAGCAGGGTTTTAGCTGGTTTTAGTATCAGGAAGGCTGGGTTGAATCCTGACTTTGATACTCACTAGTTAAATAACACTGGATAAATCACTTACCCCTTCTAAGACTTAGTTTCCCCATCTATAAAATAGAGTTACAAATACTTGCTATATCCATGTTACAAAAGGTTGCGGAGAAGGAAAATGCTACAAAAATGCAAGTTATTTATATAGTCCCACACCTTTATTTTACAGATGAGAAAACAAAAGCCAATAGAACTTTTTTTTAACATTTGTTCTTAAAAATTTTGAGTTCCTAATTCTCTCTGTCTCTGTTTCCTCCCACCTCATTGATTAATATAACATTAATATATGTTATACAGTGCAATCATGCAAAATATATTTCCATTTTATCTATGTTGCAAAAGAAAACGCAGACAAAAATATCCCCAGAAAAATAAAATAAAAAGGATACACTTTGATCTATATTCAGACTCAATCAGTTCTTTCTCTGTAGGTATGATAACAGTTTTTCATCGTTAAGTCCTTTAGAATTGTCTTGGATCATTATATTGCTGAGATTAGCTAAGTCATTTACAGCTGATCATCATATAATTTTGCTGCTACTGTGCACAATGTTCTCCTGATTCTGATCACTTTAATTTGCATCAGTTCATGTAGGTCTTTGCAGGTTTTTCTGAAAGCATGCTGGTTGTCATTTCTTATAGAACAATAGTATTCCATCAAAATCTTATACCACAACTTTTCAGCCATTCCCCAATTAATGGGTATCCTCTCATTTTCCAGTTCCTTGCCACTACAGAAAGGGCAGCAATAAATATTTTTGGTACATATAGGTTCTTTCCCTTTTTCTTTGATGTCTTTGGGATACAGACCTAGAAGTGGTATTGCTGGGTGAAAGAGTATGCATACTTTTATATCCCGTTGGGTAGAGTTCCAAATCGCTCACCAATTGATTGGATCAGTTCACAACTCCACCAACACTGCATTAGTGTCCCAATTTTTCCACATCCCTCCCAGCATTTGTCATTTTCCTTTTCTGACATTTTGATGTATCTGATAGAGGTGAGTGTTACCTCAGAGTTGTTTTAATTTGCATTTCTCTAAGCAGCAGTGATTTAGAACATTTTTTTTCTTGTGACTATAGATGGCTTTGATTTCCTTTTCTGAAAATTTCCTATTAATATCCTTTGAACATTTGTCAATTGAGAAATGACTCATATTCTTAGAAATTTAACTCGGTTCTCTATGTATTTGGAAAATGAGGCCTTTATCAGAGTAACTTGTTGTAAAAAAAAATTCCTCCCAATTTCCTGCTTTTCTCCTAATCTTGGCTGCATTGATTTTTGAACCAATCTACCAATTGTTCTTTAAATAGTTCTCTAAAAATCTACCAGTTCTGATGAGAGTAAGGTTCACTCACTTCCCCTCAACTCCCCCATCTTCCCATCCACTGTAAAAGCTCTTTCTTGTCTCTTTTATGTGAGCTAATTTACCCCATTCTACCTCTTACTTTCCCCTTCTTCCAGTGCATTCCAAGGCCCTTTACCACCTGTGGCATGAGAGCTCCCAAAGCTGCTGCTGCTACTATTGATGCAGCCTCCTCCAAGACCAGCTGCTGCTGTTGCAGTAACATGTGCTAAGCTCTAGGCAGGGCCATCACCAGTATATGGCAGACCTTTCCTGCTAAGCTCCTAAATTGTCTTGGGCTGGAAAATTGTTTCATCCTGACTTTTTGTTGGTTTTGCCACTCCAGAATTCAAATTTGAGATGTAATTTTAAAGTTGTTAGGAGGGGAATTTAGGAGAGTTTGAGTTCCTGCTTCTACTCTGCTCCCTTGGCTCTACTCACCGATAGAATTTTCTGGGACTTGTACAGGCACACCTACGTAATAAGTCAAAAAGCCAAGAACTGAATTCAGATCTTTGGCCTTCAAATCTAAACTTATTTTTACTACTTCATGATTTCAAATAAGGGTTGAATGCTAGGACTCAAATACTTTAGGGAGAATAGGACTTATATCTCAGTTTATTTTGTGTAAAGACAAACATCACTCTGGTTTGACCTTGTTGTGTTCATATGATCCTCTGGGTCACCTTAAGCGTACAACACAGGAGCTTTCCCTCCTTCTTCCTAATCTTTCCTCTCAGTTGTGGTCCTTCCTGTATTGTCATTTAGTAGGCTTCATTTTACTTTACCCAAACCCCTGATACTTTCACTCTAAAACCTTCCTGGAGAAAAATGCTCTGGAGGTTTTTTTTTTTTTTGAGTAGTCATTTTATTGTTTTAAATGACTACATTTCTGTTTTTATAAAGAAGGTATCCACAGCTACAACTTGTTGCTCATTCAGTCTAGAGAAGAGTTCAGCAAAGAAAGTAACAAAGGCTAGTGTTTAAGTCATCAAAATTTCTTTTTGAACTCTTGGTGAGTCAACATGTGCTTAAGAGAAAAAATGAGTCAGCGGAGTCTGCCCTATTGGACACATCCACTTTGTGCAGCTGACTCATTGGTGCCTGTTTACTGTATTAGGGGCTTCTAGCTAGAATGATTGGGCTTGCAGGGGGAGAGGATAGGACAGAAAGAGATATCTTTTTCTTAAAGTTTCTATGAAAGCCTAGCTGAGAACTTTTTATAGATGGAAGCTGGTTGAGAAAACAACCTTTGCTAGGCTTTTTTTGGTTTCTGCTTTAACCAAAGGACTGTCTTTTCAGTCAGCATTTCCTCCCCCTCTGGTGACTCATCCCAATGTCTGCTTGGCCTTAGTTGAGCCACAATTCCATTTTGTTTCTTACACCAGAACCCTTCCATACAGAAATAGAATCAATGACAAACCTTAAGTATTATGACCTCATCTCAAGATTGACTAGAGAGTAAGTGATTATCTGTGCACATGGATGAATCCAAGTTAAGGGCCCAAGTAAAACTTTGGAATCTGGGTAGCCTATAGTGCAATCACGTGAACCGCAAAGAAGCCTCCCATTCTTTGTGGATTTGAGGTCCCTTGATGATAATATTATTCTCTTAGATATGGTTAAAAACTGTCTTGGTGAATTATGGCTTCTTTGATAATCAATAGAAGTACCAGGAAGGCATTCTGACTTTTACCCTTGCTGTTCCACTGAAATTGCTCTCAAAATGAGTCATGAATGATTTCTTATCTGCCAAATTCAGAGAAAATTTTTTTTACTCATCTCTTCTTTAACCTCCTTGAAGCATTTGACATTTCTGATTACTCAGAATTCTCTTTGACCAGTTGGACTTGGTGGCTGCTGAGGTCACTTCTTGCTCTGTATCTGGGATCTTATGATCCCATGGACCTCTTTTGGGTTCTGAAGTCATCTCTATGCTCTTAGCTGCCTCCTTAAAATGGGAGTTCCCTGAAGTTCTGTCCTTGTTTTCATCACTCTCTCTCCACTCTTCTTTGGCAATCCCGTTCACTATCACATCTTCAGTACCTGCCACTTCCATGAAGATAAATCCAAGTCTGTACTTTCAGTCTGGCTTTCTCATCTAAGCTTCAGATTCATGTCTCTAATTGTTTACAGGTCATCCCTATTTTGAATGCTCATTGGCACTGTGACTTAACCTGACCAGCTATACAACAATAGCTATTGATTGTGTAGGATCTAGTGAAAGTTCTTTAAAGATTCAAGAGACTTGGACATTCATGGGCAGCAGAGAAGGAACTAGTAGATAGGGATTAAAGATGAGAGAGAACAGAGATAATGCAGGGGTTAATATCTGGAGAAAATGGAAGGGGATGTGAGCGAAGATCCATGTAGGTTGTTCTTGACAAGAAGGGCCATCTCTTCTTCAGAAGTTAGAGTAAAAGAGGAAATAGTGGGGGATGGGCAAAGTCAGGTGGTCAGAGGGAGAAACAGGGGCTTGCAAAGAATAGCTTCAATTATCTCACTCCTACCCCCAATCCATTCTGCCTCTAGCTGCTAGGAAAATGTTTTCATTGGTCAAAGATTTATTTCTTCTCTTCTCAAATCTTCAATGCTTCCTGGATTATTCACTGCTGAAAATTTTCTAATAAATAAGATTAAAATAATTTGTTCTGGTATTCAAAGAATTATGTAATCTTGTATCACATTCCATTTCTAGCTATGGAAATATACTACTTACTCTACCCTTTAAGGTACAAACTTCATTACTCTGCTTTCCTTCAGTATTTCCTTGCCTCTCTGTCCTTGTATATACTGCCCTGCAACCAGTCAGGGAGCCCTACTCCTTATCTGTAAAATTATCAGTTTGTACTTGTTACTATCTAAGGTCCCTTCTACTTCTAAATCCAGCTTTGTAAATGGTGCATTTAATCAACATTTGTTTATTGATTGATAACACCTATGAGTGTCTCTCCTCCCTTCATTCTTCTGAAGTTCTGCTCATTTTTAAAAGTCCAACTAAAATAGAGTTGCAAGTATCAAAAAAGATAATATTATAAATCATTTAGCACAGTGCCTGGCACATAGTAATTTCTACATAAATGTTAGCTGTTATTATTACTCTCCTCCATATGCCTTCCCTCATCTCCTCTCTTCCTCCGACATAGCACTTTGCTTTGCACCTCTCTCATGCATTCATGTAAAATGAGATGCCTTAGTGATATAGTGTTATCATTCTTGGCTTTGATATCAGAAAACTTAATATTACATAGCAGGTCTAACACTTAGCTAGCTTTTGAGACATGAAGATAAAAAATGGCAGCCATTGACTTCAACTTACTGTTACTTTAGTTGGGAAGGGACATATGATATGTATAAAATTAATGTGATAAAAGGTAAGGTAAAAGAAGAGATTCCCATAAGATGTTTCAGGGAAATTTGGGGAGGGAGAGAGCAGTTCCACCTGGGTATGGGTGATCAGTAAAAGTAGCAACTGATCTGGGATTGGAAGGAAGAGGCTAAATGAAGGGTTTCAGAATGTGAAGATAAAGAGCCATTATATTTCAGGAATGGAGGATGGATGAACTATGCAGATCCCAAGAATTTAGAGTACAGGACAAGAATAGAAAGTAGCATAACAGTTTAATTTGCTCAAGTTCTTATCCCAGAGTAATAATTATAATAAAAATAACTAGCTTTCATAAAGCACTTTAAGACAAGCAAAGACTTTTGCATATATAATCCTGCCATGGAATCTGTCCCTGAATCATGGTAGCCATGGAAATACTGATATTTTCTCAGGCTCTCATGGATCACTGAAGGCATGAACTGAGGGTGAAGGCTTCTAGAATTGTTTGCAGAGATTTTGGTAGACGGACTTGGGAAGGTAGGGGAAAGCAGTTCCAGTGTGTAATTGTGGCCACATTGAGAACCCATGAGGAAGTGCTGGCCTCCAGCTTTACAGAGAAATCCTTATGATTAAGAAGTGTGATTGGTGCTTAGGGCAAGGGAGAAGAGGCACTGTAGCAGGGAGGTGAAGAATAGACTCTGCCAAGATGGTGGGATAAGAGGTGAGTCTCTTTTATTCTCACTTATTAATCCCTGAAAGCCCAGAAAATATCACCCCAGGAAAAACCCTGGAACAGCTGAACCAGAAGAAAGTTGGGGTGCAAGCAGTCCAGTAGCCCAGGTAGCTTGAGGGATTAACTGGAAAGGCCTCTCTTACCCTGGGGGGCAAGGAGAGCAGTACAGAATGGGAGGCAACCTGGCAAGCTAGTGGAAAGCCCCATCTCAGCATATCAGGAGGAGATCCTGAAGCCCAGGTGGTAGAGCAGGCAACATCTAGACCCTGAGTGCCTCACTGAGGGCAGATGAACTGGTGGAAATCAGCTCAGAAAACCACCAGGTGCCTCAGCATTCTACAGCAACCAGCTCTCCAAGTGCCTCAGCAAAACTAAGGGAAGCAGTACTCCAACGGGTCCCAGGAGGATAAGCACCCTACAACATCCATTTGAAAAGAGCTGAAGAAAGCAAAATGAAGGAAAGGTCTTGGTGAGCAGGAAACGTCCAGGAGCCACACTACCAATCCTACCCTGAGAGTTCCAGTATTGCTGTTTCCAGCCCAACACCAAGTAAGCTGCCAGAATCCTACAGCCTCCAACGTTGGAGGCCCCAGCACACAAAGCCATTGACCAGACCCCAGGCTCCCAACACAAGAAGCTTGGGTCAATGCCCTCTGCTCCCCAGCAGGAGAGCCCAGTCTCTTTAAAGGCCAGGAAATAAGTGAATACCATGAGCAAAAAGAAATATACGATAGATTCTAATTATGGGAAGAGTGAAGATCAAGGCAGAAATTCTGAAGAGGACAACATTGTCAACAAATCCATATCTGGAACCTCAAAAGGGAATATGAACTGGTCTGAAGCCCAAAAAGCCTTCTTAGAAGAGCTCAAGAAGGATTTTAGAAGTCAAAGGTGAGATATAGAAGAAAAAATGGGAAAAGAAATGAGAGTTATGCAATAGAGAGTCAATAGCTTGGAAAAGGAAGGACAAAAATTAACTGTAGACAACAAGTCCTTAAAAAATACAATTGGCCAACTGGAAAAAAAAGTACACTGAAGAAAACAAGTCCCTAAAAAATACAATTGGCCAAATGGGGAAGGAGGTACAAAATCTAATAGAAGAAGACAATTTGTTAAAAATTAGAATTGAGCAAATGGAACTAATGACTCTATGAGAGAGCAAGAATCAGTCAAACAAAAACAAAAGAATGAAAAAATGGATGAAAATGTAAAACATCTCATTGGTAAAACAACTGACCTGGAAAATCGATCCAGGAGACACAATTTAAAAATTATTGGTCTGCCTGAAAAATCATGATGAAAAAAAGAGCCTGGACAGTATCTTTCACGAAATCATAAAGGAAAACTGCCCTGAGGTCCTAAAACCAGAGGGTATAATAGCCATAGAAAGAATCTGCCTGTCACCTCCTGAAAGAGATCCAAAATTGAAAATGCCAAGGAATAGAGTAGCCAAATTCCAGAATTACCAGGTCAAGAAGAAAATACTGTAAACAGCCAGAAAGAAACAATTTAAATATCATGCAGCCACCGTCGGGATTACACAGGACCTTGCAGCTTCTACATTAAAAGACTGTAGGGTAGGGAATATGATATTCCGTAAGGCAAAGGAGCTTGGATTACAACCAAGGATCAACTACCCAGCAAAAATGAGGATGATCTCTCAGGGGAGAAGATGGATATTCAATGAAATAGAGGACTTCCATACCTCCCTGATAAAAAGACCAGAGCTCAACAAAAAATTTGATCTTCAAATACAAGACTTAAGAGAAATAAAAAGGTAAATGGGACAGAAAGTAACATCATGTTATTAAAGTCAAACTCTTTACATCCCTACAAGGGGAGATGGCACTTGTAACTCTTGAGAACTGTATTGTTATTATACCATGTTAAAGGGGTATATGTAAAGAGGGTGGGTATAAACTGACTTTGATGTAATGATGAAAAAATCTAATCAAGTGGGTTAAATGGATCCAAGTAAGTGAGTTAATCTGATCTAAGTAAGAAAGTGTACTGAGAGAAAAGGAAAGGAGGAGGCAGACAAGGGTAAATTACATCACAGGAAAAGGCACAAAAACCTATTACAGTAGAGGGAAAGAAGGGAAGGAGATGAACATTGTTTGAACCTTACTCTCATCAGATTTGGCTTAAGAGGGAAATAACTTAATCAGGTATAGAAATCCTAAGATGCCTTATAGGCGGTAGGAGGGAAAAGGGGAAAGAAAAGGGAGGGGGCTAATAGAAGAGAGGTGGGACTGAGGGAGGCAGTGGTCAAAAGCAAAACATTAGTGAGGAGGGAAAAGGAGAAAGGAGAAAGAAAAGCATAAATGGGGGGGAAGGATGAAGAGAAAGACACAGATAGTTATCATAATTGTGGATGTGATATATGAATGTAATGGAATACTATTGTGCTATAAGAAATGATGAACCGGCAGACTTCAGATAAACCTGGAAAGACTTGTATGGTTTAATGTTGAGTGAAGTGAGCAGAACCAGGAGAACGTTGTACACAGTAACAGCCACATTGAGTGACTGACTTTGACAGACTTAAACCCTCTCAGCAATACAAGGATCTAAGACATCTCTAAAAGCCTCATGATGGAAAATGCTATCCACATCCAAAGAAAGAACTATGGAGTTTGAATGCAGATCAAAGAATACTATTTGCTATTTTTTTTCTTCTGTTGTGTTTTGTTTCCTCTTTCTGGTGGTTCCTTCTATTAGTTCTAATTCTTACAACATCATTAATGTGAAAATATGTTTAATAAGAATGTGTATGTATAGCCTATATTAGTTTGAGTGCCATCTTGGGGGAGGAAGGTGGGGAGGGAGGAGGAGAAAAATTTAAAACTCAAAAGCTTATGGAAGTGATTGTTGATAGATCAAAAGAAATTAATAAAAATTAATTAAAAAAAGAAAAAAAGAATAAACCTGGTTTAGTGACACTTTTCTATCATAGAAATGTTTTCCCCCTTTCCTTCAACTGTAATATATATATATGGAAAATCTTTAACTTCCCTTCTCTCCAATGACTGAAAAAAGTCTCTTTCATGTTTTTGCAATCATATGTTTAACAGTAGCTGCAGTATTTACAGTGGATTTTGTGCACTTGGCTGAATCTTCATGTTCCCTTTTCCTCTTGAGCTTTCTTTCTGTCCCATCTTGTTATTGGCTATGCCACTTTAAGATTTTTCTTAAAGCACAGAAAACTTTGATTATATGTTCTTATTTAAATGATGGAGGAGGAAAGTGAGTTCTAGCATAAAGTGGTTTCATCTTGCACCTGCTGCAGAGGCAGGCACTAGGTTGCCTGAAACTATCTTCCAGAATGGCTCAAGGTGATTAAAAGAAAAAAAAAAGCCAAGTAAGTGAGCTGAACTTTCATTCTAGACTACACCCCCCCCCCCATAGTTATTGGGCCTCTCTCACCAACTCTTAGTAACTTCTCCTTACCTTAATACTTTTCCTAATATAAATGTCAACCAATCCATGCTATCACATCCCATGTGACTTCTGCCCATATTTTACCCAGAGGTTCTACTCAATATGTTTTTTGTCTTTATGCCTCTGTTGAGATTTCCTATTTTTTTTTCTTATTAATGGAACACTCAGGTATATCTTACTTTAATTTCATAAGCAATTCAACTCTTCCATTAATGCATATTTGATGACATATTTTATATCACTTCTCTTTTACTCCTCTTGCTAGTACTGTGTGGCAGCCTGCTCACGCTCTACATGCATCTCTCCCTTGCCTTTGGCTTTTCCTTAACTTTAAATCTTTGAAGGCCATGACTTTTTTTTTTTGAACAATGGACTTTAATCATTTCTGCATTTACAGCTGGAACTCTGGGAATTCAAAATTAACATCTTTTCCTGTCAGCTTCTTATAAACGGCAGAAAATGTGCTCCACATTGTTTCTGCTGTGCTTTATCCAAATGGACCTTTATGAGTCTGCTGTCATCTAGTTTTACACGGATTCTCTTGCCAACAATTTCACTTGGAAAGACAAGGTCTTCAAGGATTGCATCATGCACAGCAGTCAGAGTACGGCTCCTGGGATGCTTTTGCTTATTTTTTGTACGGCTTTTTCTCTTGTTGGCTTAGGAAGAATTCTTCTCTGAGCAATAAAGACCACATGTTTGCCACTGAATTTTTTCTCCAATTCACAAACTAATGATGCTGAATCATTGAGAGAATATTGATGTCTCAGAGAGAAGTTTGGAATTGTTAAAAAAAAAACAAACAAACCCCAAACTATGTACTTTTCTTTTTTTTTAATATTAAAAAATTTTTTTTTCATATGCTTTTGAGTTGAAAATTTTTTCTCCCTTTTTCCCCCCCCCCAAGACGGCACACAATCTGACATAGGCTTACATTACATACCCATATAAACATATTTTCACATTAGTGAAGTTTAAGTAAAAATTAAAACCAATAGGAGGAACCATCAGAAAGAAACAAAACTCAACAGAAGGTAAAAATAAGTGAAGCGATTCGACTTCCATCGTTCTTTCTTGGATGTGGACAGCATTTTCCATCCAGAGGCCTCTGGAGATGTCTTGGATCCTCGTAATGCTGAGAAGCGTTCAGTTTAATATTCTTAGTCATTGCATAACGTGGCTGCTATTATGTACAAAGTCCTCTTGGCTCTGCTCACTTCACTCAGCATCAGACCATATAAATCCTTCCAGGTTTTTCTGAAGTCAGCCTGTTCATCATTTCTTATAGCACAATAGTATTCCATTACATTCATATACCACAACTTGCTCACCATTCCCCAATTGATGGGCATCCTCTCAATTTCCAATTCTTTGCACCACAAAAAGAGCTTATGAATATTTTTGTACATGTGGGTCCTTTTCCCATTTGTTTGATCTCTTTGGGATATAGCCTAGAAGTGCTATTGCTGGATCAAAGGGTATGCACATTTTGTAGCCCTTTGGCATACAAATTGTTCTCCAAAATGGTTGGATCATTTCACAACTCCACCAACAATTATTAGTTCCAATTTTCCCACATCTTCTCCAACATTATCATTTTCCTGTTTTGTCATGTTGGCCAATCTGATAGGTGTGATGTGTACCTCAGAGTTGTTTTGATTTGCATTTCTCTAATCAATAATGATTTAGAGCATTTTTTCATATGACTATAGATGGCTTTAATTTCTTCATCTGAGAACTGTCTGTTCATATCCTTTGACCATTTATCAATTGGGAATGGCTTGTGTTCTTATAAATTTGTCTTAATTCTCTATATATTTTAGAAATGAGGCCTTTATCAGAAGACTGGTTGTAAAAATTCTTTCCCAATTTTCTACCTTCCTTCTAATCTTAGTTGCATTGGCTTTGTGCAAAAACTTTTCAATTTAATGTAATCAAAATTATCCATTTTGCTTTTCATAATGTTCTCTATCTCCTGTTTGGTCATGAATTCTTCTGTTCTCCATAGATCTGATAGGTAAACTATTCCTTGTTCTCCCAGTTTACTTATGGTATCAGCCTTTATATCTAAGTCCTGAACCCATTTGACTTTATTTTGGTATATGTGAGATTTGGGTCTATGCCTAGTTTCTGCCATACTCTTTCCAGTTTTCCCAGCAGTTTTTTTCAAAGAGGGTTCTTATCCCAGAAGCTGGGTCTTTGGGTTTATCAAATAATAGATTACTATAGTCATTGACTACTGTGTCTTGCATATTTAACCTATTCCACTGATCCACCTCCCTATTTCTTAGCCAGTACCAAGCAGTTTTGATGATTGCTGCTTTATAATACAATTTAAGATCTGGAATTGCTAGGCCACCTTCCCTGCATTTCTTTTCATTAGTTCCTTTGATATTCTGGACCTTTTGTTTTCCAAATGAATCTTGTTATTTTTTTCTAGCTCTATAAAATAATTTTTTGGTAGTTTGATTGTAGGATTGTCATTTTTATTATATTAGCTCAGCCTACCCATGAGCAACTGATGTTTTTCCAATTATTTAGGTCTGATTTTATTTGGGTGAAAAGTGTTTTGTAATTGTGTTCATAGAGTTCCTGGGTTTGTTTGGAGGTAGACTCCTAAATATTTTATAATGTCTACAGTAAGTTTAAATGGGATTTCTCTTTCTATCTCTTGCTGTTGGGCTTTGTTGGTAATATATAGAAATGCTGATGATTTATGTGGGTTTATTTTATAGCCTGCAACTTTGCTAAAGTGTTTATTATTTCAAGTAGTTTTTTACTTGATTCTCTAGGATTCTCTAAGTATATCATCATGTCATCTGCAAAGAGTGATAGCTTTGTTTCTTCTTTGCCTATTCTAATGCCTTCAATTTCTTTTTCTTCTCTTATTGCTAAAGCTAAGGTTTCCAGTACAATATTGAATAACAGTGGTGATAATGGACATCCTTGTTTCACCCCGATCTTATTGGAAATGCTTCTAGCCTGTCCCCATTACATATAATGCTTGGTGAAGGTTTTAGATATATGCTATTTATTATTTTAAGGAAGACTCCATTTATACCTATGCTTTCTAGTGTTTTTAATAGGAATGGGTGTTGTATTTTATCAAAAGCTTTTTCTGCATCTATTGAGATGATCATGTGGTTTCTGTTGGTTTTGTTGTTGATATGCTCAATGATGCTGATAGTTTTCCTAATATTGAACCAACCCTGCATTCCTGGTATAAATCCTACCTGGTCATAGTGTATTATTCTTGTGATAAGTTGCTGCAATCTATTGCTAGTATTTTGTTTAAAATTTTTGCATCTATATTCATTAGAGAAATTGGTCTATAATTTTCTTTCTCTATTTTGACTCTTCCTGGTTTAGGTATCAACACCATATTTGTATCATAAAAAGAATTTGGTAAGACTCCTTCTTCACCTATTTTCCCAAATAGTCTATATAGTATTGGAATTAATTGTTCTTTAAATGTTTGATAGAATTCGCATGTAAATCCATCTGGCCCTGGAGATTTTTTCCTAGGGAGTTCATCAATGGCTTGTTCAATTTCTTTTTCTGAGATGGGGTTATTTAAGTATTTTACTTCCTCTTCTGTTAATCTGGGCAATTTATATTTTTGTAAATATGTATCTGTTTCACTAAGATTGTCAAATTTGTTGGCATATAGTTGGGCAAAATAATTAGTAATTATTGTTTTAATTTCCTCTTCCTTGGTGGTAGCTTCCCTTTTCATTCTTGATACTAGTAATTTGGTTTTCTTCTTTCTTTTTTTAATTAAATTAACCAAATATCTATTTTATTGGTTTTTTCATAAAACCAGCTCTTAGTTTTATTTATTAGTTCAATAGTTTTCTTAATTTCAATTTTATTAATTTTTCCTTTGGTTTTCAATATTTCTAATTTGGTGTTTAGTTGAGGATTTTTAATTTGTTCTTTTTCTATTTTTTAGTTGTATGCCCAATTCATTAATCTCCTCTTTTTCTATTTTATTTATGTAAGCATTTAGAGATATAAAACTTCCCCTAAGAACTGCTTTGCTGCATCCCATAGGTTTTGGTATGTTGTCTCATTATTGTCATTCTCTTGAATGAAATTATTGATTGTTTCTATGATTTGTTGTTTGACCCAATCATTTTTTAGGATTAGATTATTTAGCTTCCAAGTGTTTTTTAGTCTATCTTTCCATGGCCCTTTATTACATATAATTTTTATTGCATCATGATCTGAAAAGGATGCATTTAATATTTCTGCATTAGATTGTAAGGTTTTTATGCCCTAGTACATGGTCAATTTTTGTGTATGTGCCATGTACTGCCAAGAAAAAAGTACATTCCTTTCTATCCCCATTCAGTTTTCTCCAGAGGTCTATCATACCTAACTTTTCTAATGTTCTATTCACCTCCTTAACTTCTTTCTTGTTTATTTTGTGGTTAGACTTATCTAGTGCAGAGAAGGGGAGGTTCAGGTCCCCCACTAGTATAGTTTTGCTGTCTATTTCTTCCTGTAACTCCCTGAACTTCTCCTGTAAGAATTTGGATGCTATAACATTTGGTGCATATATGTTTAGTAATGATATTACTTCATTGTCTATGGTGCCTTTTAGCAGGATGTAGTTTCCTTCCTTATCTCTTTTGATTAGATCTATTTTTGCTTTGTCTGAGATCAGGATTGCTACCCCTGCTTTTTTCACTTCAGCTGACACATAATATATTCTGCTCCAGCCTTTTACCTTTACCCTGTATGTGTCACTCTTTTTCAAATGTGTTTCCTGTAAACAACATATTGTAGGATTATGGTTTTTAATCCATTCTGCAATCCGTTTCCATTTTATGGGAGAGTTCATCCCATTCACATTCACAGTTATGATTACTATCTGTGTCTTTTTCTCCATCCTTTCCCCCCATTTATGCTTTTCTTTCTCCTTTTTCCTTTCCCCCTTCACTAGTGTTTTGCTTTTGACCACCGCCTCCTTCAGTCCCTCCCCCTTTTATTATCCCTTTCCCTTTTCTTCCCTTTAGTCTTACTGCTCTTCCCTCCCTTCTTCCCCCTCCCTTTTCTTTCCCCTCCCTTTTCTTTCCCCTTTTCCCTCCTACTGCCTATAGGGCAAGTTAGATTTCTATACCTGATTATATTATGCCCTTCTTGAGCCAAATCTGATGAGAGTAAGGTTCAAACAATGCTCCCCCCTCCCTTCTTTCCCTCTGCTGTAATAGGATTTTGTGTCTTTTCCTGTAATGTAATTTACCCTTGTCTGCCTCCTCCTTTCTCAGTACATTTTCTAAGATCAGATTGATCCACTTATTTGGATCCATTTAACCCACTTGATTAGTTTTTTTTTATCATTACATCAAAGTCAACTAATATCCACCCTCTTTATGTATACTCCTTTAACAAGGTGTAATAACAATACAGTTCTCAAGGGTTGCAAGTCAATTCCCTTGTAGGGGTTTAAACAGCTCCCCTTGTTAACAACAATATATGTATCTTTCTGTCCCATTTACCTTTTTAAGTCCTTCTTATCCTGAGTACTTTGAGATCAAATTTTTGTTGAGCTCTGGTCTTTTTATCAGAAAGTTTTGGAAGTCTCCTATTTCATTGAATATCACCTCCTCCCTTGAAAAGTGATGCTCATTTTTGCTGGGTAATTGATCCTTGGCTGCATTCCAAGCTCCTTTGCCTTAAGAATATCATGTTCCATGCCCTGCGGTCTTTTAATGTAAGGTCCTGTGTAATCCTGAGTGTGGTTCCATGATATTTAAATGGTTTCTTTCTGGCTGCTTGCAGCACCTTCTCTTTCAATCTGGTAATTTTGGAATTTTGCTATTGTATTCCTTGGTGTTGTCAATTTGGGATCTCTTTCAGGTGGTGATTGGTGAATTCTTTCTATGGTTATTTTCCCTTCTGGTTCTAGGACTTCTGGGCAATTTTCCTTTATGATTTCCTGAAAGATACTGTCCATCATGATTTTCAGGTAGTCCAATAATTTTTAAATTGTCTCTCCTGAGTCGATTTTCCAGGTCGGTTGTTTTACTGATGAGGTATTTTACATTTTCATCTATTTTTTCATTTTTTCTGTTTCTGTTTGACTGATTCTTGCTCTCTCACAGAGACATTAGTTTCCATTTGTCCAATTCTAGTTTTTAACAGATTGTTTTCTTCTGTTAGTTTTTGTACTTCTGTCTTCAGTTGGCCAATTGTGTTTTTTAGGGACTTGTTTTCTTCAGTGTATTTTTTTTCCAATTGGCCAATTGCATTTTTGAAGGACTCTTCTACCTCTCTCATTTGACTATTAAAATCCTTCTTGAGCTCTTCTAAGAAGGCTTTTTGGGCTTCAGACCAGTTCATATTCCCTTTTGTTGTTGCAGATGTGGGTTTGTTGACAATGTTGTCCTCTTCAGAATTTCTGTCTTGATCTTCAATCTTCTCATAATATTAATCTATGGTACTTTTCTTTCTACTCATGGTGTTTCTTTATTCCCTGACATTTAAAGAGATTGAACTCTCCCACTGGGAAACAGAGGGTCTTGGTCACTGACTTTGTGTGCTGGGGCCTCTTATGCAGGCAGTTGGAGGCTGGAGGTTTCTGACAGCGTATCTCGCGTTGGGCTGGAATCAGCAAGGCTGGAACTTTCAGGCAATTCTAGGTTGCCTGCTTTTCCTTTCCTTTAGCTTTCTTCAGCTCCTTTTGCATGGGTGCTGAAGGATGTTTATCTGCCTGGGGCCCCCTGCAGTGTTGTCTCCCTGTTTCTGCTAATGCACTGGGAGATTCCTTTGTGGTAGAGTGCCCAGGTTTTCTGAACTGGTTTCCACCGGTTCCCCCCTGCCCTCACTGAGGCATTAGGAGGTCCAGGTGTTGGTGTTTGCCTGCTCTACCACCTGGGCTTCACGATTTCTTCACAATTGGAGGCTGCAGGGCTCTGACACCTCACCTGGTGTTGGGTTGGAATCAGCAAGGCCGGAGCTTTAGGAAGCCTTTTGGTTTTTTTCTTCACCTCCTTTAAGATGAATGCCACAGGGTACTTATCCGCCTGGGGCCCCTTGTAGTTCTGCCTCCCTTATTTTTGCTGAGCCACTGGGAGACACGTTTGCTGGGCTGCTGCACTGCTGCTCCCTGTTGTTCTTCTAGTTCAGGTATTCCAGGGTGGTTTTTTCAGGGGTGATATTTTCTGGGTTTTCAGAGGTTGATAGGGAAGAGTGAGAGCAACTACCTTTTCACTCTGCCATCTTGTCTCCCAGAAGTGGAGGTCCCCAAACTATGTACTTTTCCAAAGGCAATCCAATTTGCTGTTTTCTTCCTGTTTGATTCTGGGTCCAGCTTCTTGTCCTTCACTCCACCCTTCTGAAAGATGTGTGGATACATGGGATCCAACATTAATGGAACAGCCTTATGGAATGTCCATCCAATTCTAGAACCTGAACAATAAGTAGGCTAATTAGAGTTAACTTTTGAGTGATTATGGATTTCATTTTGGAGGGCTTAACGCACTCACGACGACATCATCCACAAACATGAGCACGTGGAGAACCTTGCCATCCATATGGAACCACTCTTTCATTTGGACTTGGTTCTGAATATCTCCGATGATGGTGGTACATAAGTTGGGTGAACACATATATATCTGTTTTATGCCTTGCTTGATTTTAATAGACAGAAGGTCATCAAATGGTTATTTATTATATCTTTCAAGAAATCTTACTTAATTTTGAATTAGATATGGGGGAAGTCTTGTTGGAATTGAGCCTTTAAGTTGATGTTTTACTCTACCAAATCAAATCTTTCCTTAAAAAAATATCCAACAAATAATAAACACATTAAGGGCCTTGTATTCTCAATGGTAGGTAGGTGGCTCAGTGGATAGAAATTCAGGCTGGGGATGATCTGAGTTCAAATTAGCTGCAGACACTTAACAGCTGTGTGACTTAGGGCAAATTACTTAACCTCTCTATCTCAGTTTCCTTATCTGTAAAATGGGGATAATGATAGTAACTACCTCCCTGTGTTGTTGTGAGGATCAAATGAGATGTTTGGAAAGAACCTAGCACAGTACCTGTCACAGAGAGTAGTTGCTTAGTAAATGCTGGTTTCCTTTCTTTCCTCATTCCTTCTTTATACTTTTCAGTCAATTATGTGACTTTAAAGTTATATTTTGTCAAAGAATATAACTCATGGGAAAATGCCTTTACCTTGCTCAAACCTAAATCAAAAAGACCGTTGCTGCAGGTATAGATTATTCTCATAAAAGTTCTGTAGAGAAAGTAGGTATGTTGATTGGAGAAGTTGATGTTTGAGATCTAAGATCTAAAGTCTAAGATATTTTGCTCCAAGTTTTTGCTATCACTCTGTCTTTAAGATACCTTGAGAACTGATCATCAGTGCCTTCAAAATGATGTCCCCTCTGGTATTGACCTCTTCTGGATATGCTTTGTCTATTCTAGCTGCTCTTCCCATATTTGTTTTCTTTCATGCTAT
This sequence comes from Phascolarctos cinereus, assembly GCF_003287225.1. Classification (NCBI taxonomy): domain Eukaryota; kingdom Metazoa; phylum Chordata; class Mammalia; order Diprotodontia; family Phascolarctidae; genus Phascolarctos; species Phascolarctos cinereus. The sequence continues at coordinate 121,557,030 of NW_027555847.1, read as the reverse complement.
TTTTATTTTCTCATGAAGTACATTGGATACTATGATAACAATGCAAATGTGATGTTTATATAATCACTGAAGGTGAAAAGAGCCTTATAGAAATCTTTATAGATTTTTTTTCCTGTTTTTTCCACAAATGTTTGGTCTTCCTTCCAGTTTCCTTAAATGATCTCTTAATGATTTGAGCTTTTTAGTTTCTCATCAAGTCATCTATAAACTCATTTTTTTCTTTTGCTATATTTTGCTTTTATACTATACTATTCATAATCCTCAACCATGCTCCTTTGAAATTTTACGATGTACTTATGTGCTAAATTGGAATTTCCCTTGCCTGTCATATGTCTCTACTTAAAGTAGAGCAATAATGCATTTGTTAGTTGAAATGGTTCCTAGGCTCTTTTTGTCTTCTTGTTGTGGCAGTTAATTTGCATTCATTAAGCTTCCTTGGTAAGAGTCTATGTCAATGTCTCTTATTTTATTCATTTCACATTCTTTTAATAAGTCATCCTGGAGTTGTAGTGATTGTATGCCATGTCTTCTCATTTTGTATTGCTTGTGATTTTTGCTTTAACATGCTGAAAGTCTAACAAGACATCAGACTCAGAAATTACTTTCACACTAATGAAAAGTCATTTTCTATCTGTTAAATGTAATTAATTTAATTTTGGGTAAAATTTGGTGCCCTCCATTTCCAGTGCCTTCCAACAAACTATCTTCTTAAGAAAGTATCTATAATGTACAGGATTGAATCTTCTGTATAGTCTGCAAGCCTTTGGTCTTTCCTGTTTCTTAATCCTAAACCATGTTTTTCATATTTTCCGCTCTTCTTCTTTATGCCTATATTTGTATTGAACTCACTGTAATATAAGCATTAATTTAATTTGGAAGACCTTATTAAGTCTTCATAGAATTGTCCTACTTCGTGCTTTTAACAGATGTTTGTGTATAACCTGAAATTATTTTCATGATGGTCTTTCATAAATGATTGTTATGAGCATTATAAGATGAGATAAAAAAATCTCCCATGAAATGATCTCTTCTGGTCTTTGCATACATGATTAAAAACTACCTCTGTCACTTCATTTATTTGCCTCTCTAACAGAATCTTTGAGCTATGTGTATACTTAATAAAAACTTGCTTGTTCCTTTTGGTTTCACTTATAGTGAATATCAAAATTAATATTATTCAGTTTCTCCTATATGTCTAGTCAATCTCTGGAGAAGGACCTGGAAAAGAATCAGAACTGTATCTGGCGACCAAAGAAGTCGCCACCAAGTCCTAGCCTCCTAGTAATAAACCTCTCTATACTTTGCTAGCAGGTCCATGGGAAGAAGATATGGACTATTGCTAGGAATGTACTTGAAGCCTTTCTGACATTTTAGAACCTGTCAGAATTTATACTTTGTTGGTATAGACTTTTTGAAAAAAATTACAGGTAACTTTTTGCTACCATGAGTTACAGGACTAGAATTTTGTGAAGGAATAACAGGTTGAATTTGCTTCCTTCTATAAGGACAATTTAGATTGCCTTGCTTATTACTCATTTTTGTGAGGCCATAGTATTTATTGCTGGTTCCTTTCCTATTTTTTATCCACTCAATTTCTGGGCCTCTCTTTCTGATTTTCCTTCTATAATCTACTCTCTATGGTATCTATTTTTGAGGATACACATAGGCTGAATGCTTTTCAGTCAACAGTCAGCAAGCATTTATTATGTTGTTAGTATGGGGAAGGCACTGTGATAAGGATTGAAAATTCAAAGAAATACAAAAACAGTCCCTGCCCTCAAGAAGCTTGCATTCTAACAGGATATTCAACATATAAAAATGGTGCATAAAAGATATACATGCATATATATTATGTATGTAGGTGTGTGTGTGTGTGTGTGTGTGTGTGTGTGTGTGTGTGTGTGTATAACACACATAATTTAAAATTGAAGTCATCATTTTCTAGAATTTTGCTATGAATGAACCCAGGCTGAGAGAGGTTAGATGAATCACCCATGATCACACACCTGGTAAATATTACAGAACTTGAGCAAAGTTCTCTTCTGACAACAGGTTCAACAATCTATACCCATTGCCATACTAACTCTGAAACCTAGAGACTGAAATATCTGGACCTTGATGCCAGTTGAAGCCAAGACTCATGAGAATAGTCAGGAGTTTGGGACTGAAGAATGGGCTTCTATTCCCTATTTCACACAGAGGAAGAAGATATCTAGAAGAGATACTTAGCAGAAATTTTCATTCTCAACAGCTGATAAGAAGAGACAGTTTCACTCTCTTTAGTGCTACTCCTAGCCAAGGCAGGCAACTTTACCCTGGCTGTGTGTTCCATTGGCTTAGACTTTCCCACAATATTCTCTGAACCAAACAATAGCCTAATGATTGAAATCTCAAACAGCCTTCCTCTACAGCCACTGGCCCTAAGACCTCAAATAATTGGAGAGCAGACTCTGTGCTCCCCAGGAAGGTGCCCAGGCTTTGGTTGGCTAAGAGAAAGGAGGCAGATCAAGATTGGTTCTAGACATATTTCCAATTGGAAGCAAGATATTCAGTTTCATGTCCTGGACACAAACCCAGAAATAAAACATTGGATCCAAAACCAAGAAGTCCAGTCCCTGAGCACATCCCTCTTATATTACATCTACCCATAATGGAGGACCTTAGAATTTTCTCATTATTCCTAAGGCATTATAAATAATCCCTCTTTAGTCTTCCCACATAAACAAGTAAGAAGATTGATTTATTTTCTTACTTTTATAAAGAAACTAAGGCTCAGAAAGTTTGTTTTGTTTGCTTTTGTTTTAAAGCACGATAGATTTTTTTCAGTACTTTTAGCCACTTTTCTCACAAGCTTAGTAGAACGAAAAGAACCTTGACTTCAGAATTGGAAAGAACTGGGTTCAAATCCCAGCTCTGATACTGGTGTGATCTTTGGCAAATAAATCACTTAGCCTCTCTGGGTCTTTTTCATTAATATTTTGATGACATTTGCAGTGATCCAGGCAAATATATATATTCTTACTAGCTTTAGTTAGTCACACTCCATCCCTAGAAAAGAGCATGTCATTTCTATATTTTAATGTATTTTATTTATTTCATCAAATATTTCCCAATTATGTGTAAATTTTTTTAAAATAATCATTAAAAATTACTTCTAAATTCTTTCCCTTTCTCCTCTTTCTCTTGTTCATCCTCTGTCCTTGAGAGGGCAAGCAATTTGATATTGATATACAAGGGCAGGTAGGTGCCACAGTGGTAAGAGTGCTGGGCCAGAAGTTGGGAAGACTCATCTTCCTGAGTTCAAATCTGGCCTCAGACACATACTAGCTGTGTAACCCTGGGCACATCATTTAACCCCATTTACCTTAGTTTTCTCATTTGTAAAATGAGCTGGAGAAGGAAATGGAAAATTACTCTAGCATTTCTGCCAAGAAAACCCCAAATGGGATCACAAACTGTTGGACACAACTAAAATGACTGAACAAAAACAAATGTGAAGCTATGTAAAACATATGTATATTAGACATGTTGGAAAAGGAAAATAAGACAAAAAATAAAATAAGAAAAATAAAGTAGGGACAGCTAGGTGGTGCAGTGGATAGAACTCCAGCCTTGGAGTCAGGGGGACCTGAGTTGCAATCTGGCTTCAGACACTTGCCACTTAATGATCTGTGTGACCCTGGACAAGTCATTTAACCCAATTGCCTCACCAAAAAGAAAAAAAATATAAAAAAATGCTTCAATCTGCATTCCGAGTTCATCAGTTCTCTCTAGAGAAGGATAGAATTTTTCATTATGTGTTCTTTAGAGTTGTTTTGGATTATTGTCTTGATCAGAGTTGCCAAATGTTTCACAGTGGACCATCCTTACAATACAGTTGTAGCTGTGTTCAATGTTCTCCTAGTTCTGCTTACTTCACTTTATGTGAGTTCATATATCTTTCCAGATTTTTTTGAAACCATCATGCTTGTCATTTCTTATAGCACAATAGTATTCCATCACGATCACATACTACAAATGGTTCAGCCATTCCCCAATTGATGGGCACGTCATCAATCTTCAATTCTCTGCCACCACAAAAGCTGATATAAACATTTTTTGGAACAAATAGAACCACCTCCCCTTTTTAATTTCTTTGGTATACAGACCTAATATTGGTATTGCAGGGTCAAAAGGTATGAACAATTTTATAGCTCTTTAGGGGTAGTTCTACATTTTCCCAGCTTGGGCTAGTTCATAATTTCACCAACAGAGCATCATTGTCCCAATTTTTCCACATACCCTACAGCATTTGTAATTTTCTTTTTCTGTCACATTAACCAATTTGATAGGTTTGAAGTAATATCTCAGAGTTTTAATTTTCACTTCTCTAATCAGTAGTGATTTAGAGCATTTTTTCCCTTGTGACTACCTGTTTTGATTTCTTCTTCTGAAAACTGTTCATATCCTTTAGCTATGTTCTGTACACATTTGAGAAATAAGATGTTTATCAGAAAAACTTGCTGTAAAAGTTTCTTTCCATTTTCCCACTTTCCTTCCACTTTTGGCTGCTTTAGTTTTGTTTGTGCAAAAGCTTTTTAGTTTCATGTAACCAAAATTATTTTACTTCTCATAATACTTCATATTTCTTGTTTGGTCATAAATTCTTTGCATATCCATAGCTCTGACAGGTACATTTTACCATGTTTACTTATAATATCACCTTAATGTCTAAATCATTTATCCATTTTCACCTTATCTTCATATATAGTGTGAGATGTTGGTTTATGCCTAGATTCTGCCAAAGTGTTTTCCAGTTTTCTTAGCAATTTTTGTCAACTGTTAAATTTTTACCCCAAAAGCTTGCTTCTTTGGGTTTATCAAACACTAGATTACTATGGTCATTTACTACTATGTATTTTGTTATCTAATGTATTTCATTGATCCACCACTCTATATCTTGGGCTGTAACAAATTGTTTTGATAATTACCACTTTGTAATACAGTGTGCAATCTGGAGTAATTTTTTTCATTGATTACCTTAATATTCTTGATCTTTTGTTTTTCCAGATGAATTTTGTTATTGTTTTTACCAGCTCTTTAAAATAATTCTTTAATTTGATTGGTATGGCACTGAATAAGTAAGTTAATTTACATAGAATTGTCTTTATTATATCGGCTTGGCCTACACATGAGCAATTAATATTTCTCTTATTGTTTAGCTATGTATTTATTTTGTGAAAAGTGTTTTGTAATTATGTCCATAGAATCCCTGGGTTTGTCCTGGCAATCAGACTCCAAAGAATTTTATATTTTCTGTAGTTATTTCAAATGGAATTTTTCTTTGTATATATTGCTGCTGAGTTTTGTTGGTAGAATATAGAAATGCTGATGATTTGTATGGATTTCTTTTATATCCTGCAACTTTAGTGAAGTTATTAATTATTTCCACTTATTTTTTAGTCAATTCTTTAGGATTCTCAAGCATACCATTATATTGTCTACAAAGTGCGATAATTTTGTTTCCATTTTGTCTATTTTCATTCCTTCAATTTCTTTTTCTTGTCTCATTGCTATGTCTAGCGTTTCTAACAAAATATCAAACAATAGTGGTGGTGATAGACCTCCTTGCTTCACCCATGATCTTGTTGGGGAAACTGCAAGTTTATTTTCATTACAGCTAATGCTTGCTTTGGTTTTAGAGAGATACTTATTTTAAGAAAGGCTCCATTGATTCCTATGCTTTTAATTTTTTTTTTAAAAGAGGATTGGTGGCTGTATTTTGTCAAAGGCTATTTCTGCATATATTGATATAATCACATGATTTTTGTTGTTTACTATTATTAATATGGTCAATTATGCTTATTGCTTTCCTAATATAAAACTATCCCTTCATTCCTGCTGTAAATCCCACCTAGTCAGAGTTATGATCTTTGTGACATATAGCTGTATTTTTCCTTGCTAGTATTTTATTAAAAAATTTTGCATTGATATTCACTAAGGAAATTGGGTCTATACTTTTCTTTCTCTGTTTTTGCTCTCCCTGATTTAGGCATCAGTATCATATTTGTCTCATAAAAAGAATTTGGTAGCACCCCTTCTTCATATATTTTTCAATTAATTTTTATGGTACTGGTATTAGTTGTTCCTTAAATGTTCGGTAGAATTCATTAGTAAACCTATCTGACCTTGGGGACTTTTTTTCTTCTTAGGGAGCTCATTGAAGGCTTGTTCAATTTCTTTTACTGAGATGGGGTTATTTAAATACTTTATTTCCTCTTCTGTTAATCTGTTTGATTGTCAATGTCAATTTTGGAAATATTCATCCATTTCACTTAGTCAGTTTTACTGGCATATAATTGGGCAAAATAACTCCTAATAATTGCTTTAATTTCATCTTCATTGGTAATACATTTACTCTTTTTAAATACTAGTAATTTCCTTTTCTTTTTAAAACTTTTATTTATTTATTTTTAGTTTTCAACATTCAGTTCCACAAGATTTCAAGTTCCAAATTTTCTCCCCATCTCATCCCTCCCCTCACTCAGAGATGGTGTGCATTCTAAATACTCCTTCCCCCAATCTTCTCTCCCTTCTATGACCTTTCCCCTTCTCTTATCCCCTTCCCCTTTCATTTTCCTATAGGGCAGGATAGATTTCTATACCACTTTGCCCTGTATGTTATTTCCCAGTTGCATGTAAAAACAATTTTTTAACATTCATTTTTAAAACTTTGAGTTCCAAATTCTCTCTCTTCCTCCCTCCCCTCCCAACCTCATTGAGAAGGCAAATAATTCAATACAGGTTATACATATGTAATCATGCAAAACACTTCCATAATAGTCATGTTTTGAAAGACTAACTATATTTCCCCCCATCCTATCCTGCCCCCATTTATTATATTCTCTCCTTTGACCCTGTCCCTCTGTAAAAGTGTCTGCTTCTGATTATCTCCTCCCAAAATCTTCACTTCTTTCTATCATCCCCTCCTCTCTTACCCCCTTCCTTCCTATTTTCCTGTAGGGTAAGATAAATTTCTATACCCAATTGAGTGTGTATATTATTTGCTCCTTAAGCCAAATTCAATGAGAGTAAGATTCACTCATTCCCTCTCACCTCCCTCTTTCCCCCCTCCACTGTAAAAGCTTTTTCTTGACTCTTTTATTTGAGATAATTTCCCATTCTACTTCTCCTTCTCCCAGTACAATCCTCTCTCACCACTTAATTTTATTTTTTAGATTTCATCCCTTCATCTTTAATTCACCCTGCTCTCTCTCTCAATCTCTCTCTCTCTCTTTCTATATGTATGTGTGTGTGTGTGTATGTGTGTGTGTGTGTATATACATATATATATATATATATATATATATATATATATATAAATATATATATATATATAATTTCCTGTTTACCTTCTCATGGTTCTCTTGAGTCTTTCATTTGAAAGTCAAATTTTCTATTCAGCTCTGGTCGTTTCATCAAGAATGCTTGAAAGTCCTCTATTTCATAGAATATCCATTTTTCCCCTTGAAGGATTATACTCAGTTTTGCTGGGTAGGTGATTATTGGTTGTAATCTTAGCTCCTTTGACCTCTGGAATATCATATTCCAAGCCTTCTGATCCCTTAACATAGAAGCTGTTAAATCTTGTGTTATTCTAATTGTGTTTCCATAAAGGAAGTTCAAAAGCTCAGTTAAGAAAATAATCCCTTAAAAATGGAGCAAATGGAAGCTAGTGACTCTGTGAGAAATCAAGAAATTGTAAAACAAAACCAAAAGAATGAAAAAATAGAAGACAATGTGAAATATCTCATTGGAAAAACCGCTGACATGAAAAATAAATCCAGCAGAGCCAATTTAAAAATTATTGGACTACCTAAAAGTCATGATCAAAAGAAGAGACTAGACATCATCTTTTAAGAAATTATTGTTCGAGCCCCATGTTGGGTGCATTGTATTGGGGCAGCTAGGTGACGCAGTGGATAGAGCACCAGCCCTGAAATCAGGAGGACCTGAGTTCAAATTCGGCCTCAGACACATAACACTCCCTAGCTGTATGACTCTAGGCAAGTCACTTAACTCCAATTGCTCTCACCAAAAAAAAAAAAAAAGAAAAGAAAAATTATCAATGAAAACTACCCTGATATCCTAGAACCAGAGGGTAAAATAGAAATGGAAAGAATCTATCAATCACCTCCTGAAAGAGATCCCCAAAGGAAAACTCCTAGGAATGTTATAGCCAAATTCCAGAGTTCCCAGGTCAAGGAAAAAATATTGCAAGTAGCAAGGAGGAAACAATTGAAGTATTGTGGGAACACAATAGGGATAACACAAGATTTAGCAGCTTCTATGTTAAGGGGTCAGAAGGCTTGCAATATGATATTCCAGAGATCAAAGGAGTTAGAATTACAACCAAGAATCACCTACCCAGCAAAATTGAGTATAATCCTTCAAGGGGAAAAATAGACATTCAGTGAAATAGAGAACTTTCAAGCATTCTTGATGAAAAGACCAGAGCTGAATAGAAAATTTGACTTTCAAATGTAAGACTCAAGAGAACCATGAGAAGGTAAACGGGAAAAAGAAATCATAAGGGACTTGAAGCTGAACTGTTTACATTCCTTCATGGAAATATATTTGTAACTCATGAGACCTTTCTCAGTATTAGCGTGGTTGGAGGGGAAAAAATTACACATTTCGATACAGATGCATGCATAGATAGAGGGCACAGAGTGAGTTGAAGGTGAAGGGGTGATACTTAAAAAATAAAATTAAGTGGTGAGAGAGAATTATACTGGGAAAAAGAAAGGGAGAGGTAGAATGGGGTAAGTCATCTCACATAAAATAGACAAGAAAAAGCTGTTATTGTGGAAAGGAAGTCAGAGAAGGTAAGAAGGAATGAGTGAATCTTACTCTTGTTGGATTTGGCTTAAGGAGGAAATAACATACACACTCAATTGGGTATGGAAATCTACCTTACCCTACAGGAAAATAGGGGATAAGGGGATAAGAGAGAAGGGGATGATAGAAGGGTGGGCAAATTGGGGGAGGGAGTAATCAGAAGCAGACACTTTTGGAGAGGGACAGGGCCAAAAAGGAATAGAATAAGGGTGGGGGGGTGAGATAGGATGAAGGGAAATATAGTTAGTTTTTCACAACATGACTATTATGGAAGTGTTTTGCATGACTACAAATGTATAACCTGTATTGAGTTGCTTGCCTTTTCAATGAGGGTGGGTAGGGAGGGAGGGAGATAATTTGGAACCCAAAATTTTAAAAACAAATGTTAAAAATTGTTTTCACATGCAACTAGGAAATAAGGTATACAGGCAATGGGGTATAGAAATCTATCCTGCCCTACAGAAAAACAGAAGGGGAAGGGGATAAGAGAAGGGGCAGTGATACAAGGGAGGACAGATTAGGGGAAGGAGTATATAGAATGCACACCATCTTGGGGTGGAGGGAGGGATGAGATGGGTAGAAAATTTGGAACTCAAAATCTTGTGGAAATGAATGTTGAAAACTAAAAATAAATTAATAAAAGAGTAAACACAAAAATGTAGTTCCTATCTGATTTTCATATGTTAATGTATTTAAAAAGACATAAATAAACATATGCCATTTTCTAAGTCGAGGAAAAAAAAATGAGGCCATTATCAGAAACACTGGCTGTAAAAATTTTTATCTAACTTTCTGCTTTCCTTCTAATCTTGGTTGCATTCATTTTGCTTGTGCAAAACATTTTAATTCAATGTAATCAAAATTATTCATTTTGCATTTCATAATGTTCTCTATCTTTTTTCTTGGTCATAAATTCTTCCCTTCTCCATAGATCTGAGAGGTAAACTGTTCCTTGTGCTCTTAATTTGCTTATGGTATCATCTCTTATGACAATCATTTTGACCCTATCTTGGTATGGGGAATTTCTATTACTAGGGGTGTGTGTATTGGTGTATATTTATGTAAAAAACCTGCATACATATTTGTATATATGTATGTGTGTGTATACATATAGGCTTCTGTGTGTGTGTGTGTATACACATATATATATATATATAATATATATATATACATATGCACACGTACACACACACACACACACACACACACACACACACACACATATTTCCCTCTCTGAGCCAATTTAGATGTGAGTTTTGAATTGTTCCCATACACCACTATTTTTCCTTTACTATAAAAAGTTTTTCCCTGTGTTCCTCTTTTGTTTGAGATAATTTCTCTCATTCTTCCTCTTCCTTCTCCTAGGGCATCCTTCTTTCTTGCCTATCCATTTTCCCTATTACCCCAACATAACTG